>NW_022987973.1:19382658-20106825 GCF_902827165.1 Trematomus bernacchii
TTCAGTACTACAAACATAATTAGTTTTCACCTTTAAAAACTAAATTAAGTTGAACCAACTTAATTTTTATCGTAAAGATGGAGTGATATTAAGTTGCATTTTGATTAATTTAAGCTAATCTAATTTATTTATTTACGTCCATACTACTCAAAAATGTCCATGCAAATTGTTACCTTAATTTGTTCGAGTATTAAAAACTCATTTATTTGACTCAAAAATAATATACACATTTAAGTTCCACTTTTAAACAGTTTATTTTAAAATGTTCTTTACACAGTGACCTTTTTATAACAAATGTTCTCATATGAAATAAAAGTAAATACAAAAAATAAAATAAAGCCAAGAACCTGCTTCCAACATTTTTAACATCTCTTTTAGATAGTTTAGGTTGAGTGCGTATATTAGCCCCATCAGCATGGCACAGGCTCTGGTCGCTTCCGAGATTTGAAGGACTTCTGTTCCTTCAATCACTATTCTTGCATCCGCACCCCTGGTCAAGACAGTCTTCAGCACCTCATTGCTAACTTCCACTTCACCTGGAATAAGTAGATTAGAAAATACATTTCAGTGTTTTTGGTGCAATCAGATTTGAAAACATTGCATTGTGTTTCAGGTTAACACAAGTTACAGTATGATTTAAGCATCGTCTTTACTTACTTAAGTTTTCCTTGAAGAGATCCTCCTTTTCACGAAGACACACCACCAAGCAACGGATAGCAAACTCTTTTATTCTTTCCACCGAATCATCCTTAAAAGGAGAACATTTGAATGTGCAAAGACTGAACATGCTGGGCATTGTCAGTTGCTGTTCATATTTATTTTAATCAGTTTTTATCAAATGTAACGTTAATTCTAACAAGAATATATATATAAATAAATATATACATACTGTATTACAAATAATGAACTTTGACTGTAACTGTGAAACAAAGGATACAGGAGGATACAAACAGCTATCTAATCAGTATACTATGCATGCTACAGTATAGCTTAAAACACGTAGCTAATGACTACCTTACAGCTTGTGTTACACTGTATATGCAGTAAGCAGCTATGGTAAATTAAGCTGAACAAAAATGGCTATTTACCAGGTAACTTGATAGATTATTAGGTTAAAATCCTGTTGTTCCACTGCTATCAAGTGTTCTGCTTCCAGGATGAATGCAGATTGCTCCAACTCAACATGCGGTCTAGCAAAGTCCAGGCAAGTCCAAGCGTGTGCTCAGTTTTGAAACTTTACCGTTGAAACTGAATAGATATGAGTTGACTCTAACTTAGTATATTCCTATAGTTGCGTGAACGCAGACATATTTTTTCAAAAATCATTACATTTGTAAGCAACATTTTTTTTGTTCTTTTTCAGTTTGACCGACTTATTAAAATGAGTTGTAATATGTTGAAAACTTTTTTTTCTTTTGGTGGAATCTACTAACCCCATGAACCGTTTTTTAGAGTGTAGAAAATATGTTGTGGCTGTCACATAATAGGTTTTATCCTTAGCTGGGTTTTGGCACATACTGAAAAAGTAAGGCAGCCCTTGAGACAAAAGGTTCCGCAAAACTTTATTTAGACTAACTGAATTGTTTTTAACTATCAAATTGTTATAAATGTAACCTTTTTTTGGCAGGGTGATAATAGACAACAGCTGCTGTTCATCTTTGTTTATGTACCTGTTCTTAATGAATTGAGTAGATGTCTAAAGGTTGGATTTGAACTAAATATGTTTAGTCATCAATTATACAACTGTGATGTTTTGCAGCAAACACTCCATAGTTGATGTCTTTTGTGTTTTTCTTCTTTTTTTAAACAACTTTCAGAATAGTAGTGTAGTGTTACCTTATGAATATTTGTAGAAGGTCGCTGACTCACCATACTGTAATGACATCCCTCTCTTTGTGTTTATATACATTTATATCCTGACAATAGCACAGGCTCTAAATGCAGAGTTAGTGAGACTAGGGCCCTTTCTCATTTCACTAATTTCCCCTCCTCGACTCCTCGAATCCTCGGTCCTCCGGTAGTGACCGGGAAATGGATTTCAGCGCGCCATGTTGAAGGACATCTCATTTCGCACTTCGAGGACCGAGGATCGAGCATCGAGGAGGCTCTCTGGAGGAGCTATAATCGAGGATACACTGATGGGTCCTCCACGGTCCTCCACGGCTCCTTCGTGGATGTATTTCCGGCAACAGTGATGTTTCAAAGAGTCGTGATGCACGGCCGCACTTATCTCAGCCAATGACAGCTCTGCATGCATCCCCTGGATATTATTTTATTAACTGCTTTCATCGCGACGCAATGTTTACAGTGAGAACAGCTGTGAGGTCTGTGCAGAAAGCAGAGCAGTGTGTATAATATATATCACTCAGTATAACAGACCTACATTACTCTCTTTATTTGTATGCTATAGTTTACTAGATATCTACAAACAAAGAGTCGATATCTTTCTAAAACCATTTAGTGCTTCACATAATAAAATACACAACGGCTGTATCCTGATATATATTATGCTTTAGGAGCTGTACAGTAGGTGCGTGTTGTACACTGTGTAGGTGCGTGTGGTACAGTGTGTGTATGTATGCATAGACAAATGAGAAAGGGCCTAGGTAATTGTCAAACTGGTCCAGTGATTACATTTGTGGCTTGAACATTTCTACTTATAGATTTAGACCAACATATATCATTGGTTAACACCAATCAGTTCCTAGACAGTTCCTGTCGCATAATAACAATACATCCTCTTTGCTGGAAGGCTTTTATTTGGAAAGTCAGCTGGGAGAAGCCTGATAACAGCAGAGAAGTTCACAACGGCTTTACTGTTCGATCCCAGCTCTGTATCCCTGTACTGCTTGTGTTCAGTCAAGTCAAGTAAACTTGCATTTACAGCTCAAAGGGATCCACCGTCAATTCAAAACAGCCCAGCATGTGATCTGCTATCTGTGAGACGCATCAGAGGCTTGTCAAGCTGGCGCTCTTGAAAGCTCAGGGCTGCCATGCTGACTGCAATGTGTGTGTGTTTGTTTGCCTTCAGCTTTATAGTGAGTGGCGATGTTTATCTCGTTCTTCAGTAGGTTCATGCTCTCAGTGTAAAAATAAAAAATAGATATGCTGGTTGGGACACACACTCATACATAACTTTTCACGCGCCAGGATCATTCTCACTAGATAACAGTAGGATATTTGAGCAAGTTTTGGAGGTAGGGTAACACTACTATGAATATTTGCATTGTTTTCTGGCACCGAGTGTAACTCTCCGAGAACATACTGAAAGACTCAACAAGTCCTATTACAAACATTTATAAAATCTTCTGTCATATCAATGTAATGTGTCTTGTATTGCAAAGAAATGGTAGACTTTAACATTTTCTGGAAAGCAATTGATAGACACAATAACAGTCTTGCTTTTAGATTTGTGCCCCCTGCCCACAATCTAATGCAACTAGTCATATTAGAGTCTTGCACTCAGCCAGAGTACATCAAAACTCTACTTGTTGACATGTATCTTGCCGTATATATTGTCATATCGCCTATTCCTTTTATCAGTTCCACGGCATACATGTGCAGTACAGTGCTTATGATGGTTTCTTTGGCTCTGGCTGGAGCTTTTTAAAGCATGTTTGACAAATGCATGGCCTGTGATGTGGCTTTATGTTGACACAACTTCTGCTCCAGCTCAAAGACTCTAATTTAGCTCAGTGCACACGCACACGCACACGCACACATATATAAAAGAAAAACGCTCACAGCTCCAAATCCAGAACAACCCTCAACACTGCAATACAATCTCTGTTGTACTATGTAGTATCATGTTTAAGTCTTAGTTGGGGATTTTCAGGCTTTAGGGCAATCAAAGACAGGCAGGTAAGCTATCTGTCAGGCCTGAGGACAATTTGACAAACAGGAAGACTTTGGTGACGCCATCCCTGTTTTTCTCCCGAAAGGGGAGAGTGCTGTAAATGATGGGAGGTGACAGAGTAAAACGTGGGGAAAAGGAGAAAAGAAAGAGGCAGCTGAAGGGAAGTGTGAAGAGGGGATGATGGAAAGACAAGAATGAGGCGAAGGAGAGAGAAATGAAAAGAAAGAGGCCATTAATTTAGTGCTGTGGGAGGGATCTGAAGGTTACTGAGCTCTCTCTGCCAGGCCCTCCTGGGTTGACTGATGCCTTTGTGAGGAAGCCAGGAACCACACACACACACACACACACACACACACACACACACACACACACACACACACACACACACACACACACACACACACACACACACACGTTCCAAGGAACTCTGGGTTTGTTGTGGCAAGCCAGTTTCAGCAAAATAGACACACACACACACACATATGGCTATTAATGAGCATCAAAGGGAGAGCAAAATGGGAAACCTTTATTTATTTCCTCTCCTGGATTTGCTGTGATGCGTCTGAAAATGTGGTGACTCCGTGTTTTTCTCAGCTGTGGTGGGAAATCAGAGCAGAGTGTACAGAATGTTTAGACCCTGGGTGTGTGTTTGACTAAGTATTTTGGGATACCGTGTTTGTCTGTGCACATATGCACACAGTCAGCGATTCAGGCCTTATTAAAGGGCCAGTAAGCAGTGTGTTCAGCGACAATAAATATTTATTCATTATTGGTTTAATTTATTTCTTAATAACAATTATTCAATAGAGGTCTCTGCTACCCTGGAGTCTCAGTTCAGAGCGCAGGTAAAGCCCTTTTCTCCATTCTATAGGGGGCTGTAACTGGACATTAAATCAGAATGTATACTTTGTTCTCAAGACTTTGCTCCAATCTTTGCCTTATTACTTTGTTTTTTTTGGATTTACTGCTTTGGCCGCTAAGGAGAGAAATGAAAATGAGTCTTTGGCTAACTGCTCTCCAAACACGGATATGTTTAACAACTGACGAGGGGCCTCAAGTATACATTGCTTTCACTGCACAAGTCCAGTAAATGATGACACATCAGGCCTGTAATAAATCATTGGCAGCTACAAAAAGGGCTGCAACCAAAGATTATTGTCATTATTGGATAATCTGCAGATTATTTTCTAGATTATTGGATTTATCTGTATAAATCTCTAAATTGTCAGAACATGTTAAAAATGTCCATTCCTGCTTGGGGGTTAGGGTTAGGGTTATGTCTTGTTTTGACAGTCCAAAACTTAAAGAAACTTAATCAGGAAATCTAAATGTTCTGTATCGTAGATGAATATTACACAATGTGTATTGCTCTCAGAAGGTTTGTGAAGTCTCATTTCAACATGGTGACGTAGTGTGTGTAGCTGTATGGATTGTATTAGGGTGTAGTTTACAGTACACAGCTCGTTGGAGCGCTGTCAAAGAGCTGCATGACCAGAAAAATTAAGCTAAATGCTAAGAGAGAAAACAGTATATGAACATGGCTTAGTAAAGCGGCCTGATATTCAGATTGAAGTTGTGTTGTGCATTGTCTTAGTAGTACTCTAGCCTATTTGCCTTGTGTCAGACTTAAAGGGCAATCCTTAAAATTTCATCCACCCAATATTTCAAACTAATCTGCTGTCAGAATATGACAAATAAATTACAATTGTCTTTTTTTTTAACAGCAATTTTTTATGAAAAATAATGGTCATATCACTGCATAACATTTCCTGTGACTACTTCATCATTGAGTAGACTTGTGATTTGCTAGTTAAATGAGTTGTATTTAGGCAGTAGTTAAAAAGGAGCATAATATTAAGCTGGTTTTAGCGGTTTGGCCCGAAAACAGAAAGCACCAGCGTCACTTGGTGTGTTTACCTGCACATTGTATACGTTCAAATTCATAAAATGACAAGCAAAAGATTGGAAAATTAGCTACGTGGGCAAATACCTGCAGCATTTTTCTTATGTCTTAGATGCTAAACCCTCTCTTCCTCTGTGTTTGCAGGCGTCCAGGGCAGCGCTGAGTGTTCGTGCGGACGGAGCCACTTCACATGTGCGGTCAGTGCGTTTGGCGAGTGTACCTGCATCCCGGCCCAGTGGCAGTGTGACGGAGACAACGACTGCGGGGACCACAGTGACGAGGACGGATGCAGTGAGTCGCAATCCTTCCTCCTCCTCACTTCCCTTCCTTCTGTCTTTGTTTCTATTTAACTGTGACCATAGATGTATTGACTCTGAATTGGTCCAATTTGCAACTTGATCAGTCGTACAAGTGTTTACTGGCTTTGATGTTATTGCTTGATCCGTGTATCTGCTCTTAGTTTACTACGTCTCTTTGATCAAGTTTAAATTGACCAATCGGTGACCAGCGAAATTCTGCATTCCTCAAAGATTACACTACAAACTTGTGTCTCTGATTTCTTAACTTTTGTCGAACCCTATGTGCGACCTGTCAGCCTTTCATTGAAGGTTACTAAAAGCTTTTCTTTCTTTTTAACTTTCCTTGATTAATGTTTACATAGTTTTCCAGAAAACCATCTGTTTTATCAAAAGATAAATAGCCAAACTTCTCAAATGATAAATGATGCATGAACACAAGCATCTGTGCATGATTTTTGTAAAAAAAAAAAGAAGACTCTAAAATAAAGTCTGATTAAAAAAAGAAGTAAAAGAGATTACAAATCAGTTATAGATACTCGGACACATTTTGGTCAGGACCAAAACAGAATTAAGATTGTTTACACACATTTAGATTGTAGTTGTTGTATTACACTTGTTTTGGGGTATTTATGAATGGTTATTAAATTGGTAACAAATTGGTTAAATTGGTTGCTTGCTAATCCAGCCTGGAAAAATGGTTGTTAATAGTTGAATAGATCAGCAGTTCTTCCCTTGAGCAAGGCCTTAAACTCTCACTACTCAACCCAGACTCTGGTTGTGTTTTGCAGCTCCTCTCTCCAAATGTGTGAAAGTGCATGGCTTCGGAATTTTGCTAGCAAGATACAACAGTTTTTTTTTCTCGGGAAACGTAGTGTAGAATAGGAGGAAAACATATAATTGGGCCCGTATGGACATCATCATCACCCAGTGAAACTGTGAGCGGGTCACTGGTCCGGGCGGGGTAGTATTTCTGATGCAGAGACTCTGCGTGGTGTATGCCCCGTGCAGAAAAATGCTTGAGTGACTTTTGGCAGCAGACAGCGTTTGGCTGGAGGGATTTCTTGGCAGTAGAGCCAGACAGGAGTATTTTCCTACAGAGAATGTCAGTTTGTCAAGTGGAGGAGATCTTCACCGCTCCTCTTTTATAGTTCTGTGTATCGATGTGAAATGTCAGTGTGAGGGGTCTCCTTCTTTTTTCCTTTTCCTGCTCAGTTATAGAGTAGGGAAGCAGATGCTGCCCTTTTGTTTGACACTTCCTAAGCCTCTTTGAGAGGTGTGTGTGTGTGTTGATATTCTGTCTCCATCAGTCTTCCTGTGTCACATTAAGCTAGTTAGGGGTTGGAAGAGGGGATGCTAAGTGTTATTGATCTCTGGCCAGTTGAATGTTCAGTCAGCCTGATCGCCCCATATCGATCTACACTACGTTAGTTATTTAAGGAGACACATGGAAGCAGCTGACAGATATCAGAGCGTCTAGCTGGACCTTTCTAATCCATTAGTACTGTCTGATCGATCCTCTGCTCAAGCGGTGGACGCTCGTCCTCTTGAACTCACTGTAGTCAATCTCGTAACCATGGAGCTCATATCATAGAGATTAATGTTGTTGTTATAGCAGCCAGACATTGAAAACTACAGATATAACCCTTCAGTATTCAGTTCCACAATGTCCTACTACCTCCTCAACTCTTTCAAATATTTTAACCAGTGGTGTCCAGATCAACTTCACCCATTTATTTAAACATGTTTCAGAGAAAACTCAAATTGATGCTTCCTCGGATACAGATTTTTAAGTTTTGAACAGCTATGGCAATGAAATATGTCCAGAATGTGAGGCTTTTCTCAGTTTCATATTAAATCATTTGAGTTTTGGTCTTTTAGTCAGACATAAAACACAATATGATGATAAAACTTAGGGGTCATAAGATGATTAATGGATAAAAAGGGTTATTCGTTTTAAATGTTCTTTCTTTTATTCTTTAATCTTTTTTTTAACTATGCATTAACCCCCACCTCTTAATATATTTCGATTTCAAAAGTCAAAAGTCAGCTTTATTGTCAAAATTACTACATGTGTTAGACAACTAGGCAACTAGGGGAAAAAAACACTCTTTTGAACTTCTCCAAGGTCAACTCTAAACTATGCACGACGATTTTGCACCCTGTGATTTGTTTTAAGGGGGCACACAACACATTGAAAGTTAGGATAGGTTCCATTTAACTGAAATTAAAATGTCCTCAGGTAATGAGCTATGTCAGTGCCAGTGTTTCCCCTACAGTGTTTCCCCTACAGTGTTTCCCCTAGGATGGAGTCATAGCAGCGGTGCTAAGGCACGTGGGCCAAGCATAATGTGAGCCTGGCTGGTGCCCCCTAGCCTGGCTGGTGCCCCCTAGCAGCGGCGCGCCGCCACTATTTGTATATAGGGGAAACACTGCCCTAGGATGGAGTCATAGCAGCGGTGCTAAGGCACGCGGGCACAGCAAAATGTGAGTGCGGAGTGCGTGGAATTTTTGAGTGTGTGCGAAGTGCGCCCCGCCAATATGTTTCTATGTGTCTGCCAGCACAAGAAAGGCTCTTGAGGCCCAGTACATACAGTGGCAATGTCTCAAGATTTAGCTAAATACACCTTTATTGAACATACAGTAACACAAATACTACAAATCCACATAACAAACAATCAAAAATCTAAAATTTTAAACTTATTATTATTTTAATAAAAAAATAAAACAATGAAAATTGTTTTTTGCGCGGCCGCTATTTGTATATAGGGGAAACTGAGTGCTGTGTGTGTGTTCTGTTGAATAAAATGCTGTGTGTTTGCGTGGTGTTTTTGTGTGTCACGGTAGAGAGTTGAATCCCACACGACCCAACTTCTATTACACTGATTGAATTAAGCAAGTCGGATCGTAAAAACCGTGGAGTGAAATTGTATGCTTTTTAACGACGTCTCAGAAACAAAATAGAATTTATGGAGGCACAGTTTCAATGCACAACAGAGAGCGGTTCAGATGTGTGTGTGTGACCGTGAGAATGCATCATCGCAAGAAACACACACACACAAACAGAAGAATACCTCTTTTCAGCAAAATAGTTGTAGTTCAGTTTGTGGCATCCAGACTTTGTTTCAACTTTAACATGATAATCATTTACACCAATTTAGCAATTTGTAGAGAAAGCCCAATTGTGCTGGATCACAATGGAAGAATGCGCGTCTGTGAAACTCTGGAGAATAGGAACCGAGGCAAAGTGGCCGACTGTGGCTATGAAACTATCCGTGTAAACTTCAGATCTAATTAGGATCATGTGGAAATTATGTAGTGCAGATGTGACTGTAATGTGTGTGCAGGGCTTGCGTCGTGTGCTAGTGTTCCCTTATATAAAGTTTCATAGCTGCACAGGGACCTAAGAGAGAATTAGGAAGAGTTGTTGAGGGACCAAGAGCATGCATGAATCCTCTTTGTGTGTGTGTGTGTGTGTGTGTGTGTGTGTGTGTGTGTGTGTGTGTGTGTGTGTGTGTGTGTGTGTGTGTGTGTGTGTGTGTGTGTGTGTGTGTGTGTGTGTGTGTGTGTGTGGTGTGTGTGTGTGTGTGGTGTGTGTGTGTGTGTGTGTGTGTGTGTGTGTGTGTGTGTGTGTGTGTGTGTGTGTGTGTGTGTGTGTGTGTGGTGTGTGTGTGTGGTGTGTGTGTGTGTGTGTGTGTGTGTGTGTGTGTGTGTGTGTGTGTGTGTGTGTGTGGTGTGTGTGTGTGGTGAATGTCAGTGTAGGAACTCTAACTAGAAAAGGAGTTGTTGGTGTGAGACGGTGAGGAGGAAATGGTCTTTACAGCCGGCCGCCCTCTTACTCACCCCACATGTAACATCTGTGTGTTTGTAGTCGACCACACTGTGTGGAGAAGGGGGGGGGGATTACCTGGGGGATCATAAATCTACCTATTTAAAGACAAACGGTTAGTCAAAGTAGCAGTTTTTTTTCGAATTTGGTGACATCTAGCGATGAGGTTGCATATTTCAGAGTTGTACGAGGGAAAATAACTATGGATCCTAATGATTTAAATAAGGACTATACATGTGTTCGTACATAGATTATTTTGTTGATAAAGAATTATCCTTTGATTTACAGAGGTCTCTCTCCAAGTGTAAGTCAATAGGAACAAGTCTTTTTGGGCTCGATGACGTCACGGACTGACACAGAAGTTGTAGTACCACCTACGCCGATTAGCATCTTCCTGAGCTACTGTAAAAATCATAGCGGAGCAATATGGCAGACTCCCTCCACTCCCTTTGTACATTTGAATGGCTAATTTTAAACTAACGAAAACACAACAATTATTAATCTTGATACACAGAGTAATAATATTACATTTCTACCAATCAATCTCCAAAACTCCTACACAATAGTTCTTTAACCAGTTAAGCCCCACAATATTAACCATTTTTACCGAAACAAAACACAACTCTAACGCCGAACCTCTGCATTAGCCCTGAGCGAAATAATGCTTAAGCACTTAGCACAGAACTCACGGTATAAATACCTTATTACTTATCGGAAAGCTGAGATTCCACAGATTCTAGAGGTATAAGTATCATCACTGTGCGACCAAAACTTGGCAGCGAATGCGAAACCAGACAACACACAGCGTAGCTTTACGGAGCCAAAACGGCAAAATATTTCTTACCTTTGTTGTTTTCTGATCAAAAGTTGTGTTCAATGGCATTAAAACGATAGCAACGCTGCTGAAGGTTAATCCAATGTGTCTGTGTCCCTTTGAAATTATTACTGATAATCCATCATCATATTTATGTCAATAACGGAGTTTTCATATATAGCTGCTATGATAGCTACGAGAGTGTATGACAGCTTCCGGTTTTGGGCATTCTGGCTACGCATCACTCATTCACCAATGGGTAATGTTTAGATGGATTTTAGGAATTTCCCCTCGATTCTATTGGCTCTAACGGTTAAAAAGAGGTGTCAATCATCAAAATCGACCGATGGGTTCCAGAGATATGGAAAATACACCCAAATGACCCCAGAAGTGTTTTTTTTTTCTAAATATCTCTAAAAAGATCAAATTTCACTTGTTTTGCATCAATCTTGATACAGGGTACTTATTTTATGTTTGGATTCCTAAAGCTTCTACTATCCCATCATTCAACAGTGATTTTCACTATAAGTAATGGGGTTTTTTTGGACGGAAACTATATTTTACATTTATTTTACTATGTTCAATCTGAATTTACTTTAAAATAAATCCAACTCACAGGTTTATCATTGCTTTGAGAAAAAAGATTATTAATTTACCCCTTTTAGAAGTGAAGATAGAGTCATTTGTTCTGGGCATGTCATTTTCGAGCCTGAGACCTGAAAAATAGGCTCGGGGCTTAACTGGTTAAAGGACCTGCCAGTTTTTAATCCTTATGTACAAACACTGTATTCCATATTTTCGCTGATCATTTATGATTTACAGAACAGTTTTACAGCTCTGTAATAATGCTACTACGGTTCTGACGTGGGGATGGGAATTGAGAATCTTTTCCAATTGAGAATTGGTTCCTAGTTTTTTTTTTATTCATTGGAATCACTTGATTCTACCCTTCAATTCTTTACGAAATGTTGGGACCACAGCCATGTCGGAGAGATAAATATGCTCAAAAAACGTGGTCCTCAGAAAAGGGAATTCAAATCGATAAAATGTTGTAAATTCTCATCTCTGGTTTCAAGGCCGCCATTGGTAATACAGGTATCTTTGCCTCACTAGTCTGAGAGCAAGACGAACACGTTACAGGGTCACACATCTCAAGGACAAGACACTAATTAGCACTGATGAAATTTAATGAAGGCATAACTCATAGAGGTTTCATCAAATTAATAACACCCCTTTTTTCATTGATCCATCTGCCTGAGCTCGGGGAATGTTCACAGCTCCGGGTGGCACATGGGCAGAAAAACACACTTTACTATGTTTGATTGCAGGCCAAATGCATGAGGTGTGAGAGACTCTGACATGAAGCGCTGCTCCATTAGAGGGATATATGTTTATGTTCTTGGCAGTCAGCTCCACAGCCATAAACTCTTCATAAGGAGGTTACATGCTGCCTTTGTGAATCTAGTTTATATAGAAATGGCAGTGTTCAGTGTGTTGAAGGCCGAGAAGTCGGCGAAGGCAAACTGAAGAGGAAAGTGATGAAAAGGGACAAGGCCAGGAAGAGTGATGAAAAGGAAGATTATGTATGTTGTTATTGAAGCTTACCTTTTTACTGCTCTCTTCATAATCCACATTCCAGCCTATTGAAACATTTATATAATGTAGAGAATAAGATAGAAAACATATCATACAGTAGTTCTAAAACTAATTAGCAAACGCATGTAGTTTTATAATCCTTTCAGAAATGGTTGGCTTCATGTGACAGTTTTCAGATGCCCCAGACCTTATTTTGTTGGTATAAGTAAGAGTTGTCGACGAGGCTTCATAAAACTGCTGTAACTTGGTAAAAACACAGGATTTATGTGTTTCTTGGACCCAAAATGTACAATAATTGATCATTTTATGACCTGTTGATCTCATTCAGACGTCTTCCTAATGACTTTTTCCTCACACTGATTTATAGTCTCCTAACGCTGTCTTCACACTTGAGTTTTATTAGACTCCTTGACGCGCTTTTGTTTTGATATTTATCTTGAATTCAGTTCCAAGCATTATGTTGAAAGGCCTTAAGATGTCTCAAAGGGAAGGGTTTTTTTTTTATTTAATTTTTATAGTTTTGGCTGGAGTCCTCCAATTCCATTTGTATGTGCCATTCAATCCACGATGCCCCAGCAACAGTACTCTTCGTTACAAGTTTCCTTCTGAACTCTGTAGATACCCTCAAGATGGACAAGGCCAAAAGCCTTATTGAGTATGACTCTTATCTTATCTGGTTTTCAGTTTCCCTGATCTCCCCTCCGAGGACACGGAAATAAAACATATTAACACACTGATGTGTAAGCCGTTCATAACAACAGTAACCACAACAGATAAGACTCAAAAACTTTCGAAGACTTCTCCATCTTCTGTAACTTCACCATGTGTCTCCTCCCCCTCCCCCTCCCCCGCTGTTCCATCCTTCAAGTTATTTCGCTCTCCCTGCATTTAACTTACATTGAAGAAAGCAGGACGTGGGGCACGCACACACACATACACACACACTCACAGACTCACACACAGATGCATGGGCACACTAACTCCTGCAGAGTTAAAAGCAGTTGGGGTTATGAAAGAGTAAATGCTTTGGGCCAGAGTGAGGAGACAGGGCTGCAGAGGAGATAGATGTGAAGAACCGTGTGTGTGTGTGTGTGTGTGGAGATGAAATGGAAGAGGAAAATCTCTGTTGTGCGTGATTGAAAGCGCTGCATGACGTTTGGCTTCCTCTGCCAATGGCTCACACAGGCCTGCGAGGTTTGTGAAATGGGTGTGTACTCTATATACACACACTTATACACGCACAAACACTCACTTATAAGAACCCTCCACTCGATGCATTTCAAGATAGGTATGACAGGCCCTCCCAGTGGCATTACATTTACCGTATATTTATGAGACAAATCCATTTGAACGATCCACAATTCATGTTTTCGTACAGATCGTGACTTGTCAACTATTCTGATGTTTAAAAAAATCCTAAGCGTAAAGAAACTCTATGTATGTTACTAACTATATATATATATATATATATATATATATTTGTTGTTCTGTCAGATGATGTTGAAAAGCAAGAAACCCAGAATCACTCATCATTTCTGATAAGAGATGTTGGGAAAATCGGTTATTTTTGTTGTCAGTTGCCTAGCAACAGTGTTCTCACAATTAAATCCTATTGAAAGCCAAGTATAGTGTGTACTTGATTTCCCATTTGTAAATCACAGTCTCTCGAGTTCATTTACTAGCGAGAATCATTGTTAATAAATGTTTTGAATTCAGTCTTTCAAAGGTACTAACGTTTATTGAGTGCTGAAAAAATAGCGTTTTCAAATGCAGTTGGAATTTATATCCAATAACATCCTAACTTCCTGGCATCTTCTATCATAAACAGGGACATTTTTTTACAGACTTGGTTGTTTTCATCATTGCATGTTAACATCAATGCACCAATGAACCTAATGTACAGAATGAAGGCCAATTAAAACCGTAATTATGCAATGAAGACATAATTTCATGATTGCTAGGCAGTAGTGGAACACCTTCATTCATGTGAATATCAGATCAAATTAGATTTTTCTGACAAAGCTGATCTCGTTTGATTTCAGGATTTTGGTAAAATACCTCTAGACTAAGACGACTTTAATCTCCAGATGCGTGCCTTGAACCTGTGTCTGTTTCAACAGTTTTAAGAGTCAGTTAGGCTTTTGAAAGGCTTAAGATATGTTTCTGGCTTAAAATACTAAATCTAATCCCGACCTTTAACCCTAGATCAAACCTAAAAAGCAGCGTTTGAACAAAACGAGTGTGGAATGACCACAGCGTCCTTCATCGAAAATCCCAAAAACTCAAACTTTTTCTCACAAGGGCATTGATACAAAACTCACACGTAAAGCACACAAAAATAAGAAATACCCCCTCCGTTCTTTAATCCACCGCTCTCTGACGTCTTGGCCAATCAGAGAGAAGCTGTGACCACGGGGGCTCAGCTGATCCGAAAGCAGGAGCGGAGAAGATTAAGACCCCATTCCCTCCTTTTTCTATGTGTCAGTTCCTCTCTCATCTCTTTTCTCCATGCCTCCCTCTGTCATTGCATCCTTCTTGCCTCTCTCCTCTGACCACAGGACACCTACAAACTCAACTCACTTCTCTTTTTACCCAAGGCTTTCTCATTTATTTCTCACCATGTGGTTGAGTTTGTTCCGTCGCTTCGTTTGTCCGTCTTCCTGTCTCATTCTCTCTTTCTGTCTCAGTATATGGCGGTAGTTGTTTGGATACATTAGCATAATCCTCCTCCTCTCTTTCTTCATCCCCTCCAAACAATTTCTCCTGTCCTCCACTCCGCCTCCTTCCTCAATATTTACTCTCTGCTCAGTAAATGAGGGGAGCACACTTGTTCCCACAGAAGAGGACATGATTAGAGGCCGTTTGAGGGCAGAGAAAGAGACAGGAATAAGAAGAGAGACAAAGAGCGTGTTGGTCTGCGGCCTGGCTTTACATTCTTTTTAAATCTTGTTGAAGCTTGTTTGAGTGGCTTTTAAATGTGTTCAGTTTGTCAGAGGTGATGGATTAGGCTTTAAAAGTACTATGTGGAACGTTATTTTCTAATTTTATTTAATTGTGTACATGTGATTTTGCCCGGTAAATAATGAAACAACGAAAAGGACTGTGGATTGTATCAATTTCACTACCATGT
Organism: Trematomus bernacchii; assembly: GCF_902827165.1. NCBI lineage: Eukaryota > Metazoa > Chordata > Actinopteri > Perciformes > Nototheniidae > Trematomus > Trematomus bernacchii. Next base: position 19,398,083 of record NW_022987973.1, read on the forward strand.
TGTAACTTTTCAGAATAGTTAGCCTGGTGAAAGGACTGCTAGCGGACAACATTTTTTGATCAGGCCTAAAAGCTGCTGTGTTGTGTATTGCACATCAAACAACAAACAAATCCAAAGTAACAATTGTCTTTTCTTTTCCTAGAAATACAGAAAAGAAAAGATATGTGGCTTAAGGCATCCACAGAGAGAATGAAAAGCATAATCAATGGGACTTTGACAGTATATACATATATGTTTGTGCAAAACACTTCATCACAGCTGAACTATGATGCTAATGAGTTAAACGTTTACTGTCAAAGTAGTTCATATAATATACTGCATTGAAATATACAAAACACTGACAAGCAAAGGACATCCCAGTTTAGGTGTAAGCCTGTTCCCTGCCACTTGTCCATATTTATTTAAAACAAACCATAAAACAACACTGATCATCCATCATTATGTCATGGTTGCCTGTTTGACCATTGTAATTGGGTTCATTGTAGATACAAAATTGCACTGTTTTCTAAAATGTTTGATGTTTTTGGCGAAAAACTTCAGGCGTTTTATTTACCGCCAGTCAAATTACCAAAAAGGGGCGGGGCCATTACATAGAGGGAAAGTACCTGGATCGATTGCTCTCATATCAGAGGTACAACAGAGCTACCCCTCCTGCAGTCTGGCTTCATTTTATTGAGACTGAGGCATCACTAGTGGATAAAGCTGTAAGATTTATGAAACAAGTGTCAGACAGAGATAATGTATTTTCACTGTAAGAATCAGTCACTGATAACTGCTCCAGGGATGTGTGTTTCGCAAGTTCGCTTCAGCTTTGCTTCATTTCTTCCTCACTTTAATTTATAACCATGTAGCCGCAATACTTCATTTGGCTTTTTATTTGGAGCCAGACAAAATAAACAATTCGCAGACATCACCTCGGGCCCTGAAAGCATATGGTTGGCATCTGTCATTGTGATTGACATTTTATGGGCAAAACAATTATTGGATTAATTAAACATAATGATTGATATGGAGACAAAAACAATGGTGATCCTCCATTTGGGATTATTGTTTATTGAAAAAACACATTCAATTGGTTCATTTGATTTGTGTTGATGTTTTCCTGTCAACATGCTTGTTTGGTTCATGGACTTGTTGAAAGTATCACTTTCGTAGAGAACGTAGTTTGACTGCTGATGTAGTAGACAGATGCATTTATCCACTTTCACATAACCAGACAGAAAGCGCCAGCTGTGTTTGCTTTGGCACACAAAACTGATTCATCCACAGAGCATGTGTGTGTGAATGTTTATTACCTGCCTGAAGTCTTCTCAAACGGCCCTATTATCAAAAATCAAAGCTGCAAACAGTCAGATTTTTTGTATGGCTCGTGGCTCAGTGATCTAGAACAAGATCACTTACATAATCACTTGAGAATGTAATATAGAAACTCTATCAAACCACAATTTCCACAAGTATTTTCTCAAAAATAAACATAGGCATGTCAAGGCGAAACAGCCATGACTCTTTCTATTTTATTTTCAATTTAAAAAAATAGTTTTCCTACAGGAGATTGCAAGTATTTTTCTCCATTTTCCCACATTCTGACTCAAGGCTGCCTCTTTTTTTCTTTTGAAACGTTTCCTTTTGTCTGAGGTCTTCTTCCTATCCCTATCACCCTGTTTAATACGTTCACCATGAATTATCCTTGGCAGGTAAACAGTCACATAGCCCAAGTATAATGAATGACCTGCTGTTGGTGGGTGTCCAAAGGACAGGCAAGGTAACATTCGAGAAATTATAACTTCATTCAGCCAGCGACACATAATCATAATAGTCCTATAATGTCATCATTAGACCGCATCGGGGTAATTCCTGTCCTACAGCCTCTTAAGGAGAAAATGTGTGGGTTGAATGGTTGATAGCGCACAAGCGTTTCTCACTGGTTTTTCACTGGCCCTGTGGTGCCAAAACAACAACCTCTTCCTCAACCTGGAGAAAACAAAGGAGATAGTTGTTGACTTCAGGAGAACCCACCGTCGACCCCCTCTCCCCCTGACCATCAACGGCGCTGCTGTGACGCAGGTGACCAGCACCAAATTCCTTGGTGTGACCATCACTGATGACCTCACCTGGAAAAACAACACCACCGCACTAGCGAGGAAAGCCCAGCAGCGCCTGTACTTCATCCGGAAGCTCAAGCGAGCCGGAGCATCACCCCCCATCATGCTGTCCTTCTACCGAGGCGCCACTGAGAGCATCCTCAGCAGCTGTATCACGCTGTGGTTCGGAAGCTGCACCGCCGCCGACCGCAAGAGCCTGCAGCGCATAGTGAACTCTGCCCAGAGGATCATCGGTGCCTCACTCCCCTCACTACAGGACATATATAACACCCGCCTCACCCGCAAAGCACTCAGCATTGAGGGTGACAACAGCCTCTTCAGCCTCCTGCCTTCAGGAAGAAGGTTCCTCAGCCTCAGCTCGCGCACCTCCAGGCTGGGCAACAGCTTCCTCCACCAGGCGGTCAGGATGCTGAACTCTCTCCCCTCCCTCCCTCTGACATCTCTCCCCTGAACTCTCCACCCTGCCTCCGACCTTTCTCACCTTCCCCAAATGGTCACACACACACACACACACACACACACACACACACACACACACACACACACACACACACACACACACAACCTCCCTCATCCAGCACCAGTCACTTTTCTGCCCATCTCCGCTGCTACTGCACTGAAACTGTACTTTGAACACTTAAATTATATTATTGACATTTTAAACTGTATACCCCGGTTATCTAGGCCCTTTGTTTTGTTTAATGTATACCATGTTTATCTAGGCCCTTTTTGTTTTTTGTTTGATGTATATATGTCACACTGTAGGACTGCGGGAAACAATATTTCGAGATTTCTGGATGTACAACATGTAGAATTATTGACAATAAAGCTGACTTTGACTTTGACCTTGAAAGCACTCTGCGGAGATTTGTCATGGCAACAAGCAAATGTTTCTACATAATTCTCTGTTGATGGACAGTAAAATGTCTTGTGACGATGTCTGCAGTTCATTAAATACGAGAAGTGTACGGACAGTTTTGATGTATTTAAACCCATCTACAATTCGGAGAGATATATTGTCCACTTTGACCAACTCCAACTTTTTTTTCTAAACGAAAGACATAAAAAGATGGATAAACAGTCTTCCTCACATGGTGTTAAGTTTGATACATCGGACTATGATACTAATTGAGGGGATAAAGCCATAAACAAAGCTAGAGAGAGTTGTCAGGTTGTGGCTGAAGTAGGGCTGTGCAATTAATCGTATTTTAATCGCAATTACGATTTTGGCCTGCCACAATTACGAAAACAACATAATCGAAAAAAACAATTATTTTGCTTTGCTAGGTTGTGACAGTGCACTGCAACATATTTGATCTAATTAATTTTGGTCTCATTTATTTGTATTTATCATATTTATATGTGTTTAGTAGCTTGGGGAAGTGCGCTCCAAAATATTTGTTGATCTTGTTTATTGGTATTTATTATTTTGATATTATTTATTTAAATGTATCATTTATTTTATTTATTTTTGTATTGGTTTTTCAGTTGAATTATACGTTCAGGGTAATCAACAGTTAAAAAGATACTGTTCAAATTATTATTTGTATTTGTTTTAAAGTTCAATAAATGGATTTTTTCAAAGTCAATGAATAATCGTATTTAATAATCGTGATATCAATTATTGACCCAAATAATCGTGATTATGATTTTTGCCATAATCGCACAGCCCTAGGCTGAAGGTCCGTTTGCCGTAGAGGTGGAGAAGGATGGAGAGAGCCCCATCCCATTGGCCACTGCCGGACACGCTGCCAAGAAAAACTGTGCTGGCAGCGCCACTCCGCTCTGACGGACTGAAATATGCGTTGGCTAGCGACCAGAGCTGCCTAGAATCAGATAAGCCGCCTCTGTCGGGACCGGCTATGAGAGGCAAATAAAGAGCGAGCAGAGCTGCAGAGAGTGAACAGAGGGGATTAGTGAGAGTTGGAGAATGGTTGTGGCAGGACAAGAGAGATACTTTTAAAATCCTACATGCTTTAGTCCCTTACAAACTATCCAAAAATCCTTTTACCATGTTATCATAGGGAACTGCAGTTGTGAGGCATTATCAGCTTTCGTAAATCAAACTTGAATTCATGGCCACAAAGAGTTAATCGACCACTCAGGTGGAATAGCAGGAAAAACACTGTTGGGAAAGAAATAACACAAAAAGTCCCCAAAACAATGAGAGGGTGAAGAGAGGAAAGTGAAAGCAGAGAACAAAGGCAAAATGTTTGGAATCTCTTTACATGCAAGAACATGAATAATGTGGGTGCAGAGTGTCAGAGGTATAAAATAGAGGAAGGAGTGAGAGAGGGGATTATTCTCCGTTTGGCTCATTCTGCTTTTAGCACTTTTTTAACTCTGACTAAGACTTTTAAGCAACGTACGACTATGTTTGTAACCATCTAGATTGTGAAGTTAATAGTCTCCAGACTTGCTCTGAAATACCTTTGTATATACTTTTTTTATCAAAAGAGTCTGTATTTATCTCAAATATTCCTCCCAGTGATGCTGTCATCATCTGAAAGGCAGTACAAAAAGCTCATGGAAACCTTCTGTCACTTCTTATCTGAAAAAAAGATATAAGATAAAGTTTGAAAGAAGAAAACAGTTATCTGATATGACAGCAAGCCAAGAGGTTCAACAATATTGTTAATGTCAAAGAAGAATAAACTAATGTTTGCCTTTAAGTCACTCTTGAAAATGGTGTTTCCCTTTGCATGGGAATTATTGATATGTATTTATTCCTGCAACACGTTGTTCCATCTTTTTGACAACACAGTTTACCCTCAACTGAGCTACATTAGCATAGTCATGCAAGTGTGTGTTTGTCTGTGTGTAATGGCTGCTATAAACATGTGACAAAATAATGAAAAATACACAGATCACCAGCGTGAATAAATGTTCCCGGTAGAGACGACAGTAATCCGGAGATGAACCGACATGTTTTGGACTGAAATAGAAAACCTTTGTTAAAGCTCCTCGGATGAGATATTCACATGAGACTCGCAGGCTCCTGTATCGCTCTCTAGAGTACACATCTGTTTTTCACTCCTCTCTCTCTCTCTCTCTCTCTTTCTCTCTCTCTCATCCTCCCATCCGTCGAGCCGGTGTGATAAGCGATGTTTAGGCAGATATATTGGTCCCATTACGGCCACTTGATTCAGCTGCTCTACAGTCAAGGGGAGCCCATTAACTCTGCCGCTCATGGCCACTTAAAGACACACATATACATCTTCCTTAGGACATGGAACACTCACACACACACACACACACACACACAATCCTGTAAACCAGACCCACGCAATCTTATTTCAAGACACAGCCAATGAGCATGCAAAATTGATAGGGCTCTTTGAGATTAAAAGATACATAATAAAAAATAAAGGACATTCTCACAGACAAATAGTTATAAAAATACAACATTGGATAGCAGTTTAAAGAGCAGCATTCAGTGGAGGCCGAGACCTCACAGCAGGACAGAGGAGTCTGTTGTCTGACTAGAATAACTCATCCAAGGGGCTCAAATAAAGGTTTTCTCTTTCAGTCTAAAGCCGGTTGGGTCACCTCCAGTTTTCCCTCGTCTCTCCAGGAAACATTTGTGGTGAACTGGACATCTTCATTATCTTGGCTCAATGCTTGACATCAGGAGATGCAAAAGGAAAAATACAGATTCTCATATGACGGAAAAGATCTGTTTAGCCTTTATACCATCAGGAATGAAATGAGCTGAAAAAAGGCCTTCACTTGTTTGTGTGTTAGAGTGGGTTAGGGATGACCTGTGTAATGCAAGTGGGAATTCTGTAGCCAGGATGAGAAGTATGGGTGGTGAATGAACGTCAATGTCAAATGCTTTGGCAAGTTCTTTAAGCAAATATCCAAACATCCACATCAAACGCTCAGTAGGACGTGACAATATTACATAATTAATGGAGCACAACAGGAGATGGAAATGGACCAAAATGCATTGCGTTGTCGTGCATCTGTCATCAGAGGCTTGTGAAATGTAACACCGTCTTTGATGCGTTTTTTGCTGCGGCAATATTCTGTCAGCTCTCTTACTTCTTTCCTATATGGGAAAATACGTACATCATTAATAGTGTTTGTAACTTGGTAAACAAAGAAACCCCACTTTTCCTGTTGAGATCGAAAAGCATTGTGAGAAATGTTGGAATGAGGCAGATGGAGGTGAAGTAGCTCAATATGTACTGGGAACCCGAGGGTCTGCGGTTCAAGTCCCGGATCTCACCACGTATGAAGTGTGGACTGGTACATTGAGAGGTATCAAAATGCGGAAACTATATTTCACTATATATGTATATTTGTGTGACGATGGAATGGAAATGAAGGATTTGAATGAAATTCTCTTCAAAGTAGTATAGAAAAGTAATATATAACGATTCCTAGAATGCAACAAAGTGGACAAAGTTGTGTGTGTGTGTGTGTGTGTGTGTGTGTGTGTGTGTGTGTGTGTGTGTGTGTGTGTGTGTGTGTGTGTGTGTGTGTGTGTGTGTGTGTGTGTGTGTGTGTGTGTGTGTGTGTGTGTGTGTGTGTGTGTGTGTGTGTGTGTGTGTGTGTGTGTGTGTGTGTGTGTGTGTGTGTGTGTGTGTGTGTCAGAGGAATGCAGTGGTAGCATTAAGAGCAGCGCTGAGCTGAGCAGAATCGGTGTGATAAGAGGGATCAAAGCGCCCAGAGGCCTCATCAACCTTCCCAGAATGCTCCATGCTGATCCAACTGATAACAAGTATACAGGCCCCTCCTCCTGCCTGACCTTGTGTGTGTACGAGTAAAAAGAGACAGTGAAGTGTTTATTTGCATACAATTTGCAACGTTCCCAATTTGTGGGCCTAAACAATTCTGCGCTATGGACAAGTGTGTTTGTTTAACCGGTGTGACGACGGTTTGCTTATGTCTGCATGTGTGTGTTTGTATGTGTGAGGCAGTGTGTGCCTGTCAAAACCACGCTCCGTTCCTCTTCTGATAAGCTGAATTATTTATTGAAATGTTGAAAAGAGGCATTTTTCTTTTCTTGTTGGACGCCGAGTCGGGGGTTCATCCAAAAAACGTTCAAATGCTTCAGTTTGACAAAGAGAGGTTTGTAGGAAGTGTGTTGGCGTCAGGATTCAACTTATCAGATCACTGTGAATTTGACTGCAGTTGCCACTTAATACAGCATTCCTGGCAAATATTGAACTCTGCACTTTGCCTCTGAAGACCAATTGTGTTAATTGAGAGGGACTAATAGCCTTGAGGACTACGGCTTCACTAATTGTGATTAAATTGACGATTCCAAGCAAATCAATAGTTTTGGAATACTGTTCCAATACAATCTTTATTTCCCAGGGCCCATGTTGACATATTTAAATTGTCTGTTTTGTTTGACATGTAGATTATTTTTGTTGACTTAAACAAATTAAAGTAAGTAAAAAATGTCTTACATTTGAAAAACTAAAAACAAATATCATATTTTGATGTTTATGTTCAATGATCAACTGTCAAACATGTCTCCCATTCCTGTCTGCCAACTCATTATTAAATCAGGAAACTCAATGATTTGTTGATCAACTTAGTTCAAAATGATACTACATGGTTATTATTATTCTAATAATCTATAGTCTAAACTCTTAGAAAAACAAATACATTGCTAAATCTTCTAAACCTTTTATCAGCTTTATGATGTATTGAGAGGTTTATCAAGAATGGTAATGTCTTTCAGTAAAGAGAGTTATGTTTTGAGAGCAGCAGCCATTTTTCATAAATATGCTGCAACATGTCAAATTGATTGTCTGCTAGACAAAGGGAATTTTAATGAGCTACTGTATGTTATAGAAACATGAAGGAAAGCTCATAGGAAAGCTATTACAAAATGACAAAACAATTTTTACAAAAAGTGTAAAGGTTGAAATGGTTGTTCTGTAATGGAGAATGACTTATCTCAAGTCTCATTTCATGTATCTGGAATAAGTGGATGTTCCCATCCTGCTGAATAGAAGTGAAACCAATGCCTGCCTGTAGGGAGAGAAATAAAGAAACTGATTGTAAGATTCAGATAATTGCTTGCAGAAATGTTTCACGTGGCATATTTTGCCCAACTACAGAAGTTCATCAGAAGGTGAGGAGAACGAGGCGGACGAGAGAAAGAGCTCTGTTTGATTACCTCTCTTTCTCTGTCTTTGTGTTTCACTCTGAATAATGTAATATCCATGCAGGGCTATGTGGGTCAGTGGGGCTTTTGCTTCCCCTGGAGAGCAGAGCCACACCCCGACACACACACACACACACACTCACACACACTCACACTCACACACACTCACTTAATTCACTCACTGAGCCCCGACTCGTCCGCCTGTCTGCCTCGCTGCTTAACTCGCTGCGTGACGTCATTCATTTTTCATAAAGTCTGCGTTGCTCGGTCAATATTTCATATGTGGTATTGACAAGTGAGTGAGAGTCCACTGTGCGTAGCTGCTGTTCCCTCGCCTCCTTTCCCCTTCTCTCCTCCTCCTCCTCCTCCTCCTCCTCCCTCCATCCCTCTCTGGCCTGTAATTAAATTAGCTCTGTCTGCAGATGACAAAGGGCCAGTCATTGGGGCTGTGCTTAGATAGCGAGTAGCTGCACTTAGAGCGGATATGAAGTTAAGGAGGAATGCGCTGAGCTGAGTTGAGTTCTGGGTCTCGGGGTAAGAAGGTGAGAGAGAGGAGCGTTGGTCCAGATCGGCCTGTGGATGAGCTGAGACCAGACAGAGAGTTAAACCTCCTGCATTTAAACTGTGTCAAACACTGACCTTTACTGCAGGAGTGCTGAGTGAGAGATCGGGGAACGCTTCATCACTGTGTTGGATTGACGTCACATCTGATTATTAAAACACTGTGATTTAGTGTTGTTTTTTAGTAGCAAAGAATCAGCAGATTAGTTGTATATGATTCATTGTTTTATGGTGTGGTCGATAATGTGAGAAATGCCCATCCCAACTACCCAGAGACCCAGTTCACATACACACACTTATAATATTTAATGTATTGGGTAAAAGAGAGAAGTTTTGATGAAACCAGGTTCGGCCAAATGGCTCAATTTGAACTAATAGGCATCTTCTTGTTGATGGTAAGGCTGGGTATTGGATCCTAAAGCTTTTACCATATTGATCGGTAAAACGGCAGATCATATCCATAATCTTATTTTATTACAGTTTTCTTCGGTAAGATAATTTTACCAATTTTAGACTGTATTATTTTCTAAATGTTTTTGTGCGGCTGCTTGTAGTTTTGCATCAAGATAAAAACATTATTTATATAGTTATATTACTCATGCTAATGACGTGTAAAGAAAATGTATCAAAACTCTACAATCTTACTAGGGGGGCTGAGATATGAATGAAGATTTCATTGTATTTTGACTCATATCGCCCTGAAATAAAGAGTAACTTCCAGAGGCTAAACGTCAGAAACTCTGTCATGATGTTGCATATAATCTCTCATTTGAACGTCATTCAGGCCTTCAATATGGAGTCCTACTGAAATGGTGTATCCTACAATACAATGATGCAGCTTGCATGGAAATACAATATAAAAGAATAAAGGAAAGGAAAAGTGACAAAAAAGTACAATTCTGATAGAAAAGCACCTAAATCGGATAGTCGTGTACCTCCTGAAAACCACAGCAAACCCCCTTCTCCTTTCAGCCTGGCACTGTTTGTTTGTTTATTTGATTGTTTGTGCTGACAGAGCTTTTGTCTCGCCTTGTTTGTTTGCAGTGCTTCCCACCTGCTCGCCGCTGGACTTCCACTGCGACAACGGCAAATGTATCCGCCGCTCCTGGGTGTGTGACGGGGACAACGACTGCGAGGACGACTCCGACGAGCAGGACTGTCGTAAGTACACTTCCTGTCTCTCTTGTCAGCACAAACATGCAAACAAACACAAGCACACTGGTATTTGCTGTCACACACACACACACTCTCTCCACACAGGAGGGGGTGAGTTATTGAAGTTGACAGATGTTTGCGGCAGCCATGTGCAATGAGGAGTTTGTTTTGATTCTGAAAAAAGTTGCCTGGATGTCACACAAACACACACACACACACACAGGAGGTTAGCACTCCCACGGTCGCCACACATGACACTCTGTGACCTTTGACCTCAGTTTATCCTGTTTTTCTTGTCATTTGTGAATATATCTGTGTGTGTGCATGACTGTGTGTTCTATCCAAAATACCCCTCAGCTGCTTTCCAGGGAGAATGTGTCCCGCAGAGGGTGAAGGGAGGAGAGCGTCTATTTCTGCTGTCATATTTATGTATCGCCTCCTGGTGTGTGTGTGTGCTCCTGTATTTCTATCTTTGTAAGGTCCATTTCAAGTTTGTGTTTTGTCTTTCTCTCACTTCATCAATGACGTAGATGTCGTCTTGTCATCCTCACGTCTTAGTCATGGAAAAAGTATTTAGAAGCACTGCATGCCGAGCATTAGTGTATGTGTATTTGTTATTTGAATCCCTCAACTTTATACAAGTGCAATGCCAAGAGTTTAGGTATGTATTGCGAGGTTAGGGAATGCATTGTGTCAATACGAGGCGCCTTGGTGTAAAAATGTGTCAGTGTTGGATTGACTCAGAATGGCTCCGTGTGTGCCATCTGATCCGTGCGGATGAACGCTGCACGGCAGTTGTTCCATCACACTGTCGGTGTTTTTTGTGATTCAGTCTAATCACACTTAACTCTCTGTGCAGGGACAGGAATAGTTACAGGGAGTGACGTGTCCCTGATGGAGACAACACATGGCTCAAAGAGTCACCCAGTGTCCGTTCAGTGACCAACTTCTATCTAAAGACCAATACAGACTTATTTTTACCTCAACACTTCCCAGTTATAGAAATATAATAGTTGTAAGGATTGTGAACCACCAACATGTTGTTTAACTCATTGCAACATTTTAACATTGATAATTGCTGTTTGGAATTGTTGATTAATACAATTTCTTTATTTAGCTCATAGCTTAGCTATATTTTTAGCCTAATGGGCTAGTCACAAGTGCAGAAGAGGGAGCTAGTGTGGTGAACAACATATCTTAAGTCAGAGACACTGAAATGTGCTGAGAGTTAGATGAGGGGAGGGATGTTTAGCCTAGCTTAGCATTGTGTGCTAGAGGCAGGGGGAACTTCCTTGACATGACTGCGAGGTAGCTAGGCAATCAGCAGATATGATTCCTCTATCGCATTAAGTCGAGCAAATGGTTAAACAGTTAGACTTCTAAGAAAAATCTCCAGTCTGTGATCTATGAATGAATAAACAATGAAGAGGATTATGCTGCAAATAAGCCCCCTCACAAATATTAGATCTTAGTAAAAAGGCAACACGACCAACAACATAAGCCCATAACCCAGGGACTTGCCTGAGGGCACCGGTTGAGGAAGCCAGCAAGCTGAAAAAGAAAGCTTTTTGTGTTTGGTTAGCTCAGGAGACTGAAGCATGTTGATATCTGCAGGCCAGATGGACCGCACTGTCTCAACTCACAGATGCAAAAATTAAACAAGGACTGTAACCGTTGTTGTGTTCGCATTACAGTATATAGGTGTCTGTTCAGACAGAACAATTTGCCGATCTTATACCCTTACGTTAATTGCTGGACCCTTTGTGCAGTTTTTATTTCGTCCGCACTAATTGTACCACTTGTACATAATGGGTACAGATGTCAGCTATAAGCAATAATTGTGTGTTTGGTCAGCTTTGATGAGTAAGCATTTAGCCTGTTGAGACAAGTTAAGTGATTTGTTTTTGAGATAGTGTTCAGCAGGTGTCATCTAAATGTGTTCTTGGGGTTTTTGAATATTTAAACAAAACACCATTAAGTATTGGTAATAATATTTCACTGTGGACCAAAGTGTTGGACTAAGAAACTGCTTTTTAGAATGAATAGAGGCATCTGTATAAATGGTTTAGTATTAGAACTTTTACACATTAAAATGTGACCTATGTCATACTGTGTATTTTGTCAAGTAGTGTACTTACAATAACGCAAGGGAAATACATCATTTCAATTAAGATAATGGTTTTATTCCCTTTTGAGCCTGCGTCATTTATGTGGTTTTCTGCCAAACCTGTCATAAATGAACTATTATCCAGTTCTAAGCCAGAGTTTTAGATATGCTTTTGAGATTTTGGTTGTTTTTAACTATATATTTTATTGGATGAAGGATTTTATTGATTGGACGTTTTAGAAGGGGGCAGAGCAGACTTCAACATCCTGTGTGTGGCAAACATCTGAAAAACTGTGATTTTATTTACTTGAAACTGCTTTATTCAATGTCTTTACCAATTTGAATCAACACGTTTATTTTGGAGAAGAGTAGACCTCTGTGAATAATCCGGCTCCAGGCTATTAACACGAGGAGCTGACTGCAATAACAGCAACGATAATGAAGACAACGTTACATGACATTACATTTAGCTGACGCTTTTGTCCAAAGCGACTTACAACTCCCATGATCCCACGCTACTTCATGATGTTGCCAAACTCAGTTTTTGCTATTGTTTTTAATGAAGAGAGCACTAATGGCAAAACAAGATATGCTTTGTGTTTGAAGCGAGGGGGAAATTGACTTGCTTAATAAAAATGGTGGATCCCGCAATTAGAGCTAGCACTTAAATAATCGCCTCGTTCTTGAAATGGATAGATTTCCACAGTCACTTGTGTATTAGACCTCATGCAGTTTGAGTGTACAGCAGGTACAGGTAAGCTTTGTCTCTTCTGAATGAATTTTCCGTTACGTCCATCATCTATCGAGTTCTCCTCCTCCTTTGTTGACCCACATGCTGTATCAGCAGCCAGACACTGTATCACTTCCTGATGGGGGGGGGTGTCTGTCTGCTGCGAGTCAGCTATGAATTTTTCATCTTCATGCCCAGTAAATTTGCCCCGTTCCCCAAACTACTTATTATTTCATGCTTCTTTTTTGCTCACCCTAGTCTGTGTTTCACCTTCCAATATTTTCAGCTTCTCAACGCGATGCCGTGGTTTCATTTCATTATTTAGAGACGGGGAGACAATCCTCCACGCTCGGCTGGAACTGAAGTAGTTGTCAAGATTTTCAGACAAACACGGAGACTGAGGTGTGTCTCAGTGTGTGTTTGAACATGAGATTCTGAAAGTTTGAAAATACATTTCACAGAAAGAAAAAAACAATTTCAGCACCCACACACATGGAGAGAGCCTGGTAATGACTCCCAGCGCCCTTTGCCCTTTGACGTTTGGCTGCAGTGTGAATGATGAGCGTCTTCGGGGCTTGTTGACCTCCGACCTCCCTCTGTTTACCTCGCTGATGGGAGGGAATACGGAGCATGGGAGGAACAGAGAGAGGGAGAAAATCAATTATTTTCTTATAAGTTGAATAATAGAGTAAATGAGTGCATTTGTCGATAATGCACATATAATTACATTTTCATTTGGCCCTGCCGATGGGCTTTTTGTGGTTTTTAAATCCTTTTCTGTTTTTGGGGGAGGAGAGCATGTTCGGGCTGAGGGGAGGTCGATGTGGGTGAGGTCAGCTGAGGTTTAGCTGTCAAAGGTAGAGTGATGGATGGTCCGGGTGCAGGCTGATATATTGGACGATATTTGATTATCAAACATAAATCATTATATCTCTATGGTGATGGATTAGTAACTAGAAATGACTTACTTTTCTTGTGCCGACACACATGCCTGGTCACAACTATTTAATAACCAAACGTAAGGGATCCTTTTAAATAGTGATATATCCTTATACATTTATGTGAATAAATATCTAATATAAAAATCAATTTTTAATAATAAATAAAAATCCATTATCAGTCGAGCTCAACAACGTCTACGTTTTGAATATTAGCTTAAAGAAATGTTTTAGATTAAATGTACCATTGAAGATGCATTTTTGTTCTTACATTTTATTAATATATTGTAATGAAAACTGTACTCTTTTTTTCCTTCAATTTAGACTTAATTTCAGTTTCATTTAGCCTTAAAAAGCCAATACGAAAGAAAATACGAAAGAAAATAAATAATACACATTTTAACAAACAAAATGGAAAAATGTATAAAGAAATAGATATTTAAACAAAATAATAATATAGATTCAAAAAACAATACATTTGAAAGTGCAATACACTGTCTATTATTACACCTTGGTCAGGAGTCATTTTGTAATTTTATGAGATATAATGTAAACAGAATTAAGCCACCTTGATATCTTATCATATAAACTAGGTAACTAAGTGCATGGACATGGAGAATATTCCGCAACACACACAAACACACATGGGCCTCATGTCTTGTCTCAGAGTGGAGTTTGTCTCCAGCAGCTTTGACTCGTGCTGTGATGAAACCCACCTGAGAGGAGATGAAAGATCTCAGTGAAATAAAGCAAAGCTTCATCTTCTTCTTCACCTGCCCATCTATTCTGTGGGCCCCCTTCTATTTCTGTCGCTCCTTATCTCTCTCTGTTTGTCTCAGCTGTCCGGCACTCACACACGCCACTGATAAATTATAGATTACCTCCTGCCAGGGGCCATCCATCATTGGCTCTCCTTGACGAACCTGTTTACTCTGCCCTCGGGCGAGCATGGCTGGGCTTTGCCATCGATTGCGTTGGTAACAGTATAAGGCGGTTTTCTGAAAATCCATACAGTCTTTTTATCAATGGTGTGATTAAAGAGGCAAGGTGGAGGAGTTGTTTGGAAAAATGAAAGGGTTTGGAACTGTCAATGTCACAGTGCGAGGAGTTCACTTGAGGGAGCGAGTTCTGTCTAACTGCACTGTCACGGGTGTCAAATGGAACATTTGTCTTTTTTTCTTCAGACTCAAGGTTACCTTTCGAGTGAGACAACATTTGCTAACGTACAGCAGGCAGCATATATATTTAATTAGGACATAAAACAAGCTGCTGCAGCTCAGCTTCGGTCGATTACACCTGTCCTGAATGAAGCTGGTTTAAAATCGAAAGGAACTGGGGATTTGCTTAGCTTCTTTTTGCATCCAACTCTTGAAAATGACAGAAAAGTTTAGACCTTTCTGCAGTGCCAAAGAGTTTATAGCTGAAATATTAACTTCCTAATAGCCACCCTGAAAGATCGGGTGCAAAGTCAACTGTCATTGAGGTATGAGACAAGATCATTTCAAATATACAGTAGGTCAAATGGTTTACATTTGTAACGGTCCTTCTAAGAAGCCTTTCATAGTGTTGCAGTAGGCTGATTGCTCGGTAACGGGCCGTCTCCACGGCAGCGTTAAAAAAATCTTGGAGGTGGGCGTATCTGAAGCTTGAGGATTTTTTGCGAGCAACCAATCACATGAATCTCCCGCCCGCGACATACGAAGCAAAAATGCCCGAAGTAAACTGGATATAAACTCCCCAAAACAGGCGAAAACATACCACTGTCTCTGCCACCTCCCTCCATGCCTGGCTCCTCCGGTTTATATCCCGGTAGGTCTGGTCATAAAGCACCGGGTGATTGATTCGCTACCGCTAATTTCTCCTCCATGTTTTGGAATATGAGGAAATGTCTCTCCCAGCATACACGCCGTTTGATTGGCTAGAGCTTGAACTGTCAGATTTGCGTACACGGGATTTGATTGGCTGACGCTTCCTCCTCAGCTTCAAAAGTTGAACATTGTTCAACTTTGGATCTTGAAAATCCTGAGAATCTCCGCTCGCCTGCCCACAATGCATTTCGGCGAAAGCGAAAAAAAGTGACGTCACCCCATTCAAAGTGAATGGGCAGAAGCGTTTCAAGATTTTTTAACGCTGCCGTGGAGACGGCCCGTAAGAGGGAGAAGAATATTTCGGACAACTCAAATGAGGGCCTGAGAAAGAAGTTAAAACCCTGCCCACTTTCCTACCTAAATGTTTCTAGTAAAGTCTTTGAAAAGTGCGCATCCGATTATTTGAAAAGTTACAGAAATTGACAGATGCATCTTCAACAGCCATCTTAATGTCTTGGAAGAGGCTGTTTAACCATCCAAAAAGCTATGCAGTTGAAGACTTCTGACACTTTAACAGTTGAATGTTTTCTGACCGATGGGAAAACAGCAATTTTGTGAGATCCACAGTAGCAATGATAGAATTAAATGCAGTGTATTGAGCTCAAATTGGGTAAACTTCATGTTTGGTATACACTTTGCAGATGGACAATGGAGATTAGGACTATATAATGTCTTAGTTGTAGTTTGAGATACTTCTATGGAAATATAAATTCTCTTTTCATGGAATCTTGTCATCCATTTGACCCAACATAACTGTAAACTAACCGCTGAGTGTGATTTATTGTGTATTTGTCACACATCTTGGATTGAGTCAGTGACCATGAAGACAGCATCAAACACAGGATATTCAGTCTGTGGGTCTTTGAGCTCTAGACCTGCGACCTCGAGAGGGTTCACGGAGTTTACAAAAGAATAATCTCAGTTGCTGCTTCCCAGCTCTGCGGCTGATATAAAATGCCACTGTTTCCCTTGTATCATTGCAGCTGGAGATATAATGTCAGCACTGCTCAGGGACTACTTCCTCTTATCACATTCTTGTCCAGTATCTGCTCTTTGCTTTTGTTGTAACCTCATAACATGTCCTCTGAAACCTCTCTATCCTTTGTTATCTCCCTGCAGCTCCCAGAGAGTGTGAGGAAGACGAGTTTCAATGCCAAAATGGCTACTGTATTCGCAGCCTGTGGCACTGTGATGGCGACAACGATTGCGGGGACAACAGTGACGAACAGTGTGGTGGGTATAAACACGTGAAAACCGTCATGCAAGCACATATTCATTCACTCTAACTTATAAATTAAACACTTGTTTCTTCCCCAATAAAAGACATGCGTAAATGTTCGGATAAGGAGTTCCGCTGCACAGATGGCAGCTGCATCGCGGAGCACTGGTACTGTGACGGAGACACGGACTGTAAGGACGGATCAGATGAGGAAAACTGTCGTAAGTTACTCTGCCAGTGTGTGCGTATAATTGTGTATGTTTAAAAATGACAAGGCTAAACGATACTGATTGCCTGCTTTTAAAGAGCAGGCAACAATTGCAGTCTAGGATGGCAAATAAAAAGTAAACATACAATTCTCTCTGGAACTGACGATGGAAGTATTTAAAATCTGAAACGTCTCACTTGCTTCTCATCTCTAATACCAATCTGACACTTAAAAAAACGGCAGTGATTAAACACATAAATGATAGAAATGGGATTTTAGTTGGATGGCATATTAGGATGTGGGTGAAACTTGGATTTGTGTATTTAAATAAAGAATACACATGACAATTAGGTTTAGTCTTTGTTGCCGCTCATAAATGAAACAATTAGTTTAAGAGCAAATAAATATACGGTGGGTTAGTAGATTTGTGACCCACTTGCCAAACCAGACAAGTAAAAAGGAAATCAAAACATTTACTTTGAACCCTGACAGGAAGAAACCAGAGATAATGCTCCTCAGGTTGAAACTACACACGGTATGTGGTAGTTTGAGTTGTGAAACAAGGTTTGGGCCTTCACCACACAGAGACAAACCGTTTTACCACTGAAAACATATATATATTTTAAATGCCCTACAGGCAGGATACATTTTAAAGTAGTAGCTCAAACTTAGCCTTCCTGTGAGCTGATTTAAAGATGTTTAAATATCTAACGTCTATGCTGTCAGAGACAATATGAGCCTAAACAATGGTTTGTGTCAGGTGTTCAATGTCTTCCCCAAAAATGATTGGTAACAGGCTGCACTACTCGGTTTTGATTACCAAACAAATAGTGTTTCTTTAGGGAGCCATTTTCAGCTACATAAAAAAAAAAGTCTATCCACGTTTTTTTCATTGTTTGTTTTTACTGCTTTTTATTCAATTCTACCGTGTTGTGTACTGTTTTATATTGTCCCATGCTCACTGCTTGTAGCACTTTTAACTCAAATGTGAAGTGCGTTATAAATTAAACCCATTATTATTATTATGTATATCCACTTTAATGTTGACTTTAATCCACTAAAAGCTGTGGCTCCTGGGAAGCCCATCAATCAGTGTGTTTAGCTGGCTTTTAGTTCAAGCAAATGAGAGAAGCCCAATTTCCCAAACCTATGTAAAAGAATCCCAGTTAGCATTGCAGATTTGTTTTCCTGGACCCCTTAGAGAGTGAATGAATCAAACATGAAGCAGGAAAAGAAAAGCGATCACACATACTGTGGTAGTGATTCATCTTATTATCCATAACGGTTAGAAAACTAAAAATAAATTATTCTTAATGAACACATTTCCACATCTAAACGGTTGTTATTGAGTTTGTTGTCTGATCCAACAGTAACTGGTTTACTGCACAGCATGTGTTCACAGTCTTAATAGAGAGCGCAGTCTCTCCTTTATTTCATGTATAGTTTCTGACAGACTCTGCAGAGGAAGCTTCAAAGAGCCTGAGGCAGCCAGCTGCTGCACCATCTTTTCCGGCATCTGTTTAACGTGTGTGTGTGTGTGTGTGTGTGTGTGTGTGTGTGTGTGTGTGTGTGTGTGTGTGTGTGTGTGTGTGTGTGTGTGTGTGTTGTGTGTGTGTGTGTGTGTGTGGTGTGTGTGTGTGTGTGTGTGTGGTGTGTGTGTGTGTGTGTGTGTGTGTGTGTGTGTGTGTGTGTGTGTGTGTGTGTGTGTGTGTGTGTGTGTGTGTGTGTGTGTGTGTGTGCGCACAGCCTCAGATGTGATGGCAGCCACCTGCAGTGTGGAGGAGTTCCAGTGTGCATACGGCCGCTGTATCCTGGACATCTACCACTGTGACGGAGACGACGACTGCGGAGACTGGTCAGACGAGTCGGACTGCTGTAAGCTCTCCATTACTCACACACTTAGGGAGACCTGACATTGACTCTAGGTGTTGGTTAACCTCCAACCTCACAGAGAATCTTCCCCTTTAGACAATAATCCACTAGCAGATATATTAGTCTAGCTTTTTTTCTTTCGTTTAACTTGTAGAGTCTTACTTTTTATATATAAATTATATACAAAAAGGTCATTACATTTAAGTAAACTTCTAGTCATTATTTGTATTCAGAATGTTCAAAAACTCTCGTTCGTCAGCTATTCTTATTCCTGAAAAAAAAGTATTCTTATTCCCTATTCCTAATTTATTTTTGCCATAATAGATCTCCTCAGCTAAACTAATGCTGCCTTACATATTAAGTACATTTTCTTTTGGCAGAAGGAAATGTTTTCAAAATGATTTCACTTGAATATCTAAGATGCAAACTCCAACATATCTCCAAAAAGAAACAAGAAACACGTTTTGGAGCGAACCAGCCCTTCCTGCCGTTAAGCTCACAGTGAGCTGCTGATATTTCCTTGCTCACTGATACTCTGCATGATCCATGGCATCGCTCGTCACTAAACAGCGTCTTGTGCAGGAGGAGAACATGGCGCTGCTGTGAAACATCAGTCCTCTGTTATGCCGTTAGATGAGAGTTTCTCCTCCCTGTGGCAGCCATCCTTCCTCCCTTCAATCCTTCTTCTCCTCTGCATCACTCTCTCCCCTTCATGTCCCCCCATGGCACTGCTGCACATGTGCACCAAAACAGCGAGTCATCCTCGTGTCATGCAGCTTGCTCTACTAGTTCAGCTGGAGTTTAAATGAACATTATAGGCTTATCGAGACAGGCATTTATTTGTCATTTTTGAGTGGATGCACCAGCTGAATCACTTCCAAAGGGGGCACACTGTTTGAGTTTTGGAACAACTGATTAATTGCTTAATCTGTAATATGTCAGAAAAATATGGAAAATATTTCTGTGAGCTGAATGACACTGCCAAGCGACTTGTTTTGTCCAGGAAGCAGTCCAAAAACCCAAAGACTTGAAATAAAACAGCAACAAGCTGGATCAGCTTCAAGTGTGGTCACACGACACCCGCACAGTCTTTATAAAGCAGAACAATTAAAGGGTTTCAGGGTTAAGCATTTCATTTTGAACTTTTTTTGCCATTTAAGTCATTTCTATTGGACATAAGACAGTAATACATGCAGAAATCATCATAACGTTTAGTGTCAATTTCACGATTTCACAGTCAGTTGACGTCAGGTTGAGCTCATCAACGGCTGCTTTTTGCAGGGCGCCGCTTCCACAGCATCTGTCAGAGCTGGAAGACATTCTGTCTGTTAGATCTTTTTTTGTCACTGTATGACACACACACACGCAAACACACAGACACAGTGTAAAGCCATGGTCCTGATTAACACAGACTATCGTGTTTCTCTCTCCCCACCCCGGAGACGCTGCCTGCTGCTGACAAATCTCTCAGCATCTCATGATCCTCATTCTCTCCTCTCTAATTTCTCACATGTTTGTTTCATTTGCTCATTTTCTATAACCATCCTCCACATCTCTCTCACTCTCACACACACTCTCAAACACAGCGGTTTCCCTCCTTTGATGTGTTTATCTGCAGTGCGATAAGCGCAGCTTCAAGGTTCTTCCTAACATATTTTGGTCATGTTAGCTGACTGAGCTGCTCTCCGTTTCTCCCCTGTCTCCTCCCACATCTAGGTTTTTTAATTGCCGCCTCGCTTCTGAAGTCTTTTAATATTTATTTTTGGAAAGTTGAGCTGGCAGCAAAGCTTAAAAAAGTGAAAAAAATAATGAAAGGGGGACAGGAGATATCCTAAAAATACCTTTAAAAAAAAGTGTGCAGTGGAATCAAAGCAACACAAGACTTTTGCATTTAGCAATAATAGGAATTTGAGTTATATGTATACTTTTGGCTTAGAAACCAACAAGTTTTATTATTCAATCTACATCCTGTCTGTGTACTGACACTAGAATGACCTCATGTCACCCTGACTCTTCATTTCCTGTACTTTTTAAACATACTCTTAATAATGTATCTTACGTTTTCGATGACCAGCAGAATGTCGGCATTCAGTTTCTGATCAAAATCGCAATTAATTCCATTTCATTAATCTTTAAAAAAAAGTCTGAATACATCTTAGCTTTCTGAAACCCACAGATTTGTGTGGGCATACACACACACACACACACACACACACACACACACACACACACACACACACACACACACACACACACACACACACACACACACACACACACACACACACACACACACACACACACACACACACACACACACACACACACACAGAGGGGGGCATTCCTCAGAGGCCTAACACGGCCCATCCTCAGACAGCATTCCTTGGCATCGGCTCTCCAGACACATGAAGGGCGCTTTGTTAGAGAAGAAGCCTCCCTCTTTCTCTCTTTCTCTCTTCCTCTATTTCCTTCTCCCTCACTCATACACACACACACACATCCAAAAACACTCAAAAAAGTCATGCCTCGTTACCACTTACCAACACCGATACTGCTTTCGGGTGCGTAGCTGAGAAGATGAAAGAGAACCGTGAGTGTGTAAGGGAGAGGGAGAAGGATGAATCATCTGAGTGTGTGTTGGCGCCAGCGTGCTTGTTGGCATCCCATGCTGGTTCTTGTGACCTATACGTTTCTCTCTCCGTCTCTCTCTCTGTGGGAGAGCCACCTGCTGTTTTGATCATCTCTGTCTTCTCTCGCCCAGCTGATAAGCCTTTACGGTGATGCTTGGAGCTCGACAAAATCCCTTCTTTTCTTGCCTTTCCTCCCCCTGCATTCCCCTAGTTTGTCATTTTTGTTCCTCCCTTATCTCCCGCCCACTGTGGCTTTGATGGGAGCCGACTCATGCCGTCAGGAGGACACGCAGAAGATGACACACACACACACACACACACACACACACACACACACACACTCAGGGATTTAAGATGCTTATGTTTGATTCAGCTTTAATCTTCTCGTCCACCTCCAGCCTCATCTGCTGCCAGTTGGAGCTTCTCTTTGATCCGATCACATGTTGAGATGTGGTGGGACATTTAAAAGGTGTGACAGCTCTGATCTGTAGTCAGAGATGATCACAAGGCAGCCAAAATAAACAGGACCAAGTCATGTTTAAAGGGAAAGCTAGATCACTGGTATAAAACCATGTGTCTTTCCAGTTTTTAAATCAAGTCTTTTCCAAAAATAGATTGAGACAGAGAACCACCCTAATAAACCCCAGGGTTATTGGACCTATTCCAAAATGTGGTCTACCCGAAAAGACCCAGATAGTGAGAGAAGACTGGCAGCAGCACAATGCTACACCGATAAAAGAGCATTGTTTTTACATTGTTTTTGTATATTTCACAGTTCATGCACTGTTTCTCATATACTGTTCATGACAAATGATCAGGGTTTGGATCTCCTCACATATTGATCCAAAAACCGAAAATTCAATTGTGTATCTTTTTTTTTAAACTTTTGATATTGTTTTTTTAAAAGCAACCTGATGTTTTCTCCTCGATGCTGAAACCGGAGTATTTTTTGTATTTTTGACAGAATAACGAACTCCAAGTAGAGATTTTGTATTCTAAAAAGATGCTTCAGGTATAGTTGTGTTGTCTGTTTTATTTTTCATGTTAATAATATAATCCTGTGTGTGTGTAGCTTCCCACCAGCCCTGCAGATCAGTGGAATTCATGTGCAGCAGCGGGATGTGCATCAACGCTGGCTGGAGGTGTGACGGCGAATACGACTGTGACGACCAATCAGACGAAAAGAACTGCAGTGAGTAGCTGCTTTCATCACACTGACTGAGCGAGTGTGTGCTCTGCATAAGATACACATTCTAGATGGTTATGCATTTTATCCCGGTTTTCATGCTGGTTCTGAAAAAACAAGGCACTTTATCAAATCACCTTATCTAAGAAAGAATACATTAAATGTGTGTGTGTGTGTGTGTTTCCTGCAGCCACGTCCATGTGCACGGCCGACCAGTTCCGCTGTGGAACTGGACGCTGCGTCCGGTTGTCATGGCGATGTGATGGCGAGCCTGACTGCTCCGACCGCAGTGATGAAGAGGGCTGTGAGAAGACGGGTAAGACTGTGCTCGTGGTCTTGTTTTCAGGAGCTAAATATAACACCAGCTTCAAACGTTGTCATGACAACAGCTCAGAACAGCCCTCCTCTACACACAAACTCACTTTTATTTATTTTTCATACTGTTGAGAAACACAGTGGCTTTCAACCAATAGACTGATCAGTTTGGCAGTTATTCTGCTGCTTTATCAACCTCTGGACCAACTGTAGAACCTGGCCTTCATGTTGAGATATAAATGATCAATGAACAGGAAAGAGAAAAAGATGGAAAAGGTACAAAGTGGACAGTTCACACCCCCTAAAACATGCATATGACTCACCTCCATGTTTTGGTGTGAGTGGCTGAGCATATCAGCCATGGCATGTTCTTTCTTCTGTCTGATATGATGAAACTAGATGACAGCCGTATGAAGAACTCAACAGCAGTGTCTATTTTCAGAAATCATTACATGGTTACGTAAAATAGTCCACAGAGCTTGATGATAGCTTCTTTTTTTTTTTATGTAGGAACTATGTTTTTCAATTAAACTACACCAACCGTATCACTGCGCAGAATGAACACTCAATGACGATGATATCATTTGGAGCTTTGACGACCGGAAACAAAGCAAAATAGCTCCAAAATAAAGAGGAGGAGAGTTTGTTGTCTCACAGGATATATTATCTTTTCTCCCCACAGAGAGTCCTCCATGTGCTCCTGATCAGTTCCAGTGTGGTAATGGACGCTGCATCGGTCAGAGGAAGGTGTGTAACGAGGTCAACGACTGCGGAGACGGGACTGACGAACACCCGCACCATGACTGCCGTGAGTAGATTGAATATGATTATCTGAATATGATTTTTTAATGGTATATTTCGGTGGAGTTTTTTGAGGTCCGTAGTCAGTGTATCACATATAATAGATGATAATACTACCCGAGTTTGGATAAACACTAGGGGTAAACTAGGAAAAACCCTTATGTTACAGTATATTATTTGTTCAATGGTTTACCTTGCTGTTAGATAAGTAATTTTTCATAAATATGAATACATAAAATATTTAGTTAAGGTGAGATTTAGGCCTAATGCCCCACTAAACCTGCTAGAGGCTGATCACACTCCTCAGGCCTTGCTGCTTATAGGCCTCAAATATTTCTAGGTTCGACACCAGATGAGTCACACTTTTTACAGTGTGTGGTTGTATTTATACTGAATCAGCATGCTGTGTTTATGTTCCTGTGCGGCGTGCAGGTCCACGCTCCAGCGAGGGCAACTGTAACCAGAATAACGGAGGCTGCTCCCAGAAGTGTCAGATGGTCAGAGGCCTGGTCCAGTGCACCTGTCACACCGGATACCGACTGATGGACGACGGCAGAGCCTGCCAGGGTACGTGTGTGTGTGTGTGTGTGTGTGTGTGTGTGTGTGTGTGTGTGTGTGTGTGTGTGTGGTGTGTGTGGTGTGTGTGTGTGTGTGTGTGTGTGTGTGTGTGTGTGTGTGTGTGTGTGTGTGTGTGTGTGTGTGTGTGTGTGTGTGTGTGTGTGTGTGTGTGTGTGTGGTGTGTGTGTATGTGCACGAGAGTGCGTGTATGTGCACGAGAGTGTGTGTGTGTGTGCACATCCTATGTTCACTCCCATTAGTCAGTTTGTCCTTATGTCAGCAGGATATTTCCCAAAAGCATGAACACATTTCCATGGAACTTCCTGGAAAGTTAAGGTTTTGGTTAAAGAAGTATTCCCTAGTATTTGTTGTGGACTTGACTTGGGATTCTTTACCACATTTTATTGGTGGAATCTAATGTAGAAGCTATATTTGCTCCCATATTCGAAAAGTGTCTTTGCAATAACAAGATAATAATTGAGAATACATGAGGTGTGGAAAAAAAGTACGAGTTGTTCACCCTGAAGCCCCCTCGTTACACTTCCCTCTTGAATTAATTGTAAAACCCTGCGGGACTTTAACACCAGCATCATTCTGTCCCTCCCCTCTTGTCTCCCTTTCCAGATGTGGATGAGTGTGCTGAAGAAGGCTACTGCAGCCAGGGCTGTACCAACGCAGAGGGGGGGTTCCAGTGCTGGTGTGTTCAGGGCTACGAGCTCCGACCTGACAAACGCAGCTGCAAAGCTCTGGGTAAAAAAAAACACTGCACTCTTTTTCAACCTTGACATGTGACCGCAGAGAAGTTGCTGGGGTTTGACCTCCAATAAAAACACCCAGCTACACTGTTTATACTTACTTTAGCTGTAACTGTATCCATTCCTCTGCTCCGGGGTCTGATGATGGCTCATTCAGGAGGTCTGGACTAGATTTAGTGAAGGCAGGCTTGGTACAGCAGCCCAACAATGGAGTTAAATCCAGGTCAGGATCCAGACCCTCATCACCACTGAGATGAATGCTCCATCGGCCCTCACTCAGACTTTTTTTACTTTTGTTTCCCACCTTTCACTTCATGTTTGGCTCCATGCTGTTTTACTTTTTAATTTACTCTGTCTCTGTATTTCCGTCCTCTAGGTCCGGAGCCTGTGCTGCTGTTCGCCAACCGCATCGACATCCGTCAGGTTCTGCCGCATCGCTCCGAGTACACCCTGCTGCTCAACAACCTGGAGAACGCCATCGCACTGGACTTCCACCACGCACAAGAGCAGGTCTACTGGTCTGACGTGACGCTGGACCGCATCATGAAGGCCAACCTCAACGGCTCCAACGTGGAAGAGGTGGTCTCCACCGGTCTGGAGAGCCCAGGTAACATAACGCAGGTCCAGATAGCAGGCATATATATCGTTTATCCATTGTATCCAACTCTGCTGCTTTCTGTCCCGCTACACTCCGCTCTCCCTCACTTCATCCATCATCTTGTTCATGTATGAGCTCAGCAGTGTGACATTAATACTGTTGAAATACTTTTCTTGATTTCTCTCAGCCTCAATGTCTGAACTCTGTCTTTAGCTCTTTTGGCCAGTTTCCCCCTCCTTCTAAGTCCTTTTTCTCTTCAGTATAGTTCACTGTTACTACTTTTTTAATAATATTTCAGTGTTTTTTTTAATATTTGTTTTACCTCTAGTTCTCAATTAAATCAAATGGTAATTTATTGCTTTGATGTTCTAATGACATGGTTTGAAAACTAATTAACAAAGCGGGGAAGGGCAGAATTTAATTGTACAAACAATAATTAAATACAATATTGGGATATATGGATCAGATAATGAAACACCTATTTAAAGATGACATTAACAGGTTTTATTTATCAGTATAAATGTCATGTCTGTGTGTTCAACATTGGGCTGGAGTTTTCTTATTAAGCTTAAAGGTGGGGTAGGTAATTCACTTCAGAAACACTTTTTGTTATATTCCATGGAATGCTCTTAACATCCCGATAGCAATGAATATATTAAATGCTTTGACAATAAATACATAAACATTTTCATCTGTGGAAGCCGTAGTACTGTAAAAAGCACGACCAATCATCTGAGCCGGCCCGGCTAAAATAACTGGATGGCCTACCTGCCTGTCAGCCTTCCATCTGTGCACAAACGTATCTCGTGCCCCCATTGGTCATGTGCGCGTTCGTGTGTGTTGGAGGAGGGGCTCTGTAAGGAAGTCTGAAGGAAGGGGCAGATTTTTTCCGGTTGTGTACTTTCAAATTCTAGCGCACTCCAGCTGGTTTCTCCATTCTTACCTACCCTACCTTTAATTTAGCATGAGGGTTTGAAAAAAAGGTTAAGGCTAGCTCCGCTCTGTCCGAAGGAGAAACAAAAACTTAAACTACCAACCCCCCTAGAGTCATTGTGTTGTATGTTTTTCAGATATTCATGAATAATCATTTAAAAGGAATACAAAACCAAAGTTTTAAAACTCAAGTATGGTCAGACAAATTCTTAATTGTGCTTTGTCTCCTTTTAGGTGGACTAGCCATAGACTGGATCCATGACAAGTTGTACTGGACAGACTCGGGGAC
The DNA here is from genome assembly GCF_902827165.1 of Trematomus bernacchii. Classification (NCBI taxonomy): domain Eukaryota; kingdom Metazoa; phylum Chordata; class Actinopteri; order Perciformes; family Nototheniidae; genus Trematomus; species Trematomus bernacchii. The sequence continues at coordinate 19,425,035 of NW_022987973.1, forward strand.
GTCCCGTATCGAAGTGGCCAACCTGGACGGGACGCACCGCAAAGTGATGCTGTGGCAGAACATGGAGAAGCCCCGAGCCATTGCGCTGCACCCCATAGAGGGGTACGAGTCCAAACACACACACACATAAGACGTATGATTCACTACAGATGGCATCAAATGCACACTCTTCCATCTATACATATCCCCTCTGGATGTGTCCCAGTTGTTGTGCAGCAGCGGAGCGGGGATTAAGGTTTGGCAGCACAGCACTGCCCACAGACGTACATCTGTGTGGAACAAGTACTTCATGAAAGGGGCAGCAGCTAAATGGGTTTATCCCCAGTTTCATGTGCTGAAGTGGCAGGATGGAGTTTATGATGAAGCCCAAGATACATTTTAGGCTAGAAAAAACGAATTCAGCTCATTTGCATGAGATAATTGAAAAATATCCACAAAAAAAAAGATTGCTCTTTTCTCTAAGGCCGGTCGGAGCCGATGAGTGATGATGAAGAGGACATGAATGTCGTGGACAGAGGAGACTTTTTATTATATTTGACAAGTGTTGTGTCTTGATTCCTGACAGCAATCTGCTTACCTCTTGCCAGCAAGTAAACAAAACAGCAAACTAATCATGACTGTCCCACTTTCCCCTGCAGTAAGATCTACTGGACAGACTGGGGCAACACACCTCGCATTGAGTACTCCAACATGGACGGCTCCAACAGGCGGGTCATCGCAGACACACATCTGTTCTGGCCCAACGGCCTCACCATCGACTACGCCGGCCACCGCATGTACTGGGTGGACGCAAAGCACCACGTCATCGAGAGGGCCGACCTGGACGGACGCAACCGCAAGGCCGTCATCAGCCAAGGTACACTCCGTCTGTTATCTCTCACTTTTGCCAAGAACATATTCAGAATTGGAGTTTGTTAAATATTATAATAATAATAATACATGTCATTTATATAGCGCTTTTCCTGGTGCTCAAGGTGCATTACAAGCAACTAAAGAAGAAAAACGACAACAAAAGTAAAAACTGCTAAATTAGGTGGAATAAGGGCGAGGGGTTAGTGGATTAGAAGTTGAAGGCAAGAGGGAAAAGGTGAGTTTTGAGGGATTATTTGAATGACGTGAGAGTGTTGGCAGATCGGACGTGGCTGGGGAGGGAGATCCAGGGTGAGGGGGAGGCTGCATGAAATATAGAAGTGGGATGTGCTGAAAAACGTTTTTTTGTTGGCTTATTGATTCCTAAAAGCAATGTACTCACATTAGGTGTATGCAATTGCACATTACAGCAATGAATGCTATAGGGTGCTGCAGGTGATTTCCCAATGAGAGACTTATGACTGGCCGGGGAAAACTTTTACTAGTGAAGTAACAATTTCAAATGCTATGTTTGCAGAAGCAGTTAAGCAAGTTAAACTGCACATTTAATGATAGTCCATTTTTTGTTATTTAAATGACGCAATCAGATGAATGTATTCCAACTCCAATCTAATAAGAGCTAAGGCATGCTTGGGCCATATACTAATTGGAATTGATGAATATAAACATCTATATGGTGCCTCGTTCTTTTTCATTGAAAGCTTTGTGAGAGCTAGAGATAAACAGGATATGAAGTGTTGTACAGAAGTCAGGCTGGAGTTAAGATTCTCAACAATGAACACACACGTACACACTCAAGGGGACGGATATAGGATGTACCCTGCTGACATTATTTTATTATACCATATGGAGTTAATCAATGTCATATCATCATTAAAAATCACACGCACACAGATGCCTTAAATGACAACATAAAGCTGTGCGACTCCCAGAGTGAAGCAAACAATGTGTGTGTGCACTAAAAGTGGGGATCTGGCAGACGTTAGGAGTTCTGATCTGTCACAAACACACCCTCTGAGACCCCACGTTGCAGTAAGATGTGTTTATCAGGTGTGGCATGATCAATGTCCCTCTGTACGATATTTTTTCAGGTTTTGGCCTTAAAAGTGGCTTCCCTTTTGTGTGTGTGTGTGTGTGCGTGCCATCAGCCCTGTGAGCTCTTCTTAATGATGTGTGCTCTGAGGATAAAAGGCTGTAATTGGCCCTGTCCTTCCTCCATAGCCTCTGTTTGCTCAGACAACACACCAGACAAATGGGACGTGTGTGTGTCTGTCCGTGTGTGTGTGAGTGCATAGTAACGTTCCGAGCCTCTGGCCAGGAATGTTAACGAGTTTCTTTCTCCCTACACCTATAGTTTTGTGTCTGTGTGTGTATTTGTGTGTGTGTGTGTGTATGTGTGTGTGCGTGTGTTAGCTGGATGAGTGCCAGCTCCTCTAACATTGGAGCTGGACGGCAGACGGGTGTCGCGGATAACGCCGCTATCCAGTGTGCGCACCTGTGCAGGTGGGGGACAGGAAGAGAAGGGGCTGTGTGTGTGTGTGTTTGTTCCTGTGTGTGAGGACATGATCATAGAGTACATCTGCTCAAGGACAAATGCTGTGTACTGCAGTGAGATATCGTGTGTAGGGCTCATATTATTCCCTAAGGGAGAAACTAAAACTAATAGAAGGTTAGGTCCTTCAGGGATATGAATGAATGAAATTCCATGTCAATGTACCCATATGTTGGAAATATCTTGCATACATGAAACACATTGTGTGCTATGGTGGTGCCGAAGAAACAGTGTGAGTCACCACCATTATTAAGATTCATCCTTTGAGGATTTGGAATATCTATAACATGCAAACTGCTACTAGGCGTCACCAAGTCAGAACCTTTTTATCATATTGACATGAAAATGGGATTATTTTTATGTATAAGACCATATCAATAGTTTTGACATGATACATTACATCATATATGATTTTTTTTTGGAACCAGAAGTGACCATATTTGGACAAGTGGGTGGAGCTCTGTAGGAGTGAGGTCTTTCAAGGGCAGATATCATTAAAGCAAATATTCAATTTCAGTTTAAATTCTAACTTTGTATAGTAAATAGTATAGCCTTTTATATTGTGCAGCCTTGCCTGAAAAAGCAGTGAGTAGTGTCACAATAGTGTCTTTAATTATAATAAATATAATAGTTATTTAATAAAAAAAAATTCTACGAACCAGAAAATGCCTTTTACATTTAGATAAGTAAGTTAGAGGATGTGATGCAAGAAGGAGACATCAAGGAGGACCACTGAACATTGCCTTTGTTACAGGCCATCAGTCTATAAGCAGCATTCTGTCCAGCTGGCGGCGACGTTGTGTTGTGTGACAGATCCAGTCGAGGCGTGAATCGACTGGGTGGTTCCGCATGTAGGTTAAAGGGGACATTACTCTGAAGGCTGGTGGGACGTTTGATGCCCTGTCGGCCCGCAGCTGCTCCTCCAGCTGTCCCGGAAAACAGGAGCAGGAGGGGTGGGGGTGCAGAGACAACAAGGAGGAAGTTGACCGTATCAAAACCAGGCGCCTCGTAGATGTCGAGGACTCACAGGAGGGAAGAGGGTGCACTGTTGTCGCCCTCATGTTAGGATAAGATCAGAATACACACATTCAGGCAGTATCACCTCACACACACCTGTCTGAGGAGGAAGGACACGGGAAAATGTACAGACGTGGTCTCATTATTTTTAGCTATTTGTTTTGTAATGACTTGAAATTACTTTATTTAATTATCCTTTAACCGGAACGTTCCTGATAAGAATCAAAGTTGTTCCCTGTTTTTTTTTTCACCTACTATCTCAATCTTATATATTTTTTAATTAATTGGCTGCTGGTTTTTGGGAAACATTTGGCCTTTCTTTGGCTTCTTTTATTAAATTAAAAAAGAGTTTTGTTGTGTGAGATTGGTACCATTATATTAGTATATTACATTACATATTAGTGATAGTAATTCCGGCGTGAGAGGATGTTGGCGTTGACTGTTCGCCGCTTCTCTGTCCGAAAATCTCGTCTTTCTTTGTGTTAATCTAAGAGTTTCTGACCATTTTCTACTGCTACAGTTTTCTAACTATTCTGTGGCTTTTGTGTTCTGATCTGACACATTTGTTACACCCGATTGTCACTTTTGACGGACGCTCTGGTTTTCTACCCTGCTACACCTGCCATTGTAGCCCACCTGCTAACGCTGCTCCATCCATCAAATAACCAGCCCCATTCTTCGTCCTGCCCCTCCCCGTGGGTCCCGACTCTGGTTCTTTAAACCTCCCGCTCCTGCTGTAAAGGACAGCCCGCGAATGACCTCTCATCCTGTCTGACGGCTGACAACAGCTCCACTTGCAGCGCCGTCTACAACCAAAGCCAGCGCTGTGCTAACGCTAGCATCCTACCGGCTACTGAGAGCATAGTCGATTTGTTTCCAGTCCCTGTAACCATGGCGACTGAATGTATCTTCTCCGCCGGCCCAGCCTCTCTCTCTAAAATGCCGGCACATTTTACGAAACACACTGTCCTTGCTAATGCTATGCTCCAAGAATGTGTACTTGTTATACCACTGGGCAGCGAAGCTCCTTTTCTTTTGTCCAAAAAGTGTCTGAGGGTACTTTATGAGCTTTGGCTGTGTAGCCGCCGGGTCATCTATGGCTGATAGGTCCGGCACTGGGATGCTATTTTCTGTTATCCTGCAACGGGTGCTACGTCCCGCAGAGGGACTGAGCTTAGATACAATAACACGGGAATAATAAACGGAGCGCTCTCTCCCTCTCCTGACAGCCCGCCAGTATCATGCAGCTCGCGGATCCAGTAATGAGTGACCCGACAGTAAAACTAAACATATCTATAACTAGTTTAGGTAGTTTGACAGGTAATTAAAATAGCTACGTGTGATATTCTAACCTGAAGTGTGTGTTTTGTTCCGCTCACCGCTGCAGGTGATCATGCAGAGCTGCATGTCGACTCGTCAGCAGCAGCTGATCTCTTTCTCCCGTCAGATTAGACTTTACTCGCGTTTATGTCCATATCGATCAGATCTAGCTAGTTCTAGCTAATGATATGACTACCTGCTTATTAAAAGACACCTAAACAATAAGCGTCGCTATGCAACCGGGTGAGGCCACAAAGTATAGCGCAGCATTATGCATTTGTTTACATGCCCACCGGAACCCCGAGGCATTACCAACAGATCAACGCACAATCAACCCATACAGGACATCTCTTTCTCCGCATTAAGTGTTAGACATTAGAATTGACTATTCTTGTCTGTCACATACTCTTTTGTCTGTCACATACTATGCTTGTCTGTCACATAAGTGGCGCAACTGATTCGGTATTGCGCTAAAGGGAAATTATTTTGACCGGACATTTTGACCGGAGAGATTTAGATTTGCCGGTCTTCAGTCATAGTCCGGTAATTACCGGCTAACGGGAACTCTGTTACCCACATCGATTCCTGTCTGACAGCTATAAAAACTTGGATGCAACATAACCTCCTCAAACTGAACAGCAACAAAACAGAACTCCTCCTAATCGGCTCCAAATCCACACTCAGCAAGGTCACTAACATAACACTCACCATCGATGGCACCATTGTTTCCCCCTCCAATCAGGCACGCAACCTTGGCGTAATCTTTGACCCCACCCTCTCCCTCGAACCTTACATTCACCAAACAGTCAAAACCTCATTTTTCCACCTCCGCAATATTGCAAAAATCTGACCCTCTCTCACCCGCCCCGCAGCCGAACGACTAATCCATGCCTTCATTTCCTCCCGCCTTGACTACTGCAACTCACTTCTTTACGGCATCAGCACTACATCCCTCAACAGACTCCAACGGGCTCAAAATGCAGCTGCACGTCTCCTCACGCATACCAAATCATGGCATCACATCACCCCAGTCCTCAAAGACCTCCACTGGCTTCCTGTCTCCCATCGCATCAACTACAAAATTCTGGTCTTCACCTACAAAGCACTCCACCATCTGGCCCCCCCTTATCTCACAAACCTTCTCACCCCTTATCAACCCCCACGGTCCCTCAGATCCACCGCAGCCGGACTGCTATCCATTCCCACATCCACACTCTGCAGCTTTGGGGATAGAGCCTTCTCAGTGGCAGCTCCTAGGCTCTGGAATTCCTTCCCCCAAGATCTTCGTGACTCTGAGTCCCTCACAGTCTTTCAGTCCCGCCTCAAAACACATCTTTTCAACTCTGTCTACCCATAAGCCCCCCCCCCTCTCAATCAACTTCCTCTTGACTGCCTTTTCTGTTTATTTTATTTTACTATATTCATTTGTTTGCCTGTCCTTGTTTGTCTACCCTTCCTCATACTGTAGAGCGTCTTTGAGTTGTAGAAAAGCGCTATATAAATATAATGTATTATTATTATTATTATTATTACCAACCTCTATTATTTCAGCAGCAAATGTTCAAACTATTCCGTCCCTACTCCAGACATCAGCACATTTTTGTTCACCTTTTAGTGTTTAATGATAAAGTTGAGCTTTCACTCCCTATGCTGACTTTATGAAAGGAATACCAGTTATTTGTACATTTATGCTTTGTCATGCCAGTAAACATGGGAAATGCAGTTAACAGTTATAGTTTTTAAGGTCAAAATACACAGGAAATGAAAAACACGTTATATTAATAATATATCTACAATACCTGTACAAATCTAGTTTCATATGTTGTTATTTTGATTTTCTTTGTTCTATGTCCCCGTTCTTCTCAACTTCGCTTGTCCTACAAAATCAAAATGTATGTCCTCCAAAAGTCTGTGACATCCACTTTTTAAAACATCGGATTGAGCCATAGCAAGTAATTATTTAAAAATATATGACTAAAATATGTACTAGGCGCAATATTTAAGAGTTAAGAAATTAAACTAGTCTGTGAACTTTGGTGGAAAAAATGTATACAGGCAAACAGTTTCAACAAATCGTTGGCATGTTTGTGCTGCAGCCAACACATGCTTTTACTGCTGCACCAAAGATAAGATACAATAACTACAATAACAGAGTATAGCAAACTTTTTCTGGAGACAAACTGAGATATATTACATAATTTTTTTCATCTACACTAATGAAGGTGCAAACCAAAGGGGAATTAAACAGAAGACATTCCTAGATTAAAAGGATAAAACTTTAGTTTCATAGAATTTTAGCTCAAGTATACACACAATTACTCTAATCCTCGTGGTTCCTTATTCATCTGTCTTTTCTCCAGTTTTAGCCATTTACCACTTGACATTTATGCCTTGCTGTTAAACACTGTCATTAAATGAGCAGCGCTGTTTTTAAAAGCCCTGGGCCAACATACTTGCCACTCCACCACGGCTCAGTGTAGCAGAAGCAGGAATCACTTTTTCCATCCATTTGGCACTCACATCCAACTGGTTGCACAGATACTTCACCGGAGGATGATTAAGCTGGAGAGAGAAAGAGAACGTCACCCTGAGCAGATGTTCCCAATAGAGACAAATCTGCGAGGAGTTCCCTGTACTGTTTAGGCATGGCTTCCACTGACTGGATGTCAACAACTTGTTAAAATATAAAGGACTCAAAGCCTTGATGTCCAGTTCTAATGCAGCCAACTTTTTAAAAGCTTTCATAACCAACTTTTGCTATCCATCCATCTTTAACTGTGATCATTGCTCATTTAGTCGCTATTGTTCAAGAGACATGCTGTGTTTAATATATAGTGGGAAAAACATGTTTTAAGACAAGAAGGCCAATACAAATGTATTGTTGTTGCACAAAAGTATTTCTTTACTAGCTAAAGAATTCTCTTAAAAAGCATTTAGACCATCAACAAACAATTAAACTCTCCAATAAATCTCAACTTGGGAGATTGTTATGGTTAGGATACATCAAACACTGTTAGCTTGTAAGTGAAAAGACTGGGATATATAACTGTCCATCAGATTACAATCTCCTATTTAAATTATTCAAAGCTACAAAGTAAATAAAATATTGTTTTGACTAAGAGAGGTACATATCCAACCACTCTTGTCTCTTGCACCAGCCCAACGCTCTTAAAGACTGTTCTCAATCTGGCTTTCAGATCCTGCATGGAAAAGTCACATTACTTGAGTATCCTTATGGAGAATCTCTGCTTTTGGCCGCTCTGACCACAACTAAACCAGCTATAGCCCAATGAAAGGCAGGGTAATTGAAAGCAGCTCTAAATGGAGACGTTATGACATCAGCTAAGCCTGCAGCACTGAAAGGGAGGATGTTTGGAGAGCATTGGTGGAACAAGCCAAATGCAGTGGTTGTTCTTTCCATTTTTTTCTGTGTGTTTGGATTTAAACTTCCACATGAAACTCACAGAATCATTACTCCATGATGATGCCAGACTTAGCGCCTGTGTTTTATCACTACTGCTCATTGTTCCTGAAAGATGCCTTTTTGTTGTTCTATCGCACACACCATCGAGCATCTCTTTTCTCTATCTGTGTTTCTAGGCCTGCCCCATCCGTTTGCCATCACTGTGTTTGAGGACAGCCTATACTGGACAGACTGGCACACCAAAAGCATCAACAGTGCCAATAAATTCACCGGCAAGAACCAGGAGATCATTCGCAACAAGCTGCACTTTCCCATGGACATCCACACCCTGCACCCCCAGAGGCAGCCTGCAGGTCAGTACTCAGTCATGCTGGAGGCCAACTTGATTTTAAAGTTTGTAAAATTATCCATCAAATCTGAGTGATAGCAGCAAGGATCTATGCGAGGATAAGAGGAAAGAAGGGAGTTAGATAAAGTGTGTTTTTTATATTATGTTTCATCAAAGGCTAGTACTGTCATGAACATGCATGAACATATATTTTCTGCCATTGTTGTTGAATAATAGCAAGGTCACAAAGCTGCCACTTGAATCAGGTCTATCAATCGCATCACACAGAAGGATTCAATATGTTTTCCTCTTTCTACGAACAGCACCATGAAATGGCAAAAGTCAACATTGCTAATCCTTTTATTTAGGTTTTGCAGTAATATGCAAAAACGCAACATTATTTGTCGATATTGCAATATTGCATACTGTAAATGTAAACATACCAGACTTTTCTAGATGTTTTATTATTTGCCATTGCCCACATAGTCATTATATCCACATTGCTGATGATTATTTATCAATCTCATTGCGTAAATATTCATCCCTTCAGTATTGTCGCAATATTGATACAAAGGTATTTATATATTTTCTGATCAAAGCATATTGTGATATTAAATAACTTCTAATCACCCAGCCATACATTGTAATGCCTGCCCTTTTTTGTAGGTAACATACAGTAAAAGCACTGACAATAAAATACCTTACAGTAGGAAGGATGTAGAGGGAGAAATAAATCATTTCAGCTGGAGTTGACAAAAAAAAAGAAAGAAAATAGTGTCCATCATCGTGTGAATTCTGTCTGAGATGGTATAGGGTTTTTTTGTGAGTTATGGGTAAAAACAATTGATCTGCTTTTGTATGAAGTTTGCAGACTAAAGCAGTAAAAAATGTTGCCATGCAGCAGGCTGGAGGCCAAAATGCTGAGCAACGAAACAGATTTCAAAGGGTGGTGGATGAGCTCAATGAAGACAGACGTGAAAAACTGGAACCTTTATTGAACACAGAAGTGAAAACTTTTCCCATATGGTGGCAAGCCCAGCGCTGACGGAATGATTTGTTGCACTTGTGTAACACCCTGTGGGTAACTGGCCTGTTGAGGTGTTTTATCAGCATGATGGCAAAACTTGTGTTCTCTGCTAACAAACCATGTTGAACTTGAGTTCTGGCCAAGAGAAAATGTTGATAATCATGCTGATAAGGTTTTATAACAGCTAGACACTAAACAGAGAGCTACGATGGCAGAGGGAGGTCAGTCCTTTTGTTTCGCTGTAGATTCAGTGAGTCATGTGAGCTCATGTGCAAGTGGAATAGATTATAACTCTTCATCAAGTGTACAATTCAGATCACGAGTGAAATCCAGACACACACTGTGACTGATTTACTTTGGAAGAAACAAAAAACTCAAGCTCTGCTGTCTGTTTAAATGGAAAAAAACATGAGAGAAGCAGACATTCAACATCGAGAGTGAGAAGGCCTGACATGCAACCAAAGTCCCAGATTGGCCACCAAAATATTATATTATAAATAATTTTGCAACAGCTGAGACACACACACACACACACACACCCACACAATGATGCCTAATACATAAGTCTACAATAAATGGTTAATGAGTTATTAAAAGAGGGCATGGCTTAAGAACAGGGAGCTCGGCTAACCTACACCGATGAAGAAGAACTCTTTGCTGAAGCCAATAATACTCACAAGAGTCTAAAAATATGTGGCATTAACACAAACACACACCTTTTAACCCACACACTTGACCTCTATGTAGAGAAATCAGGCAGCCAAAGAGTAGGGACATTTTGGTGGACCAACAGAGTGTATAAAATAGTCTCTTCTAAAAGTGTCTAACCACATAGAGCATCACATACTGAGCTGTGTCTCTGTCTCTCCTGCAGGTGGCAGGAACCGCTGTGGCACCAACAACGGGGGTTGCAGCCACCTGTGTCTCCCCAGCAACAAGACCCACACCTGCGCCTGTCCCACCGGCTTCAAGAAGGTGGACCACTCCAACTGTGCAAGCGGTGAGTCCCTCACCATCTGGATGTTAACAATATGTCATATTTGAGTGAATGTTGCATATCTATTTATTCACAAAGCAATTAATGCCAACAACGGCAAGTGTAGTCAGCTAACACTTGTTATTTAATGCATCATAATACTCATAAAAAGTACAAAAAAAGTTAAAGAAACATTTTCAGCTAGACAGTCAGAAAGTGTTTTTGAGAATGAAATGTGCATGCAGAGGATTATAAGACATCCACTGAAGTGACATTGTATCTGATGGAAAGTTAAATTACATCATGTTACGATTCAGCGCCGCTAAAGAATTCCTGAACAACAATTTAATTTGTTTGAATAGTTTTTAATGAATCCTTTTCTTTAGTTGGTTCATTACCCTGTGACATTTGCAGCACTTTAAATAGAATACGTGTAGTCATAAAAAACATCTACATTTTACCATCATAATAATGTATAATATAATCATGTTAGAGGACGAGGGTTATCAGTTACGATGTTTATCAGTGAGTGTGTTTGAGCTGCTTGTTGAATGTGTGTATTGTTATGCTGTGTTTACTGTTGACCCCACTGTTAAACCTAGAGACTGACAGAAGACCTTTGGTCTTTAATCAGGTCTTGACAAGTTCCTGCTTTTTGCCCGAAGGACGGACATCCGACGAATCAGCTTTGATACAGAGGACATGTCCGATGATGTCATCCCTCTGGCTGACGTGCGTAATGCCGTGGCTCTGGACTGGGACGCCAAAGACGGCTACATCTACTGGACGGACGTCACCACAGACTCCATCAACAGAGCACTGTGGAACGGCACCAAGCAGGAGGTCAGTGTCCTCTGCAGTCTGAATTAATCCCATCATTTCTCATATGTCCTCAATTTAGGAGAGGGCAGCAGCAGGATATAATATTATGCAATACTGCCATCTACTAGTGCTAATGGGAAAGTGCAACAGTAATGTAGTAGAGTTTATATTAAAACTTTGTTGTCCCTGTTTCTCCAGGTGGTGGTGGACACCAGTCTGGAGAGCCCAGCAGGTTTGGCAATTGACTGGGTGACCCACAAGCTCTACTGGACCGATGCAGGTAAGCAACATCATTTCACATTGTTCACGTTTCACCTTAAAACATATTTCTGATTTATAAAAATAAATGATTGCACATAGCGGTGGGTGCTCTTGGATTTCAACCATTTATAACATATTGGGATTCTCAGGTACGGATCGTATTGAGGTGTCTAACGCAGATGGGAGCATGCGGACTGTGTTGATATGGGAGAACCTGGACCGGCCCAGGGATATCGTCGTCGACCCGATTGGAGGGTGAGAAGACGAAAGTTGAAACATAAAAACCTCACCTTCGCGTGGCAATATTTGTCTTACTGGTGTTATTATTTCAACGTAGTTTCATGTACTGGACCGACTGGGGGGCCAACCCAAAGATCGAGCGTGCAGGAATGGACGCCTCTAATCGGACCGTCATCATCTCGTCTAATCTGACGTGGCCCAACGGGCTCGCCATCGACTACGAGACACAACGCCTGTACTGGGCCGACGCTGGCATGAAGACCATTGAATTTGGCAACTTTGATGGTTCCGATCGACAGGTAACGGGTGTTGATATGACAATATAAAGTTATCTTTATTCCCATCAAATCAATATCTTCATGCTGATTTGTCTGAGAAAGTCTGTAAAATTAACATTTTAAATAGTGTTCAATTTAAAGTATTTTACATGACATTTTAGAAAGTATTTTGTTTTGAAGAATTGTTTATCCTTGGTGGGATTGGCTTTCAAGTTTGTGTTCAGAATCAAACTATACACAGATGTTTAGAGAGGTTTACTTTCTATTATTTGCCCACAGGTTTTGATTGGCAGCCAGCTGCCCCACCCTTTCGGCCTCACTGTGCACGAGGACAAGCTGTACTGGACGGACTGGCAGTCAAAGAGCATCCAGAGCGCGGACAAGCTCACCGGATTGGGAAGACACACGCTCGCAGAAAACCTGGAGAACCTCATGGACATCCACATGTTCCACAGACACCGAGAGACAGGTCTGTGTTCATCCACGTGCTGGAACAAGACTGAAGCACTGTCAGCTAGCATCAGGAAAATAATAAAAACTTTAATTGTTTTGGGTCTGTGCTGCAACCCTTTAGATTAAATTAGATTAAAAAGAATGAAACAATGAAAATTGGAACTCTCCAGCTGTAATTTCAGGATGTTTAGATGCACATCAAATAAACAGTGTAGAAGCGCTAGCCATTTATACTAGCTAATTACAGTTATTTGACCAGACTTCGCAAAAGAGCCTCAAGGAAAGAAGGAGAAACAAAAAACTGCAGTTTAAAGCCTCTCAAATTCAGCTTTTCTCTGTTTAATATGAAAATAAATATCTTTAGGGTTTGGAGTGACAACACAATTACTTAAATTAAACCTTAGTCTTTGAGAAAATACCAAAAAAAAAGACAATTTTCTGACATTTTATAGACAAAAGATGAATTGATTCATCGAGAATATAATCGGCAAATAGCTAGTTTCAGCCTTTCTTCACACTTACCTAAAACTCATAGTCATTATTCCATTTCAAATCCAATGTGCAGCAATAGCAGGGACATACATTCCTGTCGGACATGTGTAGTCTCTTGTGACAAAGGGAAAAAAGCCTCCTGTCACTTTCTACTTTTCAGTTTTTTGCCGCCTTTCCTCCGAGCTCAGATCCTGTGTCTCTGCTGACAGTGAGGGGATTACAGGTAAACTGAACCCAGATCACTGGCAGAGAGCCTCGGGGGGCACATACCAAACTGAAACCTCACTGATCTCATCCATCTCATGTGTGGGGCTTTCCCCAAGTTCCCTTCAGGGAAGCTTTGTTTTTCTGTTTTGTTTCCCCAACCTTCCCCATCCCCTATCCATTCCTTGCCTTGAAGCTAGCCTAGAAAGTAGGATGGTGGATGAGCTGAGTTGCTTTGTGTGTCTCCACCTATAGTTCGTAACCCGTGTGCGGAGAATAATGGAGGCTGCAGCCACCTCTGTCTCCTGGCCCCTGCTCCCAAAGCCTCCAGCTGTGCCTGTCCCACCGGCATCAACCTGCAGACGGATGGAAAGACTTGCACGCCTGGTACAAACTCCCACTTCAGTGTCAAAAATAATGCAGTTATTGTTCTCTGTTCATCCATGTTTTCAGTGTAAACAATACCAACTTGTTAATCATGTTAATGCTTTTAATGGCGCTGGCCACAATGCAAATACCTTATTATATGACTTGTATATGTTTGGCTTACATCTACTGTAACTTATTGAGCTCCTAGGCAACATTTGTCTGCATGAGCAAAGGCATAAAGGGAGATGTAGTGCAAAGTCCCAAAATATATGAATCTCAAAAGCAAATACTTAAAAGGAAATACAATGAAAGCGACAAAAACCCTTGACTAAGCCTGCAAATAGGAGATCAAAAGTTCAAAATGTCAAAATGTTTGTCTTACATAGAGATAAAATCATGTCAGCCCACCTTTGTACTCTGACGGAAAGGTGCTGTGATGTGTGTTGAAATATGGTGTGTGTGTGTGTGTGCACAGGGATGAGCAGCTTCCTGATCTTTGCCCGGAGGACAGACATCAGGATGGTCTCTTTGGACATCCCCTACTTTGCTGATGTGGTCCTGGCCGTCAATAGCTCCATGAAAAACACCATCGCCATCGGGGTCGACCCCAAAGAAGGTTTGCTTCAATACGCTTAGAAACGCTTGTTTAAAGGTCACCTATCATGCTATTTTTAGGCAATAGCATAGGTCTCAGATATATAAAAAAATATAAAAAACATGTCTATGAAGTGTTTTGGTAAAAAAAAAAAACAGATCACCCATTCTAGCCATGCCTCATATCCCTCTATTTCTCTTCCTGTTACAAAAGTGCTGATTCTGGGTATAAAGCTTCTTCTTTTTTTTTTTACTGAAAAAAATAAGAGGGGGCGGAGCTTATGCCGGCTCATGCAGGACCTGGCAGATACTGTCTAAAATGCTGCGGTGATGAAACGCAAGGATTATTAGATTAAGGATTATTAGATCAAGGATTATTTCTGAAACAGTATGGAGCTCAAAGGCTTTCTCTCTTGCGGGTTTACCACAAGGTGAGTTCCTTTTTATATCCTGCTTCTTACACATGCTCTCTCCAGTACAGCTTAGCTCTGAGTGTTAGCGATGCCTGATAATGTAAACAAAGACTATTACGTCCAAAACACGTCGGGAATTGTTTCTGATACAGCGACGTTTCTGATAGTGCTGTGGGTCCACCATCCGATATGATGTAATTTACGTCATATCGGATGGCAAATTTGGATCAGCTCCGTTGTACCCCCGTTTTTAGAGATTTGCACACGGAGGAAAAGAGAGAGGGTTTTATTTTAAAAGACACATATAAAAGTATAAAAAAAAAAAGTACGTATAAAAGACATCAAAAAGTGCATTTAGCATGATAGGTCCCCTTTAAACGAAAAGCAAGGGATATAGAAATGGAAATTCTTACATGTGTGTGTGGCGCCTCCTGCAGGAAAAGTGTATTGGTCTGACAGCACACTGAAGAAAATCAGCAGATCCTACATCAACGGAAAATCACAAGAGGACATCGTATCCACAGGTGAGGGGGTTGGCTTACATGTACGAGGGGGTTTAACTCCGCCCTATGACGACTCTAACTCCTCTCTCTGTGTCTCTCTTTACGTAGGGTTGGTGACCACCGATGGCCTGGCGGTGGATGCTATTGGGAGGAAGATCTACTGGACGGACACAGGAACTAACCGCATCGAGGTCGCCAACCTGGATGGCTCCATGAGGAAAGTTCTCGTCTGGGAAAACCTGGATAGCCCTCGAGCCATCGCCCTCTACAATGAGATGGGGTGAGGATGATAGAGCGTGATGAGGAGAATTGGGGGAAATCTCTGATAGCAGTCCTGAATTTTCATCCAAGTTCTTATACCACACTGTGAAAACTGTTAAAAGTCTGGCATTCAAAACATGACCTTAGTAAAAGTATGAATCTAAGTATGAAAATGTAAAGTAGTCAGGCAGTAAAATGCTTCCTGTCAATTTTACTACTATATGCACTGTTTTTAGATTAATAGTACTGCTTCATTGGTGTGAATGTTGCTTTTTACTGCTGTTAATGAGTTCTTTTTTTTAATTCATTTTTAACTTCTTTGTATTCAGATGGGTAGTTTCATCTACTTCCATTCATCATGTCTAAAAGATATGGATATAACACAAACCCTTGCTGTCCTGTGAGAAGCATATTACGCTAAAAAGTCATCTTTTTAATTGGCTCAATAAAACAGCACTTTTTGCAACAACAATGCATTTTTCAGCAGATTCAAGAGGTTTTCAAATTGTTTATTTATCTTGAGATGAAGGAGCAATTTATTACCACCTAAGGGAACACTTTATCATCCAGTTTACACCCTAAATCAACACATCTGGAGATACCTCGTTTTCACTGAAAAGAAAGGTGATACAAAACTAAAGTTGTAGACAGACATACTAAGAAATTCAATATTTACCTCTGAAATGTAGTGAATTATAATTATAAATGATCATTAAACAAATGCTAAAGTAGAGCACCTCAAGTGAAGTACATTACTTGCTTTTATTATGTTTATTGTATGCATCTGACACCAAGAACAATTTCTAGTACAGTATGTGCTTACTTAACATGAAATGGTGTTCTCCATCTGTAATCACTCTTTCACTCTCTCTCTCTGACAGGTATATGTACTGGACAGACTGGGGAGAGCATGCTAAGCTGGAGCGCTCTGGGATGGATGGTTCCGACCGCACTGTCCTCATCAGCAACAACCTGGGCTGGCCCAACGGCCTGGCCATCGACACGGCCGGCTCCCAGCTTCTGTGGGCCGACGCTCACACTGAGGTCAGCAGCTGTGACCCTAACGACCCCTCACATTGATTATCAGCTCTTAAAACATATATTGTTACAAGATGAAAAGCCTTTGTCTATGTGTTTTCTATATTGATGGATCTACTTTAACTAAACACACTGGTTGCCAGTCACTCTGATCGAAGGAACTCTGATCGTTTTTGTTTAAAGGTCACCTATTATGCAAAATCCACTTTTTCATGAATTTTATACATAAACATGTGTCCCCTCTGTGTAAAGAGATTCTGAAAGTTTCAGGAAAAAAGATTTGCTCTCTTTTTGTCCTGATCCATTTATATAAAAACCTGTCTGAAAATGAGCTGATCAGATTTTGACCACTTTATGATGTCATAACGTTTTTTTGGCTTGTGTAACCATTAGCCAATCACCAACCAAGGTAACCCCCCCCACACCCCTTATCACCTGCATCTCCTCCTAGAGCACCATTGTGTTATTTTTAACCAAATATCTCTCAGAGGGGCGTGGGGAGTGGCTCCTTATTTTCATCTAAAGTAACAGACAGAGAATCAGCACTTTTGAAACAGGGCTGAAACAGAGGGGATTATGGGATGCTGCAATGATCTGTTTGGTATTTCGAGCCAAACACTTCAGAGACATAGTTTGTATATATCTGAGACCTATAATATATTGATGAAAAACAGTATAATAGGGGACCTTTAAAACATATTAAGCACTATTTAACTGAAAAAAACAGCATCATGACAGTCACGCATGCTGTAGGAAAACATTTTAGTCAACTGAAGAAATAGCTATTAAATTCTTAAAGAGGACCAAAAATGACACTCACATCATACTTAAAGATGACTAAAAAGTGAAATGCTAATTGGCTTAATTTCAGTGCGTTAAGACAAAAGGCACCAGCCGTTATGGAGTCATGGTGGTAACCCTCTCCTCTCTCTGGTCCTCTGCAGCGCATCGAGGCAGCCGACCTGAACGGGCAGAACCGCCACACCCTGATCACCCCGGTCCAGCACCCGTACGGTTTGACCCTGCTGGGCTCTCACATCTACTGGACCGACTGGCAGAGCCGCAGCATCCAGAGAGCCGACAAGAACACAGGGACCAACACCATCACCGTGCAGGCCAACCTGCCGGGCCTGATGGACATCCAGGCTGTGGACAGGGAGAGGCCTCTGGGTGAGTCTGAGGAACATACACGATAGATGCTGTACGGAAAAAATGGAATATAGACTAAACAGCAATTTGTTTATAGTTCAGTTGAACTTAAACAAGGTTTTTAGTGTGCTGTGTTACTGGTACAGTTGAAATAGCCCTGCTGCCTGAGTTTTCATCTATTTCATCTAGTTTCTTACAGTGCTTTCTTACAGTGCAGACGCTTTTCTGCTTGCTCTTGCCTCTGCTTACTTTTTATGCTGATTTTCCTATTCTTATTCTCTGAAAACTTCGAGCAGCGGCTCCTGGACATTAACTTATCACTGGGACAGTTATTCATCGTAAATAGACGGAGGGTTTCAGCCATATTTCAACATTTTTACGACGACCTCAGTCTTACAGTAGCGTGGCCTAGCAACAGCTAAAGCCTGGTAGGCTACTGCATGCTATTTAGCTTAAGCTAGTTGATAGCAAAATGCCTCCGTTCTCTACAGATGACTTCCACAAACTTCAACAGAAGATGGCTGTGTTGGAAATGAAAATGCAACGGTTGGAAGTTAACGTGGAAGTGAATGGACTATGTTGTGGGAATAACACCACTTTACCAGTGTTGCAAGATAATGGAAAAGGGTATGCTAACTCACAGCTAGTTAGCAGCTACAAGGTTTCCAAGGAACAGGAGGGCTGTGTACTGGGTAATAAATCTACAAGTGGTAGTCCTCCCTGGAACTCTCTGGGTGCAAAGCCTAAGAGTAAATCATTTCCATGGGATTTGGGAGGACGAATAACAGGCAGAGCCCAGCGCTCTGAAATCTGTGATGCGACCGGCTGGCCTGCATTGTTATCACCCAGGAAGAGTGCCTCTTCAACCCCTATTCATACTAGGAAACAGCCGTGGACAGCTGCTAAAGGAAGAACTACAAACAATCCTCCTAAACCACCAAGTGTGCCAATCCAGAACAGATACGCTCCGCTGACCGAGAACCGGAGATCTCTTTCTGATGACCTGGATAACCCGTCCTCTTCACACAGCAGGGTAAGGACCAATAGCTACTCCAAAAGTAAAAGGCTACAGGGAAAGCTAACGGCTGGGCCTGAAACTCTGATTGTGGGTGATTCTGCTGTAAGAGATGTAAAAGGTCTGTGTAGTAAGAACAACACCAAAGTACTCTGTTTTCCCAAGGATATGGTCTCCGACTTGGCTGAGAAGATCCTGCATATTGGGGTTGAACATCCGACTGTGAAGAATGTGGTACTACATATTGGAACAAATGATGTTGTGAAACAACAGTCAGAAGCGCTGAAAGAAGACTTTAAATGTCTGTTGGAAACTGTCAGCTCTCTAAATGCGGAGGTGTTCATCAGTGGCCCTCTACCGCCAGTCAGAAGAGGAGTGGAGAGATTCAGCAGACTGTTTGCATTGAACATGTGGCTTTCAGCTGCCTGCACTGACCATTCTGTCCATTTTATTGACAATTTTAACTTTTTCTGGGATCGCAGACATCTTTTTAAGGCAGATGGAGTTTGCCTGAACAAGTCAGGAGTGAAATTGTTTATCTCCAACATATTCAACTGCCTGCGTCAGCAATCTGTTCCCTCTGCCAAGGACAAGCGGCAAGAGGAATCAAAACAGGAGAAAGACACAACACATTGCGCAGAAAACCCTGAAGAGGTATCACTGCACCCGCCTGAGGAATGTTCTGATTATGGGAGACTTATGACACAAATGGAGGAGTCTCCACTGCCCGTCACCCCCCCTGTCAACGCCTTGGAGGATACTCTTCATTCATCTCCCAGCTCTCTCTACTCTCCGCTCACCCTTTCACCCTCGCCCTCCCCCCTGGAGTTCGATGACCGCATGAAGGCGAGATGCAGGGTTGGCAGCATGTCCTTTACCCCCGCCCCTCAACGACGCCCACCAAAATCACCGAAGCAGAGACGCGCACCATCTCCCCCGTCTTCATCACTGTGCCTATGTCAACCACCTCCCATCCCTTCAAGAAAGCATCTGCAGTCTCCGAAGCCTGATAAGGATGTGTGTGTACAAAACGCAACAAACTTTTACTGATATGTGCTGGGTCCAGGTTCAAGGGCATATGGCACTCTCAACTCTTTCCAGCACATGCCGGGGCCCTGCCTGCCAGTAGCTTTGCCGATATCTGTGTTGATAGGTAATAGATTAAGAGCGGTAAATCATCTTAGAAACAGGAAGTGCTCAAACGTTTGTGTGAGGTTATAAAATTTAGCAGTGATTCCATGTCAGCCACAGCTTGTCACAAAATGTTTTACTGATAGTGTATTTAACAAACTTAAACTAGCTTTATTAAATGTCAGGTCTTTGGCAGGAAAAACATTTTTAATCAATGATTTTATCACTGAGCACAATCTCGATTTTATGTTTTTAACGGAAACTTGGATTGAACAAAATAACAGTGCAGCTGTTCTTATCGAATCAACCCCTCCCAACTTTAGTTTTATGAGTCAGGAAAGAATGCATAAGAAAGGGGGTGGAGTTGCTATTTTGTTCAATGATTCCATTCAATGCAGGAAGACATCTTATGGGGACTTTGCTTCTTTTGAATATGTGGCCCTTCAGCTGAAATGCTCCTCTCGAGCTCTGTTCCTAAATATCTATAGACCACCCAAATACTGTGCAAGCTTTTTTGATGATTTTACTGAACTGCTGTCTATAGTGTGTATTGACTTTGACCGTTTAGTCATTATTGGTGATTTTAACATCCATGTTGACAACCCCCAGGACAGAGGGGCTAAAGAACTGTTTTGTGTTCTTGATAACTATGGACTGACTCAGCATGTGGCGGAGCCCACGCACAATAAGGGGCACACTCTGGACTTAATTATCTCAAAGGGTCTGAATATCTCAAAGGTTGTGGTGACTGATGTTGCACTCTCTGATCATTCCTGTGTTTTCTTTGAGAGCTCTATTTCTGTTCACAAAAATGTTCAGAAAGAGGTAACCACAAAGCGATATTTAACTGAAAATACTAGGGAAATGTTTACTCATAATTTCTCATCCACACTTGCCCCTGCTAACATCTCAGTAAATGAGCTAGTAGATCATTTTAATTCAAAAATTAAAAATGTTATAGATACCATTGCTCCAACTAAGGTAAAGGAAGTGATTAGCAAGAAAATATCTCCATGGAGAAAGGCCATGACCGTGAGAACAGAAAAAAGAGAGTGTCGAAAAGCTGAACGTAGGTGGCGAAAAACAAATCTCCAGGTTCACTTTGAAATCTATAAAGAGAGACTTGGCCTTTATAATTTGGAATTGAAAAACGCACGACAGTCTTTCTTCTCTGACATCATTACCAAAAACAAAAACAACGCACGTGCCTTGTTTGCTACCGTCGACAGACTAACTAACCCCCCAGTGTCAGTAGCCTCTGAATTTCTATCCACCAGGGCGTGCAATGATTTTGCCTCCTTCTTCACTGACAAAATTCAGAAAATTAGACAAGCAGTCAGTGCCTCTACATCAGGTACAGCAAATGTTTTGTCCCTATGTCCACCTAATATCAATTCAAACACCATGACACAATTCCATCAGATTAATGGTAAAAACTTAGAGGACATTATTCAACTTCTGAAATCCTCCTCCTGCTGCCTTGATATTATTCCAACAGGATTTTTCAAAGATGTTTTTCCTTGCATGGCCTCAGATCTACTTCATATAGTAAACACATCTCTTCACTCAGGTATTTTTCCAGAGGCCCTGAAAACTGCAGTCATTAAACCGCTCTTAAAAAAGAATAATCTAGATGCCTCAGTAATGAACAATTACAGGCCAATATCAAACCTGCCATTTCTAGGTAAAATCATTGAAAAAGTAGTATTTCAACAGTTGAGTAACTTCTTGCATTTAAATAACTGTTTGGATGTGTTCCAGTCAGGATTTCGTCCAAACCACAGCACTGAGACTGCTCTTGTAAAGGTCTTCAATGACATCCACTTAAACACAGACAGTGGCAGAACTTCAGTGTTAGTATTATTAGATCTCAGTGCTGCATTTGACACTGTTGACCACAACATATTACTAGACCGACTAGAAAACTGGGTGGGACTTTCGGCAACAGTTCTAAATTGGTTTGAGTCCTACTTAAAGGACAGAAAAAACTTTATTTCTATAGGTAAATACACATCTGAGTTGACAAATATGACATGTGGGGTACCTCAAGGCTCCATCTTGGGGCCTCTTCTCTTTAACATCTACATGCTACCACTGGCTCAGATAATGAAAAACAACAAAATAAGTTACCATAGCTATGCGGATGACACACAAATTTACGTAACAATTTCACCAGGAGATTATGCTCCAATTCAAACACTGAGTAAGTGCATTGAACAAATCAATGACTGGATGTGTCAGAACTTTCTCCAATTAAACAAAGATAAAACTGAGGTAATGGTTTTTGGAGCCAAGGCAGAACGTATAAAAGTTAGCGCTGAGCTTCAGTCTGCAATGTTCAAAACAACAGATAAAGCCAGAAATCTAGGTGTAGTCATGGACTCTGACCTGAGTTTCAACAGTCACATTAAAACAGTTACTAAATCAGCCTACTATCACCTAAAGAACATATCTAGGATTAAAGGACTAATGTCACAGCAGGATTTGGAAAAACTTGTCCATGCTTTTATCTTCAGTAGACTCGACTACTGCAATGGTGTCTTTACAGGCCTCACTAAAAAATCTATTAGAAAGCTGCAGCTAATTCAGAACGCCGCTGCTCGAGTCCTCACTAACACTAAGAAAGTGGATCACATCACTCCTGTTCTGAAGTCTTTACACTGGCTTCCTGTGTGTCAAAGAATAGATTTCAAAATATTGTTGCTGGTTTATAAAGCTTTGAATGGTTTAGGCCCAAAATACATGTCTGACCTACTGCTAAATTATGAACCATCCAGAACCCTCAGGTCTTCAGGGACTGGTCAACTTTCTGTCCCCAGAGTCAGAACTAAACATGGTAAAGCAGCATTCAGTTATTATGCTCCAAATATCTGGAACAAACTACCAGAAACCTGCAGGTCCGCTGCAACTCTTACTACTTTTAAATCCAGGCTGAAGACTTTTCTTTTTGCCGCTGCTTTTAATTGAAATATTCACATCTTAAACTGCACTGTAACTTTTAACTTTTATCCATGTATTTTTTCTTTTAATGTTTATTTTATTATCTTTCCTTTTTAATGACTGATTTTAAATGCCATTTTTAAAATGTCTTCCATTTTTGTAAAGCACTTTGAATTACCTTGTGTTGAAAGGTGCTATATAAATAAACTTGCCTTGCCTTGCCTTGCCTTGCCTGCCTATTTATTCTGCTGATTTGCACATACTTCTATCTTTATCTCCTAGTCAATACCTCATGACTTTAACCGTAGCTCATCAAATGACTTTCTACATTTTATATTTTCCTCTGTTGCCTTGGCGACAATTCTTTTGGTAGCCTTGCATGATTATCCTGAATATGACTCCTGTTGATTGTCGAATGTGTAGCTCGCCAAGTGATTGACAAGTGATTATATGTTGCCTGGAAACACTCAAACATAAACAAATATCAGCTGTGAGTGCACACAGCTATTTGTCTGGCAAGGCGTCTTTCCAATTTCCAATTTATTTTAAGTGCACTTGTGTCTGTTTGCAGGTTTTAATAAGTGTGGCAGGAGGAACGGAGGCTGCACCCACCTGTGCCTGTCTCGCCCCAACGGGACGTCCTGCGCCTGTCCCACTGGAATCCTGCTCAAAGGTGACAGCAAGTCGTGTGAGGACTCCCCGGAGTCCTACCTGCTTTTCTCCAACCGTGTCAGTGTGCGCAGGATCTCCCTCGACACCAACGACCACACCGACGTGCACGTGCCGGTGCCCGAGCTGCACAACGTCATCTCACTGGATTATGACAGTGTGGACGCAAAACTTTACTACACCGATGTCACCCTGGATGTTATAAGGTGCGATCAAAACAACATGTGAACTATATTGCTATCAATTTAAGGATATTCTCGAGTGCGATTGTTTTTTTGTTGTTGATGTGCCTAGGACAGAGAGATTGAAAGCCCACTTGTCCCTTCCAACAGGAAACAGCAGCCGTTATAGCCATATAGACTCTTACTAAATATCATATATGCCCTCCCTTAACTTTGACCTTTAGGCGTGCAAACTTAGACGGCACCGGCATGGAGACGGTTATCAGCCAGGGTCTGAAGACCACGGATGGGCTGGCTGTAGACTGGGTGTCCAGGAACATGTACTGGACCGACACCGGGCGCAACACCATCGAAGTGGCCCACCTGGACGGAACAAGCCGCAAAGTCCTGGTCAACAACAGTTTGGATGAACCGCGAGCCATCGCAGTGTTCCCGAGCAAAGGGTAAGACAGGGGACTGGGCTCTCATACAAATAGAAATGGCGGTTTGGGTTTTGAAACTATTAAAGTATATTTCTTAAGCATTTTGGAGCTGTTAAAAGATGACCAGGAGACAGATTATGAACTATGCTGGAACTACCAGTAGAAAAAGTGGAATCTTAGCAGAAAGAAGTCATACATTGTCTTTTAGTTTGAAAGTGTCACATGGTTGCCAATATTTTCTTTCAACGTTGTGCAGTAGAAAGTCTCCTCACCAGTTCTCCTGGTTTCTGCAGGTACCTGTTCTGGACTGACTGGGGTCACATTGCAAAGATTGAGCGATCCCACCTGGACGGCTCTGACAGAAAGGTTCTGATCAACACTGACCTCGGCTGGCCCAACGGACTCACACTGGACTACGACACACGAAGGTCAGAGAGAGAGAAAGCCTGTGTGTGAAAGGGGCTACATAGTAACCTTGTAAATTAAATCAGATTAGATCTTTTGAAAAAATGATGATCTTCACCATATCTGAAAATAATATCTACAAGTCAAGGAGAGACTTATGAAGATTTGTATAACGGCCAGTTAATGTATAACAACTAAATATACGATACAGAGGGTTGAGTGCTAGAAGTTTAGCCAATTTGGATTATTTAGAGCTAAATGATAGATCTGCAATGCCAAGTCAATCAACAACAACAAGATATATTATTTTGACTATTGATGGATCAGTAAAGTCCATTTTAATGCAGAAATGTCGGAAAATGTATTTTTGTACACTTTTTAGAGATGAAGATTTCATGGTTTTCTGTTTGTAAATGAATTAAACAAACATTATTGGGTGTTTGAATTAATAAACAAGACATTTAAAGACATACCCTTGACTTTGTTAACCTAGGATATCAATTTTGAACTTTTTCTGACATATTAAATCATATTTTAGTTATTTGTATTTCAGTTGTAACCCTATTAATTGATACATCTTTTGATTTAGAAAGTGATGAAAGAGATAGGTGTTTTTTTCTCCGGTGCAGTCAGAAGGCTCATACAGACAGAAGTGTGTTTATGAACCTGTGGTGTTTCCTGCAGGATCTTCTGGGTGGACGCCCACTTGGACAGGATCGAGAGTTCGGACCTGAACGGGAAGCTGCGGCAGGTCCTCGTCAGCCCGGTGTCCCACCCGTTTGCCCTCACGCAGGTACCCCCTCCCCTCCTCACCCTCAGCTGTCAATCACTGGGTGACCCTTCCTCCTGGCTGCCTCCTCCACTCACCTGCTCTCTTTCACTCATCGGCTCACCGTGTGACTCCGTCTCTGCGTCCTTCAACTCATGCTGAACCCATTCGACTTAACCATTTCTCTTCTTCCACTCTGACCCTCATTTTTCTTCCTCCCTCCCTCTTCCCCTTCCCTTTCTTCCTCCCATTCCCCTTCTCCTTGTCTGTGTTTTTTCTCTCCTCTCTTCTTCTCCCTCGTTTCCCCAGTTGAAGCCGGTGTCCTCCCCTTTAACTCCTTTCTCCCGACTCTCGCAGCAAGACCGCTGGATCTACTGGACGGACTGGCAGACTAAGTCCATCCAGCGGGTGGACAAACACACGGGCCGCAACAAGGAAACTGTGCTGACCAACGTGGAGGGCCTCATGGACATTATAGTGGTATCACCTCACAGACAGACAGGTAAGGGTACAACTCCAGATGTTACAGGAGACACCAGAGACTTCACTTTGTTCATCTGTGAGGACAGGGGAGTGTGTCGCTGGTAAAGTGCTGAAGCAGCAGAGACTGATTTAAGAATTAGAGCTTTAAATAAAACAGGAAATGAATAAAGGTGTAGAGTGGGTTGCAAGTTTCATCAGTTATACCCTTTCACACTAAAATTACACATTTATGAAGGTTTTTAAATGCAGGCAAACTCCCTTGCAATATACTCTTTTCCCAATGCATGGGAACCAGGGTGGAAACAGACAACAAACTGGACACATAAGAGGAAAATAACGCGATGCCATAAGACAACAAATACCAAAGTTGAGAATGTATTCAAATGGTCATTTAACTCAATTACACTAATTTGATCTGAAATATTACAAAAATGTTCACAACAACACCACAGAGTACAGCCTCAAACATATATGTTGTATTTAATCAGTAGGAATTTCTCTCACAGTTTAAACATAATCAGAACTGAAATGAACCCCATCAAATTTGCCTCCCTGTAAAAACACTTTTAATTATAGTCACATTGATTCAGTAGTAGCCTGTCGATTTGAAGCTTGTTTAGTAACTTTTTGTCTGGCACGATATGTGCTGCAGGAATGTTGAAGTTAACTCTGACTTTATTGAGCTTTTTTAAAAGTATTTTGAGAAATGGAAGAAATATTTCACAAGAGGTAGCCACTATTATTATTTTGAATTTTATTTAAATGCTGGGACCTTTTTTTTTTTCAGAGTCTAAGTGCTGTTAGGTAAAGGAAGCTCAATTCAGATCTTATCACGGCGGAAAAACCCTCCCTAATTTCCGATATACCAGACTCAGACACACTGTTTGAATGTTACCTTTCTTCTCATTTAGGTACTAATCTCTGTGGAGTAAATAATGGCGGCTGCACTCACCTCTGCTTCGCCAAGACCAACAGTTTTGTGTGCGCCTGCCCCGATGAGCCAGACGGGCGACCCTGCTCCACCAGTGAGTGACCACTGTGCCCTGTGACTGTTCCTGATGACTGTTTGACTTTTGTTTGACCATGCCAGCGTGTTTGCATGCAATGTCTAGGCAGACCTTTATATGAAAGGTGCTATATAAATAAACTTGCCTTTCCTTTCCTTGCCTTGCCTATGGGAACTCAGATATCGAACAAGGTTTAAAACAAATTAAATATGTTTTACCAAAAAATATGATATGAAATAAGAGTAACAAACACACAGATACACGGCTCAAATACAATTTCACGCAATGCCTAAACCTTGTAGAAATAATAATTAAAGACAACCAAAAAACAGCTATCTCACTCCGGTTCTAATGTGCATGTTTTCATCAGTTTCAGGTTACGTCCCCACCGCTCCGGCCAGAGGAACCAGCAGCACTCCTGTCCCCAACAAGGTCCCCAAATCTACAACCGACGTTCCACATGGAGGAGCCTCAGCGGTCAAGTACGTCTGTTTGTCTCTATGAATTCATTTCTAATGGCAAAGCTTCCTTTTAGAGTAATTACATACCTAACCCTAACCCTAACCCTCTTCTACATGTTGGCATAACTGCTTTAAAAACCCATGTATGACCCTTGTGTTTATTTTTAATTTTTTTGACAATTTATTGAACATGTCAGAAACAAAACATACAACAATAATAAAAATGTATATATATATATATTTTTCTTTTTACTTATAATTATAACAAAGTACAAAAAAAGGAATTCTCAAATAGTCTCTGTCATGTTCAACAGGGGCAAGAAGAAGCTTAAACAAACTTTTCTGGTCCTACCCTCTCTAGCGTACATTTTGCTTATAAATAAAATATTAGGTCATCGTCATCAGCGTCATGTTTGTCTTCTTTTTTTGTTTGTTTAATTGTTTTTTTTACAAAACAATCAAAAAGAAATAACTTTTACAATTACAAGAACCAGGTCTTGTTGAAAAAAGAAGAAGAATTGCCCTATCTTGCTCAAAGAACAACATATTGAGTGCTCTCAAGCCTTTTTATAAAGATCTGAGAAATGTCTCATCCCATAGAGAAGTATAATGTATCATCTCTAATAGAATCATTAAATCATTAACTACAGAAGCTTACAGACTATTGCTAAAACCCTACAGAGAGTCCTCTACAGGAAAAACCACATCATGTTTTGTGAAGTCATTGTAGCTATTATGTAAAGTACCCTTTTCAATCTGGGATTCTGTCTCATTTTTACAGCTGCACTGACAAGAACCTAAACGTAGAGGGGTGTGTGAATAGCGTGGTGACGGCTCCTCACGGTCAGTACACGACAAAGTTCTCCCTTCATCACTTTACACAATGCATGTTGTCTTAATGTGACAATCTGATATTTATCATTCTACCACTCTAAAGAACAATGTTTGTATTGTATCCATGTGTGTCAGTAGTACAGAGAGCTAAGCCAGACTATTGGAAGCAGAGGGATACTGCTAGCCTGCTCTAGATAGTTTTAAAACAAAGTTGGTTGTAGTTGTTAGTTATTAACTTGCAAGTAAACATGATAACAGCTTTGGTCTAAGAAGGGGACGTTTTTTGTCTTTGAACACTTTCCCACTGCTTCAAATGTAGCTTTGCTAATGCCAAAGCTACTTTGTGTGGGAGTTAAAGTAATAACCAATTGGGAAATATCACTGAAAAACCGTTATACTTGACTTGCTTAACAAATAAGGATGCTAAAATCCATCATCAAATGCAAATTAAATGTGAATAGCACTTTCCTCTAGCACTTACAGTGCTACACACCGTTATTTTCAACTCTGCATTCACATAAAGTTGGAGAATGATGTTGAGTTTGTAGGAGAGACACCTGCATCTCAGGTTTCTAATAAACATAAACATTGAAAGGCTGTAAATATAGGACTTGTTACGAGTGCTACCATACATCCCAAAACATTTAAACACAGTGAAGTGAAACTGAAATTGGGTAAGAGAGTAAAGCACTGTATTTTGCTCTGTTAACATCTGTGCCATATATATTTCAGGAGAAGGACTTCATATCAGCTATGTGATTGGTGGAGTTCTGACCATCCTGGCTATTTTGATCCTCATCGCTGCTTTGATTATTTACAGGTCAGTACCCCACTTGACACTTCTGAATTATCTTACTTCCTGGATTGAAACACAGGGTGCAATAACACAATCATACAAATTACACACAGTGGATAGTTTAATGTATTAAGCTATGTACTATCTTCTCTCCATTTTTGACTGACAGACATAAAAAGTCGAAGTTTGCCGACCCGGGAGTGAGCAACTTGACCTACAGTAACCCCTCGTATCGGACATCGACACAAGAGGTCAAGATTGAGGCGTCGCAAAAGCCTCCGATATACAACCAGCTGCGATATAAGAAAGAGGTAACGGACAGGAAAAACGACACTAAACTTATTTGATCTAATATCTGAATGGATTTCAGGTGAATCCATGATAACTCCATAGAATGATCACAGACTATGGAGGTGTACGGTGGGTAACAATGGAGACAAATGATCTCACTGTTTGTCTGATGAATCGAGTTGTAATATTGTAACGTGATGTTACAGTAAGTAGGTTACAGACACCAGCGCTCATCTTTTCTCCCCCCCTTCTCTCCTCACTGCAGCTCTCTCATCCCTACAACTCCCTCTCCCCCTTTATCTTTTGACCCACTTGCCCTGTGGAGAGGTAGTTACACAGCATGACGGAGTGGTGTCCTCTTTTTGCTTCTTTGTTTTCCTTCACTTTGTCTCTCTTTCAACTGCATGGGACCTGCTGTCTGAAATTAACATTAAGTCAGTGTTTAACCTACATTTGAAAACTGACATTTCAACAGGCAAGGAATCAAGAAGAAACAATGAAGGGATGGCCGCCTTTTGTTTGATTCATCATTCAAAGCTTAGATATATTGTATAAGGCCAAATCCATTTCTAAGTCTCTATTTATTGCAACCTATTGCACCAGCTGTCAAAAAACGAAAATTAGGTGGATATGAACAGACACTGTTCTAACTATTATAACAACAGACTGGATCATTTGTCCATTTGTTCTGGAAAACTGTCCCTGTTTTTCATGCTATCAACAATACATTAGATTCCACTCGAGTTTCCACAGATTGAAATCCTGGTGTTTTTCTTTATTAAAATGATGAACTTGTAGCACTTCAATCTGAAAATAAGAAACCTACAGAAGAAGGCACAGCATCAGAGGAGCCGACATGATGTGCATGGGTTGTGTTTGAAGGTGACATGTTGTTCTGGAGTGTTGTGCTGTGCAAAACCCTCAAAGGAAACCATTTTGTTGACAGGTTCAACTTTTTAAAGTTTTGGTGATGTTTGTGTAACACTAATAAACTTTTTTTTAAATGTGACAGTATAATTAATAACATGTTTGCATTGATATGTTTTAAAATTAGTATATCTACTGTATTTTATATATGTTGTTGAGTTGTATACTTACATTAAACCAAATGGTTCAAACCTAGGGAAAACTGGTATTTAATTGATGATACCTTATAAGTGCATGACGTCACCAAACTGTCTTTTTTTATGTTGAGGGTGACCCCTAGTGGCGTGTTTAAAAAAAGAAGGAAGTCTTAAGGAAGACAGAACAAGAGAGAAAAAGAAGAAATGCATGTAACAAAGAAATAAAGCAGAGCCACATCATGGTAGCTTGATCAATTAACTCTTAGAAAGTGTTAAGTTTAACAAATAGTACCATGAGCTTTAACCTGCTCATAAGGAGGCCATCCCTCTAACTAACTACTCTGTTCTCGTTTTCCAGGGGGGAGTGGACGGAGGCTACACCAAGGAGAAGATCCGCATAGTGGAGGGTGTGTGTCTCCTGTCCAATGAGGAGCTTTACTGGGACGACCTAAAACAGATCAAGCCGTCCCGAGGCGGCCTGCACACCTGCATGCGCACCGACACCGTGTCCCTGCAGGCCAGCAGCGCCTCGCTAGACGACGGCGAAACGGAGCAGCTCCTCCAGGAGGAAGCGTCCGAATGCTCCTCCATAACCACCCTGACCCCTTCAGCCATCACCCCGCAGCGCCACGCCCAGCACAGCCTGCCCGACACCGGCTGGGTCTCCACACGCAAGCCCTCCACCGAGAGCGAAGTGTGAGGAGCCCTCTGTGCTTCATCTCAACCTCCATTACCTAACACACTCATACACACACCTGTATTTATAGCTGGTACACAGATAAATAGGTACAAACACAGTAACAGTGGCATACGTAGAGTTAAGGTACAAATGAACTGGTTATACACAACTAAGCTCCCGAAAAACAACAACTCCTGTCTCTGTATCTGGGGCTCCGTCCTACTTGTACTCACACACACACACACACACACACACACATACACACACACACACACACACACACACACACACACACACACGTGCAGTACAGTACCCTACGCTGAGTGCTACTGCCTTCAGGCGAAATGATAAACTAATGAGCATGCTGGAAAAAGCAACTGGGGAGGAAGTGAACAGAGAGACACAAGCGTAATCTGGAGCCTTTTTAAGGATGCAGACTCTCAATGCGACAAACGCTTCTCTGTGTACAACTTTTTATTTTTCGGGATAAAGCTAGAACAACATACTCCCTGGACGACGTAACCGCGATGCTTTCTCTAATGCCACTCATGTCTTTATGAACTCTATTTATGAACGTTTTTGTACTTGTGGAGTTGGTTTGCTGACTTTCAGAAGATGCCGAGAGTGTTTTTGTTAGAACCCGGGTATTCAAGAGTTGTATTTATGTCAGTGCCAAAGGGTGGGGCTTCACAGACTCTCCATGCTTCTTTCAGCATTTACACTTCAATAGGAATCTTAATTACAGGATATTTCTCTCCTTTGACTTTACCGACTGGCCCTCAGTGTTGATTCCTTATTGTACAGCCTCCAACAGGTCGAGTAAGGATGTTTCGTAGCTGGTTCTTTCAGCTGGCTGCAGAAGTCCATTCAACATTAGCTTAATTAGCCTGAAAACAGCCTTTTATTTCTTTCTTTTGAATTATAATTCAAATATTGCTGATCCTCGGGCATAGCAGAGGAAGCCAAGATGAAGTAACAGCCTAAGTGCCAAACATTTCGTTCTTATTCCCCTTTAAGCTGTAACATATTTTTTCTCACAGGTTTGTGACATACTTTTTTACTTCTTCGGTCCCAATGACAAAAACCTTTCCTCACAACTAGTGTTATTTAGCCATGCAGATAGTTTTATTTCTTTGGGATTTATTATTCCCAAACCACTTGTTTTTTTTAACTACTTTCCCAATCCTCATTAGCTGTTAATTTAATTGGTCTTTTTTTTCATAACAATTTGGGACAAGTTCCTGGTAAAAAACAGCACTTACTCTTAGAATTTGAAGCTCTTTAATAACAACACATTACTATCGCTAAATAGAAACAAATATCTCCCTTAAATGTGTGTGTGTGTCATCGTTAATGTTCCCTTCTCAATCCCATAGTATCAACGTATGTCATCTTACCAACCTATTCATTGTAATATAAGCTTCCTAAATAAGAATGTATGCGCCATTCTGCACTCCTTGTCGATTTTAATACCTTCCTTTTTTACCTGAAAACGTACGGCTTGTATGTAATGTTTAAATCCCTTTCAAATAATGTAAATATAAACTGAACATCATCTTCTCTGTTGAGAAAGATGATGTTGTATGTTTGGATTTTAAGAAATGTGCATCAGTACACATAAATGTAACTTTTTCAAATTGAGTTTTCTTACTTCTGGAACATAATCACACACATTCTATTGGCTCTCTTTTTTGGGGTAAGGGGAAATTAAAGATATGGAAATTAAAACAAAATAAACCTGGCTCACACAACCAAAAGTATCTGCATGGCCAAACGCTAGAGAACATTTATTGTTTTAATAACTTCAGTTTTGCTTCATCAACTCTAGAGCTGTAATGCAGAGGTGTACTTGCAATGTCTGCCACAGTACAGTATAACACATACATGTATGTAACTTAGGAACACTGTGCATGTCTGACCCCATCAGACAGTGAGGGTTATAGTTTAGAAATGTATCACTGACAACTTACTGAAAAATGAATTTAATACAATATATTATGCATTGCTTTAACTTTAGAGTACCATTCTGTCTGTTGTTGAGGTATGGTACAAGGAAATACTATATTGACAAATATATCGGTTAGTTTATAGAACCATGTATTTTGAAGTATCTGCTACAAGCTCAGCAACCTGCTGATTTGCTGCTAGACGAGCACTGAGGCCAATGAGAGAGGGTCTTGGCAGCTACATAACTACGATCTCTGACGGTTGGTTGACGCGAGGCCTACAGAGCATCACAGCGACCCAGTAACCAATCACCCGGCTCACAGTCCCTCCAACTCTGCTGCAGGAATGCTAAAACTGTACAGATTTTATCATGCGGATATAAGCAAACATTTCTGTTGAAGATATTGTGTTGATTAAGTTGTATAGTCTTTTGTACAAAGGGATTTCATGATCGTTTTTAGACTTGTATTAATTTTACTCACTGGAGAAGAACATTTTGTTTTGTTTTCGCTGGATTATTTTAACCACTGTGTTTCCAAGCCTTGTAAATGATAGGGAAGATGCCAGTTATTTAATAGTGCTCTTTTATCTTCTGAAATACTGGTCGCGTATAGCTGTTGTAAAGTTAACAAAAAGAGGTATTTATGATTTCTGTTTGGTTGTCACTTGATGTGTAAATATGAAAAGACTGTATATGTATTTCCATGGCAGTACTAACAAGCTGTGTTGTGTGATATAGTGAATGATCCCTTTGCTATCTTTTAATATAAAATTGCATTTGCATTTCAATGAAACCTTTGGCTCGCTCATCTATGTACTTATTCCTCAACCCTCATGCAGCAATAAAGAAAAGGCTGATGTCTGCTTCTGTAGATAATCACAGACATAACAAAGAGGAGAAAAGATGGGCACCAGCAGGCTCCCTAGAGTGGCTTGGTGATGGAGCTGCTGCGATGGCCAGCTGTTCAGGGGGCTTCCACTGGAGTGAATAATGTGAACCAGTAAAGATGTGTTTGAAGATGTTTGAAGTAACTTCAAGGTCCCACCAAAAAGCAGTTTGTACCTGAAGCACAAACTACTATGTGAAAGGAAACAAGGTGGACCAGACAAGAACCCAATGACAGAAAACAAATAAACCACTCACGTCCTTGCAGAAGAGACGAGGTGCTAAAATATGCTAGTATTTTATTGCAGGCAACATACAATGTACCATACAAACATGTTTTAATGATCTGCACACTCAGCTTTATATGGCTTTTAACTGATGAACAGGTGAACAAAATGCGCCAAGCACCAGATAACCTCAGTAACTTATATATACTTGGCATCTTGCATTCAGATGCTTGAATGGCATATTCAGGATATGTTTGTAAACATGTTATAGGCTATATGTATGTACTTTGTATGTATGTATTTTACAAAAGGCAATCCATTCATCTTTAAACAGAACAGTCAGGCTCACAAAAGAGTAGGCAAAGTAAAAATGTGTATTTCTATTTGAAAATATGAGGACAAAATAAAAGTTGCAAGAAAGCTGTAAAGTTATGTTACGAACAACTCCAATTAAACTAAAATAAATATATTCAGGGTTTGACCTTTATATACAGTCTATGGTTTTGACCTTAACTCTTGTGTGAACGATATAGAACTTTTCATTGGTGGTTCAAACGTGACAATTATTCAACTGTCCAATAAACGTCCACTATCGTTCCAGGGTTTAAGCCAATGAGAGGTTAGCTTTACAAAACGTACTTGCTGCTTAGAATCCACGCGCACTAGTCCAGTGAGTCAGATACACGATCAGCTACCCAAAGTAAAAAACATAACACATCTAATAAAAGAAATGAGCCTGGATACAGACGAAGGTGAGTTTGTATGAGGTGATTTTGGCCGTTCTGTTTTAGTAGGGACAGTGTGGGTGTTTTAAGAAACGGAAGCGGATGCTAAATGCTAAACACACCAGAGCTAACTAGCTAACTGTGAGGCTTGGCCTTTTGTTTTAACCAACGTGTTACTGTTTGTTTGTAACGTTGAAGAGAAATACGTATTACTAACCAACCACTACAGTCCCTTACATTGTCACATAGGCCAGTTTACCTTTTTACATTAACGTTTTTCAACACGGACTGTGCAACCAAGATTGACCACGTGTTGTTCACATGGCTAAGGCTAACGTTAGCTTCTTGCATTGTGTGTTGTTGTGTACGCAGGCCTGACTTCTAACTACCATGAAGCCCTCACTATACTGCCTGATGATGCTCCCCGTCGATATGAAACGGGAACACAAGGTAAACCACCCTGCCGTAGGGTCTCCTAATGTCATAAGTTCTTCCTCCGTGGTGGTGGGTGTGAGAGTGATGAGTTGCACTGATCAGTTGGGTTGTTTGGTGCAGTGGCATCAGTACCCCGACCTAACCTGATTGTTGCATTTCAGAAGACCTAACTGTGTCGATATCTTCAATTATTATTCATTTTGTGTTCAATTATGTTATTTAATGGACATCTGAAAAATAACCAACCCTGATTTTTGTTTTGCATATTTTCCAGGATATTCATTTATGTAGCCCGTCCTATCTGGAAATGGAGTGACGATGTGGAGTATCTGGAGCTTCCCCCTGAAACAGATCCGCTCTTCATGGCTACAGGTTGGTTTTTAGATTTGCTACGAGCTTCAAACATTATAATTTAAAATAGCTAGTCATCTATGGTGCCAGTTACCCTATTTAGTGTGTTATTGGCTTCAATATTCCCAATTTCTATTAATCTAATTTGATTGCCAAATATGTGTGTGGCCCGATCTTAGCGAACATATTGCTTCATGCTAAATTGAAAATAGTCTGGTCAGCATCTTAGTTGCGACAGTCAATGCAGCAACTAGTCTTAAATTGAGTACATTCTTATTCATTGTATTATTAATATTCAAATGCTTCATCACCACAAGTTACTTATTGCCTTCCCGGTGTTTTTCGGGCCTTTCAGACTATCACCATAAATGGCAGAGAACAATGATTACTTTGGTTTGTCTGTGCAGAACAACAGTTGCTTTTATGTGCATTGACATTTATTGTGACTTTCAGTCTTTGTTAATTGATGAAAAAAAACAGAAATGTTCTGACAGATCAGGGGAAACACAAATAAAAGTGCCTTCACCATCCAAAACATGAAGTGTTTAAAAGATGTGGGGTGTGTCAGTGATGAGTTGCACTCTAAGTCGGGTCGCTGTGCAGTGGCGCAGCAGATCTGTCCTGACTTCCTGTGGAGACAGCCGATGTGCACAGGGGCCATCTGAGTCACGCCTAGAAGAGGAGCGGTGGCCTGGATGTTTTCTCATCACATTTTTCAAGTGTTTTTGTCCTGCTCTCTCCCTTTTCCAGGCTATGGGAGCCTTCAAGGACGTGGTTAAGCATTATGTTTGAGCTATTGTCAACATAAGGAACCAAACGGGTCCAAACGGCAGAAGTTCCCCCCGATAATGGGTGGAAGAAATCCACCCTGAGAGCTGGTGAGGATGCAGAGTAAGTCAACGTTTGTGTTGTTATGGAGAGCTGATATTTGTTCCTTATCTGTTTCAAAAGTCCAAGCAGAGCTTCCCTCTTTGAGCTGCTTGAATCACTACTGGAATTCTAAAGACTTCTACTGATTTCTGACTCGGATTTATGCAGGTCTCATATTTCACACAAGTGAACTCATGCCGGAAGGTAACGATACATAGATTATTGTCCCAACTGCCTGCAGCATTTTTCAGGGAATGGCTTCACCCTTTAAACATGGTAGAATATGATATCGACACAAAGTCTTGCTAACGCCGTACCTGTTTCAGATTAGGCAATCACTTTGGTTATTTATAATTGGTCTTTAATTTCATTGGCGTTATTTAAAGTAAATATAACTTGCCTTAAGCTGAAGGAACCCTGTGGTTTGCTGTAATCAGAAAAAAAGGATTCTGCAACTGAGATGTTGGAACAGTCAGTATTGAATGTCTTTATATTCTCAAAGATCATAGTACAGATCTGGTAAATGATGCAATGACACTAATTACAAATACCCATCTTGGACCGTTTTGTTTTCATTTTACTCATTGATGACTTATTCTGTCTTTAGGCTGTGCCTGCTTTGATCCCATTGCCTTTCATCCTGACCCACATCCTGCCTCCGTGATGCAGTATCACAGATTCAGTTTGGAAACTTTACTCCAGCATGCAGGTTTTTGCCCAGGTGAGGCCATGTTTTAATAAAACCTGAATGTTGATTTATTTTAACTTTGAATGAATAAATGTGTTTTACTGTCCTTTACAGGTTGGAGAAGAGCAGCATGTCAGAAGTGATGATCAATAACATGAACGGTGCTGCAGCTGCATGTCATTCACAGCCTCCACAGTGAAGACCCTCTGTACCCCGGGACACCTCAGGCAGCTCTACAGCAACACAGGGGGAGCCGGTTTACTACGTTAATCTTTAAATACATGTGGGCTTCGCTGTCAAGTTCCCGACACATACTGTAATAATTATGCACATCTCTATCGTTATTTATTTCAGCCCTCTTCATACCTTGCAACATTTTTCTTTTTTGTGTACATCCCAGTAATTGCTTTTACAGCGGCTGCAGAGGTGTCTGGATTCCTCCTGAAGGGATTACAGTTTCTGTGATTGCCTTGCATCATCAGTGGCTCATTTTAAATATCTGCGTGTTTCCTGTAGTTCTGTCTGGCAGCAGTGGGTCTATGCTTGCTAATGTGTGTGTATGGTTTCAGTTGGAGCTTGTTGCTTGACATGAATTTCAAATAATTGTAATAAAATATGTATGAATAAAAAAAATAACTTGTTTTTACATCTGTGCAATATATTTATCAAGGTTTTTTTTTTTCTTCCAAGAAGAAATCAATGTTTTGGCTTTTTTTGGGGCTGATTAGTTGCTTGTGATAGCATTGCTTTGTTAGTAATGATGAACACATTTAGGATGGATGCCTTCTAAAGTTTGCGAAGACATTTTCTTCTGGAAACTTAAGAAAAAGGCTTCCTCATTAAGGTTTTGGCTTGTTATAGAATGCGCACAAAATTACATTTCACCAAACCCAAAAGAAGTTGTTATAGTTTATGTTTTTACCAAAGCCTATTGCTAACACATGCTAAAGTATTTCAAATTAATACATTTTCATCAAATGTTTCATAGGTACTCAGGCTATCTAGGATTCTGAATGGAATCAAATGATTCTGTAACATTTGTGAGAATTACAACTTTTATTGTAACACTCAAAATGTATGAGCGTATGTTTTGCCCCTGCATATGCTTACTCTTCCTTGGCCGAGAAGTATAGCATCATGCACAAAGTGGCCTGTACATTGTATATCTGGATGATTAAGTGTAATTTTTTTGTTCACCCTGAACAACCATTTCATCTATCAAGGTTAAATCTACTACCAGTTGACTTCTGTTGATTTTTGAATATTACCAAATTAAAAAGTGCACATTTCTTTAAAACCCACAACTTTTATCTAACATTTTATTTTCAAAGAGACGGACAGCCCAGCTCTTCTACACAAAACAATTTACCACCATAAGCACACTTGCTGGGGCTGGTTCGATAAGATTTCAAGCTGGCTACTTAAGTGTTAGTTTTGGCTTTGGCCACTAGAGGGTAGTGTAGCTCTTTAGAAAATCCACAACACATTTTACCAGACCAAACCACCTAGTGTCTAATATACTGTATACCATTTGACCTTAGGGATATCACCAACACTGGCCAACAAACAATGTTTTCAAGATCATAAGAGCCGTGACTCAAGAAGTCTTTATTGCATGTTCGGAATGTGGTTATATAATGTATGTGAACGTGACGATACCATTCTAGTAAGATTCTCTTACGATAGGATATGTAACATTTTGAAAAAGAGCAATACACACTCCATTAGTACATTACAGCATTTTCTGGAACATGTATTAAAACCATAGACTGTATATATAGATTAAAACCTGTTAAAGTCACAGTAAGAAAAATAAACCGAATATGGCTCAAATTAAGAAGCTGAGATATTTTGGATATCAACATTAGATACTATACAACCTAAGGGCATTGACATTTTCTGAAACCAATGCTACCAGAACAGGTAAAGCAGCATAACACACAAACACTGTCACACCAACACAGAGCAACCAAGGTCCAATGACCATGTTTGTTTAATTAACAGGGACATAAACAGTCATAAATGTTCCCAGAGTTGGCTACATTTCATCAGACTCCCAGGGGCAGCAAAACACAAAAAAGAGTTAAGGTAACAACATCGGGTCAGCTGACGGCTTGGTTGAAGTTGACGGGTTCGGGTGGTGTCAGCTGTGGCCATGAGGTAGGTGATTGTCTTCCAAGCCCTTGTAGTCAAAATGTTGATGTAGTCCCAAGCACTTAACCCTCAGTTCATGATGTGGGTTAGGGTTAGGGTTATGAATGTTAGTTAAGATGCTAATGGCGGGACATTCTCCTATAGGCAGTCAGAGGATGAGCAGATCTGTTTTGAAGCGCTGGAGCCACTGTATGTAGCTGGAACGGAGGACATTGCTGGCAGGGGACAGGCAGAGACATCCTCAGGTTTGTCAGGAATCTGTGCTACTTTAAGAATACATTATTTCCCGTTGGATTAGGCAATCATTTGTTGTGAACATGGGATTGATGCTGGTTTT
The DNA here is from genome assembly GCF_902827165.1 of Trematomus bernacchii. Taxonomy (NCBI): domain Eukaryota; kingdom Metazoa; phylum Chordata; class Actinopteri; order Perciformes; family Nototheniidae; genus Trematomus; species Trematomus bernacchii. The sequence goes on from NW_022987973.1 coordinate 19,464,394, forward strand.
TCGTGCCCTTCCAAACTTGCAGACAGCAGTGGCTATAATCCACAGATCTGTCCCACACTTCCCTTTTTACAACTCCGGAGATGACAGTGGGATGCCAGACGTCAAGGCCCGATGATTAGCTGCCAGCATACTGTGTTGGCATGCAGGAAGTCAGTGCTGGCTCAAAGAGGCGTCTTCCAGCTGGGTGCTCTGTGTAACAGCACAGCTGGAGTTCATCAGTGGCTTTGCACATCACCCTTAGTCAAAAAACTAAGAGGAGCAGGGTGTAGATCTCTGCATCTTCTCCATGCATGCCCTTTGTTTTTACAGTCTTTCTTCTATTAAAGCCATCGGGATACAAGAGAGTAGAAACACTTTGTTATTTATACAAGAGGCATTTTTCATGCAATCTTCTAGCTTCTCTGTCAAGATTGTTTTTAGTCTCTCAGTTTACAGAAGCCGAGTGCAGCCCTGCGGGAAGACACATGCTGTTCAATGTTTGAGAAAAGGAAGCATTTCTAAAATGTTGAGGTTTGATAATACATTTGTTGTGCTGTAGAATCATAATCCTTCAAGAAATCCTAATCATTTTATGAATTTAGAAAAAAAAAATCAATGACCTTGGCATTAACTTGAAAATGTTTTTCTTAACAACCTGATCTAATGTATTATGATTTCTGACAACACTTCCATAAACGGTAATCATAGACTTGATGGACCATGACAAGTGAAACGTATGATAGCATGTATCGCATTAAAATGTAGACAGAACATTGCATGCTAGCTAGCTAATTCTTGTCTCATTTATGGTCTGTTAAACATTAAATTAATCAAATCCAGTGCCCCATGTCACCATTTCCCAAGCTACTGTATAGTCGCCATAATTCACGGGACACACATGAGCGCAGTTTCTATGGGAACAGAGCCGTAAATGCTTCGGTGCTACAGAGTTGGGAATGGTTTCATCTAAAGTAGGTTGGAAAACCATAGACGCCCTCTAAACCCGTCAACATTAACCGAGCTGTCTGTCAAACCGTGTCACAGAGCTGAACAATGCAATGGAACATGGGGAAAATGAGAACAATGAAACTCCTTCTGGGCACTTTTTCTGTTAGACTGAACTTGCATTCGCCTTAACCTGACACCACTGCTATAGAAACCATAGGCTGTACTGTGTGTGTGTGTGTGTGACAGGAGGAGGAGGTTATGCCGTCGTGAAATGTTTTGTTCAAAGTCTCTTGTACTCTGAGTGAAATGTAGGTTGTGTTCACTGAAATCGTATCCTTCAGTTCTTTCCTCTGGCTGCAGCAGGGAGGTTTCTCTCCTCCCTCCCTCCTCTTTTTAGCTTTTTCTCTTCCTCCTTTCTGCTGCAGTCGAGACAGATGTTCTCATTTACTTCACAGTGGGTTTGATTCTCGGGAAGCAACAAACGTATTATCTTCAATTTTCCTCGTTTTGTAATACAAATCTGCTGTGGTTGAGGGCAAGATTTCCTGATGCTTTGAAAAAATGGATTCCAGCATGGTTCACTTAATGAAAAAAGTTCTGATATCATTTGAAACAACAGTAGATCATTGGAGATGAGTCCATCAGCTGTAGAGTAGAAGTCCAGCAGTCAAACTTTAAAGGTCACCTATTATACTGTTTTTCATTACTTTATTATAGGTCTCAGATACAAAACATGTCTCTGAAGTGTTTGGCCTCGAAATACCAACCAGATCATGCATTGTAGCATCCCATAATCCCCTCTGTTTCAGCCCTGTTTATAAAGTGCTGATTCTCTGTCTGTTACTTTAGATGAAAATAAGGAGCCACTCCCCACGCCCCTCTGAGAGATATTTGGTTAAAAAGAACACAATGGTGCTCTAGGAGGAGATTCAGGTGATAAGGGGGGGGGGGGGGGGGTTACCTTGGTTGGTGATTGGCTAATGGTCATAAAGTGGCCAAAATCTGATCAGCTCATTTTCAGACAGGTTTTTATATAAATGACAGAAAGAGAGTGAATATTTTTTCCTGAAACTTTCTGAATCTCTTTACACAGAGTTTATGTATAAAAGAAAGGAAAAAGTGGATTTTGCATAATAGGTGACCTTTAAAGGTAGGGTAGGTAATTTTGGAGAAACCAGCTCGAGTGCGCTAGAATTTGAAAATACACAACCGGAGAAAATCTGCCACTTCCTTATAGAGCCCCTCCTCCAACACACACGAACGTGCACATGACCAATGAGGGCACGAGATAAGTTTGTGCACAGATGGAAGGCTGACAGGCAGGTAGGCCATCCAGTTATTTTAGCCGGGCCGGCTAAAAGGATTGGTCGTGCTTTTTACAGTACTACGGCTTCCACAGATTAGAGATGGCAAATCCGGATCCTTTTACGGACTCAGGGTCTTCTGAGTCAGTCATTGAAGAGATCCGGATCATACGAGTCATTTGAGTCATATGAGTCAGCATCACCAAGACCGTAGAAATCCTATCGGTGAAACCGAAAAGTTGATGCATTTCACGAGCATATTATTATTCCATATATTTTGAATATATATATATATATTTGTATATATATATATATAATATCTGCATGTATATTTTCTATTTCGACATGTATATTTTATATTTTATATTTTATTTTATTTTTCTTTCTATTCTTGTATATTTTGTAGTTTTGTTTTATTGTAAAATGCCTTTTATGCTGCTGTAACAACAATTTCCCAATTTGGGATCAATAAAGTACTATCTATCTATCTATCTATCTATTAAACTGACGTTATATTAACCTCCGCTACACAGTGTATTTTGCTTTAATAAAAAATGTTGATCACAAAAAAAAGGGTTATTTTGCGATTTGGCAAATCTGAGTCTGCTGTTGACTCGTGCATGAGGACGAGTCTGCTGGATCTCTGGATCTGCTGCTATATACGGCTCCGAGTCCGCACGAGTCTGCTGTGTGTTGCACAGTGAGTCAGGATTTGCGAATCTGAGTCTGCTGTGGACTCGTGCATGACGACGAGTCTGCTGGATCTCTGGATCTGCTGCTATATGGTTACGGCTCCGAGTCCGCACGAGTCTGATCCGCTGTGTGTTGCAGCGAGTCAGGATTTGCGAATCTGCGAATCTGCGAATCTGCGAGTCTGCGAGTCTGCGAGTCTGCGAGTCTGCGAGTCTGCTGTTGATAGCGCGGGAGCCGGGTGCTGGAGGAGGGGCTATGCTCGTGCACATGACGAGTATGGATATCTGGATCTGCTATGCTATTACGGTTAGGAGCCGTCGGCTCCTCTGAGTCCCCACGAGTCTGCAGGAAGTTTCACTGATCCGCGTCCCCTCCCCTGAGCCAAACGATCACTTCTGGCAGGCAGCTATCCTGTATACTTGCTAAAGGGTAGGCAGATGGACTGGGGTACGTTGTAATGTGATTTTACATGTTATAAAGAGAGTAGCGAGTGACGCAATTTATAGTTTTAATTTGTACGTCACACCAAGTGTGGGACTCAAGGACTCGGGTTAATGGAGAGGGGAGACTCGTCACGACCAGCTCATTTCTAGGATCCGGGTTAATGATCCGGATGAATCAGGACTCGCCCATCTCTACCACAGATGACATTTTTTTATGGATTTCTTGTCAAAGCACTTAAAGGAGAGGTGTCATGGCCATTTCCACTGATCATAATTCCATTGTTGAGGTATACTAGAATAGATTTATACTGTGCATTTTTCCAAACTCACATTGGTTTCTCATACAGCATCTCTGTAAACTACTTGTATTCACTGAATTTCACTCTCTGCCTTTAACGGCTCGTTGTAGCTCCAATAGCTCCAGCCCCCACCCTCCCTGTGAGCACAGTGTGCTCTGATTGGTCGGGACGTTGTGAATCGCGCTGAGCTCCGTGGAGGTGTTGTTTCCTTGTTTAGGATACATAGCGAAACACAGCCAAACTCATCCTGAGCACACACAAAGTCACATCCGAAGTAAAAACAATAAGTGTGGCTTGATATTGAGTAAGAAAAAGGTTGATAAACGCTGTGAGAATGGGTCTGCAGAGAGAATTTCGCCGTGATCCCAACTGTCTGTTATCAGCCTGCAGCCAGGGAGGAGAAATCAGCTGAGCTGCCTGCTCCCTGCACACAGATGTGTGTGTGAGGAAGTCCGTGGATTGGTCAATTTGGACCAATCAGCGGGGGCTTAACGTAACGGCTCCGCGGACGTAACGGCTCCACGGATTGGTCCATTTCGTTCCGGGTACGGGTTGACATCATGCCGTACCCGGAAGAATCAAATGGACAATGACGTATCTCCAACGAGGCGTTTTGGGGAGGTATTTTCTGTGTTAGAGTTTTACTCGCTACAGGGTGTACTTTGAGGGATTTGACTCTGCACACCGTTTACATGCATAAAAACCTTCATAACACACAAGGGGACGGGTAATAACCGGAAAAGCATGACACCTCTCCTTTAAGATATTCATTGCTATCGGGATGTTAAGAGCATTCCATGGAATATAACAAAAAGTGTATCTCGAGCCAGTTTCTCAAACTTACCTACCCCACCTTTAAGTGAAGCAAAATTAAACACGTGTCAGATTTCCTTGGGTTTTTAAGCAGCCCTGTTGTGATTTTGGGCTTTTCCCTTTTTCTGTAGTGTGTTATAAAGGTTTTAGTAAATGGTCTGCAAAGGCTAAATCCCCGCTTGGCTAGCGCTCCAACACATTGTAAAGAGCGGGACAGCTCTTGGCGGTTAACCAATCACAATCAGAGCAGACTGGGCTCTGGTTTCAGACAGAGGGTGAAAAGAGGTGCTGCAGCACAGGCAGTATGAGAAAAATAAAGAGCTTTTTGAACATTAAAGCATGTAAACATGTCACCAAATACAAATATGAACCTGAATATTAGTATAATATGGCCCCTTTTAAGATTAAAAAAAGGTGACAGAGTTCCTGCCAATAGATGAATTGCTTGATTATGATGTATTTTAACACTTATATCTTTGAAAAGATGATTTAGTATCAATGATCTGGTGGAGAAATTATGTGGTTGTCACTCTTTTCACATGGTCAGTTGAAGACTGCAAGCAGGAATGGAGGAAACTAAAAAGAAACTGAATGGAAGAAAACAAAAAAAGGAGTGAAAGAAATGTAAAAAGAGTTACCTTTGCATGGAATATTTAATCTGAATATGCATTTCAGCCGTCAGATAATGTAGTGGTGAAAAAGCACAATATGTCCTCAAACAGTTTCCCAACATGAAAATAATTGTTATTATAAAAAGTTGGCGAGATGGGACTGTGAAACATGGGTTTCACAAGTTCGAAAGGAAAGCAATGTTGGCATTCATGAATGCAGTACAGTAATAATGCTAAACTCTTTAATTTTACGCTTCATCTTTGGATCTAAGAAGTATTACAATTTCAATGAGGTGTGCAATTGTGTGCTGTCACAGTTCAACTCCAACCCACACATTATTTGGATATGAATATTTCCCCAATAATTCAAAAGATTTGCAAATAGTGCAAATAGTTTTGTGATTAAGATCTGCAATAGTAATCAAAATGTAATCTTTGATATGCTCTTTACTTTCTTCAAATGAAAAGGGTGAAAGTGGCAGCACATACTATCAAAAGAGATTCAAAAGCTGCAAGCACATTTGTTTCTTCACAAGGTAAACCTTTAATCACAGTTATGCTTTTGAAAAATGTATGCTGAATTCACTGCAAGCATGTATTTGTTCTCAGACACATAACCTTTCCATTTCACATTTACTGTATAGCTTGGTTTTATTTATATTGCTTGTTTACAGAGTTGCTTATCTTGCTTTACATTTTATATAACTGCAGAAGGACATTAAACAAGTAGAAAAACATTCATATTTAGTATCACACATGCCCACGAAGGATATAAAATATAGTCCTGTTCTCCCTCTCTGTCCCCACAGCAGATGGTGACTCAGGGCTGTGATTGACAGCAGCGCAGAGAGTGATCATACAGGACTGATCGACTAGACTTTGTGACCGCAGGCAGCTCTTTTTTTTGCTTTGAACTGAACTCGCCGGGGGGGGGGGGGGGGGTTGAGGAACATCCAGCTGAGTGTTGGGGAGTTAAAACCTGTCCAACACCTGAGAGTGGGGGCATCTCTTAAAATAGATAAATATGTCTGTGTAGCCTGAGGGGGCTGTTGTCTGAGGTCCGGGGGGGAGATGCACTTTTCACGGAGCTCTAAACACAATCCTAGAAATGTGTGATGGCGATCAAAGGAAGGTATCAAATCAACAGCCAAAATAACATTTCTGCGGGTCATGTTGAGTTGTCGCGCTCACGAAAATGATCAATCAGGGAAGTAACCCTACGTCCCAGGGAGCTGTGTACATGAATATTGAACATACTGGTCACACGTCTGTTTATGGTAAGACGCAGCTCGGTGCCAGTGATTCACAGTACTGTCATAATTCGTGTTAATGAAGAGCTGTGAAGAAACATAATTAGTCTCAGTTGGTTGCTAGGGCAGGATCGTTGACGTTATCAATCTGTGATGAACATGTGATGCTAATAGCTGCATTTTAGATTTACTCACAATCTCTGCATTGACTGCTTGATCTGCGTTCTAGCACCTCTTAAACTCACTTAACGAACTAATAAATTCAATTTGTTTAATCCATAAAAAAAATATGAAAATCAAATGTTGCCAAGGGTTATGTGATGGGCTTTTTCCCCCCAGCAACTGTCTCTACTGGTTCCCTGGAAACGGCTCACTGCCAAAAAACTGGCACACCTGTTTTCTTAAAAAGTGTTTAATCAGCAACATAGATACTTTAACAGGTTCATGTTCTGGGCTCTAGTTGTGATTGGTTTGAAATATTTTCTAAAACAACACGTTTTTTTCACCTGTCAGGTTGATGTAACTCTATAAATCGTATGAATGCGTTATTGTTGGTTATGCAGTTTCTGATTTAATCTAACAAAAATGCAAACTATGAATGTTGATCAGGTTACTACGAAGCATTTACTTTAGCTTTAGTTTGCTGTTATTGCCACATGCTCAACAGAGCAACATTTGAGCTTAGTGATTGAAAGCTTCTTGGCATTGGCTTACTACACTTCTCTTCTTTTAAATCACAGAACTTACTATTATAAACAAACCAATTTCATGTCTGTTCAGGTTGTCGAGTGTCCATCACCAGTGTCTGTGGAGAAGATAAAGGTAGTTTTATTTTCTGGTACCCTGTACACAAAACGCTCTTTATTCGAAACACAATACAGTTCAATCCAAGGAACTGAATCTTTCCTGAAGATCTTTCATTCAGGAACTTTGTTTCTCCATGACCCGTTTTGATCTTCTCCAAGTGCTGTTGTCGCTTCTAAAATGCTGTGTACACTGACTGATGGAGACTACGGCCGGTAACACCGCTGTTAGTGCCTGTGACACAGTATGAGAGTTGTGACCATCTGTGTTTAAATCACTATTTGTACAATGCTTGATTTGCTCCCAGGTATTTTCTGTGTGTAATTTGGCAGTTGACCAATCACAACAGAGGCTGCCAGCTAACCAGCCAGCTAACCAATCAGAGCAGACTGGGCTCTGGTTTCAGACTTGCTGCAGCACAGGCAGTATGAGAAAAATAAAGTGCTTAAGAACATTAAAGCATGTAAACATGTCACAGTAGAGACACCAAATACAAGTATGAACCTGAAAATGAGCATACTAGGTCTGCTTTATTGAAGGTTTATATGACACTCTTATTATTAGTTATCCAAAAGTGCAGAAATGTTAACTATCAACAATACATATATCCTTTTCTTAGGCAATGTTCTGCATCCTCACTGTTGTATTTATTTTAGAGTATATCCACAATTGAATTTTCAGCCTACTCTTATTTTTAAGCCTTTGCAGCCTCGTGTTACCACCGTGGCTCTAGATAAGGTGCAATTTAAAACTATTTATTCTCACTGGAATCGTCTCCTCGCTACTTCCTCTTTGTATCAGATGTCTCAGCGCTTGTGTAAATACCCGGGAGGCTTCAAGAGTGCATACCCACCAACATTTCTCCATATACATGTAAATGTCTAAAAATAAAGACAAGAACACATTAAAATGCAAATGGACCTAACTGTTTCTCACTGTTTCACTCAAGTGCCACAGACATGCTTGTGTGCTTTTTTTGTATTTGTTCAGGAACAACAACTGGCACAAAACGGATGCAAGTACACCGAAAATATAGTGTTGTATTTAATTGAAAACATGTAAGCTGCAAAAAAGTGTGACTTAAGACATTCCTGTACTCCCTATCGCTCACTCAGGTAGGTCGTTTATTTTCTTTTGTTAATTGAAAATGAAGAGAGGATTATTATACTAGCAAATATACAGACCAACCAAAAGATTGTGTTTATCTGAATATGAGTCATCGTGGGGTTAAGTGGAACACGGTTACATTCGTTTGAAGTTTATAATAATTAGGAGCAGCTAATGCCTTTGGCTGAGGTTCTGTTTGATTGCTGAAAGCGGCACATTTGTATCTAGCTCCGTGTCGGTGTAGGTGTTCTAAAAACCACAAGGGAGTAAACAAATAAATAGCACGCGTTTGTTTATTTTACCTCAGGAAAATGCAGCTAAAATTGTCTGGTGTTCAAAAGGCCGTGTTTCTGGTTTAAAGACACGCTGTTCATTTACACAAAGCTTATGTCTTTGGGCAAATCAAAGCAATGAGTGATATCAGTTTTCAGAAATATTGCAACACTTCTCTGCTCTGAAATCATGTAACGCCGGTTTCATTTTTAGAGAGATCTGTCATAGAATGTTTTCCCCCCTCAGATTTTCATATTTATGTGAAGCTCTTGAATATGTCACGACTTCTCTGTATACTGTGCACCAGTAGAGGTAGACAGGTGATAGAGCGGAAGTCAGGTGTTGTGAGGTTGCATGTTTACTGTGAAAATAGTTAAGCATTTTATACAAATGTGTCCAAAAAGACATCCTCCAAATCCCCAGAAATTGCAGATATAAAAATTGGGATAAATCTTTCTGAAGTGCTCATAACTCTCGTTTTAGTCTTTCAGTCAGACCCCCTTATCCTGAACGGGGAGATGACCTTCTTTTCACAAGCCACCAGGAGGAGAGAAGGAGTTTGTCAGATTATATATGCAACAGGCTGCATTTGTAAAAGCTACAGTAAAAATATTTCAGAGCAAGTTCTAATCCGTTAAAAATGTCTCCTTTGGGATGAAATCTTTGTGTGTCAGTGAGCCCATCAGTTAAATACGAATCAATATGTTATTATGGGAGTAAGTAGAGGGATGTCAGCTAATTCGTAGCTCCAAACAAGAGCCTCAAAGGACAGGGCGATGACACACAGGAGTTTGGAGGACCTGCCAAAGAAGGCCTCGTAAATCAGATAATTCCACAATTTTTCACAACACATACATTAGTATCAATTTGCAGTTCATGGGGGATGAAATTGCTTTGCATTCCCAGAAATGCCAGGGTTGGCAGGGCATTGCAGATCTTGGTATTTCTGCCAAAAGAGAAGCAACAAGTTGTTAAATGGGGGCTGACAGTATGAGGGCTTTTCAGCAGATACAGCGAGCCAATGAGCAGTTCAGAGGCACTGTCTCTGTAGAGCATTTCCAGGAAATACACAGAGCCATGGGGTAGATTGGTATTTCACTAAGTAGTGTAGGTGGTCTGACATAACATATCCAGGAAATACAGTGAGTGGTTTTGGGGGCTGTCAGTTTTGAGCATGCCCAGAGAATACCTAGAGCAGCGTTGTCAGATGGGAAATGTTGTACGTATTTCAACAACTTGTGACCATCCTACAAGTCTACCAAACTTGTGTTCTGCTTTTTTTTCTAAAGCAAACTAACATAGCTATAAAGCTTTTTTCTGTGGCACATTTTTGAATGAACCATTATGATATCATGGATTTTACCTTCAAATAATGTTAGTATGTTCAGGTTATGAAGTTGCATTGGAAGGGGGAACTGTCTGACCCCTAGATTCCACCGGGTCCGTCTGCGGCGCATTAAGGCCGCATTACGGCTGCGCCGCGGCGCTCACGGCGATCGCGACGATCGCGGCCACTCTAGTCAATGGGTGCTATTCCACCACATGCGGCGCGTTACGGCTCAGAAGCGTCCCAGAAGCGTCTCGGCGCAGGGCTCCTATAAAATTAGGATGAATCCTATTTTTGATTTTATATACACACACACAAACTAATGTTGCAGACCCTATCCTACCGTAGTCTTTCAAGTAGGAGGAGAAATGCCAGCGTTCTCCTCCGGTTTACAGGCACTGTGTAAATTATATATATAGAATAATTATGATGATGAATGCATTTTCTTACCACTAAAATACAGCAACACATCTTTGATTCATGTCGTTTATAACTGGGATATTACAGTTATTATTAACTTTGTCTGTACAAAGTAGCCTGTCCAGGAAATATGCCCAAATCAACAAAAACTGCGAGCCGGCAGGGAAGACGCTCCGCTTCTGAAATGCTTCTGAAACGCGCCCGGTAGGGTATGACGCCGGAGGAGGCCGGACCAAAACCGCGGCGCAGCCGTAACGCGGCGCAGACGGACCCGGTGGAATCTAGGGGTTAGGTAATGAATGGTGGGACTTTCCATGTTTTAGGGGGTAAAGGGTTTTTTCAGCCTGATTTAGTCGTGCAGCGTGTCGGGGGTCTGGCCTGTGCTCCACTGGCATATGTATCACAGATGTCGTTGACAGCAGAAGAAGAAAGCAGCTAAATCGCTTGGCGTTGCCACCAGAGATTTGGATGTGAATAGATTTGAGTTTCAGTCACATCCGAGCTGACATTAACCTTCCCTGCTGTCCCCTCTCCTGCTCAGATGTTCGTCCATGATGGATGACCTCTCCCTCACACACTCAACACACACACAGTTCTCCCTCCTCATGCCCATTAAGAGCGTATCCCTATAAACGGATTAGGAGGCCAGTAATGGAAAGTCAGGGAACTTGGTGCCATAATCTCCTGCGTGATACCTCTTGCCCTGATCAATCTTTGTTTGGGTGCCTTGGAGGTAGTTGTGAAATGTCATTGGCTGGAGTTTGAGAGGTGAGAATTGTGTGCCTGAGTGGGGTTTGGGATTTTCAATGTCATATGTCAGATTCATTTATCTAACTTGGTTTCAGATTTATATTATGCAATAGCTTGGAGTGTTGAGAGGAGCCATTATTTATTATCTGTGAAGGGTGATGCATCTATGATTTATTCGGTGCTGCAGCAGAGATTGTGCTGGTGCATTATACCATTATTATGGCTTCAAGCGTGACCCAAATTTCCTCTGCCTCTCTTAGTTCGCATTCCTCTCCTCCTTCTCTTCCTCTTCCTTCTACTGTGGCGTCTGAATCCAGATGGAGATCAGACCGCACGGCGCACGGTGTGACCGCCGCTTATTATCAGCCCTAGCTGCACGGAGGAAAATGGGTAGAGAGATAATCAGACAGAGGAAGAAAAGGTTTATTGGGGGCGAAGAAAGCAGATTTGCAGAACACTACACTGCAGTATACACAGTTTGTCTGCTGATATGCTTACATTTAAAGAAATAAACACACAACTCTTACAAATCAGGCTAGAAGATTCCAGGCATTAGTTTAGCTCTGTTACGTGGAAGAATCTGCATTTGATATAATTCTTTATTTGCTCTCGTACTGAATTATCTTCAGTAAAAGTCTAGTCAGTCAATAGCATTCAGATGAGCCATCTTATCCATGTAATTGCATGGAATTAAAGGTTATTCAAGGAAAGGTACTTGCATTACAACCCTTCAGAGTTGGAAGAAGTACTCAAGATCTTGTAGTTGAGTAAAAGTAGAAGAACCAGAGTGTAGGAATACTCTGTTACAAGTTAATGTCCTGCATTCAAAAGGTTACTCAAGTAAAAGTAGAAAAGTATTAGCATCAAAATATACTTAAAATACCAAAAGTAAAAGTATTTATTCTGCAGATTGGTCCATTTCAGAATAATATGCATTTAAGTGTTATCAAAGCGGCATGACTTTGTATACTGCAGGGTAGATTGTGAATTTACTCCAGGTGTAACTAAAGAACATTTAAGTGTTGATTATATTTCACATCATTAATCCAAATCTGTAAAGTAACTAAAGGTACAAAATAAATTTAGTGGAGTAAAAGTACAAAGTAGCATACAATTGAAATACTCTAGTATCTCAAAATCGTGCTTAAGTACAGTACTCGAGTAAATGTACTTAGTTACTTTCCATCTCTGCGGCCCTTCCAAACTTCTCTGAAAACTGCCCCTCGTCCTTGTTCCCTGAACACTGCAGCCGACACACCCCAGGGCGCTGTGCAGGGACACACTGCGTCAAATTGCCAAATGTCTAGTTCACTGCACCACAGTCCTGTTGTGATGCTTATCTGACATCCCATCATGGTCTCTTTATCTTACTCACTGCTCTGCTTTTGCCCTCAACCAATGTTTGTCCTTGCTGTCTCGGGGGGAGTCCTGACACAAACAGGAGCAGCGCGAGCTCCCAGCCCCGTCTTTGTGACAGCTAGGAACAACTTTATCTTTGGTGAGAATGAAAGCTAGCTTAAAAATAAGTCAATCTAACTGTAGACAAGTAAAACGTGATGATTACAATTGATTTTGTAATAGCTCACATCCTGAATTGAGCTATTGCTTTAATAATATAGGCATTTAGTATGCCAGTATGAAAGTTATATACACATTTTTATTGAATTAGTATTCTTATTTAAAAAAAAAATATCACTATAAAATAGGCCCTTCTGGATACTGAGGCAGTTGCTAACGTTTATTAGCAGTTAGCATACTTGTTTACCTTTACTTTTATTGGTATGTTGAAATGTATTGTCATCCATTGACTATATGTATAGTTTCAGAAGGATGTCTTTGCTAGGCTTGCCATTTCAGTTAGGTGATGGTGTCTTTCTTGGGGGAGGTTTCTAATTTGTGGACACTTATGGCGTGTCTTATGGTGGTTCAGAATATGGTTAGTTTGTTTCTGCTGTGCTCCTGCCTTCTTTAATATTCCTGGAAATAATATGGAACCTTGTCTCTGCATGACCTTTGGCAGGTGATTTGGTTTTAATAAAGATGGGCTTTGATCAATCCTTTTATCCACACAAGTTTACCATTATTATTTCCATTTTGCAACGCGTTTTAACTAGCTTTTCTTGTTACTTGTGTCTGTAACCTAGCTCTGCACTAAACAATCAAGACAACACATTATTCTTCAGATGCTGGAGTGATAATGAAAGTTCAAACAAATTAGACCTCATATCTGTGACATAATGATTATTACATTGTGGCAATAAACAAATGAAATGGCTTGATTTGAGCTACCCATTTTAAAATGGCAATTTAGATTACCTAATGTTTTCTTGTGACACTTATGTCATCAGTAGGGGACTTCACTGTGTTCAACTCAGTGTTTCCCCTATATACAAATAGCGGCGGCGCCAGCTATTACCAGCCAGCTATTTGGCCAGCCAGGTACCAAAAAAACCTGGCTTATTATTATTTTTCATTAAAATAATAATATGTGGCGACCCTTTTTGATTTTTGATTGTTTGTTATGTGGATTTGTAGTATTTGTGTTACTGTGTGTTCAATAAAGGTGTATTTTGCTCAATCTTGAGACATTGCCACTGTATGTACTAGGCCTCAAGAGCCTTTCTTGTGCTGGCAGACACATAGAAACATATTGGCGGGGCGCACTTCGCACGCGCACACACTGAAAAATGTCACGTGCTCCACGCTCACATTTTGCTGGGCCCGCATGCCTTAGCACCGCTGCTATGACTCCATCCTAGGGAACTATTAACAATTAGAAATCAAATGTATGGTTCTCTGCCCCAGAAACTTTGTTTAGAGGAATTAAGATGGTATCAAGATGGCTTGCATCCATCCCAATGAACGTGGCTGACCAAGTGCATTTATATCATATCATCTTTTGGTTTCTGGTAATATGTACAAGTCACAGGGGGCCTCTCATTCCTCAGTTAAATTGTTTTAACATGACACCTATAGCTTGAATTATGGAGAGTGGCGGGAATACTTTTGGGATAAAGATCAGGAGTTTAGAACGTTTTATCAATACGCAATATACTGACTGCACTGCTCTAACAAAGTTAATATATTCTCTGCAGGAGTGAAATATATAAACAAATAGTGTTAAATTGAAATGAGAAAATAGTGTTAAATTGGGAAGTCAAACCGTAAGGGTGAACTGTCATCACAAACTCATCAATTAATCAGAGACTATTATTATATCAGCCTCAAGTATAGATTTATAATAATAGACTCTCTAATCTTCTTTCATATCATGAGCTATAATTAAAACTGCAGCCATAAACTCTGCCTGTCTGCTGTAACAGATGACTGTCATACCAGATTAACACAAAATTGACAGATTATATGATAATAAATATCTGAGCTTTATTAGAGAATACTAATCTGAATTCTGTACTACACTTCACTTGGCACTCAAAATCAAGACAACTACAGACAAAAGATTAAATATTTGTTGAATCTAAAAACTAATGAGACTTTTTCCTACACTCAAATCTTTACTATCTAACTATTCTAAATATATATCTGCTTTAACAGATCCTAATGCAGCACAATGAGCTCAAACATTGACACATTATCTGTAGCCTAAATTGACACTGAGTTATTTACACATCCAGAAAACCAAACAAAAACTAAGCACTGATTTGGAGTATTGTGACTCGTCCAATATGGATGAAGCTCCGGTTTGTTCTCCTGCTACACGTGGACACGATCATTTTTCCATAATTTGTGCGATGACAGAATCAACAAAGTGAAAGACACTTAAATGTTTCCTAGTGCTGAACAAAACTGCAGAATATTGATCAGAGTGGCTTCAACCTTTTAGGATTAAGCCTCAAACATGATCATTTAATTATAATAATCACAGCCAGAACTGCCAGATGTATGACTCTTTGGTCCGAGTGAGATATTGGTATTCGGGCTACGCTTTTGTCTATTATGGTAGAGCTTTCAAACTAGATTGGATAATAGTGCATTTATTTAGGAAAAGTCAGGGTAATTGAAATAGATTTTCTTGGATTAGAAATATCAAGAAGGTCAATGTCAAGGCTTCAGTGTTAATTTATCAGACAGGATTTGACTGCTCAGCCACGATCAAATGTAATGTATAAATCTATATTTTTCAGTCACATTGAGTAGTTAGAGGAAACGGCAGCTTTCAGTCCTACATTTGATGATTTAAGCAGAGGGAACATGCATATGAAACTTAGTGTGAATTCCTCCCAGATGAAGTATTAATATTCCCTGGATGTGCAGATGTGAAACAGACACTCTACAAAGGATTTCATTTTAGATTAATCTCTTGGTTCAATTGCTCTGCTTTCATTTGGGGTTTGCAGGTGCAGGCAGTGAGTGATTAGAGAGAAGTGGAGTCAAATGGCGGGTGTGTTTGGTTTCTCTTACAACTTGTTTAAAATCCAAGTTTTAAACAACCCTCTTGCTCCTCTTTAAGCCGCCTCAACTAAATGAATCCTCCCTTCATAGTGAGGATTATCTCTGAGTCACCCGTTTTGCTAATATCACACCTTCATAAAACAGCCATACCTCTCACAAGCCATTGTTCGAAAGTGCACACTGCCTTTTCCCTTAACAAAAGGAGTGACTTGAGGACAAAAGCCAAATAAAGTTGAAGTATGGAGATAAAATATCAGCTTTTCATGAAGGTATAATTTGCGAGGATGTCATTATTTAATCTCCCAAGACTTCAGAATAAAAGAATAAGTGCTGTGTTTGGACAAAAGACAACGTTTGGTGGATTTTTCCTCTGAAAACAGTCATCGTGAGACTCTGCAGGGGCCACGACAGCTCTTGGTGGATACATTGTTATTTCTGCTGACCATATAGTAGACTTATTACTTACAGAATTGCCAAGTATAAAGTATTCTTCTCTTTGTTGAGTTTGCAGGTGAGAGGGGAGCGCTCCTCACCCTCAGTCGAGAATACAGAGCAGGTTGTTGTGAGTCAGCGAGGGGATACAGGTTACTTTTTAGTGTCCAGCAAAAGACAGAAGAAGCAGAGTCACAGCCTTCCCCTGGCCGTGCCGCTGCAACATTAAAGTGAATGTTGACTTTAAGCAGTATATCTGATGCCATCTGTGCATTGCTGAGCTTGCCGGTGAGATGTGTTCGGACGCAGCTGCCCTGACTGCCAATGAGAAGCTCTCAAACAACATCTGAAGTGCACTGAAAGAGATTAGGAACACTAAAACTGATATTTGCAATTAACTCAGAAGTTATTCAGATACAGATATATTTATCCCTTAAATTCAAGATTCAGTCACCGGATAAACATTTGGCTGGAATTTGTTATACTCTTGTCATAAACAAATATATGCAAGACATGGTACAGGACCTTCTTGATTTAGTATTTAGAAGAATACTCCTTTGCCATTATATGTACACTGCATAGCTAAAAGTATGGGGACCCTTGGACATTGCACCCATAAGTGATCATTTGTTTGTGGTGTGTTGGAAGAGGGTTAGTTCACCAAACCTCATTTTCAACACAACAAACTTGGGGCCCGCTCCCCTCTGGCAGGCTGCACTCCATCAGGACAAAAACCTCTCGCCACCTGAACAGTTTCTCTCCCTCCGCTACCGGCCTCAATAACAAGGCCCGGGACCCCCACACATCATAAGCCACTTTCACACCAAGTACTTTGCTGAACTTAGTTCCCAGCACTTAGTTCCCAGCACTTAGTTCCCCCATGGAACTAAAGAGCAGATCACGTTCACACGGGAATAAGTCCCTGAGGGAAGATTACGCAAATGAAGCAAGCCCCCAGGAAGTGCGCCGGACTCTGAGGAAAATATTCGTTGTGGCCAAACGGCGGTACTACACTTCCGTATCAGTCGCTGGGCCCGGAAATACTTTTTGTACCATTTTGTCTTCATGCGCCAAAGAGCAGCTCTCATAGGAATGAACGAGGCCCCGTCTCCCACGCTGTATCCAGTTCTTATTAGGCGCTTTCACACCAAGTACTTTGCTGTACTTAGTTCCCAGTAATTAGTTCATCGGAACTCTTTAGTTCTCCCAGAGAAGCTGCCGGACTCCCAGCAGCTTCTACTGAAGCCTTCCGAGTAAATCGCCAGAACGCCGACACCTCCTCATCTCCACCGCTCCCATGTTTTTTGTTGTGTTGCCATAAGTTAGTCTCTCTGCGTTGGTGCGCTGGGCTAATGCTAATACTAATGCTAATAATGCTAATGCCAGCAAATACAATGGCGGCTTCACAAAACTTTTCTGAGTTTTACGGGGCGTGGTTTGCAATTCGCCCAGCCAATCAGAAATTGGAACTTTTTTCTCCCCAGGAAAGTACCTGGTCTCTAGCAGGGACTGAAAAGGGGGGAAAAGTTCTCATGAACTAAGTTCTCTTTTTGGTGTGAACGCAAAATCCCGGGAACTATCGGAACTAAAGGGGAAAAGTACGGGGAAAAGTACTCCGGTGAGAAAGCGCCTATAGACTCTATGCATTACATTAATGCACACAATGTACACAATATCTTGTTGATGCTGTCAGTACTGCACATCCCTCTGAATTCTGCACATTGCATATTGTAACTGCACATATTTTATTCCAATTTTATTTCTACGGGTATACCTATATTTCAACCATATTGGATGTAGATATACCAATATTTTTTATGTTATTATAGTTTTCTTAAAATAGTTTTTTATCAGTGTTTTAATTGTTGTCTTATGTTTATGTATGCACCAAAAAACCAAGACAAATTCCTCGTATGTGTTAACCTACTAGGTAATAAACCTGTTTCTGATTCTGAAACACCTTTTCTTTATTGACCTGTCTTTCTACATGGTTGTAAATAGAAAATGAATCTGTTGCCACAAAGTTAGAAGCATGTTATTGCCTAAATTATCAGTGTTGACAAGGGGTATCTGCTTACGTTGAAAAATGTGTATAAAAAAACCCTGTGGAGTGTTTTTGTGATTGAACACTATTATGTTTACAAATCTTTCACACAAATAGACATTGTGAACATCATTCAGATCTAACAATCATGGGGATTGCATTTCTTTCCCCATTACATTTGTATAGTCACATACTTTCATATATTAAAACATGCATTGTTTTCACTCATGCTGTCTTCGTCCATGCTATCAAGGAACAAATCACACAAATCATAGGCTTAGGCCTCAAGATGCTGAAGAATGTTGTGGAGACAAATAAATATTACCAAGGTTTTCTATTTAAGTCCACACCAGAATCACAAAGTAGCAGACTTTCTCCCATGAAAAGTAATAAGACATATCTTTTTTTTTTATGCTCCCACAATCCAACTTTGAAGCGGCACGCCAAGGCAGTTTAACTTTCCATGAAGTGAGTGAACCTGCAAAGAAAAATGAAGCCTGTCATCTGCTTTGCCACTCTGTGCGAAGAGACAGCATGTCTTTTCTCCGCTTAATGTCTCCAGTTCAATTTCTCAATCCATCACAGTCAAATAAATTACGAGTGAGAGTGTGAACTGAAACTGAACCCAGTCTATTTCATCACCTGTAAAAGTACACAGACAGGAAAGGGATAATTGAGGTCACATTTGGCCAATTTCTTAATGTAAATTTCCTGTGAGTGATATCCTGTTAATAGAATTAAATTGAAAGCAGTAACTGTCTGGTTTCACGGGGATACAGCAAACACATTTGTATTTTTTGTCTTTTAAAACTGGTAAATTTGCTGTTGTCCTGATAAATTAAGGTATAAGTCTATAATAAATATATTTGTCCACAGCGCATAGGTAGTTCTGCATGTTTTAATCCTAGTTTAGTTTAAAAATGAAGTGGATACTGCTAGTGTAAGTATAAATGGGTGTTCTGGCTGCTGAACACTCAACATTACAAGCTACTGGCGTATATTTTTCCCTTTATACTCTCAAGAGCCATTCGAGATTGTAAAATTCACTGTAATTACTAATGAAGGATCAACACTTTTAAATGCACAGAGAAATTAACTGTAGGAGTTTAGAAAATGACGTGTTTTATTTTTTCTTTAATTGCTGTTATATTCAAATAAATACATCCTGAAGAGGTTCTACTGAAAAGCAAGTTACCTTGAATAATCCCTTGCAGGGTTGAAATGAATCGCTGATGTCTGAAATGATTAACACAATTTGTTTGCTCATGTTTGGTTTCAAAATGTTGAATGCAATTGTATTTAACAGTTAGTGGACTTCAACATTCTCAGCACTAACTCTATTCTTGTTTTGGTCTTAAACAGCTGACATTAATATCATCTGTGTTCTTCTTATGTTAGCATGTTTGAGCAGCAGGTGTGTGTGGGAAAAGACAGCTTGTGGGAGTTCATTACCTTCTTTGCATAACATTAAATAAAGAACTATAATTTTTCCTCCTCTGGCCATTTTTCCAAAATCATCTCAGTGATATCTGAGTTATTTAATTATAGCACCTCCTCAAGAATAATTTTTGAATGGGGGTTAAAAATTGTACTTATGCTCCCAGTAATCTTTATTTAGTTAAAGAGACCCTTTTATGCCTTTTGGGGTTACAATTCATGTGTTTCTCTCCCACACACTCCCACCCTGCCAGAAACACCTGCATTGGACTCCTTTGTTTACATCTGTAACAAAAGACATCAGTATGTAACACTCGTGTTTCTATAGGCTAGCGCTTTAACAAATTGTACGTGATAGACTAAGGGATGGGACATCCCAGCTAGCAGGGAACGTTCTCACAACTTTGGCAAACGTTACCTACAGGTTCTAATAATGTTTTAAAGAAACGTTTTAATCTGATGTTCAAAGAACCTTTTTAGGATGTTTATTATTTCAAATAATGTTCCTATAAGGTTTAAGGTTAACTAAGAGATAACGTTTTAACTGCAACATTCAGAGGATGTTTTGAGGATGTTATTAAGGCCTGAGATGACAGAAAGGTTTTTATAAAACGTTCCTTTAATGCAATGGTTCTCAAACTTTTTCTGTCATGCCCCCCCTTTTTTTTAAATATTGAAGTTAAAAGCATCAATCTGGTGCACTTTAAGAGCAAAATTAAGATATATATGGATACATCTCTCAACACCCATTTGAAAGAGAACTGTAAACAGATTTACTATTTCTTTATTGATATTTTACAAATCACTCCCCTTTTAAACTTTATTCTTTTTTTAAGGTCATATATGTATTTCATACCTGTTTTTCATTTATTCTCTTATTTTTTTATAACTATAATGATCATATAAACGTGTGCCTCGGAAATAATTGTTTACATTAATCGTGACCAAACCGTTTGAGACCCGGCCACTAGCTCGCTAGCACCAGAAGCTAACAACAACGATCTCCGGTACCGGTGCGCTCTCTCTCTCTCTCGCTCCCTCGCGCACACACACAAAATGGCTCGTTCCACACACACACAGAGCCGAGCTTGAATGAAACACAGAGACCCAGACGTACTTGTACTGTACTGTATCATATTATTTCCGAATCAATAATTTTTCAAATTATGATTTTTCTTTTTTTTTCAAAACCATTTTTCCTCCTGGTCTCTCCCTGTCATGCCTCTGCGC
This sequence comes from Trematomus bernacchii, assembly GCF_902827165.1. Lineage (NCBI taxonomy): Eukaryota > Metazoa > Chordata > Actinopteri > Perciformes > Nototheniidae > Trematomus > Trematomus bernacchii. The sequence goes on from NW_022987973.1 coordinate 19,484,971, forward strand.
CCCCCAGGGGGGGCGCGCCCCCCACTTTAAGAAAAACTGCTTTAATGTGATATGTTAACAAAGGTGGAACGTTTTGCCTGCAACATTCTGAGGATATTTGTTGGACATTGTTGAGGTAACACAGTACAGATGTTCTTTTATAAAACATTCCCTCAATGTTACATGATGACAAAAGAAGAACATTTTCAAAGCACCATTCAGAAAATGTTTTCAGGATGTTATTGAGGCCTGAGATGACAGAACGTTTTTTATAAAACGTTCCTTAAAGGATCATTTAAAATGATGTACTGTTTTTTTTTTTTTTTAAACTAAAGAGATTAAATGACAGTCACACTTGCATCCCTTTGACAGCACTGCAAAAACAAAAATCAAGCAAAAGGCTGCTGTCTATTTGTGATTGTCTTATTATTATGGGATTATGATCAATTAAATAAACTTTAACCTAAATAAAAGATGATCAAATCTGGTGGAAATATTTAAAACCTCAAAGCAGCATGAGCTGAATAAAAAGGTTGTAATGTTGTCCCAAGGTTTAATAAACAGTAAAACATTGCAACATGTCAGAGAAATAAATAAAGCAAACTGTAGGCTATACAGGTCTAAATGTCTTCTCTTTGGTCTATTTATAGATGTAATATAAAGTATAACGTATCTATAACAGAGCCAAGATCTCTGTATGACTTTAGTAAACTTCTGAATTGAATTAAAAATAAGTGTAAACCAACAGTGCAGTACGTCCAGCTAGCTAGTTAGTGTCACTGTTTGTAGCCTTTATTTAACCAGGTGAAAAATCCCATTGAGATCAACGATCTCTTTTTCAAGGGAGACCTGCAGTACATTGGTTACACATAAAAACAACAGAAAACAAAAAGGACATCACAACATAATTACAGGGGTATAAATTAGCAACCTATTCACAATGACAGGTATCTAATAACATTTCATCCAGCCGTGCTTTAAAATGATGCAAGGGAACCAAAATGCTCAGTTTAAATTGTGTTTGCATAGTGTTCCAAGCTAGAGGAGCAGCGCACATAAAAGCTTTAGTACCTAAAACAGTCCTAGCACTTGGCACATGTAATAAAAACACATCCTGGGATCTCAAGCAATAGCTACTTGCCACTCTCTGTGAGATCAAAGAGCATATATAAGTTGGGAGTTTACTCAACATAGCTTTATAGATGAATATGTACCAATGACTGAGCCTCCGAACAGTAAGTGAAGGCAGACCTGCCTTGGCATACAGGGTACAGTGATGAGTAAGTGCTTTACAGTTAGTAACAAATCTCAGAGCACTGTGATAGGCGGCATCTAACCTTTCCAGGCAATGGGCAGGTGCATATATCAAATCACCATAGTCCAGCACAGGTAAAAAGGTCACAGTGACTAGCCTTTTCCTGGCTTCAAAAGAGAAACAGGACTTGTTTCTAAAAAAGAAACCTAGCCTAACCCTCAGCTTTTTAAGCAGATTAATGACCTGAAGTTTAAAAGTAAGACAATCATCAAGCCAGATACCAAGGTATTTATAACAGGTAACCACTTGGAGTACTTGTCCTTGCATAGTAACAATATCCAAAGCAGTCTCTGGAGTCTTTTTAGCTTTAGAAAAGAGCATTACCTTGGTTTTCTCAACATTTAAAAGAAGCTTAAGCTCAGCGAGCTGAGTCGGAATAATGTTAAAAACAGCCTGTAATTTAACAACCGCCTCCTTAATCGAGGGACCTGCACAGTACATCACGGTATCATCCGCATAAAAATGTAAAGTAGCTTCATCCACATTTTCACCTAAACTATTGATGTAGATGGAGAATAAAAGTGGACCTAAAACAGAACCTTGAGGAACACCATTAGCAATGTTCAACCACTCAGAAGACAGCCCATCAAATTGAACACATTGGGCCCTTTCAGAGAGGTAGTTCACAAACCACCCCACTGCATGGCTGGATATGCCAATACTGAGTAGCCTCTGCTTTAAGCAACCCTGTCTCCTAAAAATTACGTTCCCACAGAACTAAACTGCATTCTCAATTACGATTAGCTAGAAACGTATTTTCTCACACGTTACGTTTGTTATGAACGTATCTCAATTACGTTTATTTTCTACATATCTTTGCCATTTATTGTCTTGCTTATAATAATGATAATAGTCATTTATAAATATCATTTTAGAGCACACATTTGAAATCGACGATCGGGCTCGATATCCTATGGTTAAATTAAAATCAGTAGGCGAGGCTGTAATTTCGCCAGCTGCGAGGCAGAAAATAATAGTTTTAACATGCCAAAAAGCTGCTGTGTCGTTTATTGCACCTCAAACACCTCAAACTTCCTCTAAGAAGAAAGGACAGTAACAGAAGAGCTCTGTGGCTTCAGGCTTGATCGCCGTTCAAATGACAGCGTTGGTTTCCCCAAAAGTGGGCGGAGCTGTAAAGTGACGTAGATTTTACTCTCATCTATTATTCAAAACCATTCTATTTATTCTAACGTAAATTACATGCCAGTGTTTTATCTTTTTATTAAGCGATTTGTTTCTGTTGTTTAACTGGGAATGTTTTCACATTGAACCGGAAGTACGTCACTTCAATTTGTCTTCTTCGTCCCTTTACAGAGGGTGGTGAAAACTGCACAGAACATCACCAGGACGGAAATGCCATCCATGGAGGACCTTTACTCCCAGCGGCTCAGGAAGAAATCCCTCCGGATTATAAAAGACCCCCATCACCCCAGCCACAAATTGTTCTGTCTGCTGCCGTCTGGCAGGCGCCACCGCAGCATCCGGACTAAAACCACCAGACTCAGGGACAGTTTCATCCCACAGGCAATAAGACTGTTAAACAACTGAACTGTTGAAACAACATCCACAATATTCATCTGGCTGCTACTTAAAAAATATTTATCTATTTACCTAATATATCATATTTCAATGACTTGCATATAGACTTTTATTGCACTATTTCACTTTTTAAACAATTTTTCTTTTTGTATTTACTATTTACTATTTACTTGCACTATATTTTTCTGTTTATCTGTGTTTTGTGTTGCACTGTTGGAGAAGCCTGTGACACAAGATTTTCATCGACATAACTACACTGTAGCTATGTTCGTTTGACAAATAAAGAACCTTGAACCTTGATCCATTGATGGAATACAAATATAAAAAGCTTGTTTTCACAGACACAGGACCTTGCATTCATTTCTAAATTCATTTGATTTGATTTTTTTATTTAGGCTCTTTAAAAAAAAGAATATTCCCAATAATTGGAAATCTGGATAAACCTTGCAGCTCTTAATTAAAATCTACATTTGCCCACTGAGGCCCTGGAAGCGTCATTCATTAGCATGGAGAAACAGTTAAGCACGAGGAGTGTTGTTTATCTCGATTGCCTCAGAGAGAATAAGGACACTGTAACACATTTGAGATGAATAGCCCACAGTGTCTCATCTATCAGCTCTTCCATGTCTACTATTGACGAAACCTGTGAATTATCTCACCTGCTCCAGCTGCCAAATATGCATCGTCTCTCACACAGCGGTGGGCCCTGCACTCCTCGTACTCCTCTTCATCTTGTCAGTCCCCCCCCCGAGACTGACAGAATCTGCGTGTTAAACATGATTAGCTATACATCTTGCTTACCCACCAGGCCAACCCACTCTCTTCAGTCTGCGTACAAATGACACGACTTTACACATTGGAAATGCGTGCAATAGATACGCAGAAGTCCGATTTTGCGTGCATATGTATCACGGCGGGACGTGAACATGTGACGATTTACCATGCTGGGAGACGTGAAGATGTCACGATTTCGTCCCTTCAAACGTGACAGTTACACGGTATTGTTAACATGGGCCAACCAGTAGAGAAATACCCGGAAATGCCAAGCAAATGCTCTACCATGACGGTCAGTTGTTATTGTCAATATTAATATAATAATGATTTTTAATAGTCACACTCGATTTCGCCAATTTTCTTGTTGCCCCAGCTGGTCGACACCTCTTTTAGCAGAAACAAAAGCTACATTAAGTATTAAATCGATGTTAATGTAACACATTTTTTTGTGTGAAATGCTCCATGAACTACGTCTCTTGCACAACAACACACGTCACCAAGATGGCCGTCACTACTGTCTTGTCAAAAAAGTGATTGACTACCCTCACTATCACCACAATGAAACACGTCCAGAAGAATGTCATGCAAAGCTGCCTGCCTGCCTGCCTTCCTTTGATTCTCCCTGAACTGCCTGATCTTTTTAATGTTTAATGTCAACCATTTGTGCAGATAGCATGAAGTAGAAAAGAGCGCCGAAGCTAATGTAGCGTTAGCGTTAGCATTTCTCCCCCGGCTTAAATGGTGTATTATAGAATGATCACACCGGTGTGACAGTACTCTTCAAAGGGTTCACGAAATATGACTACTATTCTTACTGTTTAACATTTTGGGTTACTTAATGTTACTTCATGTTAAGGCTAATACAAATGACAAGGCTATGCCGGCTGTAATGCTAACTAACGTGCTTGCTACTAGCTAGGTAGCTAACTTGATCCAGCCACTCCTGGTCCTTTCATCAGACGGGAAGCGAAAGAACGAGCAAGACCCATTGCTGGTATGATAACAACCTGGTACTAAGCACACAGGCATCTTGTTAAAGTTATCTTATCTTAGCTATCTCTATTTTAGTGGAGGAAAACAATTGTGACATCAGTTATGAGTGACATCACTTACGCGAGATGTCACTCATAACTGATGTCACAATTAGCAACTAGAAAGACTACAAATCCCAGAGACTCTGGGATTTGTAGTCTTTCTAGTTGCGTATTTTTCATAGTCTTATATTTCAATAGTTTTACGACAAACTGTGACTATTTTGACATGGAAATGATTTTTTAAGATTGACAAACATCATATGTGTAATTCATGGCACAATTCAAACGGGATCGAAAGATACGTTTTCTCTCTCCATTGACTTCAATACATAATTTTTCCGAAATAAGGTCCCATGGACCGGAAGTAGATGGGCGTGACTTCGCCACTCTATTAAACAACATCTTACATTTCTTTTCACACAATACGTCTCCTTGCAGTATCAACACTAATTCGGCTGACTTTTATATTTGATCCAATTGGTAGATAGGCTGTATTTACACCATAACGGTGCACAGCTGATAGAAAGGGACACCTAGTGGTTAAAGCACGTTATTGAATTTTATTATTTTTATTATTAGATATTAATAGGAGGATGTGCAAAACAGACAAACTAATAACGCTTTATTTAAACATTAAATAATACTTTAGGTTAAGGTCTTCTTTTGAATAAGAAAAAAGCTTTGGGGGTATCTACAGATGACAAAGTACTTAACGTCTAATATATTGCTTTCCTGCAATGTTAACTATGTTTAAGCACGTATTTTAACTGATATTATACATATGTATTATACTCTTATAAGATGTATGTAGATAGTATAAGAAATGTGCAGAATATGACAGTATATGGTGGAGGTATACACACATATTGATAGATGTCTTGTAATGCACTGTTGAGGAACCTGTGACCCAGGTTTTTCATTCATTGCATAACTACACCGTAGTTGTGTATATGATATGTCAATAAACCTTTGAAAATCTTGAAATCTTGAAAGGGATGTGCAAAATAACCATTATATACAGTTTTTAATTAACTATTAGTAGAGAATAACGAGTAATGAATATACTTTATAGGGATCTGCAGATAAATGTTTAGTCTTCTCAAGCACCAACTATCAAATATCTCTCCTGATTGTTGGCACTTGACAATCACCTTCCCTGAATTTTACTCAGGTGTAACTAAAGTCTGCTTTAAGGGTTGTTTATATTTCACATCATTAATCAGAATCTGCAAAGTAACTAAAATAAATGTAGTGGAGTAAAAATACCAGGTTAACCTCTGAATTGTAGTGGAGTAGAATTACAAAGTAACAATGAGCTGTCATGTGGGTATATATTAATGCTGCACATTATGTACACAAGCGATTTTCACCCATGTATTAATTACATGTTTTAAATTTGTACACACCAATTTGTTTCCTATTGCCTAAACCTCCAGGGCTGTACACAGTTTAATACTGTCAACTTCTAATTTTGGGAAAAACGAAAACGTCTTTTAAAACTACAATTCCCAGTAGAGACATGCCATAGAACATGTTGCGAAACACAATAGCCATCATGTGTAGTTCTGGGGGGGCTTTCGAGTCCAGTTTTGGTTAGTCTGCCGTGGTTTCGTTCCATTTCAAATAGCTGTTTGACGCTCGGCGTAACCTTGACGCACTGCCACTCCAACATCCAATCCCAGAGCTTGAAGATTAATCACGGGGTTTGTCAACGGGACTGTAGTCCCAAACGATAGCTGGGGATTATGGGTAGTGTAGTGTCTTCGGCCATCCTAAACTCTGAGTTTTTTTTCGGATATCATATCGCATTAACACCATATCCCAACGTGCATTGCGGCTAAAACATCCCAAGCTTCAAGCTGAGGATCTTGGGTAATCAGTTTACCGTCTACGTCTGTTTCCGGTGACTTTATTTACGGCTAAAAAGCATGCTAAAAAGCCCAAGATTATAGAATTAAACGAATAAATAAAAACAAGGATAATTGTGTGTTATTGTTGAGTAAATAACAGTGTGTTATTTAGAAAAGAATAACAAATTAGAAGGAAAAAAAGATTTATAAAAATACAGATTTCATTATTCTGAGGCTCTGAGCCACATTTCTTTTCCTCACAGACGGCAAAAAAAGTCCGACATTATACGATTTAAAATAAAAACAATAATCATGGCTAAGTATTGAGTAAGAACATGTTTTTATGAACCACACAGCTTCCGGTCTACCAAGAGCCGACCGGACAAAAATAAGTGGTGCAAGCATGAAACGTGGCGTGTCATATGCACGCAAAACTCGGCCTCAGATCTCAATGGGAATGGTTAGCGTATCATATGCACGCAAAATCGGACTTCTGCGTATCTATTGCACGCATTTCCAATGTGTAAAGTCGTGTCATTTGTACTCAGACTGAAGAGAGTGGGTTGACCAGGCAGTCTCAGAAAGGTTAAACTAATGACATTTTTGGTCAATATGGCGGTATTTTGTAAATGTTCGCAGCTCTAGCTCTACAATTACGCATTAACAGAGTTTTTCATATGTGTAGTATAATAATCAAAAATGTCGTTTTAGCAATAGTAGATTAGGAATATTATAACTCATGTTCACTGTAACTGTTTTAGAAATGCTTTATTAAGAGAGAGAGGGAGTGGGATGTCATGCTTCACATATCTGTGCGTTATTTCTTGAAATTGATTCATATCCTTCTGGATTGCCCAAATATAAAAAAGCATATTCCATTTTAGCAACATACATTGCTTTCTCTTACGAGACACTTTATTTATTACTAATTATTGAAAGTATATGGTAAAGTATACCATATACCAAATACACACATTTATTTATGTGTATAAATGTATAACACAATTGATAATATACCAATATTAAATGCACATGAGTTTCACACCAGTGTCCAATACGTAGCCTCACTGTAAGCTCAGCAGCTCTTTTTCTGAAGGGCTTTTAAATAAATTACTCTAAAAATCAATCGGTACATCGCCTGCAGTGATGGATGTGCAACACACTCTCACTCCATAAACGTCCAGGAGCGACGCTTGGTCAGGGTCCCGAGGCGTGCAGTTGGGACGCTCCTAGGCTCCTTCAGCTTCATAAAGGGACGCAAATAGCTTTCAACTGATTGCAATGTATTCCCATCTGCGGCGGGATTTGACGCTCATGGAAGCACGGCATTTGTTTGTGTCGGCGGCATTTAAAGGCAATTGAGCGTCCATTCCCATTGGATAACGGAGAATTGTACACCCGGAAGTAAGTATTCCCCTTACTGTCGATTGATTTGACAGTGATATCTGCACTACTCATCAACTAAAAAACACCAGATTATCCTTGTTAATTACACAACATTGATTGGTTTAAATTGTGTGCAATGCTTTTGTATTTTTCCCCTTCGATTCGGAGAAACAAATATTTTTTCGGAGTTTAGGATGGCAGAAGACACTACACTACCCAGAATCCCCAGCTATCTTTTAGGACTACACCATGTGCTCTGTTTGACAAACCCCGGGATTAGTTCTCAAGCTCTGTGATTGGTTGACCTCCAACTGCATTCCATATGAAAAAAAACGTTTCGTAAAAGATAAAATCATACTTTATTCATCAGTGCTTGCTTTACTCTTTGAAAGTCATCACATGAATGCATTGTAATGAATGGTTCGGCTGCATTAAATATTACACATCTGTCGTAGTTCTTTATTTATCTACAGAGATCGGGCTCAAAATAGACCGGAAACTATTCTTTTACCGTTCGGTTTTAATTTCACAATAAAGTTAGTAGTAATATTTTGTTTTGATATTATTGTTTTTTATTAACTACTAGACCGCTGGGTCATGTTAAGACCATCTTTTCTGTGTTGCTGTGGGTTTTTTCCATCGCTTTTGTGTTACAAATATCAAAACAATAACTAAATATATCCGTCGTAAACTAAACCCTAAACAGCAGTATATTTTATTTTGTTAACACTGTAGACTTGACAGCTTTTTAACCCGAACCACCTACTGGTTAAAGCATGTTATTACACGTTTAGAGTAATGCAAAGCAGGTAGATTGTGTTGCTTTTTAATGACTGTTTAAAATGCCTTTTTCTTAATGTATTTCATTTTTGTAAAGCACTTTCGAATGTGTTATATTTTATGAAAACATTTAAATATTAAGAGTATATACAAAATAGGAGGAAAGTAGAAGGTCAATGATATAAATATAGAATAGAAAATATCAAGAAGATACTGTAAATGGTATCTAGAATAAAACAGTTTAGTGCCAGATGTACAAAGATATTAATAGGAGGATGTGCAAAACAGACAAACTAATTAGGCTTTATTTAAACATTAAATAATACTTTAGGTTAAGGTCTTCTTTTAAATACATGTAAGCAAAAAGCTTTGGGGGTATCTATATTAAGCCTGACAAAGTACTTAACGTTTAATATATTGCATGGTTTGTTTTGGGACTTGACAATCAACTTTCCTGCAAAGTTGAAGCACTTATTTTAACCGATATAATACATATTTATTATACTCTTATAAGATGTATGTAGATAGAATAAGAAATGTGCAGAATATGACAGTTTAATGGTGGAGGTACACACATATTGATAGATCTCTTGTTGAGGAACCTATGACCCAAGTTTGTCATCATTGCATAACTACACCGTAGTTGTGTAAATGATATTTCAATAAACCTTTGCAAATCTTGAAATCTTGAAAGGGATGTGCAAAATAGCCATTATATACAGTTTTTGATGAACAATTAGAGAATAACGAGTAATGAATATGCTTTATAGGGATCTGCAGATACATTTTTTGTCTTCTCAAGCACCAACTATCAAATATCTCGCCTGATTGTTTGCACTTGACAATCACCTTCACTGAATTTTACTCAGGTGTAACTAAAGTCTGATTTAAGGGTTGTTTATATTTCACATCATTAATCCAAATCTGTAAAGTAACTAAAATAAATGTAGTAAAAATACCAGGTTAACCTTAAAGAAAGCCCTCAGGATTATAAAAGACCCTAGCCACAAACTGTTCTGTCTGCTGCCGTCTGGCAGTGCAGCATCCGGACTAAAACCACCATTTCAAAGTGCTGTTTGACGCGGTGTAAACTTTGCACACTGCCACTCCAACATCCAATCATAGAGCTTGAGAACTAATCACGGGGTTTGTCAAACAGAGCACATGGTGTAGTCCTAAACGATAGCTGGGGATTCTGGGTAGTGTCTTCTGCCATCCTAAACTCCAAAAAAAGATTTGTTTCTCCGAATCGAAGGGGAAAAATACAAAAGCATTGCACACAATTTAAACCAATCAATGTTGTGTAATTAACAAGGATAATCTGGTGTTTTTTAGTTGATGAGTAGTGCAGATATCACTGTCAAATCAATCGACAGTAAGGGGAATACTTACTTCCGGGTGTAGAATTCTCCGTTATCCAATGGGAATGGACGCTCACATTGCCTTTAAATGCCGCCGACACAAACGAATGCCGTGCTTCCATGAGCGTACAATCAGTTGAAAGCTATTTGCGTCCCTTTATGAAGCTGAAGGAGCCTAGGAGCGTCCCAACTGCACGTCTCGGGACCCTGACCAAGCGTCGCTCCTGGACGTTTATGTAGTGAGAGTGTGTTGGGATGTGTTGCACCAGATTGGGAGCTTTGTCTCACAATAGCTCTGGGTAGTAGAACTAGAGGCCAACATTTGTTTCCTTTTGAGGTTAGGTTGTTTTACCCTTAGGGACAAATTCACGAGGTATAATCCAACTGCTCATTGGCACTGAATGGACCTGATTGAGGTGGTTTGGGCATCTGATCATGCCTTCTGAATATTTTGCTCAGGGGGCACTAGTAGGAGAACCTGGGGCAAACCAATATACACAGGGATTATGCAAAACGATGTGGCCTTGGGATGCATCCGTCAGGATCCCCCAGGAGAATCTTTAAATTGTTACTTAAATATCGGACATCCTACTCGCTGCCACCACTATCCAGATGCAGATATGGACAAAACACTGGATGGATTTATTTTAGATTTCCCTAGCTTCAATTTAGAGAAAGAAAAAGTTGGACAAATAAATGGATGTGCAGTAGAGAAATTATAACTTGCATTGATACAGTTTGTGATTATGTTACTTGAAGGTATTGTTAGTTTGCTCTTGATAAGCTATTTTAATTTAAATGTGGAGACAGGTACAATAACATGTATCCATTTGGCCTGAGTTGGCTGTCAAGCAAGATCTCCAGAGAAAAAAAAGTGAAATGTAATTCATCTGAACATTCACAGGACCTCCCTTTGAAAGCACTTGACAGGATCTTGTATTATATCACCTCATGCATTATAATATCTACCTGCACTGCCGGCCTGCCTGTGGCTCTGCCTGAAGGTACAGCAGACAGGGCTGATAGCTTCAGACCATCTGAGGCCACAGAGCTGCCATAGTCCTCTTCCTCCTGCCTCATTTTAGCTGAAACTAGTGACAATTGTCAGTGCTATGACCTTATGTGACCAACAACGTAATAAACCAGCATATTGGTAAGGGACTTATGTAGATATTTGACATTACCACAGTCTGAGACACCGTAGATCATAATTTCCTCTGAGAGTCTGCAAACTCCCAGAAAGGCTTTATTAAAAGGAGTGATTTATCTAATCTGGAGTGAGGAGCGATGATGTGTGAAACCATGAGAGATGATTAAACCTCTCTAGTGTCAGGGAGATGGTCCCTGTCACATCCTGCTCCTCGTCAGAATTTAAGACAGCGCCGGCGTGACATGTCGTCCTCTAAACTCAGCTCTGTTCACCCTTTTCTTTTATTCCTCCCTTTGTTCTCTTATCCCCAGTTGATGTGGCGGATACAAAGATCCATGAAATTAATTGCTGTAAAGATTCACCTCGCAGTGGGTGAAAGTGTCAGTTTGTGTAACTTTTCACAAAACGTTATTAAATATCTTATTGTGCAGACGAATTACGCTATTAAGTTAAAGTTAAAGCCTTTTATTGTCATTATACAAAAAATACAACGAGATTCAGAGTGCAACTCTGTCCCAGTGTGCAAAAACTAGACATACATAACATTAAAAACACGGCAGTAGGACAGACAACATAAGCAATCATACGTGGGGAATAAATAGTTAAGAATATTGATATAAAAATTGATTTTAATTTTTAAAGTGCATTCAAAGTGTGGTGGTTAAGCAGCCTGACGGCCCAGGGGTAGAACCTGTTTTTTAGTCTGTTTGTCCGTGACTTGAAGCTCCTGTATCTCCTCCCAGAAGGCAGGAGAGAGAACAGTCTGTGACCTGGGTGAGAGCTGTCCTTTATTATTTTATTTACTCTGCTGAGGCAGCGGGAGGTGGAGATGTATTCCAGAGAGGGCAGGGGGCAGCCGACGGTTTTCTCTGCCATCCTAATCACTCTCTGCAGGGCTTTCTTGTCCGCAGCTGAACAGCCAGCATACCACACAGAGATGGAGTATGACAGCACGCTCTCGATGGTCGCCTGGTAGAATGGCACCAGCAGCTTCTTGTTCAGTCTGTTTCTCCGAAGCACCCTCAGGAAGTGTAGTCGCTGCTGAGCCTTCTTAACTGCTGCAGTGGTGTGTGCTGTCCAGCTGAGGCTCTCCAAATTGTGTACCCCCAGGAACTTAAAGGTGGACACCCTCTCCACTCTCTCTCCATTAAGGTGAAGGGGGGCGGGTTCTGGACAGTGTTTTCTGAAGTCTATGATGATTTATTTTGTTTTGCTTGTGTTCAGATATAGGTTGTTTGCTGAACACCACGCAGAACAGCCTGTCCTCCTACAAAAAACGACCAAATAGGTTGATTGTTCAGCAGCTTATTACGACCCAGAGTCACGTTTTAAAGTGTAGCACCTCTAGTGGTCGTGTAAGAAACAACATGCTCCCGTTGATTGCAAACGCTCCGGAGGGTCGTTTATTCACAAATAACCCTCTCTGGAAAATCCTAAATTGTGGAATAGTTTGGTCATTAAAATGCTTTTTTATTAGATTTCTAGCGAGAAGTGTATATTGTATACTTTTATAATCTACGTCTAGTGGATGTGTATGATCTATAATTTGATAGATATTACGAAGATGATTTGAGGTCTCGCCAGGATAACGTGTATATGGGGCAGCTTCCATGTTAAGTTAGCGTGGGTGAAAACAGTTTTTCCGGTCTCGAAGTTTTCATAATAAAACCGGAAGTATTCCCCTCACTGTCAAATGATTACACAGTGATATCTGCATTACTCATCCACTAAAAAACATCAGTTTATCCTTGTTAATTACACAATATTGATTGGTTTAAATTGTGTACAATGCTTTTGTGTTTTTTAACCTTCGATTCGGAGAAACAAATAGTTTTTTCGGAGTTTAGACACTACAGAGTTTCCGAAGACACTACACTACCCAGAATCCCCAGCTATCGTTTGGGACTACAACATCCGCCTTGTTTTACAAACCCCGTGATTAGTCCTCAAGCTCTGTGATTGGATGTTGGAGTGGCAGTGCGTCAAGGTTACGCCGAGCGTCAAACAGCTCTTTGAAATGGAATGGAACCACGGCAGACTATCCAAAACTGGACTTGGACGGGGTCCAGCCCAGCCCCCCCCCCCAGAATTACACATGCTGGCTATTGTGTGTTTCGCAACATGTTCTATGGCACGTCTCTACTGGGAATTGTAGTTTTAAAAGACGTTTTCGTATTTCCCACAATTAGAAATTGCCAGTATTAAACTGTTTACACCCCTGGTGGTTTAGGGGATATGAAACACAGTGGTGTTATCACATTTAAAACATATAATTAATAAATGGGTGAAAATTGCTTGTGTCCATAATGGGCAGCATTAATATACCCACATGACAGCTAAGGTCAGAAGAGCTTGATTTAACAGCTGGTCTTATGTCTGTGACCCCTCCTGTTGTTAATTGATAAGCCTGAAACATGCACTTGTATAGGTTCAGAGGCAAATTTTGCAAATATGGCAGTAGCCATCGATCATCTTAAGATAAGATAAGATAAGATAAGATACTTTATTGATCCCAAGTTGGGAAATGTTTTTGTTACCAGCAGCATGTACTTACTTTGTTCTACTCCACTACAATTCAGAGGTTAACCTGGTATTTTACTCCCACTACCATTTATTTTTGTTACTTTGCAGAGTCTGATTAATGATATGAAATATAAACAACCCTTAAATCAGACTTAGTTATACCTGAGTAAAATTCAGCCTATTAGTTTGTCAGTTTTGCACATCCTCCTGTTAATATCTTTGGACGTCCTGCACTAAACTGTTTTATTGTAGAGATCACTACAGTATCTTCTTGATGTTTTCTATTCTATATTTCTATCATTGACCCCTATTTTGTATGTAGGCTACTCTTAATATTTAAATGTTTTCATCAAATATAACTTATTCAACAACTAAATTCAATAACGTGCTTTAACCACTAGTCGGTGCGGGTTAAAAAACCAGTGGTGTTAGTTAATAAAACATAATAATATCAAACATAATATTACTATTAACTTTATTGTGAAATTAAGACAGAACGGTAAAGGAAAATACAGTTTCAGTCTCTCGATTTGAAGCTTATGCATTGTACCATGAACCTGTATAGACCTGTAACAGTAAACTGGTGGAGGAGTTGGAAAGGTAGTTCAGTAAATCAGTATATCTTAAAAACTACAAGTCCCTTTCTATCAGCTGTACACCGTTATGGTGTAAATATAACCTACTTCTACCAATTGGAGTCAAATATAAAAGTCAGCCGAATTAGTGTTGATACTGCAAGGAGATGTATTGTGTGAAAATAAATGGAAGATGTTGTTTAACCCTTCTCTTGCGTTTCGGGTCAAAAGTGACCGAATGACTTTTGTTTTAATCATAAATATTGTGTTTTTCATCCAATTGCCTCAATACCTTATGTTATCCTCCACACTAGGCCTCTGAACATATACACTTGATGATCACCACTTGCATTGCATTTTGAGGGATTTATTCAACAGTGAAACACCCATGATGTTTTCGGTCAGAATTGACCGCCATAGAAAATGAATGGGTTTGAGTGTATTATGTTCATCCTGCAGATGGAAAACATCTATACACACAAACACACACACACACACACACGCACACACACACGCACGCGCGCACGCACGCGCGCACGCACGCACACGTTATGGGAACCTTCTCACAGGTGCGAGCTCTGTGCCCCTCGAGAAACACAAACACATACACAGTTTAAGCCCGGGGGAGAAATGCTAACGCTAACGCTAGCATCGACGATCTTCTCTACTTCATGCTATCTGCACAAATGGTTGACATTAAACATTAAAACGACCAGGCAGTTCAGAGAGAATCAAAGGAAGGCAGGCAGGCAGCTTTGCATGACATTCTTCAGGACGTGTTTCATTGTGGTGATAGTGAGGGTAGTCAATCGTTTTGTTGACAAGACAGTAGTGACAGCCATCTTGGTGACGTGTGTTGTTGACCAGAGATGTAGTTCATTGAGCGTTTGACACAAACAAATGTGTTACTTCACAGTTTTACGACACATTTTTTTTTTTTTTGACCTTGCAAAATTATCTTTTAAGATTGACAAACATCATATGTTGTAATTTCGTGGCACAATTCCAAACGGGATCGAAAGATAATCTTTCTCTCTCCATTGACTTCAATACATAATTTTTCCGAAATAAGGTCCCATGGAGGTCCACCGGAATGGGAGGGACTTCGCCACTCTATTGACACAATGAGCAGGCGACCGATTAGGCGATTTTCTGTACGAGAGGCTCTGGATAAATGTTTTGAACCAGATGAAGAGGAGATTGAACCAGATGAAGAGGAGATAGAGGAAGATGTCTCAGAAATGGAAGACAACAAGCGATCCAGACTATGAGCCTACAACAGACCAGGAAGAGGGCACCCGAGGGAGAGGACCCTGAGGGAGAGGAGGGAGAGGACCCAGAGATAGAGGCCCCTGAGGGAGAGGAGCCTGAGGTGACATTTCCACAATTTTGCATTGCCAACTATGGTGCGTAAACACACACACACACACACACACACACACACACACACACACACACACACACACACACACACACACACACACACACACACACACACACACACACACACACACACACGTACACACACACACACACACACACACACACACACACACACACACACACACACACACGTTACGGGAACCTCTCCCTTTCTCGCACTGTATGATACCCAGTGGCGTTTTTATATGTACAAAAGTGGTGGGGCACAACAAACTTAGATGTCTATATATAAGCTTCTGCAGTGACGTGCAGTGAGGTTCATGGCTGGTGAGGCACTGGCACTGACTCTTCAGGTTTACAAATATTATATTTTGACCTAAACCAAAATATAATATTATTTTCAAAGCTTTTTTTTGTCTGATGCTTCGATTAATTTTAAACAGACAGTTCAACAAAAGGATACCCAAAAAATGTAATTTTATCATTTAAATATTGAATTGTTCTCTCTTAGTAAGATCCCATTTTCAATAAAATGGCGGTCTTACCTTGACTTGAAGATGAATTCCATTTGCCTATCCTTCTGGACAAACATTACTTTTTTGTAAAAGTCCTCCTTATCTTCTTGTAGTTTGAAAAGTCTATCATAAATCTAATCCATAGATTTATGATAAAAAAATTATAAAAGTAGGGTAGACATGTGGATATTATCCGGCTAATCAAAATGTGCATTTATCTAACAGGTACGTTTCCCACAGATCTTATTTCGAGCTATTTTCTAAAATCCTCTGGAGAAAACCTCATTGCTTTTTTTGTGCTTACTTCCTGGTTTTAGGACGCGCCACTGCAGCTCTCTTGTCTCCTCTTCACACACCACACTTTTCGCGGCACACGTACTTACAGCCAATCAGCTCTGAATGATTTGAGATGACGTATGGTGGGGATGGTAGCTCCGTGCCCCTCTGGTCATTATTTTTTTGCCACACACATTACATTACAAATACTCTGAGCATGCGCAGTGTAGTTTTTACAGTCACCGTTCACTTCACAGCGGAGAGGAAGGGGCATAATCAGGTTTTTGTCCCACATGGCTCTAAACAGCTCAATAGGCACACACTGTGACTGTAGACACACTAATTAGAAGAACACAGACTAAAAACAGCAATGTACAGACGAATCAGATGATTAAACATGATCTTAAAATATATTTGATATATATTTTTTTTTTTTTTTTTTTTGCATTTTTGTAATCATTATTTGTAATACTTTTCTGCTGACACTAGGTGGGGCTGTGCCCCCACCTGGCCCCGAATGACCAGTCGCCACTGATTGATACCTTATCACAGGTGCGAGCTCTGTGCCCCTCCGAGAAACACACAAACTCTCACTTTCTCGCGCTAAATTGCGCCTCCCTCCCACACACACACAACACACACACACACACACACACACACACACACACACACACACACACACACACAACACACCCACACACACACACCACAACACACACAAACCAAAAACACACAAAAACACACACACACACACACACATACACCACACACACACACACACACACACACACACACACACACACACACACATACACACACCACACACACACACACACACACACACACACACACACACCACACACACCCACACACATGTTCTGTTAAGGTATTTTTCTCTTTCAATAAATGTTCATTGAGAGGAAAACAGTATCAGTGTCTTATTTTATATTCATCACAGTGAGTGCAGTGAATGCTGAACTTGATGGGCCCACCGGTGGGTCCGGACCATGACATGAAACACTGGCTTGCTTGTATCAAATCAATACATCCCATACATCATTGGAACGGGAAGAATCTCAGCTACCACACTAACTAAAGCATTTCCATCTCCAGTAAACACAGCCTACATGGCAAGCATTTCTATAATATACAGTAATGTAAAATAAGCACTATCTTTGAACTTACTGCAAAAAATAATATGAAATCCACCCCTGGTGTCATTCTGTCTGTCACCCCTTGATTCTACTTGCGTTGACTGTTCAAATGAGATGTCAACCATCAAAATTGGATAAGGGGTTCCAGAGATATCACTGTGCAAATCACACCGGTCAATTTTGACCGAAAATAGCATGGGAAGGGGGGTATGACCTAACGCAAGAGAAGGGTTAATTGCTGATATATTTATGATCCACGTCACGTATTCAGTTTTGGCGGCTTCCAGTTTGTCCAGAAGTCTTCTCATCAGGGCTCTATAAATAGAGAACTACGGCAGATGTGTAATATTTAATGCAGCCGAACCGTGTATTACAATGCCGTTATGTGATGACTTCCAAAGAGAAAAGCAAGAACACTCGGAATAAAGTATTTTTATTTCTTTCTTTTAAATGTTTTCCGATATCACATAAACACCATATCCCAATGTGCATTGCGGCTAAAACATCCAGGATTATGGGTGTAGTTCGATGTTTCAGCCTATCAAAACCTCTGAAAAAAGAAATGTGTCTCTCAGAATCGAAAGAGAAAAACCTATGGGAAAAACACAAAAGCATTGTACACAATTTAAACCAATTAATGTCGTATAATTAACAAGGATAAACTGATGTTTTTTAGTGGACGAGTACTGCAGATATCACTGTTAAATAATTTGATCATTGGTTTTATTATGAAAACGTTGAGACCGGAAATACTGTTTTCAACCCGTAACTTTACATGGAAGCTACCGCATACCTCAAATCATCTTCGTAATATCTATCAAACTATAGATCCTACATATTGACTGGACGTGGATTCTAAAAGTACAATATATACTTCTCGCTAGTAATCTAATCAAAAAGCATTTTATTGGCCAAACTATCCTACAATTTAGGATTTTACAGAGAGGGTTATTTGTGAATAAACGACCCTCTGTAACGTTTGCATTCAACAGGAGCGCTAGAGGTCGAAAACTTTAAAACGTAATTATAGGTCGTATTAAGCGCTTGAACAAACAACATATTTGGTCGTAATAAGGGCTTGAACAATCGACCCATTTGGTCGTATGAGTTGGAGGACTTGTTGACGCAGACAGCTTCAGGATCTCGTCTCTGTCTCAGCATTTACACGGGAACGCAAACGCAAACGAAACGCAAACGAACCGAATACGATATCAAAAAAGTCTTCCGTTCACACGAGACCGCTCGAAAGCACTGGAGACACTGTAGTACATATGCCGGGCCGGTAAGTGGCGCTCTACTTCCGAACGAGACCGCTCGAAAGTGCTGGAGACGCTGTAGTACATATGCCGGGCCTATAAGTGGCGCTGTACTTCCGCCACAAAATACACCAAAAGCAGCGAAGAAGACCCCCGAGCATGGTTGCCATGGTTGCCATGGTTGCCCTTCTGTTTATGCCCCGCGGTGGATTTAGCAACATGTAGTTCATGTAATTCTCCATGTCCACTTGTTCCTGATGGTCATGGTATAGGAACTGTAGATTTTGCACTACATCTGTAGCATGGTCGAGCTGTAGATGTTGCACTAACATCTGTAGCATGGTCAGTAGCAGTAGCAGTAGCTACTGACAGTAGCTACTGACCATGCTACAGCAGTGAGCAGCAGAGGTGGGGAGAGGTGGGGCTATGGCTTCATCGTTATCAGGAAATGATCGTATAGGGCGTACACACTGAGCCGTTTGGCCCCCCAGAGTGTTCCGTTTGCAGATCTATCCACCTTGGGACCTGTTATCGTTTGCGGGGTCCGTTTCCGCGTTTCCGTTACGGCCTCGTGTGAACAAACGGGCTATACGAAAGAGAAAAGTAGCGGATACAACCGCTTGCCTTCTCGTGTAAACAGCACCTGAATCTACCTGAAAACACTGGACATTATTTATTCCTGGATTTATTTATTTATTGATGTTTTTATTCCAGGTACAGGAGGGGTAATATCGTTCTTATTATACATCCATGGCATGGGTAATATGAGCGTTGTGGTTCAACCGATCTAAAGCACTTTCTGAAGCAGTCACGTGGTATTGAGGGGCAGCGAGGCTTTGTTTGTCATTGGTGACGTCACTGGCCCAAAACGATACAAGCCTCGATACAAGCTTCACAAAAAGCTTCGGGGATTACTCGACACGCTCTCCGAAGCCTCGGCGCAATACGTACAGTAACATCACTACAGAAAAGGTCATGGTAGTTTGTCAAAAAAAAGGAAATGGTCAAAAATGCCAATAAAAGTTCAAAATTGACTTCAGCATGAGTTCAAAACCTACTGTATCTCTCTCAATCCCCCAGATTCCTCTAATAGGCTAGTCATGGGTGTCACTCTACAACTTCATCTTTCCACAATCTCAAACAGCCTATCATCATTCTGCCAAAAACTGTCCTCCCTCCTGCAGTCAGCTGTCATTTAAGGTGTCATGGCTGCGACCCTCATAGACCCCATCCACATCCAGTGTCCAGGTTAAGATCATCAAAAGTCCCCTCCTCACCTATCCAGGTCTGCATCATCTTTTTCCTCCCATCATCAACATCACCACCACTGTCTAGACCCCGGGGGGGGGGTTTCTTGTTTTACTTAAGCCTGCATCTCCCCCTCAAGATACATCATATCATATACATTTCATTTAACATACAACATTTTAGGTAATATAATACTAAATGTAAGGTACATAGCAATACCCATTTCTAGTTACAAATATTAGCTGGAGCAGATGGGCCCACATAAATATTCAAGGCCATATCTTTAATTGGTGAATGGAATGTGTCGTTTTCATTCGCTGGTGAGTTGTACATCTCTCACTCTCTGGTTGGTAATGATATTGAACTTTTCAGCAAAATGGTGTCATTAAATTGTGATTATTCATCAAGAGGAGAATTTCACTAGGAGGACGTTTTTAAACAGTTGGTTGCCAACTCATGTTTGTCCAGCCTGACAGAGGTATTGGAATAGGGGGACCTCTTATCTCAGCAAACGGCTAAGGGAACGAGTAAGTCAAAGATCGAGCGGATGAGGACTGAGGAAAAAGGTGTAAGAGGTGAAGAGATCATTAATGCGTACATGTGTCCTGGATTAGAAAGCATTGATCTCAGATGAAGATGTTGGCTTTGGCTGTCTCTATTACTCTTCTCTCTCAGCTGGAGCAGCTCGGACATTTCACCTTCAATTTCCTATGAGACACCTAACAGCCTGATCAGTCTGTATCGTGCTGTAATGTCTTTGTCAACAAACTCTACTTTACGGCTGGCGTAAGTTTAAGGTGCTATGGCTGCGACCCTCATAGACCCCATCCACCTCCAGTGTCCAGGTCTCTTTCTTCACTTATTTTTTAGGTCTTTCGGCACAACATAGTAGTTTGTTATTTTACGTAGTTGTAATTCATCTCAACCAGCTCTGGATGCAAATTAACTATACGAGTCATAATGCAGTGTATCCTATGCTTTTTAGATTCCCACGTGTCAGAGGTGTGGCCAGTTTGATGGCAGAGCTCTCTCTGTGATATAAAAAAATAGATGGCCCTTTTTTTTTCTAAACATACTGGACCGTGGAGAAAGTCAGAGGAGTCAACCTAGCAAAAGCAGTGCCTCCGGTCCAACCTGGTCTCACCAGAATGCGTGACTCCACCACGACTCCTTAACACCGCAGTGCGTGGTGGAGTCACGCACTCTGCTACATTTACGTGTCGGCACCACGCAAACAACCCCAATGTAAAGTGAATGAGGCTCCTTTGTCGTGGTGCACACACGCATTTCTACAACGTCAAGCAGTGAGCTTTTATTCTATAAAACGTTTTTAAAATCTACTTTATAGCTTGTAGTAACTCACGGGAGGCTTCTTTTATTTTATTTGTATTCATAATAATTTTTATTTTTCGTCAGAATGTATTATGGTGCATTAGTTACGAATTTTTGTTCTCAAAAAACAGTGCATTATGTGTAATACAACTGTGATTTTTATTAAATTAGTTAGTTTTTAAGGAAGGCCAGAGCTTCAGCTGTGTCAAATAGATTGTTCCCTTTAGTTAACGTTATTTAAAAGATAATTATATTCCTATTTGATCATGTCCCCTTTATTGTATTACGGACGCAGAGAGCAATGTGAGCGTCCATTCCCATTGGATAACGGAGGATTTTACACCCGGAAGTAAGTATTCTCCTTACTGTCGATTGATTTTACAGTGACATCTGCACTACTCATCAACTCAAAAACACCAGATTATCCTTATCCCAGAGTTTAGGATGGCCGAAGACACTACACTACCCAGAATCCTCAGCTATTGTTCCGCTTTGCCTCAAGCTCTGTGATTGGTTGACCTCCAACTGCATTCCATATGAAAAAAAACGTTTCGTAAAAGATAAAATCATACTTTATTCAGCAGTGCTTGCTTTACTCTTTGAAAGTCATCACATGAATGCATTGTAATGAATGGTTTGGCTGCATTAAATATTACACATCTGTCGTAGTTCTTTATTTATCTACAGAGATCGGGCCTCAGAATAGACCGGAAACTATTTTTTTACCGTTCTCTTTTAATTTCACAATAAAGTTAGTAGTAATAATTTGTTTTGATATTATTGTTTTTTATTAACTACTAGACCGCTGGGTCATGTTAAGACCATCTTTTCTGTGTTGCTGTGGGTTTTTTCCATCGCTTTTGTGTTACAAATATCAAAACAATAACTAAATATATCCGTCGTAAACTAAACCCTAAACAGCAGTATATTTTATTTTGTTAACACTGTAGACTTGACAGCTTTTTAACCCAAACCACCTACTGGTTAAAGCATGTTATTACACGTTTAGAGTAATGCAATGCAGGTAGATTGTGTTGCTTTTTAATGACTGTTTAAAATGCCTTTTTCTTAATGTATTTCATTTTTGTAAAGCACTTTCGAATGTGTTATATTTTATGAAAACATTTAAATATTAAGAGTATATACGAAATAGGAGGAAAGTAGAAGGTCAATGATATAAATATAGAATAGAAAATATCAAGAAGATACTGTAAATGGTATCTAGAATAAAACAGTTTAGTGCCGGATGTACAAAGATATTAATAGGAGGATGTGCAAAACAGACAAACTAATTAGGCTTTATTTAAACATTAAATAATACTTTAGGTTAAGGTCTTCTTTTAAATACATGTAAGCAAAAAGCTTTGGGGGTATCTATATTAAGCCTGACAAAGTACTTAACGTTTAATATATTGCATGGTTTGTTTTGGGACTTGACAATCAACTTTCCTGCAAAGTTGAAGCACTTATTTTAACCGATATTATACATATTTATTATACTCTTATAAGATGTATGTAGATAGAATAAGAAATGTGCAGAATATGACAGTTTAATGGTGGAGGTACACACATATTGATAGATCTCTTGTTGAGGAACCTATGACCCAAGTTTGTCATCATTGCATAACTACACCGTAGTTGTGTATATGATATTTCAATAAACCTTTGAAAATCTTGAAATCTTGAAAGGGATGTGCAAAATAGCCATTATATACAGTTTTTGATGAACAATTAGAGAATAACGAGTAATGAATATGCTTTATAGGGATCTGCAGATACATTTTTTGTCTTCTCAAGCACCAACTATCAAATATCTCGCCTGATTGTTTGCACTTGACAATCACCTTCACTGAATTTTACTCAGGTGTAACTAAAGTCTGATTTAAGGGTTGTTTATATTTCACATCATTAATCCACATCTGTAAAGTAACTAAAATAAATGTAGTAAAAATACCAGGTTAACCTTAAAGAAAGCCCTCAGGATTATAAAAGACCCTAGCCACAAACTGTTCTGTCTGCTGCCGTCTGGCAGTGCAGCATCCGGACTAAAACCACCAGACTCAGGGACAGCTTCATCCCACAGGCCAGAAGACTATTAAACACCTGAACTTAGAAACAACATCCATAACATTCATCTGGCTGCTACTTAGAAATTATTTGTCTAATATATCATATTTCAATCACTTGTATATGTCACAAACGAGCTGAGAACCAAAATGCAACACACGGGAAACCAGGGATAGTCGGTAACCAGCTTTATTTAAAGCAATAGGCTGGTAGGAGACGAAACGGCAGATAGTAGGCAAAGGGCTGGTCGGGGACAGGCGAGGGTTCCAGGAGAAAGCAAGACGGGAGTCGCAGGTACAGACTGGGTCAGGGAGCAGGCGAGGCAGAATAGTCCGGGTACAGGCAGGGTCAGGAAACAGGCGAGGCAGGCTGGTCAGGGACAGGCAGGGTCGAAACCGGGAGAGCAATCTGGAAGGTAATGCGGGAAAGACTGGCATGCTGCAAAGTACGATCTGGCACTGAGGTGAAAGTGAAGTGGGCCTATATACTAATGGAGCTGATGGGTGTAACAGAGTGAGAGAGAGAGACAGGGTGTGACTACCAGGTGACTAAGGAATGTTAATGCAGAAAATAGGTGAGTGAGAAAGCAGACTGTGACAGTATATACGTAGACTCTTATTGCACTATTTAACTTTTTACTATTTTACTATTTTTCTTTTTGTATTTACTTGCACTATTTTTTGTGTGTATCTGTTTCATTGTGTTGCACTGTTGGAGGAGCCTGTGACCTAAGGGGGGGGGGGGGGGGGGGGGTAGGACATTATCGAGTCTTGATTTGGATAGTGTGCCGTCGATGGGTTTCGTTCCATTTCAAAGTGCTGTTTGACGCGGTGTAAACTTTGCACACTGCCACTCCAACATCCAATCACAGAGCTTGAGAACTAATCACGGGGTTTGTCAAACAGAGCACATGGTGTAGTCCTAAACGATAGCTGGGGATTCTGGGTAGTGTAGTGTCTTCTGCCATCCTAAACTCCAAAAAAAGATTTGTTTCTCCGAATCGAAGGGGAAAAATACAAATTTGTATGGATTGAACCAACATAAAAATGGTAACTAATCAGTGATTCCTCTAACACTTCAGAAATCATTAGAAGGGAGGACGCTTTTAAAACGTTAGTTGCCAACTCATGTTTGTCCAGCCTGATGGAGCTATTGGAATAGGGGGACCCCTTATCTCAGCAAACGGCTAAGGGATCGAGTAAGTCAAAGATCGAGCGGATGAGGACTGAGGAAAAAGGTGTAAGAGGTGAAGAGATCATTAATGCGTACATGTGTCCTGGATTAGAAAGCATTGATCTCAGATGAAAATGTTGGCTTTGGCTGTCTCTATTACTCTTCTCTCTCAGCTGAAGGAGCTCGGACATTTCACCTTCAATTTCCTTTTAGACACCTAACAGCCTAATCAGTCTGTATCGTGATTTAATATCTTTGTCAACAAACGGAATCTACTTTACGGCTGGCTGCTTCTCTTTCTTCACTTCTTTCTTAGTTATTTCAGTGGCACAACAGAGGAGTTTGTTATTTTACTTGGTTGTAATTCATCTCAACCAGCTGCAGATGCAAATTAAGTATACCTGTGTGTAAAAGGTGTAGCCACATTGTGGATGTGTGTACAGAAGCTGCAGTTGAACTGAGGGAAATATTTCTGGGTGCAATTTTCTGTGGTTGATGCTTGGGGTAACACCACATGTCAGATGCATATCATCAGCCTTCAATGCATAACGTTCATGTAAAGTTCATGATTTTCTCTGCACACACTGGGCTTGTCATGGTAGTTGTTATACACAGATTATATTAGATGCTCACTGTCAACTTTCCTTTTTTAATAGAAATATAACTCAACTCTTGACAAACTTGACAAATACAATTATTTTTGTAAAGTGTCTGGTCTAATCCCTTGTGAGTTACTCAACGTAGCATATAAACAGATAAATAAATAGGGCTTAGAGTGATAACAGGTGTAAAAATGAATAGGCCAAGATTTCTAAGTTGAATTACCCTAGCGACTGAAAACCAATGAAACTTCTATGCTTAGCTAATTGCTGCCCTTTCTTATTTTTTCATATTTCTATGGGTGGGTAGAAGCAGTATGGAATAGTATCTAAATGTGCACCCACACACAATTGAGTGGTGACTCGAAACTGCAGTATCCAGTGCCAATGACATTCACAAGTGCCATTTAAATGTCTAAAGTCAGGCCTTTTGCTCCTCAGAGCAGATAGTGTTTCCAGGCAGTAATGTCATAAAACCTCCCTAAAAGGAAAGTACATGCTCTTTGCCCAAAGTGGTGTTGACTCCCTCCAACACTGTCAGGAGGAAAGATCCACCATTGTTGTTGTGTAATTATGCAAAGCTCTGCACTCAAGCAGAACGCTGTGACACTGTCCAGCGCTGGGCTGCCCTGTCCCCACACCAATCCTTCCTCCTGGTGATGACCGAAATGTCAGCGTTGTTCTGTATCAGGGGGAGAGTCATATCGCGTGGCCAGCACACATTCAGACACCTTTCTTTCCATCATGAATATTGATGTTATCCAGATTTCTCACAAATGGGGTGGATTTGTTTTCTGCTCTCACCCCCAGGCGGGTTTAGCAATAACTTATCGGTGCACAGTCTGGCACAGCTTTCTACAAGATTGTTCCTTTCCTGCTTCATTCCCTCTGCTCTTTTTTTATAGCATCTGCAGTCATGACGGTCACCAATCACAGAGTTGAAACTTTTCTCCTCAACTTTTTTCAATCTCAATTTCTGCTTTTCCTGTCAGGGATTTTCATCATCACTTACTTTTTACTTAAATTGTCAGAGCAGTGAAAAAGTATGTGGTGAATAAATCCTGCGATAGCAAACATAAAAGTGACAAAATAAATGAATATAATGAATCTTGTTAAATTCTGGATCATCCCTTCTTTGAATATGCTCTATCTTTTCTTCACACAAATAATTCATTCTAAATAGACAATGGATACATTGTGGTGTAAGGTGTTATCACAATGATACATGGATATTCTTTAAATACTTTAATTTGTGACTTCTTTGAACCCATTTTCATAAGACCTGAACAAATCCTTTTATTTCCTTTTCAAACAAAAAGTAGAGCAAAACGGTTTTTTTCACACTTCGTTAGTTTGGGTGCTGAATGTTGGCTGAGTATAAATGGAATTTATATTAATCCGAAAATAGTTTCTGGGCACAGCCTACTTTGTTTTATCTTGTGTGGCTTTCATCCTGATTCCATGAGAGAAACCGAACCGTAATTGGTATTGATTTTAACTTTCCATTTGACCACCTGCCACCCTCTGCTTCACTGTCGGCCGCTTCTTTAATCATTACTTGGAACGTTTAAACATAATTTATTTAGATAGAAGATATAATGGGTATAATGAATAACAGAAGAAACAGCAGAAGTGATGAGTTGAAAAAGTGTGTGTGTTTTAGATTAGCTTGAATATGAGTTTGGACTGATTAGGCCTTCACTGACACAGACAGTCCTGGCTGTCCAAGATAACGACTGCTGACCACAAGTGCTGTCGAAAATATTGAAAGTAAAAGTGAAATGGTACATGAAGAAAGTGGGAAGTTTCACATAAACCTGAGGGCCAAGGTGTCACTTTTAGGAGAGCATCTGCATTAACTGGTAAAGATGGGAAACCAAGTGTAATTGCATCAAGTCAGTTTTTCATTTGTGTGTTGTTTTCTAATCGCACATTTACAATTTCTACTTTAATGACTTTTTCCATGCTCAATTTGACTGTTGATTTTGGTTGTCTGTAGTGCTTGTTTTTCTTTTCACTTATCGCACAACAAACTGACAGTTTTTTAGAGTGCAGAAGATGCATAAACACTTAACCCCTTTATGTCAGAGAAGACGTTTCGGTTGGACTGAAACATTGTTGGTGAGCAGTGGGAACCTGCATTATTTCTCTTATATTTAATAGTATTTTGTTATTTAATGTCCACCAGTAAGTCACAGTCAGACATCTGTAATAAGAAGCTGCTTTAAGGTTACTAACATAATAAAGGCATTATTTGTGAACCATTATTGCTATGTGCCGACAGTAATACTGGTCTTGTTTCCCTCCCTTTACACCAACAGTGGCTAATCGACCTCTGTTCCTTTACAACAACAAAAAAATACAATATCTGTGAAATTTTGAAAAAGGTATAAGATTAGGCCTTAATAGTACTGGATTGCATTAAAGTATTATTGTTTTACCTTTATCCACAAATCCTGTGAGGTGTTTACTGTTTGCAGCCATTACAATATTTGTGTCTTATTTGATGGAGCAGGAACCTTTACACAGTGCTGATGCTGCATCTGCTGTACCAGAAATAAAATGAGAACGGCCTATCTGTAAGCGGATTGTCCCGCATCGCCTTTATTGCATCATCTCACTACCAAGTTACCTAGTGTTTAGAAAATGTGAGGTATATTTGTTTTTTTTGTTTATTCTGGCTCTGGCACCCTATGAAGCATCATCCCTTCAAAATAGATGGTCAATATTCTGTCCATGCTTCTCTGCCCTGTACTCTTAAGGATTGCAGGGTATTAGGACCACTGAAGGGTCCATAGTATTAGGTATAAGCTTAAATCCATACCACATGCTGACAGTGAAGTAAACCCCCCCCCCCCCCCCCCCCCCCCCCCCCCCCCCCAAAAAAGAAAAAGCAGTATGTCGGGCGACATACACCAGTTCTGTAAGGAGGGTAGGATTGTGTGCCTTTATGCACATCACATGATGGAGAATTATAACACAGCATGCTCAATGTCCACCACATGTTGAGCTTCAACCCAAGGCTAGGACATTGCGTGTCATTTCCTGCATGTTCTGTTGTCAGTGGTCTCTCCTGCAGAGTGTCCTACAATAAAGCAAAAGGCCAGTAAATGCCAAATGCTGGGGTCTGACTCTCGCTCCAGTTTCTTCACTTAGATCCTTCTCCCCTGCAGTGACCTCTGAAGGTTTCATGCTGACTGAAGTCATTCAAGGAACATGCCTCGTCCAACCAGCGATGCACGGTGGGAGTGCATAACACAATCATCATTACAAACCACCAGACTCAGGGACAGTTTTATCCCACAAGCAATGAGACTGCTAAACACCTGAGCTCTGTTAAGTGCCTCCATAAACATTCATCAGTTTGTCATATTGCAATTGACTTATTTATCTAAATAGTTATCACCGTAATAAACCATATTTAATTTCATCTTACTGTACAATATTTAATTTTACATTCTGTTCTTGTATATATCATATTCTATGTATATAGAGTTATATTATATATAAGTTGCTTCGTTGGAGGAGCTCAGGTCATAGGATTTTCATTTGCCATTTCTATACTGTAGCTTATGTGCATATGACATCAAAATCTTTGAATCTTGAATCTTTGAATCACGGGGGGGGGGGGGGGGGCATGGACAGAAAGACAGAAAGACAGAAAGACAGAATAATATGAACAACTGGTACTCAAAGCGCCTCTGTTGTACAGTTGACGTTTCCACATTTGCCATAATTACACACAGACTCCCAATGTAAAAGACCAATACCAGCTAAGTTGCAACTGACTCAATATTAGTAATTTATAATATTTTCCAACTACTTGTTCAAGTTGCATGAGTCCCACTTTCTTAATTCTATTAGTAGAATATCTAACAAAATGAGGGCATATGAGCCTACTTTTGTAACTTCGAGAGCCATGGGGGATATGTGGAGCGGACTGGAATCCAGCCTGAAAGCTGCAGAGGGTTTGTTCCCTGTAGGTCAGCCTCTATGGGACTGTGCAGACCTCCTCAAACTGCCTCCTGCTGGGCAGCAGAGTGTCTGGAAACCAGGCCACAGCGTTTGGCACCGAGCTGGGGAGCAGGCAGCCCCAGATTGCGGCGGGTGTGTACGGGTAGATGCAATGAATACTGGTGCAGATGGGTTGTTGAACAGTGTGGCTGTCTGAAGAGTTACAGTTTCATCCTACATGTCTCATCAGCAACAGAAGACGAGGGATGACATGAGACAATGGTGTTTCTTTGTGACTAACTATCCATGAAACGAGAAATGTCCGGCTTAAAGGAAAAGATCTCTTTTAAATTGAACAGGCTAGATGTCAGGTAACAGCATATGCAGCTAAAGAACAAGCAAAGGTAGGTTTAATGTACTTTCTCTACTTTTCCTCAATCTTAATTTTATATTTTGGACTGGGCTATATCCTTAACATGATTTAAATTGGAAAAATATGTGCTTATTTCTTATAATTGAAATGATCTGAGGGAAACTAATACCAGCCTTTCGTAATGGAAAGCAGACTTTCTTCCGTAGGCTGTCTTTGCAAGAGATCCAAAATGCAAGACTGGCGTAGGGAAGCAAGTGCATTGCAACCCCCATCTATCCAGGGTTAATTGACTCTTAGAATCCATTTCCAGTACTTGTTTTTCTCTGTTGCCTGAGCTGTATCAATATCACTTCATTATTCCAGCAAACAAAACAGCCGTTCCCACCTAACAAGCCACATAATAATTTCTAAACCCTCGCTGCTGGTAAGAACTGTCTAGACTACAGGGTACACTGAGGTGCCAACGCTTTTTAGAGGCTGTTCTCCATCTGCTCACCCAGATAAAAAATGGAATTTCATTTGTTTTGCAAGTCATGTCTCACTCCCATTCTGCCTGTGTGAGAGCTACAAGGAGCAAAGACAAGAGCCGGATGATGGGAACAAAAGCCCGATGGGAGTTTTACTAGTCTGCCTTGGCTAACCCACTCACAATATAATTAACTACCTGCATCAAATACACCTCGCGAACAGTCGTGAAGTACAGGCGAAGTGGTAAATGTTCTGGAGAGAGTGCGCAAATCTTTTGGCAAACAGAAACCGTTAGAGGATAACAAAAAGGCAAATAAAGAATTCGGCCATCTAAGCAGTGCTTCCATGGGAACATCCATGCTACCATAACATTTTTCCTGGAAGGCGTCCATATGTGGCAGTTCCCACAGAGCTCCTGCGGCTCTCTTATGAAAATGTGTCTTTTAATTAAACCAGTTGGAAGGA
Source organism: Trematomus bernacchii (assembly GCF_902827165.1). Lineage (NCBI taxonomy): Eukaryota > Metazoa > Chordata > Actinopteri > Perciformes > Nototheniidae > Trematomus > Trematomus bernacchii. Next base: position 19,515,500 of record NW_022987973.1, read on the forward strand.
CGCATCGGGCTCTGGGGTCGACAGCAGTGATGATCAGTGTTGGCCGAGGAACAGAGCTGCAGAACAACGAGGACGGATTATCTTTTTCAGTCCTCTTTTCCACTTCAGGCCTCCCTGTTATCTTTCAGCCCCACTTTCAGCTACCTCCATCCATCTGTGTTTGTGTGTGTGAGTGTGTGTGGGGTGGAGGTATAGAGTTTGGTGCACAGACGGTGTGGTTCCATTTCTACGGCCCATTGTCCTCCATCAGGCACACCGGGATGTTATCAGCCTCAGCCAGGCTCAACCTCCTACAATGCTTCATTACCTGTGAGTGTGTGTGTGTGTATTCTCATCCCTCAAACAATGCTTCATTACATGCCCTCCCAGGGATCCTTTAGCATTTCTTACTGTCTCATTACCCAGTGAGAGTCCTGTTAACTGTCCCAGTCCTATTTACTGAGCAGACCTTTGCCTTCTTAGTAGTGCACACACACACACACACACACACACACACACACACACACACACACACACACACACACACACACACACACACACACACACACACACACACACACACACACACACACACACACACACACACACACACACACACACACACACACACACACAGAGTCTCTGTCCATCTGTCTATCCTTTGATTTTCTTGACAACCATTCATCCAATCGACAACACACTTGTAATGCCGATGGCCTGAAGAGGTGAATTTTCCACAGCTGCACCCGATGGAAAAGTGTGCTCACTTACAAGCCAATGTGGAGTACGTTTTCAGAATTATTGTTGTTTATTGGCTGTTTGCATTCTGGAACCAAATGTACAAAGGGCATACATCCTCCTCTTGTATTGTAGTGTGTGGTCTATTGTCTGAGAGAGAGTGTGTGTGTGTGTGTGAATGTTGGCTTGTACTGTAAGACACTTAGCCATTTTTGATTGGCACAGTCAAATTTGGTTTGTGTCGGTTGAATGTGACGCCAAATGAGTGCAAGTAAGAAACATTTCTATGGCAAGATATACCGTGTATATATGTATATTTACGTTCATTTTGTACATTTCTAAAAATAAAGTTTAATGGAAATACTATATATAGCAAACCATGATTTGATTTCTCATCAAACAGTAGTAGTTTATAACGGGTAAAAATAACTTACTCTTTGTTATGACCGGCTCGTAGGCCACAACGGAAAGACAAGGAGACATACACGAGTTTACAAAACCACGGCACATTTATTGTGGTAAATGCAGAGACACGTGGTCAGGGAAGAGGATTGCTGTGCTGCTTGGAGGGAGAGAGAGGCTGCCGTGTGACTCCCGGCAGCTGGCTAGCACCTCGGCTCCGGCCAGGTGTCCATGATCGCGCTGATTAGCCTCTTCAGCTCCACCCCATCGTAAGACAAAGGCCCTGGGGCCGTCACACTCTTCTATAACAACAGTTAAAAATATATATATGTATATAAAATATACGGCTGTACCGACGCCATGATAAGACTGATGTTCGGCTGAGAGCAGCCGTTTAGACATGGGCGCAGCCTCTCTGGTGGTTGACTAATCAGAACAGAGTGGCCGAGCTGACCAATCGGAGCACACTAGGCTCACAGGGAGGGGGGGGCAAGAGCTCCAACGAGTCGTTTAGTGGAGAGAGTGAATACTGCTGAATACACATGCTTGACAGAGATGCTGTATGTGAAACCAATGTGAGTTTGGAAAATTGCACAGTATAAATCTATTTTAGTATACCTCAACAATGTAATTATGATCAGTGGAAATGGCCATGACATGGGCCCTTTAAATAAAACATTACACTAGTCACTCTTTTTCAGCAACTAGTGGCACTTTTGTCCGACTAGTTAGCACATAAGCCTTACTAGTGACGCCAGGAGCAGCACTCGTAGCACCAAAGTCCCAATTTGTAAGCTTTTTGATGAACTAGTGACCCTCTGACCGTACTAGTGACACTAAAAGTTTTACAAGTAAACTAGTGCGCTGCAAAAGCTCTGACATGTCAACTAGTTACAAAAAAGAAGCAGAACTAGTTAACTTGTGGCATACATTTTTCTGCACTAGTTAACTAGTAGCACCCAGAATCACTCACTAGTTAACTAGTAAAGGCAAAGTTTCACTAATTAACTAGTTGACACCTCTTTTGACCTTACTAGTTAACTAGTGGGGCTCAAAATGTCTACACGTTAACTAGTGAACCCTTTGCCCTTTAATGCTAATGAGGAGGAGGGGAAATAATGCATCAAGGTCTCCTATTGGCCCTAAGCTATAGAGCTCGAAGACGTGAGGTGCATCAGTCGGATATTTAGTGCCTACTGTTAAAATCTTGTCCGTGGGAACTCAGTCAGTGTATGTTTTGCCTAGAAAAATACATGTTTCTGTTTTTGCTTTGCTCCGCTTTGTGTGTGTGTTTTTGTTGGTGCGAGTGTGCGTATGCGTATGTGAGAACACCGGCACTCGAGACACAAAAGTAGCAGATATGTTCGTGGGACATTTTATCAGCGATGCTCATGAAATGAATAAAGCTGAAACACTAGACAGATCTTAAAATCAGGGTAACGATAGATCTGTATGAAGATAAACAACCTCTCCATATTTGCCTTAGACTAATATTTATGGAGGCGATCTCTCAGCCTCTCAGGAAAGTTGTTATCCGAAGAGGGTTATTCCATATTTCTATCCATCACTAATGTCCCTCTGTTATCACAGTGCTATTCTAATCCAAGCACCTTTCAAATTGCAGCGTAATAACATTTTTAAACAGGATCTATATTCCTGTCTGCAGTCCTAAGGCAACTTTCAAATTTTAACAAAGTCTTCAATGTTCTTACCTAATTGGATATACATTCACTTGATCATATTTACAAAAATACTTTTGTTTTATATTTTTGTAAATATGGTCATATGACTGTATTTTAAAACACCGTGTACTTAAGCTCTTAAAGAAACTATTTGGGCTGGGTGGCGCTCTATAGCTTAGGGCCAATAGGAGACCTCAATGCATTCTTTCCCCTCCTCCTCATTAGCATTCTGTGCAACTATTTCATTTCCATTTATTTAATCGTTTATTTGAACCGGGACAGTGCACATTGATGAACACTTTAAAACAAAAATAATGCTTACAAGTGTAAATGAGCCGGATTTTAGCTTTGAGCTCATTTCCATCCGTAGTCCCATCACATACAACATACTTGCATGAGCAGCATATAAGCATTTACCACATGGCAGTACAATGTAGCAGCTATGATATATAAAGTGCAAGATAAGATAAAAGTGCTACAAAAAGTACAAGAGGAGATACCCCTGTATAAAAGTGCATTTAGCGGTGATTACACGTCTATTTGTTGCTCAACCATTCTTTAAGTTGTCCTTTAAAACTATTGAGAGTGGGACAATCCCGTATCTCAGTTGGGAGGCTATTCCACAATGAGCTGCCTTTAATGGAGAGGACATTTTGTCCAAAAGTTGTCCGTCTATGGTGACACAGTCTCCTCTGGTTTCTGACCTAGTGCAGCGTCCAGTGTGTTTTTTGTGGATGAATTCCCCTAAGGGAGGGGGGGGCCAGTCCATGTAAACATTTATAAAAAAAACACATACTTTTAAAAGACTTGAAATTGTCAAAACTGCTGTTCTATAGGTTTCAGGTTTGTGGCACAAGCAAATGACCAGTTTGTAAAACAGTATCCAATGTGGGATAGAATCAGGGGCGGACTGGGACTACAAATCAGCCCGGGACTCTCGACCGGCCCACTTTGGTACCGCCGGCCCACCTCGGTAAATTATTAACGGGGGGGGGGGGGCGTTGCTAGTGAGTTATCCGAGCGCCGCAAGTAATTACCGCGAGCAAATTGTCGGGGGGGGGGGGGGGGGGGGTGCTAGTGACTTATCCGAGCGGCCCATCGGGACCAGTCCGCCCCTGGATAGTGGAGGTATGACTGTGCAGCATTGACAGTTAAGAAAGGTCTAATTTGTTTAAAATGTAGCAAGTTGAATTTAATGGTATTGGATACTTTCTTGATATGTTTCTTAAAAGTCAAGTTTAAGTCCATTATGACTCCAAGATACTTGAACTTGGAGACTAGTTCTATTTCTGCTACGTTTAAAAACACATTGGATCCTTAGATTTTGACTCGTCGTTTACTGAACATCATGCATACTGTTTTTTTTACATTTAACTGTAAGCAAATGTTGTTCAGCCAGTGTTGAACCTTGTCCAATGCATTTGAGAGACAAGATAAGATAATTTCAGTGTTCTTCCCGTGTACAAAGATGACCGCATCATCGGCATACATTTGCACATTCAACTCAGGACATACATTAGGCAAGTCATTAATGTACAGTGAAAACAGTAATGCCCCAACAGGGTTCACAAGGTAGGGGGATTTGGTACCGTTGACCAAAACACACTGTTTTCTGTTCGATAAGTAAGACTTAAACCAATGTATCGAAACTGCCGAAAAATTGAAATAAGTCAGCTTTGTAAGGAGCACTTGGTGGATAACAGTGTCAAAAGCCTTCCTGAGATCAAAGAAGACAGCACCTACATATGGGCTTGTGTCTAACATAGATTAACCTTTTCCACAAAGACACAGTTAGCTGTCTCAGTGGAGTGGTAAGCACGAAAACCAAACTGCATTGGGTGGAGTGGAGCGAAACCTTTGTCTAAATGTTTGGTGATTAGTTTTGACACCCATTTCTCAGCTACCTTAGAGACACAGGAGAGGATGCTGATTGGTCTGTAATTGGATATCATTGCTTTATCCCCAGATTTAAAGATCAGTGTCACCGTGGCCACCTTCCAGGATGATGGAACTTCCCTCGTGCTGATAGATTGATTTACTAGCACAGTAATTGGTTTTATTAGACCGTCGATATGTGTTTTTATAAAGTTGGTGTCTAAATTATCTGCATCCCTAGCCTTAGAACCTCTTAACCCTAAGATTATAGTTTTCACCTCAACCTCTGTGATTTCCTGCAGGTCAAAAATGGGTTGTGTATCCACAGTCGGGCTAGGTAAGACTTCAGATGGCGGGAAGAGCTTTGTAATGTCCAGAGCACTATTTATGAAATACTCATTGAGAGAGTTGGCCAACACGGGTGCAGGTCTCCCTTGAAAAAGAGATCTATGATCTCAATGGGACCAATCTGGTTAAATAAAGGTTTGAAATTAAATGAAATTATGGCAGGGTCTTTTATCAGGGCATCATTGATTTTTAATTCTAGAACATTATTTTCCTGTTTGGTATGTTTACCTAATAGTTTATTTAAGATTTGCCAAACTTTTTTACCATTACTGTTCCTTTCGCACCTTCAATTATATTGATGAAGAAGTTCGCTTTAGCCTGTCTTATTGTTAACTAGTTAACTAGTTAACTAGTAAGGTCAAAAGAGGTGTCAACTAGTTAACTAGTGAAAATGTGCCTTTACTAGTTAACTAGTGAGTGATTCTGGGTGCTACTAGTTAACTAGTGCAGAAAAATGTATGCCACAAGTTAACTAGTTCTGCTTCTTTTTTGTAACTAGTTAACATGTCAGAGCTTTTGCAGCGCACTAGTTAACTTGTAAGACTTTTAGTGTCACTAGTACGGTCAGAGGGCCACTAGTTCATCAAAAAGCTTACATGTTGGTACTTTGGTGCTACGAGTGCTGCTCCTGGCGTCACTAGTAAGGCTTATGTGGTAATTAGTCGGACAAAAGTGCCACTAGTTGCTGAAAAAGAGTGACTAGTATAATGTTTTATTGAACTAGTAAAGCAGAGTGCCAAACTAGTGTGACCATATATCTAACAAGTCAAATTAGTAGGCAGCTGCCGTCTGATATCAAGGATATGGAATAAATACTCAAATGGCTTGCCATACATTTCCACATTTTGACATAATGACAGGCGTCTGAAAGTGGGTGTGGATTTAAAAGACAACTATAAAAAATAAACAAGTTTTTTTTTTTTTTAAGTTACAATATAATGAAACATTTAGAATCCACTTTGGCTTCCCAGCACTTCTACAATAATAACTGTTAGATTGCTATCTACAAAATTAGCTGCCGAAACTGAACTGCTGGGTACAGCTTGCAGTAGTGATATCAAATGTATGAATATAAAGTGATCTGTCTGTTTACTTGTATCTAGTCCCAAACAATTGTTTCTTTTTTTATCCCATAGGTTGCAAAGCTCTTTGTACTTAGTATCTCCTCCTCCTAATTTCGACACACGTAATAAACATGAGTCACTTCAGGAAATGAAGACTTTTAAGTTCAGGCTGGATTCTGTCAAGATCTGCTTTGTTCACATTCAAATATTCAAAGTCAGTCAGTGCGAGTGCAGAGGAATTCGATGGAGGGGCTGGAGGCTGCAGCGCGTCACGTCAAATAGGAATCTGTCATGTTATCATAAAAAGTCTATTGATCATCCTCAACTGGCCCAGTTTCTCTCCTCGGCCCAGATTAAGGATTTCATAGCACTGTTGATGAATCACAAATGCACAGGGAAATAGTGGGAAACAGGGAGTTGTGGGAATGAATAATAAGATGTAATTATTCAGCGTTATGCAATTGGTATTTTACGTTATTTCAAGGGGCTGTGTGTCATTTTGGTGTAACATAGGCTTAATGTTTTAAAAGAAAAAGAACATCCACTTAGGTCTGCATTTGCATAACACTGAATATTTTACCTTCAGCTCTCGGCTCAAACATGAACATTAATTCAGCAACTGGACATTTTAAGATCTCTGTTTTTCTGTCTGTATTAATCGTAGGAGATATTAGATGTGCTGTTTTTCAATTTAAACTCTGTTTTCCATGTGTTGAATTGGGAAATAAAAACTGATTCAGAAGAATGTTTCTGTTAGAACCTAGCCTTTCTCATAACCAGCCTCTGAGGGGATAACATTGCCTTGAGCTTTTAAACAGTTGATGGCGAATGCATGTTTTTTTAATAAAGGCCAGCTGCCTGCTCAACTGATTATCCTCTGTCTCCATACACTTGATAAACAAGCACATTAGAGACCAGTGCATCTGCTGATATACGTGGTCTTTTCAAGAATGAATTTATGTCTACTGTGTTTTTTCTAAATGAGCCTGGCACTTGTAGATGGTTGTGCCTCTGGGCTGTTCAATTTAAATCTGTTTGCCTAATTGATAAATGTTATTGCTTATTAGGTTGTGACAGAGAATTAATAGCGCTGGACAGGGCGGTTGTGTGAAGGTCATTGTGGAGACTGACGGCTGATGGTTTAATTGTTTTTTTCTCGACTCTTCAAGTTGTTTCTAACCACACAGCCCGTTCCTGACGGCTTATTCTTGCATTTAAATCAGAAACCTCAAAATGACCAAAATGAATGCCATTAGATTTGCTTTTCCCAAGGTCCTCACAGCAAAGGAACCCTCTGAAGGCTCATGGTGAAGACATGGTGAAGCTCTCAGTGCTATCATTGGATGGAAATGTTGCCCGAACTGCAGTAAGTCACCAAAGTAATCATTGTAAAGGTTGACAGCGGAAAAAGTTTTGATCCAGGAGCCATCATTGCCAACATTGTTGTCAGATATATCCTGGTGCATCCATGTTTCTGTACCCTAGTGGCCACTAATTAAATAATGCAGCTTTAGTCATGCAATTAACCACATATGGTTAATTAAACAAATTACATTACATTACATGTCATTTGTTAGACGCTTTTATCCAAAGCGACTAACATACATTCAGTACTGTGGACAATCCCCACAGGAGCAATTTGGGGTGAAGTGTCTTGCCCAGGGACACAACGACATCCTGACTGCAGTGGGACTCGAGCTTGCTACCCCCTGATTCGAAGTCCAGCACTCTATCCACTGAACCACAGCCGCCAAATCATTTATAAGATAATCTACTTTGAATCTTTACAATAACTACTACTTCCTTCTTCTACTATATACAGAGGGGGGAGAAGTAAGATATGGTTACTTCAAGTAACCATATCAAGACACCAGAGTGTCGGAATACTATGTTGCAAGTAAATGTCCTAGATTCAAAATGTTACGCAAGTAAAAGTACAAAAGTATTAGCATCAACATATACTTAAAGTATCAAAAGTAAAAGTAGTCATTATGCAGATTGGTCCATTCCAGAATAATATATTATATGTTTTGATTATAATTATTAATCATTGAAGTGTTATCAAAGCTGGTAAAGGCGCAGCTAGTTTTAATGACTGTGTATACTGCAGGGTAGCTTGTTAATTTACTCCAGGTGTAAATAAAGTCTGATTTAAGTATATTTCACATCCTTAATCCAAATCTACAAAGTAAGTAAAGGTACTAAATACATGTAGTGGAGTAAAAGTACACTATTTACCAGAGGTGGGACCAAGTCATTGTTTTGCAAGTCCGAGTCAAGTCTCAAGTCTTTGCGCTCAAGTCCGAGTCAAGTCTCAAGTCTTTGCGCTCAAGTCCGAGTCAAGTCTCAAGTCTTTGCGCTCAAGTCCAAGTCAAGTCTCAAGTCAGGATGGGAAAGTTCAAGTCAAGTCCAAGTCCTAAACTTTGACAAAACGAGTCTTAAACAAGTCGTTATGTGCTTTTCAACAAATGTAATGACATCGATCAACAGAATAATAATCAAACTGCTCTTTATTAGTCACATTAATAATTTAATAATCCATTTTCTCTCTGCTGGTAAAGTAACGTGTTTGTCTTCTATTGTAAGAGGGATCAGTAAGGTAAGGCTACCGTGACGGTTTGATTCAGAAGGAGTTTAATGTATAAGATCCCTGATGTTAAGGTAACCAGAATGTTTATTTCCACTGTGTTCAACATGTTATAAGGGACCCACAATCTATCTTTATGCAAGGAATATGTGCAGCGAGGCGGTCTCTATGGGGAAAAGAACACCTGAATCTAGATCCCTCTGCAGGTGGTACTTTAACTGTATTTTGATGCTAATACTTTTGTACTTTTACTTGTAACATTTTGAATGCAGGACTTTTTATTGTAACCGAGTATTCCTACACTCTGGTACTTTTACTCAAGTACAAGATCTGAACTTCTCCCACCTCTGACAATAAATCCTGAGTGGTTACCAAAAAAAAAACCCTGCTCTGAAGGTTATTTTCATTTTACAAATCCTGCACTCAGCTTTGCTTTCTCCAATATCATTGAAATGCAGCCAGATGCTGCTTCTTTTTTCGGTTTTCGCTAATTTCTTGACTTTTCCCAACGCGCTTGCATTTAAATCTGGCTCCCCGTCTCCCCGTGGCTCTGTAGCTGGCCTGTACCACTACACCTGCTGTCTTTGGAGCGTCTGCCCCCCACCCTTCTTTCACATAATGGTATGATCCTAGTGTGTCCTCGCATATGATTGGCCGCATGGTGGCTCAGCAAAATAAAGTCCCGCCCCTGCCTGCATGGATTCTCAGCAAGAGTTGCAGCGGCTGAAGATTCTGCTCTCCCCGACGGGAGTCTGCTCTTCTAGCGGCATCTCGCGATCGGCGTGTTGGAGACCCGTGAATTAAATTATCAAGTCACCTCAAGTCAGAAGGCTCAAGTCCAAGTCAAGTCCTGAGTCATTGGTGTTCAAGTCCAAGTCGAGTCGCAAGTGTTTTGTGATTTTGTCAAGTCGAGTCCAAAGTCATCAAATTGGTGACTCGAGTCTGACTCGAGTCCAAGTCATGTGACTCGAGTCCACACCTCTGCTATTTACCTCTGAATTGTAGTGGAGTAAAAGTTCAAAGTAGCATATAATGGAAATACTCTAGTAAAGTATAAATATTTCCAAATTGTACTTAAGTGCAGTACTTGAATACATGTACTTAGTTACTTCCCACCTCAATCAATCAATCAATGTTTATTTATATAGCCCAATATCACAAATGTTACATTTGTCTCAGTGGACTTCACAGTTTGTACAGAATATCAGTATGACAATACGACACACTCTGTCCTTGGACCCTCACATCGTACAAGGAAAAACTTCTAAAGAAACCCCACAGTTAATGGAGAAAGAGGAATAACCTCAGGGAGAGCAACAGAGGAGGGATCCCAGGACGGACAGACGTGCAATAGATGCCGTGTTTAAATTGAAAAGATAATACATTTACAACATAGGTTGACCAAATGTTTGGAAATGCATGTATCTATAATAGGAAGATGAATCCACGAGGATGTCAACAATCCTGTGGGAGCCATCAGAGAAGTAGTATGATGAGAGTCAGGCAGGATCACAGTGACAGGTTCAGCCACGACTCTAAATCCAGGACTCAGGATCCAGGACTCAGGACTCAGAATCCAGGACTCAGGACTCAGAATCCAGGACTCAGGATCCAGGTCTCAGGACTCAGGATCCAGGATCCAGGACTCAGGATCCAGGATTCAGGATTCAGGACTCAGGATCCAGGTCTCAGGACCACAGCAACAGGCACAGCCACGACTCAGCATCCAGGGCTCGCGATCCAGGACTCAGGATCCAGGACTCAGGATGCACCTCTGGCTAATTGCAGTTTTTTAACCTTTGATTAATTAATTTTTTCAATTTTCTTCATTTTGACCTTTAGAGCACTTTTGTTGAAGGTTTTTAAAAAGCAGTATAAAGGTAGAGTTATACATTATAGTTATACAACATGCTCAGACTCTCACTTAGGTGTTTCACACAGTCTGTCAATGCACACACTGCTTCAGCTCACTATGTATCTTTATTAGATCTCTCTCTTGCAGCACATCCGTTTAATCTCATTCATCCTTTCAGGAGCTCTATGAAAGATTCATACTTTGGGATGGTGAACTGCCCACTCTAATTTAAAAAGAAACACTTCATTTTAACATTCATTGGTATCTTCCGACTTCATCTTAAGATCTGAAACTGCAATTTATAAAAGAGGAGGGAAAAAGTCTAACATTGAAGGTATAAAAAGTTCCAAGTAGGCATTTTTTTATGCTCGCAGAGGCTTCTCCTGCATTACACTGTGAACATCAATACTTTAGCGCCTTTAGCTATGCGAACAACCCTTTGGCCAGGAGCTAAAAACAAGATTCCAGTTTCTATTATCTTCTCCGTCTGGTTTACTAATTTTACCCTTGCTTGAACATGGAATAATGTAATTCATTTTTGTGAGTCTAGATATTGATTTCTTTCATTCTTTACACTTTGGATTCAATGTAACATCTACAAATAATGCATACATATTAATCACATCAAACATCATCAATATTGACTCGGCAGGCAGGTTCTTCAGGTCAAACAAATCTATTAAATTACACACACACACACACACACACACACACACACACACACACACACACACACACACACACACACACACACACACACACACACACACACACACACACACACACACACACACACACACACACACACACACACACACACACACACACACACACACACACACACACACACACACGACACTGGGTTAAATAAACACTGATCCATCTGATCATAGGTCAATAGTGGCGGCGTGATTCGCCTTGTCACTGGCTCAGCTGCACTCTTTAATTATACAGCCATTGATTGGTCAGGATGTCAATAAGGCATTTAAGCAGCTTAATCCTCAATGTATTACATTAGCAATATGTACATAGCCTATGAATTAATTCTCAGCCTGAGGTGGAGCAGTTGTATCTTTTGCCTCTTGCAGTTCAATACAGCTGCCCGGGGTTTTCGTGAAATGTCAATAGAAATAGGAGAAATTGATTGATTTGACTGCTGTGGCTAGGGGAAGCATTGGTGGAGGAGGGGGGCGGGTTGGGGGGACTGCAGAAGTTACTTTCTGTTTTGCTGAGCTGATGCCAAACTGCTTGCTCTATCTGCTGTCGTCACCCACCCCCCAAAGAAATCTATCAGGAAGAGTAAGATATCTCATCAAGTTAAACTACAGCTGATTGAAAAAGCTATTTGCAATTGTGTGCTGTTATGTCAGGAGTCAGGACATTCATGCAATTATAGCTCTATCTTGCTTCTCCTCCCCCCTTTCCTCCCCCTCTGCATCTATACCGTAGATGAGAGTTGTTGCTGAGAGAGTCACTCCATCACCTCTGTGGCGACCTCCCAGGTTCCAGCCCATGAATGGTAAGCACCTTTGGGTGGAGTTGGTCCCGGCCCAGGGTAGCAGGAGCCGGGAAGGACAGGGAGCGCTGGGCCAACACTCAGAGTGACCAGCCAGAGTGGAGAGAACAACAGAGCACTTGCTTCACAGTTGATTGACAGTAGGTTAATTGACTGAACCCTCACTAGAGAGCAGCCCCCCCAACCCTGTCTCTCCAGAGGCATCTCACTTCACCATCTCAGATGAAGACGTTCATACTGATCTGTGGGAAGCAAATGTTCATGGTAATGCACTGGGACTGATGACATAAAGGGAACTATTAGTATAGTATTGAAAGTGTGTATTCTCTGGTGTGTTTTAAGATCTTATTTTACATTATTGTAGTTTCAATATATCATGCTGAACTGGGACACTACATTCCCCAATAGAGTTGGTGTGATGTTATAGTGTAGTCACAGGAATAATCATAATAGTAATACAATACAAGGTAAACATATTGAGTAGGACATGTTAATTGTTGCCTGGATTGTGTTCGATTGCAATGTCAAAGAGAGGAGGTATTGGTTGGTTGGATGTACATTAAACAGAATATTTGAATCATCATGTATGACCTGCATTGTTAGGATGAGGCTACTAAATCCTTGAGTTATAGTAAAAAAAAAGTGAAATGCTTTGATCAGGCAGTGCAAGATGCATAACCATACCCTGTTCCAAGTCTGAAAGCTCAAAAATGTTAGAATGAACAAATACATTGAACCCGGTGCAACATAGCCACACTCGCGGCAAACGTGTGGAGAATGTCTTCCTGTCAGTCTATAAAAAGGTTCAAACTGAAATGTATAAAGAAGTATTAAACAGATTTAACAGAGAAACCGATTTGTACAGACATTCAGTTTTCACAGAGGATGAACCTGTCTGACTTTGGTGTTTACCTGATCCTTCTTCTTGGACCACCAGCATGAAAACTCTGGAGTTATTGAATGTTCACAGAAAATCATGTTTTTTATGTAGTTTAGAGTAACTTGCAGCTATTTTTGAACACCTCCATGTTTGTACTTAGAATAGTTTAATTATAGGTGCTTTTTGTGTGCAATGTAATAAATGCGGCAGGAAAATAATATGTCATGCTGTGAAGCATGAAACATTCTTTTCCTCCCACAATGCAGCTTCAAAAGTGTTTCTTTACAGGCTTCCTGTGAACAGCACAGCGGCGCTCTCTTAAACCATCAAAATAATGAACTTATCTGTACTGCTACGCAGCCTTTCATACATTTCCTGAGGGAAATAAAATAACAGCAGTATTGATAAAAGTAGAAACATGAAAGTCATTTCCACGACTCCATCCCAATGGTGGGATTGACTTTCATTTATGAGGCTTGGAAACATTGCTATTGTTTAAGCTGCCCATGGATGGCGTGATGGCGAGCCATCTAAGCGTCTTTGACAGCTGCCATATACAGAATCTGTCCTGGCAGTCATCATCACACTCTGAAGCAAAAGACCAAATAAAGTAAACAACTAAAATATTTATTAACAGCAAACTCTTATCACGACACAGTCTTCAAGTCAAATGACACTTAACCCTTTGGGTACAATAAAGTTGGCCACTTTGATCTGGAGAATAAACAATGAACAGACCTGGAGGATTCCTCCGCCGTGTTCCTCTATCAAAAACATGAACAAGCACATCAGGATCTAGAAGGTCCAAAACTGCTTCTTTTAAAAAGTCAGACATTAAACACAATGGCTTGCTTTTTTTGTAGGAACTGAGTCAAGAACAACATTGTCATTTTCAATATTAGATTTTTTTTACATGTGTACATAGTTCTATTTTCGGGCTCTTATTAAGACTGTTCATTTCATACAGACATGTGTTGGAAAAATAAAAACGTGTGAAGTGAAGTCTGTCCGGGCTCCTCGCCCATTTGCAAAGACTCCTGGGACTGACGCTGGTCTACACTTATCTGGAATTCAAAATGCTTCAGATCTGTCTGGGACACACTGATCAGAAATCTGTATACACAGGCGAGTCAAATACATAATGTTGTCTAATGTTGCCAAACGGTGAAAAGACATTAAACTATGACCAATTATAAAAGGGTTAAGGCAAGAATAGAAAAATAAAGAAATAGTAAAAACAATAGAAATGTTGCTTCTCTGTCATAATCGACATGCAACTCTCAAATCCTAAGAAGCTGTGGTAGTGAGAATTATTCACATAGTCGTACTCTCTTTACAGAACCCTTCACTTTACACACTATTTACAGCAAAACAGAGCCTATCCCACAAAAAGTAGTCACTGAAATTAACACGTTATTCATGAACACAATGATAATTAAAAAACTGTATAATTGTATCATATTGTCAGTATGTAAAAACATTTACACACAGACTTGCAAATAGTGTTGTACAGTAGTCATTATATTCCATATCAAATCAATCAACAGAGCAATCCAAAAACATCGTTTTCAGTGATCCTTTGTACAAATGTCTGCTTTTGATTGCTGTGTTGATGGGTACAGATTTAATTTACATCACTTGTTTTTCTTTTGTGTCACCGTACTCTGTGCACAGTTGACCTTTTTAGTTTTACAAGAGGCATAGTGACTTTGGAGGACAGTACAGGGAGGAATGCTCAAGTGAGACACAAACAGATGTGGTGGCAAACAAAGACAAGGACATTGTGTCTGAGGGGTCAGAGGGGCGGCACACCTCGCTGCATGCAACTGTCCCCTTCAGAGGTTCAACAACCAGCATCAACTTTCCCAAAGTTTTGTGAAATGAAAATATGTTCGAAACACGACCAGAAACAAAATCTAGTGTGATATTATCGTGTACGTTTAGAACAGGGGAGACTTATTTTAAACTCCTAAGACCAAAGTCACCTAATCAATACATCAATGTTTTCCCCTTTACAGCTAGTGTAGGCATTGAAGACACAACTGAACTCACACTAGCGGTGAAAATGACAAGATAATTTCATTTAGATTGACTCTTTACCAGAGGAAATTATTGTGATATTGAACCATAACATTCAAGAAGTGAGTCTGCAGAAGTGAGTCATTTCCTGCCTTTAGAGACCTATGGCATGCTCATAGAATTGTGTTCGTTTCTTGTCACTAATTTAAAAGGTGCTCTATATGCACTGTTTTTGGCTATGATAGAGTGATGTGGTAGCTCGTGGCTCACGTTAAGTTTTATAGTCACACAAACCACATGGCGAGGTGGGCACAGATGTGAGTTCCATGCCTACTGATAGATGTTGTCTTAAAAATGTCTCCAAGTTGGTGTGCTAGGATTCACAGTGTTCCTGACTTTGATACAGAATACTATTTTTCTTAAGAACTCCAGCCGGTTCGCTTTACATAGAAAATGATCTTTGATGAAAACAAATGAAGGTTTCATTTTCACTCTGAAGGATTATCTCAATCTGTGGAGGCAGTTTTTCATTCTGAGGCAGCACATTGATTCTCCTGGAAGAGGAAGAAAAAGTCCTGATATCTACAATGCTGCTGTTATCAGGTAATCATTTCATGGTTGAAGCATAAGTCATGGCCCCAACACGTAGTTCGCATTTCAAAGTTTGCTCTATTTTAACAAACTTTTGAGACAGCGTTCAAAATGCCCCCTGGTTGTCTGTAGTGGAAAAAAAAAACAGACAGTGATGGACACACAGGGTGATAACAACGACACTTGAGGGAAACGTTTTGAGACAAGATGTTGGATAATGGAGAGAGGTGAGGACGGGGGGACCACTGCAGCGTCAGAGCTGTGAAAGTGTGAAGTGCACCAGACTCTCCGGCCTTATTAAGCCTTGTCGTCTGTAAACAAATTCAACACTTGGTGACCTCCTGGCATACTCAAATCCAGGCCTGCTTGACATGGCTTTAATTACACCCACCCTCCTGCTCTTTCTCTTTTGGTATGTCTCTCTCTCTCTCTGCTACTCTCTGTGTGCGCCATCTGCTTCAGAGCTAAGTAGCCAAGGGAGACGCCAGAGAAGTCTGACCCACACAAGCTCTGAAGATTTTAACAATAGCTACGACTGCTGCTTCATCTAGCCTGCAGGGATCTTTTGTTCACCATTGAACTGCTTACACATGCTTTTGATATCATAACTTGTTATGACTGGCAGTCAATCACATCAGAGAGGAGACTCTGAGGCTGAGGGACGGCAGCGTTAATGGCTCAACAGACAACAGCTATGGGTACCACTTTACAATAAGACTACCCTTATAAAGGGTTTACGAATAGTTTGTAATTCATTTATTAATTAGGTTGTGAACACTTTATAAATCATTAATAAGCTTTTATAAGACATGAGATAAACAGGGCAACTGTGACTGGTTGCTTGCCAAATAGTGAGCCCACATTTATCTGTACTGCTAAGCCTTATTAGAAATGGTAGTAACTCATTAATAAATGGGAATGTGTTTTACACTTTACAATAAGGCTCCCTTTTGGCAGTTATAAATGTTAGTAACTCGTAAATAAATGGTCATAAAGAGATGCCAAGAAACATCAAGATGGAAGGGGGGGAATCAACTCAGTGAACAACAGATACCAAGGATGCTGGCTGATGAAGAAGACGAAGTAAGCAAAGTAGCCAATATAAGGCTTAGTCATCTTGCCAAATAGTGCGTCTGTGTTGATGTATGAAAACTATGTTAGAACTGGTTTATAAATGGTTCTTCATGATTAATAAAGTGTTTACAACATAATTCATAACCTAATTATAAACCCTTTATGAATCCTTTATAAGGGTAGTCTTATTGTAAAGTGGTACCCAGCTATGTCCTAATTCAGAGCCTGGATCTGATGGATGTGACTCACAAAGGCAGGACAGTTAAAGTAACTGAAGGCTGGGGGTTGTTTGAAACAAACCACGGACACCCTCAGGTCTGCAATTACAGAGAGGGGCGAGACAGTGAATTCTACAAATGGGGTTAACAGTGAACACTTTCAGACAACCAAACATGAGAGAAGAAAAAAACCTAAATGGTTTCTTAACAAGATTTGTTCCCATTTCCAACACTGAGACACTGCTTCATGGTCCGACAAGCACTTCACAATCAAATCACTGTGACACTTCAAGACTGCACCTCCTTTTCCAGGTGACATGATCTGCCTCACAGAGACCAAAACTAATGATGCGTTCTGGTGCTGCTTGTAAAAACTCAAAGTGCCAGTAATACGTGAAGAATTGAGAACTTCATTATGAAAAGGAAGCATTTCATCCTATGGCCCTGATATTCATAGAGGCGTGAAACGCATCAGACAGAATCTGTACTTTTAGGGCAAATTAATTCAACCCCAACAAGTCGCCTAGTTAAAATAAGTATGATGATATCCAACGTTCCATTAGACAACTGACTGGTGCACAATGGGGTGCTGATAGCTGCAATGAAAAACTTGCAGTGTCCCCAATTCCAGGAATTTCATAGTTACATTTGGAGGATCGTTCACATTTGGAACAGGCCTTGCCCTTTGATATTTGACATGTTTAGATACATAGACATTGCAGGATCCAGTCCCTGAAGTTGAAAAAGCAGACAGCTGCTGAGTGTGGATGGAGTAATGTTGGTGATAAACAGAACTAGATACAGATGAGGTATTTTTCTAGCTTTCCCAAAGTTGTGATATCCTCATCAAACTATTTTCTGCTTCCCAGAAAACCATATCAAATGAGGGTGGATTACTTTTGTGTTACCACAATGATGAATGTTTTATGACAACTTCTACATTTAGAACATCTCATAGTCTATTCTGTTTTGAATCCTATCCCTTATGACAGCACTCTGATGCTCTGTTTTCAGATTTGAGACAAGCTAAACACGCTTCCTTAAGACATTTAGTGAAATGGAAACAACACAAAGACACATACACAACACAGTGACTGTGTGAGAGCAACTATGGCCTCAGTCTCCTTCTGAGACACACACACACACACACACACACACACACACACACACACACACACACACACACACACACACACACACACACACACACACACACACACACACACACACACACACACACACACACACACACACACACACACACACACACACACACACACGCTCATTCAAACTGTAGCTGTTTGTCGAGTCACGGCATAAAAGCACAGCCTTCACACCCCAGTCTTTCCAGTGCATGCTTGTATTTTCGGTGCAAACACTGGCATGCACAGGTGTGTGCGTGAGTCTGTTATATGAATCCAAAGGGAGCGTCATCAGATGGAGGTGGGGGCGTGGCAGTGAGAGGACAGGACGGGGAGAGCTTTAGTTGTTCTGAAGGCAGTCGAGATCCACCGAGCAGCAAACATTCCCATTCTGAGCGCCGCAGCATGAAAAGACAGGAAAGATTAGATAGAGGGTGTTAAATATACTGCAGAGTTTTATAATATGCCGCAATGTTGCATATCATAACACGATTCAGAGTCTGCCTGGTCATAATCATTTGAAATATTTAGACGCAATATAGAGGGAACTTGAAATGAAGTCTATAATTTAGTTTGAGGGTCAGTGCACACATTTTACAAAAGGAAAGACTTTATCTTCTAGTAGTCATATCTACCCATTCAGTTTCATGATTATCTGCTATGGCTATGAGATATTCTTGTGCCTCCAAGCAGGGCGACATTTAGAAAATTGAACAGCAGGGGTTTCCACAGAAATATTCCCAGTTGTCAATAACAGACCTCACTGCAGTGAAACATCTTTTATAGGAACTTTTCTACATAGAAATAATCACCAGAAATCAATATCTTAGAAGACTCTGTCGCATTAGACTCACTGTCACACTGTCCTCATCACTTGCAGTGAGATATATTTAATATTAAAACATTTCGGAGCACATCAATCAAATATATAGATTTTTTAAATGGCACCATTGGGCAATACAAATATAAATCAACATATATCTTGCAAAAATTGTTTACATGTAGCTTAAAAGGCACATAATAAAGAAAGCTTCCTGCATAATCACATCATGGCAACATAGGCATACAATATAAACATGAAGCAATATGTAGCTCAAATGCATTCATCAGGCATAAAGCAGAAATCTGCCGTTCCAAGATTCTTAGCTGAACTGACCCTTAAAGGCAAGGCGAATAGCTAACTGACCGGGCTAATGGAGCCTGCGCCCTCTGACTATGGGGGGCTTCAGCTTTGGCTGAAAGCGCGGCCCCCCACTGCTCAGAGGAAAATCTCTGTCTTTACTAACAGTGATGCAGCACACTGAGAGCAGAGTGGGTGATCCCAGGCCTGAGCTCCGACTGTAGCTGTTACCACTCGCTGTGACCCCAGCGTGAGCGAGCACACTACAGCGGCTGGTTAGAACTTTTAGTTAAGCTCAAAGAATCTGGCAAAAGAAAGTATAGAAAGTTTACTCAGTTCATTTATGTTACCACTATACAAAAACACCTGCCATGTGATATTAATTATGCCTTTGATTCACATGTTCTATGTGATAATTGAACTTGATAAAAATGGGCAGAACTGAGGGAAAACAGATTATTTTTAAATGTGTAGGGAGATGATCTGAGTTATAGTGGCATGTTCCTGACACATTGATTTGCAAAATAAGTCATTTTAAGACTGAATATACTTTCATCATCTGTGCAAATCAAATCTAATTTGTTATCATCTTAAAAGACAGACAAGCAGATGTTCTATCACACATAAACTTACTGTAGCACAGTTTCCAGCTTGAACACATTTTTACAGTACCAATAACCTATAATGCCTATCATTATCTGTGTCATTGTAAAGGTACAGAGCAATTTTATAAATGACCTAATCGGAATAACGTTTAAGTAGCTGCATTCGATTTGTTTGTACTACATGTACAGTTGCCTAGGTGCAGGGTTGGAGATATTTTAGATCCGTTGAAAACACTTTTCTCCTTAAGGGAAACTGAGCAAGAATTATTTCTAAAAATGACCAAGTAAATACATTTGAAGTTGTTGAGGACCCCCTAGAAAATGAGTTCTTCTAATAAGGAATTTCCAACAATACAAATTGTTGTGATCTTTTAGTTGAACACTGAATTATCGACACTAGTTGGACAAATAACGTCATTGTGGTTGTGGCTTTAACCTACCTTACACTCGCAGTTAGTACAGGGTGAGTTGGTCATATGCCATGTGTCCCCGCTCAGGCGGACGGCGCCTGCGGGGTCCTGACACGTCTGCCGGATGTCGTACGACAGGTTGTCTGCCAGGCAGGGGTCTGTGACGCAGCGCGGGCAACACTCGCCCTCCGCCACCGCCGTGTACTCGCACATCAACACGGGGCAGACCAGAGGCCAGCTGTCCACCTCCCCCTCCTGAGTGAGGTAGAGAAAGACAAAGGTGGCACCAATGTTATTGTGTGTTGATTGTTTTGCTGTGACTCAGCTGATCAGGCAATTTCAGTTACAGCTCTCACACTGATTTGTTGCCACATCGCTAATTAGAGAGGTGATAATTATCAAAGCCTTCAGTGCATACATAATTAGAAGCAGAACGTGTGTTGAACAAAGCCCAGCTCTGAGCCTTGTGTTACAGATTCTTTGTTCTTTATGTCATCAGTTTATTCTAACAAACCACATTCAGGGATTCAATATGAACACACATGTTTGAGTGTGTGTATGTGTTCCTGTGAACTGACCATGCAGCGGCACTGCTGGCAGCCGTACTGCCAGGACGCTCCGCTGCGATAGAGTGTGCGTCCGCTCTGATCCAGACACTGGCTGCTGGGCCTGTTGTCACAGCCGGGACAGCAGAACAGGTCCTCCTCTGGGTCTCCACAGTCACAGGGTCTCCTCCTGCAGTACGTCTGCCCGTCCTGCGGGTCAGAGGGAGGTCACAGCATCAAGGGGTGGACACACTAAAGTTCTGATGGTAGCCTGACTCACTGCAAGTAGCTGACTTCACAGAAATAGCGCAAAAATGCAAATGTTATAGTTAGATTTAAATTTGCTGTAAATACTTGTCTTTAGCATCCTTTTTAATGCTAAATTGTTTCTTAAAAATGCTTATTTTTTATTATCCTTACTGTATATATTTCCTTTTTTTTCTACCTACTTTGCAACACATTTCTTTAGATTGTTTATGTTCGCACCACCAGATACCAAAGCAAATTCCTTGAATGTGTAAACGTACCTGGCAATAAACTTGATTCTGATTCTTTGCCTGATGTCCTTGGCTGAGAAGCATTTCTGTATCTTTGAATAGGTAAGGGATATTTACCACAGAAGTCATTGTCACCGCAGTTACATGGTGTTCGAGAAAACACCTATTACATTAATTGCTTTTTTAAAATAGAAACAAAAACCCATTTAGTTAATTTGCAACTTTCAGCTCACATGCTCATCAAATAAAGAACTAATTTGTTAAATACTCAGTGTGTTATAAATACAAAGTCTAAATACAGACACTACCATTATTGGCTGAAAGTTTAAGTGTTGAAAAGGAGTGAGCAACAATCACAACTATTTGACAATATCTGGGATATAAACCTAATGTGTATAGGCAACATCATAGGGTCAATGAGAAGGCCAAACGTCAGTCTGTGTGTGTGATGCAGTATAGAGAATCATGGATGCTGACACCAGACAAAAAGAAAACAGAAAGCAATACAATTGATAAGATCACAGTAAGCTCTGTTTATCTCTTGTAAAATGTCTAGTGTGGGGGGTGACACAGATGTTGTCACAAGTTTATTAACCAATGAGAAAATGTCTCTACCGTTGCATCCCTAGCGGTTAACCCTGCCTTCAAGAGCTGTTGAGACTGAAAGATCCAGCAGTGTGGTAAAAGTGAAGGGTTTAAGGATTCCCTGAAGCCCTGAATGTCTTATCAGAGCCTTTTCATCTTTGAAGAGACTATCATCCTATCAGACTTTCATCCTGGAGAGAACACTGAATGCCCCATCAAACAAATCCAACACTTAGGGATATGATCACGGAGCATATCTAAAACCTCTCTCAGATGCTTTTAGTGAGAGCTAGTTGAAGCAATTTTACGCTCCCAAAACACAATTTTGGTATCAATTACTTCCCAATTGTTGAATTCTTGAGGAAAATGTGTTTTTATCACACTTCTTCATGGTGAATGAAGAATACAAAGGGAAATAATACGTTGATAAATTGAAAGGCAAGCGTTGGACACATGTGGGAGTATTATGAATAGTACGATGTTAGAGAAAATGCATTTGTGTGTTAAGGACGTTGTGAGCATACGACTGAAAATAAATCTGACTTTTGTTCTCGTTGAATGCAGCCCCCAATTTGTTGTATCTTTCGTTTACAGTGGAGGTTTGCGAAAAATAATCCTTCATGAATTCAAGGTAACACAACACGTGTGAGTATTTGATATACAACTGGGGATTTTGGTGGTGAAGTATTTCTTAAACAACTTTGCACACTGGGTCATTTGGGCAGATACTTCAAGGCCAGCATATCTACGAAATGTTTTAATGTTTTGGCAGCAACTCTCAAATCACAGCATTTCATCAAAGCAGTGACTATAGCATAAATGAGCTAGAAGTTTGGAGTCTGGGCCAAATTGTCTGCCAGAGCTTTTCGAACCGCCCTGTCCCTGGCTCTCCGTCTCTACCCAGAGAACTTTATGATCCATTTTACTCACCACAGCCAGCACTGTCTGGCCCTGGTGCGACATCGTTATGGAGAAGTAAAAATGTTACATAAAATGGCTATTAGAAATGTATTGGAGCCATAAAATCATTCCACATACTATTAAAAGGGCAATACAGAGCCAATGTTTTATCGATGGATATTATCCTGCTACAGTAACCGCTCAGTCCCAGGGCAGCCGTACTGATGGCCTTCGTCTTTACAGTTAAGGCCCTTGACTTGCTGGGAAATTACTGCAACTTTTACTGTGCCGGCAAGACGAATGAAGGCAAACTATTCATTTTAATGACAGGAATAAGACCAGGCGTGAATGCTAAAGCTGCACTGTTGTGCCAACCAAAGCAACATCATTTCAGTTTTAAGTGTCGGCTTTATTGACAACAACTTTACGATCACAGATGACATTCTCTTTAAAAATGTAAAATATGACATGTTTACAACAAAGTCATCACATGAGGTATTTCTATCGACTCTATTTTATTTCAGCAGGTAATTTGATTCAAGCAAAAACTTTCTTAAATAAAATGTAAGCAATTGCTCCTTGTTAAGGCACATTTTGTAATTCATAACTCAACTTGTCCTTTTATTTTCCCCTAAATAAATTGTTAGTTAAGGTTTGGGAATTTGTTTTGCCATTAAGTTTCAATCTTTAAAGGTCACCTATTACGCAAAATCCACTTTTTCATGTCTTTTATACATAAACATGTGTCCCCTCTGTGTAAAGATATTCTGGAAGTTTCAGGAAAAAATATTCTGATATTTGATGCTACTGAATCGGAAGCTGTTGGTACCTGTGCATGTGGATAGTATGTAATTTGTAATCCCTGTAATGCTACTGTATGATGTCCTTTTGTTGTTCTGTTTATGTTTTTAATGTTTCATGTGGAACCTACTTGAGCAGGTCTCCCTTGAAAAAGAGGACAATGATCTCAATGGGATACAACCTGAATAAATAAAGGTTTGAAATGAAATGAAATGAAATGAAATTCTCTCTCTTTTTGTCCTGATCCATTTATATAACAACCTGTCTGAAAATGAGCTGATCAGATTTTGGCCACTTTATGATGTCATAACGATTTTTTGGCTTGTGTAACCATTAGCCAATCACCAACCAAGATAACACCCCCCATCTTATCACCTGAATCTCCTCCTAGAGCACCATTGTGTTCTTTTTAACCAAATATCTCTCAGAGGGGCGTGGGGAGGGGCTCCTTATTTTCATCTAAAGTAACAGACAGAGAATCAGCACTTTTGGAACAGGGCTGAAACAGAGGGGTTTATGGGTTTGGTATTTCGAGCCAAACACTTCAGAGACATGTTTTGTATATATCTGAGACCTATATTGATGACAAACTGTGTAATAGGGGACCTTTAATGTCATGTGTTGGAGTCTTTCTATAAACTATTTTCTGCTCTCCCTACTGTCATTCCTCAGATGCACATACTTGCAAATCCACAAATGTCAATTATTCCTAACAAATCAAACCTGCTTTAATGGGCAAACACCAATCAATCGACAGTTTCTTGTGAATCACCAAATAGACTGTACTTTGTGACCCTGATTACCCCTTTCTATCTCTTTCACAAACCAAAGTAGCTCAACCTCAGTTTATCTTTACATGCTGGGTCTATTTTGTCTGGAACAGCTCTTGGGTATTTACCATATAATTCCCTTGTGAAAAGCAGGTAAATAAACATAACTGCATGGCAAATGATGTATATCAATAGATGAGGACTGAAATGTCATAACGCATGATACACAAGTATGATAATCTATGTTCATATGAAATGGCATGCTGGTACATTTTCCATTTAGTCATTGAAGCATCATCCATCATGTTATACTAAATAACCCTCTGTTTCTGTTTCCTATTAATCTCAATCACCAAGCCTCACCTTCCCAAAGACAAACCTGATCAATATCTAACTTTCCTGCTGCCACACCATGCCATATTTAGTCGAATGTAAGGACAAACAGATGGAAGCAATGAGGTGCTTTTTTACCTGGGGCTTAATTTGGTCTCGGATGTAAAGTTGTTCAAAATATCTAATATTTTATGTGTTTGTTTCAAAACCATGCCTCCAATTATGAAACCCCAATGAAGTACATTCGGTAAAGTTGGACCTGAGAAATTATTCAGATTTATAAGCAACTTGGGTCATTTTTTGGTAGTTTTGGCAGCCCCATCTAACACTTGTGATATCTTTGTTTTCTCTATGTTAATTGCTGAGCTCTGGGAAGAATGCAACATGACAAGGAAGTCTAACGTCTAGGAAATATGGGCATTCACACGATCATACCGTTTTTGGTCAAACCTATTTGCAAGAAAAAACTAAGGAGCAGAATAAAGTGATTTTCAAATATGTCCGTAGTTCCCGGTTAAACTTTGACTTCATTTGCTTACCGTAGCTCACTGCAAATCGCTTTCCTGCATTATTGCATCTGAAATTACTTGCAGCCTTTCTTCTGAGTAGAGTGTCTAAGTTTATCTGGTTAACAGTTAGACTGTTTATCACCAATAACTAACCTATAAAACATTGTTGAAGTGATGTAACCGGTTTCTGATTCTGATTCTGACGTTGCTTTGTTTCCAGACCTACATTACTTTGGTTGGTCTAGTGCAGGGCTTCTCCGGACTGAACTGCAAATCAATCCGGACCGAACCCTGTGTCCCATTATATAAAAAGAAAATTATAAAAAAAAGAAAAAAAAAAAGAAATCTGATTCTGATAAATTAATGTACATCATTATGTACGCGCGTCTTGTGTCTGACGCGTAGTGAGAATGAACGTGCATATATATTTACTTGTGTGTGCGAGCGTGACACTCATTGCAGACCGGAAGTTAACCGCAAGTTTACCTTGACTTTCTAATGCTTCTAATGCCTTTTTTGCCGAGGTTCAAGGCATTGACTACAGATAAACAGCCAAGCCACCATACTGTATGTATGTATTGAATGTGTGAGTGTATAAAGCGGCGCCGTTTGCCGACAGGCAAGGCAGGCAAGTGCTTGGACCAGAAGGGGGACCCCAAAGAAGGTAGATTAAGAAGGTCCACAGCAACGACAACATAAAACACCCTTTCATTTACTGCAACGACATGTCGGGAAACCCCCTCAAGGGGGCCCCATGCATAGCGCGCCATAAGAAACTGCTTCTTAATTTCAGTTTCGTTTCAGGGGGGGGGGGGGGGGTGACTTTACTGGCATTGATCCGGACCAGTGACCTTGTATAAAGTTCACAAGTGGACCCCTGGTCTAGTGATATCATAACACCAAACCATCCATACAACAACACCAAAACAAGTGGTCCTTACCTAAAGTAACCTTCCAGTGAAGAAAACTGTTTTAGATGCAGAAAAAAGGCAAGAAAACTATAGCCATGATAAAGAAAAAGAAAAGAAGAAGATTGATGGGTGCTCCATATTTCTTACCAGCCCAGTTCCCTCTTAGCTCTATTTCCCTTTATATAATCATTCATCTCTTCATTGTTTATTCATCTAACTCTTCCAGTCCCTCTTCCATTTCTAAGTCTTTGTCTTTTCATGTGTGTCAATTCTGTCTGCTCATGCTGTGTGTTCCTTATTCATATACAGCAGTGTTGCCTTAAAGTCTGCAGGCGTAACATACTCATGGGTTTTCTGGAATTATAGATGTACTCACTATAAAATAATAAAATAAGGTGAATGAATACAGTTTCTTTTAAACATATCACAAAGTGGCAAGTAATTAACTTCAAAAGAAGAAAGAGAGAATGAATGGATCCTTTCTGTCTTTTATCTGTCTTTGGATCATTGGTAAGTGAATGCTCTTTTGAAGCTCACATTTCGGATAGCAATTCATCAACCAAAAGATATTGAAAGTATATTGTTGTGTATTTTAATAAGTAATACCTATAAGTAAAATGCAAAACCTGTTCTGCAAAATATGTCGCCAATGTTAATGAGATCTGGTACATTCTCAAAATGGCAATTCATCAGTATGTCAGTCTGTTTTTGTTGTCGTACACCTTAGTCGCTTGAGGGTCTGGAGTTGGAAATATAAACGGAGAAATTACAACCTTTCTCCTTGATTGGAACAAGAGTCCAAGAGTAAGGAATGTGTGTGTTTGTGTAATTCTTCGGTACCTTGCAGGAGCATATAGCACAGCGGTCAAAGCTGGGTTTCCAATCCTCTCCGTTGCGTCTGATTCCCTCTTCCTCTGTGCAGTCGCCACCGCAGCCCGGACCAGACGTACACACACAGTCGTAGCCTCCCGGGAGGTTCACACACACACTGTCATTCCAGCAGGTGTGTGTCTGCAAACTGCACTCATCAATGTCTGGAAGAAAAAGAGTAGGCTTTGGTAAATAACAGTCCCATTCTTCAGCTTTGAAGCAACATACATAACAAGATACATTTAGCTTTTCTGGGGAAAACCACAATGAAAAATAAGCAAAAGATTTAACACCTGAATTTTTTACATTCATGCTTTAAATGTGCATGCAAGTCAGGACGTTGTAGTGTATTCCATTGTTTTTAGTTTTCTTTCTAGAAAAAGACCTCCATTGATTTGAAAATACAAAACAGGTTGTGAAATTAAACATAAAAAAGGGACGGATATTGCAGCCCAATAGTTTTTTTGCAACTGATGATAAATGTATTGTGGTGTGAGCTATTTCCTATTAAGTCTAAAATTGTTGATTGCAACATTGGAGTACTGCAGATGTTTGTATTTCTCTAGCTCAAATAGGGCCCGAAATTATTGCCAAGCGCTGCGCTCAAAGTTACAATTATTTCCACTTTGACCTTGTTTACCACAGACTTGTTGCCATTCAACCAATAAGAAGAAAGCTGTGTGTAGCGCCTCAATTTAGCAGGGGACCTAAACATACAGTAGGAGCAAGACTAACAAGCTGTGTTCACATCTGGCGGTGAGCAAAGAGCAAACGCCTGTGAGTGCAGCTTGAGGGTTTGAAGAAGACACACTACATTAGTATGGAAGAACCAATAAGCAAAATGCTGTAAATACACATATGACTTTCATGTATAACTTTTTCACACAATATACTAAACAAATTGCCTGTCAAATATAGATGGTTTGAATCATACTGGATTAGTTATCCCTGGCAATATATTTTTGGAGAAATGGACATTTGTCATTTAGCAGTTGCAATGCAAATGCAGCACAAGATGAAACTACCTATGCCCAGGGAAAAGGGAACTTTGTAAAGTCTGTGGTGCACATGTACTTTTAATTACACTGTCCTCACATAATGAAGCCCTGCAGGTATCACGTTTAACATGTGTTATATTTGTATTGTGAACATACTAATATTTCCGCCCTCGAGCCATGCCTTCAAATGAATTGCATTCAATTGTTGGTATAAGCAGAAATTACTGGTTGCTGTGGTCAGTTATCTCCTCCAGTGATAACCGCAGCTTTGCACCTCCGTTTTAGTTTCTTCAATTTGCTTAATCAGTTCCTGTAAATTACTGTGTATAGGATTCTTCTCGGCACATACATTGCACACATGCTGTTGTGTATGATGCACTGCAAAATAGACTATAAGCAGTTGAGATTTGTGGATATACTGTATAGTTAAACTTTTGCTATTAATCACATTACATTGTCTGTCATGCACATGTTTAACGTCATTCAAACAAGTAATTGCATTATCATTTGACAAGAGATAAAACAGTTTTATCACTTTTCCTCTCTTTAAACTAATCGAAACAACATGAGCAGAGGGGACAGATGGCATCTTCTTTGCTAAAGACTGTGCCGAAAGTCTCTCCCTAACTTTCATGAAGCCATGACATTTTACTCTCTTTGTCCTCACTAAATGTTAGAGGAAAAGAAGAAAGTTCATTCGACATTAGCTCTGCTCTCCCCTGCCTGCACCTGCTGCCTACAGACATCGATCACACCTCCCCCGACCCAGACAGCAGGCCACTGGTGTAGCATGAACAAAGGCCCCGAGTAGAAAACCGAAAGCTTATTTTAAAAAGGATTGGAAATTATGTTTTTTGTGCGGTTTCACTCTAAGCACAATGTGTGAGCAACACGGTCAACAAGCCCATTTATTTTGTACACTGTTAAGTGAGATGGAAAACTGTTGGGACGGAAAAAGATTGATTTCCACACCTCCCTGTTTCCCTGCCGATACAGTGCATTTAGGTTTTATAGCACAACATTGCATGGTAGCAAGTAAAGGACATAAACAGACTGGGCTCAACTATAATGTGTCTATAGCTTTACTTTGTCACTGTTGTATTTTGAGCTGTTTGAAAATATTATTTTTCAAAAACTGTCCGATTTCACGCTCTGTCTGAAACGCTGAATCTCTGGTCCAGTCTGCCAAATCCTTCCTCTCGAAAAAACTCATACTTCGGTTAATTAGCGAGAAAAATATGATACTCCTTTGCAAAAGTAGTTATAAAGTACTGAGATGTGGGGCTTAGTAGATTTAAAAGTGTGTGATTCTTACAGATATAGACCAAACCAATAGACAGTAGCCTCAACCCCAAGAACAAATTCAAAAAGCTTGGTAGCTGAATTCGTAAATAACTTGTTTAAACAATGTAATGTTATGGAGGGAAAACCCAAGGCAGTAAAGACATGACTTGAACTAACGGACACTTACATAAAACTGTTAAGAGCCTCTGGCAATGATTGCCCACACTGTAAACACCACACAACATAAACTTTTGTTTTTCTCCAGTTGAGAATGATGAGTGGTATCTGGCAGGCAGATACTCTGGGTGGACGTTAGAATTGGCCGATGCTGTGGCCACACTAGTAAGAACAATAGACAGAGCTGAATACACACACTAATTGGTTGCAATATCAAGTTTGCTGGATACAGACATAGAGAAAGAAAGAGGATAACAGTTCAGCCGGGAATGTATTGTGCCCAACAATTTGCATCCCCATCAGCCAGTCATACATGCTGTTCCTCCGCTGGTGAAGGATTAATGCTCTTCATGCTACATTCACCACATTCAGCCACAAGCTGCTGCTCGCAGATGAAGCGTACTCTTACATGTAGTGTGTGAAAGACAGTCTAACAACCAAACACAAAGCCCTTCGGAGAAACCAGCTGAGCACAGCCAAGCAAATAAAGAAAATGACACACACACCTAAATGTACGGTTACACATGGGAGCACTAATCCTTATCCACACAGGCATAGATACACACACCACAAATAAATCCCTGTGACAGATGTTGGTAATTAGAAGGCAACTGAAAGCTCAGTATTTGACTATTTCAATCCTAGTTCTTTGGTATATCTCCAGGCAGCCCATATGGAAAGGTCATGTATATGACAGCGAGAGAGAAAATGATGCACGCACGCTGTCGTGCAGCGAGACAGTGGGGGGGGGTTTATGGTGTATTATCCTCATCTTTATGCACAATCTGTTTATTAAAGCCACCTGTCTCTCCCTAAGGCATTAGACATAATACACGTGTTTTGAGATGCAGCGCTCAGTCAAAGTAATGAAGGAAAAAGGACTGCTGCTTTCAGCTCATCTGCTCCTCAACACAACAGTATGCAGAGCAACACAACGCAACATGATAAGGGCAATGCATTGCGGCATAGAACTACCCTGAATAAAAACTCTGGGTTATTCTCAGTTGGGAGCAATTGAGAGCGCTTTGGAGCATGATTTTCAGTCAACTCTTTAACTTTAGCACCAAGCTAGCTTCTTCCTATTTTGGTGGTATGTTTCTCACCATAGGAACAGTGAGCACGTATTATATTTTACATATTTTACATCCACCTTCTGTATATCACTGCAATCTCTCAACCTGTCTTTCTTTTATCTGTATGTTTTAAAACTTTTTTTTTTTAAATCTGCTTTTCATAAACCACACCTCCAAAAGAGAAGATGGTGCTTTATTCATTGTCACTGGATTCATCTACAAATATAACACATTCTAAACGACAATGTTCTTTTACAACCTTATATCATTAATATCTTCTTTCTAGAATCATCTACAGAATTCAGTCTGCTCTGTAGTAACGACCTGTCTATACTCGCTGTGGCACCTTTTCCTCGCATGTCTTGTCACGATGTTGACGGTTGAACAGCAAAGATATAGGGCTAATGGGAAATGGTGTTTGTTAAAGCCTGCTGAAACAGGAATTCATTAATAAACAACACCATCTGATTTTATTTTGTTTGTTTTTTCGCTGTCATCCTTAATCCAGACATTTGGAGTTAACCACATACTGTGGAGTACGATCACTTTGAGTACATTTTTTTAGATTTAACCATGTTTTCATTCGTAAAAAATCTCAATGTGCTTTTAATTAAGTGATCTTATTTCCGGTTTACATTTGGTGTGAGATTTTTACCACTTATTTGTACCCATTGACTATGCTTCTTATGTGTAAAAATGCATTAAACATGTGGGGGATAAAAACAAAAACGGGAAGCACGGATATTCTGTTCAACATAAAGGTATAACCCAAAGTGGAAGAGCGCATTTCAACACTTTACAGATAAAAGACTCTTTTAGATTCATGTGTCACCCAGTGGGAATCCTAAAAAGTAGCACACCCAGTTGCTCCTTGTGCCTAACATGAATTATCACCTACACTAGCACAAAGTGCTCTGTTCATTTGACAAAAACCCAGCACATCCTTTAAGTGGAAGGTCCTTTTCACAGCACACACATTCACCAACTCTGAATAATTGCCACATTTGCTGTGGCGGCAAAACACTGGATATGATAAATTGTCTTCAGCAACTCATTACCCTTAACAAGTTTTGTGTTTTTCAGAAAATAGTGTGTGAAAGTGATGCTTTTTGGATGTTAATTTGTATCTGAAAGTTAAACTAAAACTAAGGAAACAAAGCCAATTATGTGCACCACTATACATCACACGGACAAAGACACTGCTTTGACAAAACATTATCCTCCTCCATCTGCCCACTAACTCTCGCCCTTCCTGCTTTCTACTGTTCACAAACTGTAGGCCAACATGCAGCCGCTGATACAGTTAACTGGCTGACGCTGCTTCTCTCGACTTTGATCCGTCTCTCTTATTACCAAATGCTACTTTCTGTTTGGTTGACTCATGAGAGTGGGTTGGAGGGATATTGTGGAGGGGAAAAATCCTGGTAAATTGTCATTCGTACTTATTTCCCCTGCTGGCTGCCAGCTTAATACTGCAAAGTGGGGGGAGAAAAGGTTGGGGTTTCACTGTCACAACTTTAAGCACTTTTCTGGTTAAGATGTGACACACACAATATGACACACTTGTATCAATTTATGCTGTAACGTCTTTAAAAGCAATGTGGTTAATGGCATCTCTCAATGACTTGCTCATAAATGCTTTCACTCATTACATAGTAAACATCATATTTCCTGTCATGGATAGGAATATGTATGCTTTTGGTTAGACTTCTGACTGATAAGTGAGGTCTTCATTTGAGTCATTTGCTGCAGAAATGAGTTATATGTATATTTGTTTATGTAATTACAACATCTTTTAAATCAATCTGATTGGAAACTTCTTTGTAGAAAAACAAACAATGTGAAAAAAATGTTTTGGTCTTAGCTGTCTGCACACACTTTCAATTTACACACAAGCATTGGCCTGCTGGTGCAATGGAAACACAGTAATCATAATGTTCTTGAATCATGAGACTTAAACGACCCTTACGTTTACATTGGACCTGACCAAAAAGAATAATTTGTAATTGTCCATGGACTCTTCTCAGACCATAATCCTCTCTGCCGTTGATTTGTGTGTTTAATATGTTCCAAGCATTCGATGCTTTGCCAATAATTAGCTAAATACGCAACTTCTGGAGGAGCTTAAGAGCCATAAAGTGACACAAAAGTAGTACAGTTAAGAAATGACTGACCAAAAATGGCAGGAATTTGGATTTACTTCAGAAATAATTGTTGACACTTTATTTCACCATCGCTCTGGAGACCATTAAGGTCGAAAACACATGAACTCTCACAGGATGGGCTGAGGTTTTGACACCCTGCAGATTGATGTTTTCCCTTTGATATAACAAATAGGTGAAATAACTATTTAAACTTCTATCTGTGATACTCAAGATGTTCTGTAGTTAGCGTTGTGACATTTTTATTCTTTTTGCCATGTTTTTTCAACACTGACAGAAGAGAATAAGAGTTTTTTTTAATGTGCACAGTCATTCCCTCAGCAGGACTCAAGTGTTATTTGAAAAAGATTGGTTTCTTAACTCATCGTTTGATGTAGACATGAACTCCATCATTTTTACATTATCGAATTATAAAACGATAAATAGACCCAAACGATTCCTGCTGACTTCTAATTTCCACTTTGTCACTAACATTTTAGCCAAGACGATGCCAGAATGAACAGCAAGGTATTATAAGACTTGGACATTATCAGACATTATTCATTCAGAGCCTGTGTGTCCATTTAATGTATTATTTTGGTTGTGAAATTATATTGTATTCATATTTAACATATTAAGGAACACTCCAATTCCAAAATGTGAATATTACCAAGCCATTTTGAAAATAATATAGCTTATTGCAATTGATTTATTGAACATATATAGTTCAACTGAATTAATTATTGCGACAGGCCTTCTAACAACTCTTAATTGAGAATGAACAGGAAATTTGAGGATGGAAACATTCGTAAGAGACTATTTGAGTTGGTGACTGAGATGCTATGGACTAGTCTGACATATGCGGTCCGTCTGTCTATCACTTTCCATAAGAATTACATTTGAGTGAAACCAATTTCGGAGGGAAGCTTCTGAAATCATACCTCCCCCTCAAAGTAAATCATTCAAAGGTGAGCTGCTGATGTAGCATTTATATTTAAATGTTAAGTGAAAGCGTTTCATTCAGTCAAGCGGTCCTGTTTGCTGCATCTATTACAGTTTTACATTAAGTGCTATAGGCAAAAATAAAAGCAGTGCCTTGGATTTTTTGAGTGATATTTATTATTCTGAGGTCCTGCTCTCCTGCAGGCAGATTGTCATCTGTAATATGCTGAACCACTGAAAATCGTGATGTGCGGGTAATGTATGTGCCAGGAATCAACAAGCTGCTGTACTTGTGCTGATTTATGGAAGATATTTCAGCACAGAAATACACTAAGACGGTTGCAATGGTAAACATTTTACCATACGTGCGGGAACCTGTTTTCAGTAAGGGCGTCTTACCAGATTTGGAAAACAAATACATTTCCTCTAACTAAATCTGAAACATTCCTGGAAATAATAAAACAGTAAGATAAACTGATCAAAATGATCATTAGCCGCGTTCACACCGGAGTACTTTTCACCGTACTTTTCGCGCTTAGTTCCGTTAGTACCCCTTATGTCGCGTTCACACCAAAAAGAGTACTTAATCTCGGGAACTTTTACCCCCATTTTTAGTGCCTGCTGAGAGATCGTACTTTCCTTGAGGAAAAAAGTGCCCCAGTTCTGATTGGCTGGGCGAATTGCAAACCGTGCCCCGTAAAACTCTGAAATGATTTGTAGAGCCGCCATTTTATTTGCTCGCTACAAAAACCCAGCGCACCAACGGAGAGTAGTTTGTTTTGAAAGCAGTTATGGCAAGCATCAATAAATAATCGAAGCGGTGGAGTGATGAGGAGGTGTCGGCGCTTCTGGAAATCTACGCCGAGGACGCGACCCAGGGAATGCTACTGAAGCCAGTACCCAATTCCAAAATGTTCGAGCGTTGTTCGAAAAAGTTACTTGAGCTGGGGATCGTGCACAGCGCCGGCTAAAAATAAAGAAACTCCGGCAGGACTACAAAAAAATTAAAGACTATTATAACAAGAGTGGTAACGACCGGAAGACCAGTAAATGGTACGAGCGCTTGGATGCTCTGCTAGGCCACAGACCTTTTCTCCGGGACAGCATCGACCTTCGACTCGGGCACGATGGTGTGGGAGGCCGCTCAAACGGCGGATTCAGTGGCCGACAACCACGACGAAGGTAAAATCAACTACATGCACTGGGGTTTTAATCTGCACAATAATGGTCTCAGATGTACTTTTATTTGCTCAGTAGATCGAGCTAGCCATGCTAGGCTGAACCGGCCCCGTGCAGGCTAATAACATCTAGCTAGCTAGATATTCTCGGTCGCTATGAAAACGTTTTGACTTGTGAATAACTGTGCAGTGTTTCTGTAATTTGCTTCACTAACTCATGGCACTAATCGTGTGTTTCAGGCGAGGCTGGACAACTCTCGGGATTGGAAACAAGCGAGCTTTGCCTTCCAGATCACAGCGCTTGCTCGTCCCCCTTACCAGCAACCAAACGCAAAGGTACACACACTGTAACTTGGTCTTGAAAGAACGTTACGCATCGAACTGATGTTCACAATCATGTTTATTTCCTTCTTGGTACAATTATGAAACAGCGTGAAAACGTATTCGCCTAGACCGGCATTTACACATTTTCGCGCCGTTTTTACTCTCTCACAAACATTGTAAACATCCGGGCTAGAGGTCACATGACTTCCGGTAAGAAAACTTGCCTCAACAACATTAAACAAAGTTCAAGCATACATGAAGCACTCTTCAAAAATACAAAACAATAAATAAGGGCACTTTGAGCGGCAGCTACACGCACACACTCAGTGTGTGTGTATATATATATTTATTTTATTTTACGCTATTTGATCCTATATTATCTTCTACTATACACCTGCATTGTGTACACTGTCTTGTCCCGGCCTGCACCCTGTCCAATGTTGACTAGTAAACACATTGCTAGTATGTTGTAAAACTACATGGCGACTAAACAGATCTTGTATCTTGCTTATTTTCACTCTTAGGAAAGCGGGCACGGGATGTGAATTTCTTTGACACCGTCGAGGCGTTGGAGGACCGGCGTGCCGTGGTGAAAGAGTCGATGCACGGGGATCAGATGGTGCTGTTAACCAAGGCCCAGGAAACGGAGGACAAGATGCTCACGATGATGGAGCGCCAGGCTGAAGTGTTGAAGCGGCAGATGGAGCAGATGGAGCACCAGGATGAAGTGTCAGTGCAGGATGAGCGACAAACCACTTTTCAGAATGGGTTTCTGGAAGTGCTTTCCCAGCTAGTGAAAGCCAACAGGTCTTCCTCCCTATAGTTGCCACTGTTAACAATGTCTGCTGCTGAGCCTATCCCTACACCTGGGACAGTTCATTTTGTATTGTTTTTATTAATACTGACACACAACTTTGCACTAAGGTGTGTATGCTGCTGAGCCTATCCCTACACCTGGGACAGTTTATTTTACATTATTGTTATTACTGTTATTATATAGTCTTGATATAACTGACACTTTATTTTATATTGATAATGTTAACGTACATGTACAACTTCTATTTTATTTACATAAAAAATGTGAACTTCTATTTACTGTTATGTCTTGAGAGTGCAATAAAGAGAACCTACATGGCGATTAAACAGATCCTGTATCTTGCTTATTTCTCCTGACACTTTATCTTTAGTGACCTGTGTAGCATCCTATACATCACATGTAAGTGATTATTCTGATACCATCATGTTTCATCGGTTATAAACTGGCGACGCTTTATTTGTCATTTATTTATCATCAATGTTGCAACCTTGTGGAGGAATGGCAGGGGCACATACACAAATATGATAATTTATATCATTTTAAATATTATTTGACCTAAAACTAAATGTTTTCATGATTATCCTCTGAGGAGGACATGACTGGAAAATAAAAGAGAAACAAAAGCACTGTACAACAGATCAGCTTTATTGTCAAAATGTTTACAATGTACAATTTACACGCTGTTCAGATGCCTCATAAGGGCTGTGCGCGTGTCTTGCCCCCCAGCCTCGGCAATGGCTGGCCCATCAAGCTGGGTCGCCGGTAAGGCAGTCCATTAGTACCTGTACTCATCATCATTACTTTCACAAAGGTTATGTAATATGCAACATGCTGCCACCTGGATTTTGATCTTGTCCATCTTGCAGTCGTTTCTTTTCATCAAGCACCGCCACCTGCCCTTCAGTCTGCCAAAAGCGTTCTCCACCACCACTTGTGCTCGGCTTGCTTTGTTATTGTACGCAATTTGCTCAGGCTGCATTAACTCAGTTACAAAGATGTATAACATGAGCACAAACAGCACAACTTCAGTCGACTCCATCTCCATCATGTCTGAGGTCGGAAGGTAAACAACAGACGCCTAATGTACAGCGAGTGGGTGGGCGTCGCAGTATACGCGGGAAGTTTTTCTTCTTCTTCTTCTCTTGTTTTTGTAGCGGATTGCAAACAACTTTAAGGTGCATACCGCCACGTACTGTACTCGCCGTGAAGTGGTTTGTGGCCTGCCAGTAAACCCAAAGCAGAAGAAGAAGAAGTGACGTCAGCGACTCATTTGCGTAATCTTCCCTCAGGGAAAAGTACTCCGGTGTGAACGCGATTGGTACTTAGTGCCCTGGGGTAAAAAGTGCCGGGGCACTGAGTGCCGGAACTATGTACTGCAAAGTACTTGGTGTGAACGCGCTAAATGTTATTTGATCAACATACTTAGCAGCTGCTGAGTGGCTCAAATCTGCAAAACTGATAAAAAAGTATAACACATCTTTGTATTCAACATTTCAAATATGTTTTGTTTCAGATAATGTAGAAGTCCTCAGTATTGAGTTTCTGTTTTTAATTTCCTAACCGCCACAGGTTAATTGTGGGTAAGTTGCCGCACTGTTGGACACCGAGCTCCAACAAAATAAGAAACATAGATTTAGCAGGAGAACAGTTTCCAGGCAACGTAAAAGAAAAACAGCTTATAATCGTGCCTGGAAATGTATAGACATGTAGGATAATACTTACTACAGGACTTTGTTCATAGAGCATAATGTGATAGTAGAATAAAAAACCTGACCGAGTAGCATTACAGATATCGGGGGGAGATAAGCAGCAGAAGTAAACTCAGCTGAAACATTATTGACTTCTCTCTGCTCGTTTTTCAGTTATTGCTCTATTGTTCCTCATGAGCCACTGTGTTATAAACGGGGGTAAAAAGCTACCAAGTTCATTTATTGAATTACTGTACTTAAGTACAAATTGAAGGTACTTGCATTTAACTTGAGTATTATCATTCGTTGCCACTTCAAATTATTCTCCACTACAATTCAGAGGCAAATACTTTATAGTCAATTTGAAAGCTTTAGTTTACAGTTCATCATATACAGAGTAACCAATTTACTTTATATGTTTCTTTATGTGGGAATTTATGGTTTTGTGGGAGCGCCTGTGACTGAGGGCGCATGTCAACATCTTCTAGCAGCACAAGGCTAACGTGTGTTCCTCATGAATATCTCATCAAGGATCGTGTGTGTGGGATACACACCGCATGTTAGATCCCCAGCTGTGAAGGTGTGAAGACCTCTGATTAGCCTGCTTGTAAGCAGTGGTGATCCGATAGTCTGCGGGGACCGTAAGCAACAATACCCCAGGGGCCCAATCGACCTGTTGAGCTGATGCCAGTGGACCTAACGTTTTTATTTATATTTAAAGTCTATTTTTGCAGCAATATGCACATAAACGCAATGTTTATATGATGATTTATATGATATATTTCAGGGTTCTATGATTATGTTACCACATTCATTGTTTAAATTGTTATATTATTTTATTTATATTCTCATTATTTGACATTTATTTTATTGTCCTCAATGGCCCTTTTTCCCCTTATTATTTTTAACGTTTTTCTTCATCCTCTTTTATTATTAAGGCCTTTTTTGTGTTTTTTCATTCCGTGTCTTTTTTCTTTTCCTTTGTGCCTTATTTATTTTACTCATAGAAACCATTAATATTATATTTCATTTTTTTTTTATCTCGTCTCATTCCTGCTGACCCACTCCTGCTGCCCAAGTGGAGTACCCTACTGTATGTGCTTAATCTTCCACAATTCTGTCTAGCATTATTTAAATAAATATTCGTCCCATAATTTTCTTTCTAAATGGAGCAAGCCTAGAGAATAATGAAGGGAGAAACTGAGAAAACTGAGTGGGCTTGACAACCAGCTGGATGGCATATTAAAGCACACATATATCCATATACTGTATAACATCAAGCCAGCATCTGTCTTCGTACATGCTAGATTTTCAAAGAGGATAAATGAGACAAGGAATGGCAATCAAGTTATGATGTAGGAGACCAGAGATAAAAGGGACCTGAAGAGGAAGCCTCGCAGTGACAGTATTCATAATTCATGAGCTTGTGAACACAGAAATGGGGGGATAAGCAAAGCAATTAAGAGGTGCGCTCAGGCACTGGTATTTCAAGCAGTGATAAGGATGTTTACAATTCAACGTATGCTTACCAATGCAGGATCTCCCATCGAGCAGGTAGGAGCCATTGTCATGGAAACCACTTCTGCACTCACAGTGGTACCAGCCGGGCAGGTTGACACAGCGAGAGTGATTGTGGCACTCGATCAGACCCTCTGCACACTCGTCAATATCTGAGGACACAAAAACACACAGCAGCGTCAGCATCAGTCCAAGTTATTTTCAGAAACTTAAACTTGAAACTTCAGCTTCTTCCTCTCTTTCTTCTTTGCCTGTCTTTTGATCAGTGCTCGATACGACAGCAGAATTTGATCAAATCAGAGCGAAAAACCGCCGCCACAACATATGAGCTGGGTCAGCCGCTGGCCACATTACCCAACCCAAAACATCTCAGCAGCTCTGTCTGCCGCAGCAGGAATCAGAGTTTATTGGAAATCACACCATTTTACAGCAGAGTTGTTTCCTTCCTGAACTTCTCTTTTTCTTTTCCTCGCCCATCCTGCTGTTTCTACTCCGCTTGCTTTGTTTCTGGTGTGTGGCGTGCATACATATGACCAGCCCAGAGGCGTTAGGTCCTCGCTACTTCTCCGGGGAGCAAATCCCTCTCATCCATTATGTATGGAGTGAGCTTTGCTTCTCATATGCAGCTCTCTAGCTTCTGGCTGCATAAGACCTGACCTGAGCACACACCCTGATGGTTTAAGCCTGACCTTCAGTCACACCTTCATTCACCTAAAAGCAATCAATAGCAAATAGGGGAAAAGTATAAGGACCGTTTGATCATGTTTAATGTTGTCGTTGAAGAGGGGAAAGTCCACATTTTTCAAGCAAATCGACAAATAAATGTTTAATAGTTTAACCAGCAGGCACTGGTCATGGTATGTAATGGATCCTAAGAGTATTCATGTACAGTATTGTGTCAAAGCAGTACCGCCAATAATGAAAGGAAAGCAACATCTTGGTAACAAACAAGTTTAAAGCTTCTAATTTCTTACATAATCTGATTTAATATGGCACCATCGTGAATGACAGACGTCAGAAAATGTAAAGCATATTTCTTGTCTGTATCAGTATCAGTGTCTTTATTTATTTGTATGCTCTTTAAGACTCTGTTGAGTTCAGCTTCAATAAAAATGTATAACATAACAGCGGACACATTTTGGCTATTTCAGTAGATGTTTCTGCTTTCCGTCTTTACTTTAATAAGGACAGATCTCTTTGCTGAATATATTTGCAGTTGTCAGCTTGCGGAGCTTGTTATGTCTTTCAAAAGAAAGTAAATGCTATTCATGCAGTTTGCCGATACGGATGCATATTTTCGACATGAGGGAAGGTTGTGTCTTTTATCTCCCTTTTTCCTTTACACCTTCACACTGACTTTTACCATTGCAGACAGCTATCTGATGGGCTGAAAATGCTTAAAGACAATACATATAAATAAAAGAAAGAGATGTTGATCTTCTAAGTAAAGTCTTGGTCAGATAAAAAACAGGCATATTCTCCAAAAGGCTGTGTGTTGGTCTGTGGACATGTTTGTATGATTGTGATAGAATCGCAACCGTCATAAAACAAACCGGCGTGAGATTAAAAAGAAAGCAGTCTTTGAAATGGACTTTGCTCAATTAAGGGCGCCAGCCCCTGACCTCTGATTCCATTTGAAAATGGTCTTTAGTTTGAGAATACATTTAGTTTTAGTTGAGTTAGGGAAGAGAGAGATTCATATATTCTTATTCTTATTATTATATTATTCTTCTTATTATATATTCTTAAATCAAAATGTTCTGCAAAGGTTGTAATACTTGCTATTTGGTCATGAATATCTGCCAGTCATCCTTTTCATCCAATCAGTAAGTAAATATGTAACATAAAAAAACATATATAACAAACTAATACAAATTAAAGTATGTTATTTTTAAACAGTTTATCCATTCATGGGTTACATCAATACTACAATTAGTAAAATATATATATGTTTACGTTGTTGAAACTAATTTAGAGTATATTTTGTTATTCAGTGTACACACACTTAACAATTTACACATGTTTGTCTCTATACAGATAAAAAAGAGACTCAGGTTGAGTCGTTTAGCATTTTGTGTTGAGGTTGTGTTGTTAGCCTGTTGGTAATAAGACGTGACAGCTGCTTGGGGGGCTGCCCTCTGTCAGCCTCTCATGTCAGAGATCTGCTCAGAGCTACACCAAAAGATTCCCTCTCTGACATCTCACTGAAACACACCAAGATTAAAGGTGACTGGTGGCGGAGAGCAGCTAACCCTTCAACAAAAGAGCAGTGCTGTGCGTGTGCCTGAGAAGGCATACGTCTGCGTGCTTGGCCCTGTTGCATGGTGGCATGGTTTCCTTGAGATCCAATCCATCAATAACTTACTTAACCCAATTTATTTCAACCAAATAACTTTTAATACTTCCGATATCTTTTTTTAAACTTATGTAACTGTGATCCAGATTGAATTACACCTAGGCAACATCTATTAAAAGGGGCCTCCCTCTGGAGGGAACTATGGGATTTCAGCCCATAGTAAATAGGTTTTTGTTTTACATGCACAAAAACCTATTTAACACACGACAGAAAGGGGAAAACCCCAAAAAGCATAATAGGGCCTCTTTAAAGAACAGAACTTCTCAAATTGATGCCATTGGCTTCACAATCCTCAATTCATACATTCACGATGAACGATTGTTCTAGCATCTCTACTGTAGACTTATAAATTGAGATGGGATTCATTTAGATCCCATCACTTTTCCGCCAACATGAGAGGATTTTGTTCTGGTTCGCACAACATATATTGTTAATAGCACAATGATTTAATCAAAATAAGGCAAGATTAGTTATTCATTACATTTATTCCTTTTTAATAGCTGACATTCAAACTTTCGATTTAGGCATATTTTTTTAGACTACAAATTCAGTACACTGCCCTGCTTTGCAAAAACAAATAAGTATGTTCTTGTTCTTGAAGATAGAGCATTGGAAGGGGAAAATAAATAATGCCTGCAGCTGGAAATCTACAGTGCCAAACAAAAGGTGCCTCTGCTGCACTCCTTCCTAATAACAGTAATTCCGCTCTACACTCCAACACTGTCCATAATTTATGCAAAGTGACTCATTCTCAGAGGTTTTTCACTGCTACTATCAAACACAACCACTTTAATTGCAAGGTATTTTAAGAGCTGCAATTCTTCTTTTCATCTTAAATACATTTTTGAATGGAAAATTAAAATGTTCAACATTTATTTCATCTGCTCTCTCTTTCTCTCTTTCATCTATCTTTGGCTTCTCTGTAATTCACAGAGGATAGTGACACACTGTTTGGACTCTGTACTCTACAGCCCTGGAATGAAAAACTATGGCTATAATTGACCTGCCTACTCTGCGCTTTAACAATGTGTCAAGGTGTTTGAAACTATACTGGGTGAAAAGTGTGGGGAAATATTTTAGAACACTATAGCAGAACAATGAACCTATAGAAAAGACAACCTATAAGAGGAATGCTCATTTCAGTGACCTGGTCCAGACACAGCTGATCATTAGTTTAATTTGCTTGATTTAGCTTCCAGGTGTTGAAAACTGTCACTGCCAACCTGAACTACAAGCAATGTTTTTTTTTGTTCCGGTATGCAATTAAGTGTTGTCGGAAATCCTTTTGTCTCCATTTATCCATTCCTACTGTCTCCATCTTTTGTAATATTTATATACTTTATCATACCATTTTTGGGGGTTAGGTCTTGTGTATTTTTTGTTTAGTACAGCCAAAGATGTGAGAGAGGGGTGGACTTCAGATTCTTGTCTTCACCTTGAATACATAATAGTTTTGGCTCTGTGGAGGCGGTATTGCAATATTCACTATTTGTTAAGATTCAAATGTAATTTTCATACATTTTGAATTTAAATGTCTCTTAAATCTGTTCTCTTCCTTTTTTGAAATATGTTGTGCACTTGTGAATTTTCCCATCGATCAACAACGTATTATCTTCACAATGGCATGAGGGAACTGGGAATGGTTCATTCTATAGGGAGCATGAATGTGCTCTATAAATTAAATGGGAAATAAAACTGTTTTACATGCAGTACGTTGCCAAAATCCTGCCTGCCATATTTGCCATCTTTAAATTAATGCTATTTATTTAAATGTGACGAATATGCTTATCAGCACAACACATATTTCAATGATGGATCCACAATGAAAGAAGAGCTGAAAGTGAAAACCCAAAGTGAAAAGATGATCCCTCTGATCTGAGACCTGTGATAATCCACTGCACCAATTGTAAACTCAGAAATAAATACTAATTCTACCAGGACGCTCTATCTCTTTTTATAGAGAGCACCTTTTATTTAAAAGCCCATTCATCACCCGCCTTGTAAAGCCTTTTCATGTAGATGCAATAAAAGTTCACTTCATTCACACACAGCTAATAATTCATTTTGCTCAATAGTCCTATAAAGCTATTTGTTAGCTTGTTTGTGTGTGTGAACAGCCCTTCCCGTCTGTGGCAGTGATGTGGACAGGTGACCTTCCTGTGGTATAAAGTACAAGATGCTCAAGTACACACACACTCCATCAATCTTTGTTATAGCCAGAGGAAGGAAAGCAACCCGACAGCATATCACATTTCCTTTTGTTTCCTTCCATTACAATGCAAACGAGAGCACTAAGTGCTTTCTGCTGGGCTTCACTTCCTCCCCGCCTGTGGATTATCCCAACATGGAAACGCAACGACTTTATGACATCTCGGACTGCTAAAGGAAATGGAAATAATCCACACATAATTAAAATAATCGCCAAACTAGAGAATACTGTGGCCTGCTGATCTTTTCATGGTTTTTCTTATAGCAGCCCAACCTTGAAATAACATCCGTAAAATGTCGTAAGA
Organism: Trematomus bernacchii; assembly: GCF_902827165.1. Lineage (NCBI taxonomy): Eukaryota > Metazoa > Chordata > Actinopteri > Perciformes > Nototheniidae > Trematomus > Trematomus bernacchii. Next base: position 19,559,335 of record NW_022987973.1, read on the forward strand.
ACCATTGACAGTAATATGTTTTCAGACAAAAAATGATGTAGGTGTTTGATGTTATACATGATAGTCTGTGAACAACATTTAAATTACATTTACAAACTGCTGAATTAAAAGACCAATTGTAGTGACCACAGTCAAGTAGTATTAAACAATGGTGGGCGGTACAGCAAGGCATTCTCTGCTGGCCTAAACACTATCTGAATCACCGACTAACCTTTTAATGTTTTTTCATTAACATTTTACAGTTATTAAATTATTTCTAATAATCTATTCTCTTCATTTTATATCTTGTATCTGTGTTGCGCTCAGTTGTACTGCGTCCAGTAATTGTTGTTAATGTTGGAGCTTTTATCCAATCATATTTAAGTCAGAATGTGTTGCTGGGTCAAAGGAATCTGCCCTGAGGCCTTCAGAATCAACAGTGCGGGCGCTCATAGCTTAAAATGAATGGCAATGAAACTGTTGCATTGACCAATCAGATTTGCGGTTAGATTTTGAAGCTGTTTTTTCAACTCACAATGGCTGACAGCAGAGGAGAAATTGATTTGGTGAAGCTAGCAAACACTTCCAATTCACTAGCTACGAGCGGTACCTTGGCTCACAGCCTCCGAGGAGCACTGCAAACTCTAATGTTAGGAATGCCTGATATTCGCTAATGATCGACTTGGTGTTTGGAGCCATCAAGGGTTTGCCAACTTGAGTTGTCTAACCCAGGCAGCAGCGAGACACCAAAGCACGGCTGGACTCTTACAAGCAACAATGCTTTTGAAAAGAGAGGGGAAACTTGAGTGGATCTACAGCTTAACGAACAACTGCGCAGAGAAACGGAGCTCCACAATGGTGTTGCCTGAAATTCGACTGCACAGACTTGACTTTCAGCATTGCGTTAGAACAGGATTTATTATTGGAACTGAAAACTCAGATAATCTTTACAACATTTAGTCAGAGTAATTGAACTCTTCTTGAGGAAAGAAAGGAGGATGGATTTTGTTTTCAAATAATCCAATGTATTGGCGAGTAAAGGCTAAAGTTACTTTTTGATTTACATTTTTTTATATTTTCTTGTCCTTTTATTATGACTGCATGTGGTTGCAGTCATAATAGTCTCGCTACATTAGATACCTGTCCGAGATGCACTTTCCTCTTATACTGCGTTTCTGTATCTATAACTTGTGGAGATGGATTTATTCAGGTAGGAAACTAGTGAAGGCCTAGGTGTGAAATGCACGGCCAGCTACTGCATTTAAATCGTTTCAACATTTAGTTTGTCAGTTTCACACTTTGAAGTCGCATTTACTGCGTTTTAATTGAAGCAAAAATCTCCAACACACATTATTCTGTATTACAGATCGAAAATCGTGAAGCATTTTCTTCTCACTACTGTTGCTACTGTGCATATTCTGACATATCGATCACACAAACAAAGGCAAACTTGTGGCTCCTTATGTTATAAATCCACCATGTATCCAACAGTATTGTTTGCACTACATTTTTGACAAAGAATGCACTTCACTTTGTGTGAACCATGCGTCCATTGTTTGGACAGCGGTTAACTTTTTGATCCTAGACTCTAGATTCTTCACTCTAGACCAGGGGTCGGCAACCCCTGGCACCGTAGCCAGTGGCACACTAGGAATAAGTCGAATAAGTGTGCAAAATATTTAAATTGTATTTTCGGATCCTGAACGAGACCGCCGCCAGAGCGCGTCTCCCCGTTACCTGCAGAAGGAAGCCATGCACGCAACGCAGCCCCGCTCTCTTTAACTCCAGGTGACTTTCTGCCGCTTTCCTCCGTGGTGCAGTGCTGATCGTTTCACCACGGAAGAAAGCACTTCACAAATTGCAGTACCCATAAGGAGCTTTACAAATGTCGCAGTTTTTGCGTGGCTGTGTGTGTCTTTAGTTGAAAGCCCAGTGGCGATCTGCTCATCTCTCATTGAAATAATATGCTACAAAGGGGCGGACTGGCCATCTGTGTGTTGAACTTTCCTGTCGGCTCCCAGACCGTAGTCGAGGAGGGCAGAAGCAACGAGCTTCAGGTTCAATAACCCACTTTAGCTTAAATGACTGGAGAGAGGCGAGCTCTTCTTGAGAGGCCGTTGCATTTATTTAGCTGTTCTTCTGTTTCACAAAATACATCACAGACCTCTGTTTTTCTGCTGCCTCGTTTCACTTCCAGAAACATACTCACACGCACACGCCACACCCCTCTCTCTCTCTCTTAAAGGGACAGCGATCTCATCTCACTCTGCATGACCCTAATATCATAACATGTGTGTTCTGGAGAATCACAGAACGGACGATCGTCCTTATTATTATGCCGTTTAAACCAATTATTTAAATGTGTTTGTTAAATTCGGTATCATGTAAGTTGCGCTGACAGGTCCACACACTGCTTCCCCGCAGCGAGGCCCCCCCGACCTCCTGTTGATAGATCACGAGCGTCAAGCTCCTCAACATCCTCAACATCCTCAACACCCCCCCACCCCCCCCCCCCCCCCCCCCGTTGATAATTCTCGATCGTTGGCACGCTGATAATTTTTTTTTTTTTTAAATGGCACTTCATATCAAAAAGGTTGCCGACCCCTGCTCTAGACTCTAGAGTCAGAGTAAAACAGTTATTTGAAAAAGTCATGAGCATCAAACAGTGGATGGGTGGCAAAGAGAGGTTAATCGTAGGCGAAGATGAAAAGATAAGTAAGAAGATATCGGCTTTATATTTAGATGCTCTTAACCTCCAACCGAGCATGGTATACACAGCGGAGTAAGTGGAGCAGTGGTGTGTTTTATTACATAGGAGGGGAGAGAAGCAGAGAGGACAGATATACATGAGATAAAAACAGACGGGCAATAAGACAGTGACATTTTGAGCAGAGAACATGTCTTCATGGGAAATCAACACTGACAGCACTTAACTGACGCATCAGGTTTTTTTTTTCCATTTTCCTTACTACTATTATTTTTACATTAGTGGTGTTAGTTTAAAATATATAAGACAGTTGTAAATGACGAATGAAGTCAAACAACAAAGAGCGGCAACACCTGATGGTGGATACACTTTTGATCTTAGTGGGTAATAGAAACACGTAGAACATGAAATTGCACTTAGAGAGCGTAAGCTTCTTTGGGAAGTTGTTCTTCTGACTTCAGCGTGTTCATGAGGTGTAAGTTGTAATGTTGAAACAACATGGACTCTATAGAGATGATGTGTTGTATTTGCGCAGAACATTAGAGCGCTATTTATACCTGGTTCTGAGTTGTTCTTTCCAACCTGTTATGTGTATTTCCCAGTTATTAGGAAACCATGTAAATGATGCACAAATCATGCAAACTCAACGAAAGTGAAACTAAATGTCTGCATCTGCCTGATGATTTAGATATTTTCCAAAAGTGAATGGGTTCTCCCTTAATCCATGCTACACTCTTCCATCAAGTTTCAAGTTTTTTTTTTTTCAAATCCTGCTGACAATCTAACACAAACATAACCTTCTCAGCAGAGGTAAGAATGAATACCAAACTCTTCAACAACAGTAACACCTGAGGAATATGTACTGTGCTCCGCCAGTACTTATAGAACTAGGGTTACGATAAGTAACCTTTAAATAATACCCTTAATCTGAACAGTGACATTTCTACTGACAATTCAGGCTCCTATAATCATTAGCAGGGGCGTTTCCTGGACCTGGAAACATTCGGGGCTTAGCCCACAGTGGTGGCGCCAGACATTTTCTTTTGGGGGTGCTGTGGGGTAGCTTGACGTTTCATAGAGGGTGCTCAAACATGTAGGGTTTCCCTTTAAGGTACCGGGCTACAGTGGAATTGTCTACTGCAACACTCCCCACATGCACATACACAGTACACCCGCGACTGTTACAATGAAGGCTCGATAATCAGCTCACAGCATATGGGTGTAAGCAGAGGTAAAGTGGATGGACCTAACATCCTCAAGGGGGGTCCTCACCTCCTCTAGGGGGGTCCAGGGCATGCTCCACCGGGAAGATTGTTTTTTAAATATTGAAGTTAAAAGCATCAATCTGGTGCACTTTGATAGCAAAATTAAGAGATCTATGGATACATCTCTCAACACCCATATGAAACAGAACTGTAAACAGATTTTATTTTTCTTTATGGATATTTTACAAATCGCTCCCCTTTTAAACTGTATTCTTGTTTTACTGTCATATAGTATTTCATAACTGTTTTTCATTTATTCTCTTATTTTTTTTATAACTATAATGATATGTATGAAGGTGTGCCTCGGAAATAATCTTTTACATAATTCGTGACCAAACCGTTTGAGACCCACTGAGATAACTTAGACTTAAATTAACTATCTAAACACTCAGAGAGTCCTTTAGCTCACCTGAGCCTCTCAGTCTGACTGGAGAGGACTCTCCTCCAGCTTGTTGTGGAAACAGCTCCTAATGTCCGTTAGTGCAGCTAGCTAACCAGATGCTAACAACACGGTCCCTGCCCCTGGTGCCCCATGGTCCCTGCTGGCACCGGTGCGCACTCTCTCTCTCTCTCTCTCTCGCTCGCTCAATCACACTAAATGCGCTATTGCCACACACACAGAGCCGAGCTTGAATGAAACACAGAGACCCATAAGTACTTTTACTGTATTTCCATGATGCAACTCTCTGATTGGTCTGGTGTCTTGCCTCTGTGGCATTCACTGAACACGGGAAATTACAATCCTGCCGTGCTCTCTAGTGTCATGATGAGGTAAAGCACGGTTAATGTATTATATTATTGAGGGAGAATTGTCCGGGGCTACAGAAAAAACCTGGGCTAAAGCCCCGAATGCCCAGGCCAGGCGACGCCACTGATAATTAGCACCTTATCTTTCACTGCCACTTCAAACTCTTTCATAGTTTCAATCAAATCCTCATTTAAAATATGACTTCCACACAATCACACTTTTTTTACCTATCAATTTACCTCCTACCTTTTCTTCAAAAATGTATCTTTTTCTAGTTTGGTATAAGGATGTCTGCTCTCTCCAGGTTATCAGGGTTCTGTTAACATGCTATCACTGTTATTTCTCATCTTTTAGCACACAGTGAGAATAAATCAGACCATGTTCTTCTGAGAATGAGATATGCACGTAGAGAAAATCAGTTTGACACACAGAGACTGACACAGATTCAGAGATACAGTTATTTGGCCCAGCATCACATCTGTAGCGGCCTCGGGCAGCAGCCAGAGGGCCACAGACAGGGACCCATTAGTGGCATGAGGGAGGAGAGCTGCATTCTTCACCTAGAACTCTCCATTTCTGCATGGTTTTTTATACCCTTTAAAAAGGTTCAAAGAAAGGCAACGGTTTTTAGAAACAGAGTAGCCATTTCAAAAAAATGTATTCTACATTTTGTCAGCCAATACAATTCAATTTACAGGCACCAATGTAAAGTCTGTGCCAGGTTGCATCTTTGAAATGTTACTTTTGGGTATTGAAAGTCTCTTTTAGGGAACAACACTGAGGAATTAGCTTGCCTCGTTCATTAATGAATAGACATTTGAGGCTGTTTATCGGGAGGCTAATTAGTCTTCCGTTGATTGCTTTCATAAAAAGTGTTGCACGCTGATTGCCACTGATTACCTCTCAGGAGTCCAAATGTTCAGTTTGAACGTATATTTAGTTTTGGTATTGAGGTTTGTTTCTCCACAACAAAGCAAAAAGTGTTGTTAAATAATTGACCAAAGGCATGATGAATCTAAGGTTTGAATTAAAACAATTATTTTTTTGCATTTTCAAGAATTTGAGGTGTAGAAACACACATCGTCCAAGTAATTACTTTGCTGGTCATTCAAAAAGAACAGTGATATTCGAGTGCACTTCTTCTTTGTCATTGCACACAGGCCCAACATTTCTCATATACATGAGTGAATGCAAAGGTTGCTTCCAGTTCAGTGACTCAAAGGGGCTTATTTTCAGGTTCCATAATTGTATGTCTGCCTCTGTATGTCTGCCCTACAGTGACATGTTTACATACTTTAATGTAAAAAAAAAGTGATTTATTTTTCTCATGTGATGTCACGGAAGTAAACAAAGGATTCCAATCAAGGCGTTTCAGGCAGGGGTGTGTAGGAGATAAGCCTCTGCAGACCATTTACATGCACAAAAACCTGATACAGTAAAGGGACAAACCGAAAAAAGCATAAAAAGGAAAAAGAGAGGAAAAATGAAGGAGCCGTAGGAAATGAAGGGATGAAGAACAGAAGATGAGGAGAGCATGATGTGGAGGATAAAGGAAGGAAGAACGAGAAGCAAAATAGGAAAGGAAGAACATGAGGAGGAGGGAGAGGAAGAAAGATGAAGGAGGAGGGAGATACATTAGCTGTCATTTTGTATGGCTCTCCTGGGTACAATTCAAACATAGGGCTTTAGCAATAAAGTGTGAAAGTGTGTGTGAGTGTAAGATAGAGTGAGAGAGAGACCTCAGACCGACCTAATGACCGCTCCTCTGATGTCATGATAAAAACAATATGATGCTCCGGCTTAGCGCTAATAAGCGGGGACAAGCCAGACAGGCGAGGGATCACAAGGAGTCGTCCTCCGGTCTTACCTGTCTCACAACGGCGTCCTGTAAATCCTGAGGGACACACACACGTGTTGGGAGACACACAGGTCCCGCCGCTCCTGCAACCCTCCTCGCAGAAAGCTAGAGGGAAAACAGAGAAAAGTATTTGTTCAGTTTGACATCATATCCTGGATATCACAGCAGCAGCAGGAAAAAACACTTTGCAGTTGAAGGTGAAGGCATTACAAAGTAGAAAGTGCTTTCACTGGGAGGAAACACACTTATTTTGTCATTCACATTTGTTGATAAATTGTGTTTTATGTTTCCTTGTGTGAAGTGCCATGGGGCAACTTCATAAAATATTAACCCGAGATCTGAAGTGACAATATTGTGCCACCAAAATTGGCCAATTACCTGATACACCGCTTTTTAAGTGGTAATTATCTACAAGAAAAGCTTCTCCATGAAGGTGTTAAAGTATCAGAGTTAAGTAATGGATATGAAGAGGCACCATGGGTAAAACATGTCTTAGAGCAAGACTGGCAAGAGTGTTGCCTTTTCAAAAATGCCCTTATTAATATGTGTATTAAATACAAAAAAGATCAAGTGACTATGGTGTTGGCCACTGCACATGAAGTTAAAACTGCTTGCTGAAAAGAGAATACGTTTTCTTTTTTTTTCACAGGAATAACACTAGAGTACATATTGGCCTTATATTCATCAAGGGGGCAGAACAACGACAACGACTAAATTATTGATTCCTCTTTTTCAGTTTTTGCTTAAAGTCTTTACATAAACACATATTCAATAAGCTAAAAAAAAACGATTTCTTTAAATGTATAAATGTCACTTACATCAAAGTGCAGTGTTTAATAGATGGAATGGCTTTTCAATGACTTTGTGTGGTGTACCTGTGAAGCCACATCAGATAGCTAATGCTAAACTGACATGATAATTATATTTTCTTTAGGGGCTTTACTCTAAAAGCTTGAATGTACTTATTGGAAAGCACAGTGATGAAACACTTTATCTCTGCTACTCAAAATTGTCTCCAAGGTATGGGACTGTTTTTATATAGCATGATTTCTGAAAACCTTACAAGCACTTTGCTACGATGTCTTTTTAACCACATGCACCCACACACACATCCACACACTGATTGTGGCGGAGCACATAAGAAGTTCAAGGACTGCCTGCCCTGCTGTCAGAGATACTGTTGTGCCACATGAAAGACATATGAAAAGATCACCTGCTTGGCTAAACTACGAGAGATATTGGCCGGCAGATGGGGCAAAAATCATCTCTGTCCCAATCATGTACTTTCAATGCCTGACCATCGACTTTAAATTCGTACCTCCAACCTATTAATTCAGGTCTTAACAAAAGCAGCCAAGGTGAAATGTGTTTATTTTTTGTTACAAATATGTGTGCCATTACATTCCAAATTATAAGTTTTGTTATGTAATAAAAGCTGGTGTGAAAAAGCCCTGAGAGGTAATACATGTTTGCCGTTACTACTACAGAAAAAAACACATTGTCTCATTGTTCGCCCCATCACTAGAGGTTTGGAAATTGTAATGCTGCAGTCTCAAAATACGTCAATAAATGAAGGTTTGAACCTGACCTGATAGAGAAAAAAGTTTAGTTACAAATCATTATGTTTGAATGTAACAAACAATAATAGCTGGACAAACAGTCATATTTAGATTAAAATGTGTTAGAATATGCATATTGTTATTGATCCCCTACAAAGCTACCTGCAAAAATGTACTAACTTACTTAAATAATGAAACAAGCAAATTTAAGCCGCTTTTTGTGGGGACCCCCTTGAAAACGAGATGGTCTATCTCAAGGGGTTTATCCTAATAAATAAATGTCTATAAGCCAAGCCATGATGTTTTACTAAACATAATCAATGGGTGTTGTTGATTTTTGTTGTTTCAGATGATCACGCTACCCACGTCTTTGAACATGCCACAGTAATCCAGATAAATAACCCCAAAACGGTAAAATTGATTGCAGTTTAGCTGCATACTGTAGGAACATAATTTTTGTAGGAGAAATGTGTTATCAAAAGGCATTTCACTTGTATATTGTGCACTTATTGAACATCTTGTGTATTTGCATGTGAGAGCAACTATCTTCCTGCCGTTTGTAGGAAACTGGCTGGCAGTGCAAATGACTGCTTTTTGTTCTGCTGGTGCTCAGGGTGTGATACATCGACATGGCTGATACGAACACACAAAGGAGAAGGGGAAGGGGAAGGTTGAGTAGAGCAGGATGAGGAACGTACTCTACAAAACAAAAGGAAGAGTAATTTATGGAAAGACAGTGAGAAAGAGTAGTTATTCAGTGCTTAAAGCGAGGAGGATTAATCCAAAAAGGAGGGCAGACTTAATTGAGCAAGTTCATTAAAGAGAGCATTGCTCAGCTTAATTAATGACACAATTTGAAAGATGAGTCTTAATGGGCTGACAAATCTATTTATAGTCACTTACATAGGGTGTGTGTAATGTCTATGTGGCATCTTGTCTCCCTCTTCTTTATGATTTTGAAGAAACATAATGTATCTGTTTAAATTATCAGCCGGGTGTTTAGAAAAAAAGCCTAATATACAAATAAATGCATTAGTGCAATAAATAAAAACAGAGTCCTATGCCAAAAGCTATTAGAAATATTAATTTGACTGGTTCCAGTATTTAAGAACTTCTATCAGGCTCTCATTAGGAGCCTGATTGCCTCTGTACTAATAAACCTCACACTTAAAAATTAATTACACTTATATTGACTCAATCTATCTCCTGGTCTCATTATCATTTCACCACCATCAGCATAATGTCGCCTGCCTTCTGAACTAATGACTTCCAAAGATGTGGGGGCTTTATTAGGGCGTGGGTGTCTGTTTTTAAGATCCACATTTTTCAATCAAAGCTGCAACAATTGTATTGCCCAGAGACAACACCCAAGTGTTTATTTTTTATGAGAGAAAAAAATAATCCCGTTGGCAAAAAACAACTCTCTCACACTTACATACTTTAACATAGGCAAATATCAATTAAACATTTTCAGTTTACAGTTTTAAAGGGACCCTATTATGCTTATTTTTAGGTTTCTTATTTGTATTTAGTGGGAGAGAAACTCCCTCTGAATGGAATTTAGCCTTTGCATTTAGCCTTTGCAGACCATTTACATGCACCAAAACCTATATACCACAGGAAAGGGAAAACCCAAAAAAGCATTATAGGGCCCCTTTAAATGCTTTGAATTTGGAATAATTACATATAATAACACAACTTTATTTCAAGCTGGAATTATATTTGAGTGTTCTGTCAGCCCTGCCATGGGCATTCAACACAGGATGTGACTTAAAAGTACAAGATATAAGCCATTGATTGATGAAGGATGGCATTTTTTGCTAAAATGCACTGCTAGCCATGTGTTGAACCTGTCAACTGCCAACGGTTTTGAGCTCAGCTCTGTATTATGTTTTACTGCTAGTGGCTTGTTTTGCTATACGACAAACCAATCATGGCCCAGCATGTGTTATTTTTAGAGATTAAGGTGAAATCCAGTGAGGTACAAACACTTTATCTTACAGGCCGTCATGTGTCTGCCGGTAGGGCCAGGCGTTGGTGTCCATTCTTTACCTAAATGTGTTCGTGTTTACATTCTTTTCCTATGAATTTACGACATAGCGGCGAATGGAGACAAGCAGACTTGCCCTTGAAATTGCTTTGCTGGATATTCGGTATGTGTACAGCTATGCTCCCTTGGGGTTTTCTTTGAGAAAATAACATTGACTATAGATGGAAAGTGTGATGCTTTTCCATGCCATCCATCCATCCATCTTCTCCCGCTTATCCGTGGTCGGGTCGCAGAGGTAGCAGTTCCAGCAGAGAGCCCCAAACGTTTCCTTTAAGGTGCTGGTTCTTCAGAGAGGTTTTCCATGCCCAAGAAGAATAAAATAAAAATAAAAATGCGGTGCTGATGTTCAAACTATCACAGTGGAAAACATTGTATATCACTGAAGAGGAGTGGTGATTCAAATCCCATACAGTAGAAATATGAGCTGTACAGCAACCATGTATTCTGTTACAATTTTCTATTACTGTGGTTGTAGAGATTGATCTCTGTGTATCCTCCTGTGGCACAACAACCTGATGTTTACTATTAACGCACCAGCTCGCAATCATGGTTCATTGTTGTTTGAAATATCTCAACAAAATCACACTGACTTGTACAGAGCATCTCAACAAAACATCAGCTCCTTACTCCATCATCTTCTCCTGTTTGTGTGCCTTGAATCAACTTGTATGCACAAATCCCCCCACCATTCCTCCTCCCTGGGCTCCCTCCACAGATTACATTAGCAGGACCCCCCCCGCCACAGCGACAAATAGCCTGTGGTAGGGCTGAGAGGAGGAGGCTGACCTCCCTCATTGTAGTCCCAGTGACCTCCAGCTAAACTATCTTCCTGGCTAAGTGAGACTACTGCTGACTCGTGACTTCCCGGCACATGCTTATATCCACAGATTTGGTATTTGAGTTTCCCATTAGGGGCCTAGATTGCTTTCCGGTGGGTGGTGAGAGTGGAATCATTCGACTCTGTGCCGTGGCTAACAGCCGCATTCACAGTCGTTGGGCATCCAAGGATCCATTTCAGAATTAAGAGCAGGGATATCACAGAGAAAGCCAATGGGTATTTCACAAAATCATGAAGGAGAAAAAAATAAGATTTCTAATTTGATGGTGAAATTGAACTAAGCGAATAATTTGTGTCCCGTGGAGGACACATCACAGCTCAGTGATGTGCTGCATTAAAACATTGCTAGCCTCTTGATAATGATCTCATCTCTTGTTTAACTTCAACAGTTTGAAGACGCAAGAATAAAAGGATGACTCATTGCCTCTTTTATGTAATCATTAGCCTCACATTTGACTGTCATAAGTTAATAAATGACAATGTTTGAAGGCCATTTATCAACAGTTACAGATTCAGAAACCTCAAACACCTTATAACCATAGATGTTATATCTGAAGCATGATGTGTGAGATTTTAACTGCAATATCCTATGCTTTTATGCATGACGTCTAATTGACTTTTTTCTTGCATGCTTATTAAGAATAATGGCCTCAGGGAGACAAAAATGTCCCTTTACTAAGACAGTGATACGTAAAAGAGGTCAGAGTCAGTTTTGTCTTGCACATCCAGACTTATCTCCACAGGGCTGTCAGCATTACTAGATAGGGGATAGGGGATAACACATTCTCAAAACCAACCACAATCGTCCTGTAATAGTGCAGTGCAGTGCATGTGAAGGCAGCTCCCTTGCAAGATATATGTTGTAGATGGCAGAACAAGAGGAGATTTCCGGATGTAATAGGCTGCCAATGTAAGGGTGTACATTACCACGCAAAGTCAGAGACCATCTGGTGAGGAAAGTATTTTCAGTAGATGATGAAAAAATCAGAACTAATAACTATAATTTAGAGATCCATCAGATACAGTATATGAATGTGTTACTCCATGTCCGCTTGGTGTCTCCATAAGAGACTGTTTGCTAACATAAAACACCGTAATGTTGTTACAATGAAGTAAAATGTCAGCTTTTATTTGCATATTCCTCTTCAAAAATAAATGAATGCAGCTTTTAAAAACTCAACATGTCTTCCTTAAGATTCAAAACAAGGAGGCGGATATGCAATACGACACATAACAGAGTGTTCCTGAACACATCATCAGTAGTTCCGACAGAGGAACAGATGGGGTATCTACATAATGGGCTCCTCTTTATCACTCTCTCCTACAAAGCAGATATCAGAGATAGAAAGAGAACTCCCCCTATGCAGTGTGCTATCTGCCTAGCTTCCCTGCTAAGGAATGCACAGCAGCAGGCTTAAATGTAGAGGTGGGGGTTCACTGTAGGCCAGCAAGAAAGAGCTGAGCAGGGCAGAAACTCGCTTAAGACGGAATTAACGCTCTCCCATTTACTCATACAAATGCCTCACTTTGATATGCATCAGACTGGAAGCAGTTCACCCTTGGCTGTACTCTTTGTTGGGCATTTACTGAACACCCAGATAATGACCGCACTTACAAGACAATAAGGACCCGGGCCAGGCGGTCGGCAGGGATTAAAGTCGCGTTAGGGAAGATTTTCAATGCCATAATGTATCTGCAAAGGGTTGGAAGGGTGGTTGATCGATACTGCTGACACAGCAATTAATTCCACCGGGTGCTTTCAGAGATCCATCGCGAGATCCATCGCTCTGGTACGAACCTTCACACATTTCAAACTGCTCATGGATGATGAGTGACCAGCTTTGAGGTTTCCAAGAAAAAGCAATTCCAGGAATAATTATGGGAATCAAACTCTCACCTCTTCTATACTATTATAATATTACTTCTTCGATTATGTTTTACTCACATTAGACACCACTATTAGCTTTTCAAGACACTGTTGCTGAGTTACAGATAGAGTTACCATTAAATGTATTTTATTGAAAACTCCAAGTTGGAAGGATTCTTAGCAATTCATTATAATTATCTTCAATTGGTCTTTGATCACTTTGAAATGATGAAGATTACGTGCCACTATAGATTAGAAGAAAAAGTGAAGTTCATACTTTCCACTGACATTGTGTTCAATTATAAATACAAAATACAGCTTCCAGTGTTAAATGGGCCACTTACATTATTTCTTTCACTTTAAAAACATTATTTAATTATTAACTTTTCTGATTATTTTTCGAGTCATGACAGTGTAGGGCAGCATAACACAACCCTTTATTTTTGTCTACATGGTTCAAAAGTAATTAGAGGAAAAACTCCTTTAAAATCTGTGGATTTCTGTCCCTAGAGTTAGACTGATCTCTTAAAAGCATCTTCTACTTCATAATCCTAATCCAAAAACACACTTTTATAAACCTCCAAAAGTTAGAGGTTGCCTTAAAAGACTTGCAGATGCTCTATTTACACTTCATCCGTATGATCTGTGAACACTGAGAACTTTGAAATAACATGGACCTGCAGAGAGTGATGAATTCATCATGCAGTCGATGACCCTATAGCTCAGGGGTGGCCAACCCACGGCTCTCGAGACGCATGCGGCTCTTTGCCCAGTTTCATGCGGCTCTTCAGTTCATATCAAATTGTATATGTGTGAGTGTGGGGGAGAGACACGGACTCCTGACAGTTAAACCTGATATTTAGTAGGTCTGTTAAGTATTGAATGCTGATAATTGTGACGTAATTTGGCCGGTCAAAGTTGTTTGGGCTCGGATAAAATCGCTCCGTTACTTTCGTCGCGTGTTACTTTCGTCCCGGCTCTCCCTACGTGTGTATGTGTGGTGTCAGGTGTCAGTATGAGAGGATGACAGCGCGTCTAATTTTGATGTGGCCCAAGAGCCAATCACAATAATACCTGCGATGCAGTGAACCAATCACCCTTTGAGGGGGGAAAACCTATCGTTGATTAAACACTATCTGACCATGAACTGAGTTTGATCCTAAAATGGCAGGGAAGAAATGCACAGCTAAGCGAAAATATGAAGACGAACATAGGAAGTTTTTAGTAGAGTGGGAGAGTTCATATTTTTTTATCGAACGCAATTGCAAGCCATTTTGCCTTATATGCCAGACAGCATTAGGCTTCAAATCTTCAGCGCCATTTCACCTCACTCCATGCTAACATCGACCAGGACTTCCCAAAAGGTACGGAACTTCGCAAGCAGAAGATGAACACCTTGAAAAGTCAGGCAGAAAAGCAGACACAGTTTTTCAAAAAAATAATGAAGCACTCTTATCAAGTTGCTTGGAACATAGCACGAGCTAAAAAGCCGTACAATGAAGGGGACTGACACACGTGTGAGAGAATTGCTTCGAGTGGCCACAACGGAATGCAAGCCAGATTTGAGGAGGATTGTTCAAAGCAAGGAATGTCAGAAGTCCCACTAATTTAACCCTTCTCTTGCGTTAGGTCATACCCCCCTTCCCATGCTATTTTCGGTCAAAATTGACCGGTGTGATTTGCACAGTGATATCTCTGGAACCCCTTATCCAATGTTGATGGTTGACATCTCATTTGAACAGTCAAAGCAAGTATAATCAAGGGGTGACAGACAGCATGACACCAGGGGTGAATTTCATATTATTCTTTGCAGTAAGTTCAAAGATAGTGCTTATTTTACATTACTGTATATTATAAAAATGCTTGCCATGTAGGCTGTGATTACTGGAGATGGAAATGCTTTAGTTAGTGTTGTAGCTGAGATGTATTGATTTGATACAAGCAAGCCAGTGTTTCATGTCATGGTCCGAACCCAACCGTTGGCCCATCAAGTTCAGCATTCACTGCACTCACTGTGATGAATATAAAATAAGACACTGATACTGTTTTCCTCAATGAACATTTATTGAAAGAGAAAACCATAACAGAACATGTGTGTGTGTGTGTGTGTGTGTGTGTGTGTGTGTGTGTGTGTGTGTGTGTGTGTGTGTGTGTGTGTGTGTGTGTGTGTGTGTGTGTGTGTGTGTGTGTGTGTGTGTGCTCACGTGTGTTCACGTGTGTTCACATAGTTGGCAATGCAAAATTGTGGAATGTCACCTCAGGCTCCTCTCCCTCAGGGGCTTCTATCTCAGGGGCCTCTATCTCAGGGGCCTCTCCCTCCTCTCCCTCAGGGTCCTCTCCCTCAGGGTCCTCTCCCTCAGGTGCCTCTTCCTGGTCTGTTGTAGGCTCATAGTCTGGATCGCTGTTGTCTTCCATTTCTGAGACATCTTCCTCTATCTCCTCTTTATCTGGTTCAATCTCCTCTTCATCTGGTTCAAAAAATGTCGCCTGCTCATTGTGTCAATGAGTCAAATGTGAGCAAGGCACAAATATAACTGCTTGAGAGACAGTAAGGGAGGCGCATTTAGCGCGAAAGAAAGTGAGAGGTTTGTGTTTCTCGAGGGGCACAGAGCTCGCACCTGTGAGAAGGTATGATACATTGTATCATACAGCGCGAGAAAGGGAGAGGTTCCCGTGTGTGTGTGTGTGTGTGTGTGTGTGTGTGTGCATGTGTGCGTGTGTAAAGTTTTAGATTTTCATTTTATCTGTGTGAGAAAGAGAGGGGAGGAAGAAAGTGAAGGAGCACAGAGAAAGGCTGAGAACAAAAGAGAGAAGGAGGGGTGGGTGCACGCGCATCTGTGACTGTGTGTTTGATGTGGCTCTTTGCAGTAACATAGTAACATTTTTGGCTCTTAACCTCTGACTGGTTGGCCACCCCTGCTATAGCTTATTAACGGCAGTTCACTTTTGCTGGATAACTGACATGACATGGAAGCATCATAAACTTATTAAACGTTTCCTTACTCACAGTCAACAAGCACAAGTAGATAGTTGACATGAGCCCCACTCTGCCATAGCACATCAAATGAAAACATGTCAGCAGGTCAAATACATACTCAACTTCATAACTGTTGTGGTGAGGACAAAGCTAACGAGAAACACGGCTATTTGGACATACGCTAACCGTATTTCACAGATGTTTCTAAATGGGATTGTAGACAGACTTACATGTTTATTCTTGTAAACCAGATTGTATTTAACAGGACTTATTACGTAGCTGCTTCTTGGATATATGAGACAATTATATCTTGGCAGATGTATTGCTCAAGGAAGCACAGTGGCTTGTGTAGAGTTGTTTCCATGAGCGGTTATCAAGTTATAGCAATATCACAAGGCAAGCATTCAGCAATTTGCAAGGGCTCTGCAATAGTTACAACAATGAAATAACTACTTTTCTGTTGACTACTGAAATACAATTCACTAATAAATAAAAAAACGAAGAAAGCAAAAGTAAAACATGATTTCAGGAAACCTCTTGCAGAAGAGATTGGGAAAGGATGGTTGTGTTTGATGGTTGCTTTTAACCATAACCATCCAGGATCAGAAAACATTTGTATACATCTGTAGTTTAATTTGACACATTTATTTTGTAGGGATGTGTTGTCTGCCAACAGCAGACAGAGAAGGTTAGCAACTAGCTGTTGAACATGGAGCATTTAGCAGAGCTAGATATTTCTCTAAGGACTTGGAAAGAGACTTGACTTGTTTAGTGTGTGTATGTAAGCAGTTCATAATAATACATTTACAAGAATATGAGACATATAATATGAAATATATTCTTGCTTGAATGTGGATTTATGTGTTCAAAATGAAAGAAGAAATTACGTTTTTGCATGTATAAGAAAATAGAATAAATACATAAATATTCCAGGTAAAACATTTTTTGTACAAAAAACAACTCAAACAACAATAAATAAAGAGTACAACCATATTCCTCTCACTACCTCTTTCTCGACTGAAACAGTGTGTGTTGAACATTAACTGGCTGTTCACGCCACGATTTTATCTATTTTCATCATTGGAAGTCGTGGGGGCATGAACCTATCAGAGCAGCGAGCGGGGAGGGACAGGGATGCCCTTGGCAGCTGGATGTGAGGAGCTTTCATAACAAAGGGTGCTGCAGGACGTGAGGCTCCTATCTGAATGCATTACTGAGACACACAGGTAGGCACACTGTACTGGCCAACCTCTGCTGTGTCACTGATAAGATGAAGTTTGCTGTTGAGAGGCGAGATGTATAGAGCTGGAAATACCCATGAGCCATGCTGCTGGAGGAGAGATATGCATCACATCGAGTCACAATGTGAATTTGATTTTATGAGGGAGAATGTGTTGAAAAGATGTCACTTGTTGATCCAGAGAAAAAAATAAAACTATTCTCATTTTGTTTTCCATTGCATTCAAATGTGACATTTATAGCTAGAGGGAAACACTCAGTTTTACTTTATAGGTTTTCTACAACAGGAGTAGAGTCTAAAAGGTCAGATTATTATTTTAAAGTTTGATGAACTGAAACTCATGCACTGGACGTATTCAGTTTTTTTATGCAAATTTTTTTTGGGCAAAGAAAAATGTTAACTAACATGTTCTCTGTCATCTAAGAAGATTCTCTTGCATTTGTAGGGACATTTATTGATATTTAGAAATAAAGTAATGTATTTTTCAAACTGTGAAAAAATGAACCCTAGTAAGGTGCATTGGCCATCATTCTAATGAGTTCAGTGAGCACATGCTGGGATACAGTGATAACGCTCGACTCAGATTCCTCACAGCAATAAAGACAAATTTAACAATATTTCTCTATAGGTGCGTTCACACCGGAGTACTTTGGTGTACTTTTCCCACAATAGTTCATCAGAACTACGATATATTTGCGTTCACACCAAAAAGCCCCAGGAACTAAAGTAGCTCAACTTAGTTCGTGAGACCCGCTTTTCAGTCCCTGTTAGAGAGCAGGGACTGTCGTGGGAGAAAGTACTTCGTACGTCTGATTGGCTGTGCGGAATGCAAACCACGCCCCGTACAACTCCAGAAAAGTTTTATAAAGCAGCCATTTTACTTGCACGCATTAAAATCTCAGCGTAGCAACGAAGAGATATTTTTTTTGCAAAACCAGCAGTTGGCAATATGACAACACCAAAGAGATCAGTGGAGCGATGGACTGATGATGATGTTTCGGCGCTTCTTGATATTTACGTGGACGACGCGATCCAGGCACTTCAGCTGAAGGCAGTTTCCAACTCTCATGAACTAAAGTTCTCATGAACTACTGTGGGAAAAGTACTTGGTGTGAACGCGCCAATTGTTGACCAATGTGACTCTGTCATAGACAGTGTCATGCGAGAGAGAGAGAGAGCACTGCAAGCCATAGACTGAGAATTGTTTGTAAATCTTAAATAATATTACTTTTGTCGGTAACGTAATGTAATGTAACGCGTTACTTTTATAATTCAGTAATCACACTACAGTTACTAACATTGCCCGACAAGCGTTACTTCGTTACTTTGATAAAATCAGTAATCACACTACAGTTACCTACTAACATAAATAATTACTAGATTCTCCCTTTGACAGACAAGAGGGATTTCCGCCGCAGGTTTATATTTACGTAACATTTGCGTGACTTGCGCGTCCACATGCAGTGCATAAACATGGCTGAGTGAGTCAACAGCGATAACTTTCGAGGGGTGGAGGTATGCCCAGTGTTCGAAATGGGGGGGAGCCAGGGGGAGCTTGGCTCCCCTAAAGAGGGGGGAGCTCCCCTGAAGGCCGACTTTGAGATAAATAGTGCATATTTACACACAGATTAGAAATGTTGAGTTTCTGTAAATAAAAGTTCTTGAAATAAATAATAGTCATTGTTCATTACAGTTTCTGAATATTTGTTTTATATTTGTGAATATTTCTGGGTGTTGCCATCTGTACGTGGCAGCGCTGCATTCTTTACGCTACTTACGTTGCTATGGTTACGGTGGTGATGCCGGCGCGGTATTTTACATTTTCATATTGATATTTTTGTAACTCTGGCTTTGTAATAAAAAATATGGCGAAACGAAAACAGCCAAGCGTCGCAGCTTTTGTATTCACAAGCAAAGAAGCGAAGGAGTCTAAAAATGACAACGTGAATGGAACAACTTTTAGCTGGCCGGCTGTAAGCGGCGTTAGGGTCGAGTTTGTCAGCTCCACACCGAGGGAGAGGCCTGCCGATGCGGAGCCTGAAGAGGCTTCAACAACGGCCACAGCCGCCGGCGCCACCTGCACTAGAATGCCCATGACCTGCCTTTTAACTGGACACAGAAAAGATGGAGTGAGTGGAATGAAAGGTATCCATGGCCCTTTCCGCAGGTCTCCCTTGAAAAAGAGATCGTTGATCTCAATGGAATTGTTCACCTGGTTAAATAAAGGCTACAAACAAACAAACATGGCTTTTCATTAAAAAAAAATAAAATGTGGATGTGAGATTTGCAAAGAGGCAAAACGTATATTGATCTCCCTGCCGCTCGCAGAAAAATCCACCGGAGTACACCTTTCACAATAATGGATTCAGGGAAAAGTCAGCAGTGATCAAGAGAATAACATGCGGAAAAAGATTTATAAGCACCATAAGAGCCAGGCACATGAAAAAGCGATCGAGATTTCGGAGATGAGAAAAAAAGATGTCCTACCAAACAAGGTAGGCCTATTGGCAATCAATGTTGATCTAATGCAGGAAACATATACATCTTTCAGTCAACAGAGCGTGCGTGTGACATATTTAGTAGCTGGATGTGCACTGAAAAATAGGGGGTGCTAGTGCTTCATTTGCGCTTCAGATGAGGTAGTAAGTAATATATCACTTTTTTTTAAAGTAATATGTAATATATTACTTTTTTTGAGTAACGACCCCATCTCTGGCGCTACAGTAGTGCTACACTGTTATGTTAATGCTTCGATTAATAGAGTTTGATATGAAACAATAGCCCTCAGGATGTTGTTATTTAGCATTTTCAAGGCTATTTTAAGGTTAAATCAATTAATTTTATTTTATCGAAAACCTATAACCCCTTGCAATCTTTAAGAGCCGCTTCATTCACTTCATCGTGGACCTGTGGCTGGTAGGAATGTGCTATAGTATATCTCACCTAATGGAAGTCCTTCCATTACTGAGAATAAGGCAAGCCTTAAAAATATGTCTTTGAATACAAGAGCTGTCACAGACAGACAGCACATGGAAGAGGACAGATAAGAAGTGGGATATAGAAGGAAGATAAGAGGAAGAGAAAAGAAAGATGATGGAAGTGACAGCTGGGAAATCTGCATTAAAAGAGGCTGCAGGTTTTAAAGTGGAGTTGGATATGCATGTGTGCGTTTATGTGTCTTTCATGCAGGTGGAAGCCCCATCAGGCGGAGCAGCAGCTGGGAATAAAGGCTGTGGAAGAGAACAGAAACCTTCACATCATCCTCTCAGGAGATGGCTGCTGCTTTCACTTTGTCAAACACACACACTTCTCACACACTTACCTGTGTTTCTACCTCTGTGACTTCTAGTTTTACATGTTAGCCACGCTAGCTACACCACACTGATAAATATGGGCTAACAAGGCAATAGAAAATGAAGTATTCATATCTTTAACGTGAATAAAAGTAGAACAAATCACACAAGTAGATTTTTATATTATTGTTGGAGTAATGAACTAACTCACTATGCATCCAATATGGGCCCTGTCAGTGTTCATCAAATTACACTATTTTAATTATGATTAATATAATTGACGCAGTAGTTTGTAGCCGGCTGCAGCAGAACTAATCTAACTTATTTAATATACCCTTAGGTGGTTTAATTAACTACAAAAAACAAATCATAATGAATATGCTGGTTATATGTTTTAGAAACTTCGTCTGTAGCAGAGTGGGGATTTCTGGCACTACTCCACTTTAACACAGAAAAGTAAAAAAAAGTCTGAAGAGGTCAAAAACATCAACAGTACTAGAGGAGAACAACTTCAATGTTATCATTCAACAATGAAATATCTGTTATTTTACCTATTTATTCATCATATTATTAGGAATAATTGGATTATATTTACTTGGTTCTCTTTCTGTCCCTTCTTATTTCTGGCTGCTTTCTTGGCAGACAAATAATGTCTCTGACACTTCCTTTGATGAGCTGTGCTTGTGAATTTATATTTGTGGGTGTGTGTTTGTGTGTGTGTGTGTGTCCTCCAAAGTTCCTGCCTGGTATAAACATTGCACTAATTAGCTGAAGAAACCTGGATATCACATTTGTTTGAGGGGCCGTACACGCCATAATTCATACTGGTCCTCTCACGCACATACATTCTCCTTTTACATACATATATTTTCACTCTTACACACATACATTCTCCTTTTACATACATATATTTTCACTCTTACACACATACATTCTCCTTTTACATACATACATGTTCACTCTCACACATATATTTACACTCACACATTCATACATTTTGCTCTGATATTATCATATTTCAATGCACACATTCATACATTGTCACTCACATATTTATACATTTTTCACTCACACATATATACATTTTGCTCTCATATTCATATATTTTAACGCTCATATTTATAAATGTTGCTCTCATGCACATTCATTCAATGTTTATATTTAATATGATAAATAATATATGCATGTCTGAAGACAATATATGTATGCAAGAGAAGAATACATGTATGTGTGAGAGAAAGTATAGTGGAAACGGAAGGACTATAGTTGAAACGGAAGGCAGGTCATTATCGCGCTGTGATTGGCTCAGAAGGTCGAGCGGGGCGGGCTCATGTTCAGAACTTCTGATTCAAATCAACATGATGGAGGGAGATGAATCCGTGTATCTTCGGACCATTTGTTTTTCTTTATTAAAAAAGTAAACGGAAGAGCGTCTGCGAGGCGTTTTTGCTTTTAGCTTTTTACCTTACTAAATGGTCTAATGGTCATTGAAGCGAGGGGCGCGAAACTCGCGGAAGTGATTTCAAAACAAAAGTACTCGTTTGCTTGGAACGGTGATAATATTATAAAAAAGGGGAAACAAGGTGAATTTAGCGATCACAACGAAAATGGCCAAGACACATATTGAGCCCAGAAAATGAATGTTATTAAGGACTGTAATGTAAATATAATAAGCCTCTGTCTAAAATGGACAACATTGTTAGGAGATTTAAACTATACAGCGATTCTGCACTGCGGTCACTCAGCCGTCTCTCGCGTTTGTTTTTTCAAATCAGCTGCTCTTCATTTTTTCCCCTGCTATATTTGACGAGTGATACAAATATTTTTTACCACAAGTTGTTGATAAAACTGACACTGTTGGACTCGGTACTAGTTTGACTGCTACTAACAATACATTGAAGTACTTTTACTGTGTATCTTTTGAGAAATACTCTGTCAAAGTCCCCTCCTGAGAACAAAATCAAGCCACTTCTGCTAAGTTTGATGAGGGAATAATGTTTTGTTGCCATTAGTTCATCGTGAGATTGATCCTGTCTGACTCAGTACTAGTGAAATTACCCCCACAAGTACTATGAAGTACTTTTACTTTGTACTTACTTTATAAACTCTGAATCTTGTGGTGCTTGAAGAAATACAGACTGGTTAAGCGGGCCAGGTTATATATAAGCCTTTTTTGGAGCCCTTTTTTGCAATATTTCTTAAGATGTGACTAGTTTTTTAAACAAACCACTATCTGAGGATAATACAAGCATCCATAAAACGCCCTTTCTCTAGAGAGCCATTGAAGCCCATGAAGAATGTATCCTTCCACAAATCTTTTCAACTGCTGTATTAATAAAGTTTCCACGTGTTTTCATATTCAAGTTAAGGCACTATCTGTGCAGAACATTACAAATATTCTTAATTTGCAGTATTTTATTTTAAAAGTGTTCAGAAAGACTGCATCAATGATATGCTATATATATATATAATATCAATATTTGTATTAACTTCAACCAAAGTCAATTTAAATAGCAGGCAAAAATGGGTTAATTGCCATGGATGTGGTGTTTGATATAGTTTACGTTCAATTTCAACTATTTTAGGCAGAAAAACATATTGACTAAACCCTTTTTAATAATTTACTATAATTTAGAAAGGTTTTTGTGAGAAATAATTTCATTTTCCTTTTGTATTTAAATTTGAAATGTTTGCACACAACATTCTTAATGTATATATTTGTATCCATTTTTTTAAATTATGAATCCATTTATTTTATTGTATTTCCTTGAGGCTGGGGAAGATATATCAGCATGTAGTTCAACATGCAAATGTTCTAATACAAGTAAGTATAAGTATAACATGGAAAAGGAAATAAAATAGGAGGATGTGGATTTATTTTCTCTCACCTTGTAATTACACAATCAAACAATCTATAATTTAGCTCTGGCCTTCACTCACAAAAAAACATTTAGTTGAATTGGACACATTTTTCGAAGCTCTATTGACTGACATGCAATGATTGGGACTGATGGAAGAATCTGCGAGGAATGAACTAGGAGCAGATAAATAATCATATTTTAAAAGACAGCTGCTTCATAAGAGGCCAACAAGAGTGAGAAGGTGTTTCACTTTGCTGAAGGATAGTTGTGACCAGCTATCCAGGCCAGACTCTAAAGACTTTCCAAGGTGTAAAATGCTGCTGCTGGAGTACTGACTGAAAGTATTGCTGATATCATGTCTACCATCCTCTTAAAATACTCTGTCCAAGAATAGAAGTCTCATGAAGAAAGGCGTTTTAACGCTGATTCAAAATAGTAGGGAAACATGCATTATTGTACTCAGGAGGGGACATTGACAGAGGATTACTCAAAAAGTACACAGTAAAAGTACTTAATAGTATTTATGGGAGTAGTTTCACTAGTCCAACAGTGTCAATCTCACAAAGAACTAATGGCATTTTTTCCCTCATCAAACTTAGCAGAAGTGGCTTGATTTTGTTCTCAGGAGGGGACATTGACAGAGGATTTCAACAACAACAAAAAACACACTAGAAGTAAGCTACTTCATTGTATTGTGGTCAATATCATTAAGAACTAATGGTAACATTTGATTTGTATCACTCATCAAAGATAGCAGAAAACATGCATTATGTACTATGGACTATGGAGGGGACTTTGACAGGGGATTACTCACAAAGTACACAGTAAAAGTAATTCATTTATTTTTTGGTAGCAGTCAAACTAATACCGAGTCACAGTGTCAGTTTTATTAAGAAGTTGTGGTAAAAAATATTTGTAAAAAAAAAATGAAGAGCTGCTGATTTGAAAAAACAAAGTGGAGAGACGGCTGAGTGACCGCAGTGCAGAATCGCTGTATAGTTTAAATCTCCTAACAATGTTGTCCATTTTAGACAGAGGCTTATTATATTTACATTACAGTCCTTAATAACATTCATTTTCTGGGCTCAATATGTGTCTTGGCCGTTTTCGTTGTGATCGATAAATTCACCTTGTTTCCCCTTGTTTATAATATTATCACCGTTCCAAGCAAACGAGTGCTTTTGTTTTGAAATCACTTCTGTGAGTTTCGCCCCTCGCTCCAATGACCATTAGACCATTTAGTAAGGTAAAAAACAAAAACGCCTCGCAGACGCTCTTCCGTTTACTTGTTTAATAAAGAAAAACAAATGGTCCGAAGATACACGGATTCATCTCCCTCCATCATGTTGATTTTAATCAGAAGTTCTGAACATGAGCCCGCCCCGCTCGACCTTCTGAGCCAATCACAGCGCGATAATGACCTGCCTTCTGTTTCACCATACTCCTTCCGTTTCCACTATACTTTCTCTCACACATACATGCATTCTTCTCTTGCATACATATTGTCTTCAGACATGCATATATTATTTATAATATTAAATGTAAACATTGAATGAATGTGCATGAGAGCAAAATGTATAAATATGAGCGTTAAAATATATGAATATGAGAGCAAAATGTATATATGTGTGAGTGAAAAATGTATAAATATGTGAGTGACAATGTATGAATGTGTGCATTGAAATATGATAATATGAGAGCAAAATGTATGAATGTGTGAGTGTAAATATATATGTGTGAGAGTGAAAATGTATGTATGTAAAAGGAGAATGTATGTGCGTGAGAGGACCAGTATGAATTACGGCCTGTACGGCCCCTCATACATTGGAATAGACACACTAACACACACACACACACACACACACACACACACACACACACACACACACACACACCACACACACACACACACACACACACACACACACACACACACACACACACACACACACACACACACACACACAGAGGAGGTACTGTCTCTCTTTTTCTCTGTCTCTATGGAAGTGTTCTTTACTATCTATGATCCCAGCAAACTTTGTGGCACTAGAGAACACACACTCACTTTATTTTTGATTAAGGCGAGACACCCCAGGTGAATAGGGTAATTTTTTTAACTTAAAGATATCAGCTAAAGATTTCTCCAGTTAATTACTTACAATAAGGCAATTGTTTTTTGTATTACAAGTTTTCTGAAATAGCATGTTTAAATATGCAAATTAACCATTATCTCATGAAATATGGGCATATTTTAACACATTTCAGGAACCGAAATCTGAACTTTGGATAAAGCCAGGATCAAAATTATTGTTTCATTTTGTAGTCATATTAGTATCTAAGGCTTTTACAGAAGGGATTTTGGATATCTCTTTGTATCACTCCATAAATCAGAAAATACTGTCAACAGCCCTAAAATATCAATTTTCACCATGTTTTTAGGTATAAAATGTTATATAATTCAGGCTATGAATTATATATGACCAAACCCTTCTGTAAAAGCCTTCATAATATTGATAGGAATATAACTGGAAGGTTTGGTGTATGTAACTGCTACTGAAGTGGAAATTTCGAACTCAGAGTAGGAGAAAAAAATCATTTTGAGAAAACGACCTTTAAAGATTGCAGTGTGACGCTAGCTAAACCCTCCTGTTATCTGGATGATAGCTTGCGCATCGACGCACTCCGTGAAGGTATTTCATGTTCGGGGTCATTTGTTTTTTGTATAACCTTGCTTTGTGCAAGTGACAATTGTTGTCGTCTTCTCTGTGAACGTTTTTTTCTCCGTTATTTTGCAATTTTCAGATTTAAATTTCTAGCGGAAAACTAACCAGGAAGTGCTTTAGCACACCACGTGACGCATCTGAACGAATCACGTTGTCAGAAATTGACACCAGCCAATGAGATTTCGTTTCTTGGTTTAAGACCCCTTTGCACTTTCACGATTGGTTGCTGATACAAAGGAAATGACCATATTTGGATCCGATGAGATTGTGCAGGAGAAACGGAGCTTTCCAACGATACCTCTGAAGACATGGTGCAAACAGTGGTCGCGGTACTTTATGTTATGTTAGAATGCTAACTTGGTGAATGTAGGAGAAATCTACAGACGCAAATAGACAAACTATAGTAAAATAAACACTTAAATGTGTATTTTGTACGTTTTCCTTCCAAAAGCCTGAAAGAAAACATGTTATGGAATCAAAATAGCACAAAATCTCAAAATTGACCAGTGCAGGAAAAACGATGTTTTTGCCTGCCGTGTCTCGCCTTAATACCAATAGATACTTGCCAATATCAAGTGTAGACGACGCAATGTGTTTTCATATGAATCAGATGATGTGTGTCACATAAGGCTGACTTCCTGTTAGCAGGTGTTGCTATAACTATGTTTCAATGTTGAGAGTTAAGTCCTGATCCCTTACGTCTAAGGTCAATATTGTGCGCGAACACCAAGTGACTGTCGTGCAAACTCCGTGTACATGTCACATCTTATCGTTTTCCCATGTGAACAATGTTCTGTACTGCTTTTAGAGACAGAAAGACAGACAGTCTTACGGTAGATTACTGCGTCACGAAAGAGTCGCGTGAATTTCACAAGTACAGATTTGGTGTCAAGGCTGGTGTGATCCCATCTAAAAATGGAATCCTAAATGTTTAAAGGGGACCTATCATGCAAAATGCACTTTTGTACGTCTTTTATACATGAATATGTGTCCCCGGTGTGTCAGGGAACTCACCAAGTGTCAGAAAACACAACCCTCTCTCTTTTCCTCCATACCCAAATCTCTAAAAACGGGGCTGCAACGGATCTGATACAGGCTGATACAGATTTGAAATTGTTCTGACGTCAGAAACGGGGTGCTCCGCCTATATGGGCAACTCTCCACCTATCAGGGGAATGAGAGGTTGCGTGGCATGGTAACAGCATGGTAACAGCATGGTACCAGCATGGTAACAGCATGGTAACAGCATGGTAACAGCATGGTAACAGCATGGTAACATGACGCTCGTGCCTCGCCCCCCTCCTTTGCAGGGGGGCGTGGTCAGCTGCAGCTCATTTGCCACAGAATCAGCCCTTTGGCGCGTTCACACCGCAGTACTTTTCCCACTTTAGTTCCGATATAGTTCTGAAATGTCGTGTTCACACCAAAAAGAGCCGGAACTCAAATTAGTTCATGAGAACCTTTGTACCCCCTTTTCCGTCAGTTTTCCGTCCCTGCTAGAGAGCAGGTACTTAGAAAAAGGTTCCTATGTCTGATTGGCTGGGCGGAATGCAAACCACGCCCCGTAAAACTCCCAAAACGTTTTGTGAAGCCGCCATTTTATTATCCTCGCATTAGCATTATTAGCATTAGCATTAGCCCAGCGCAGAAACGCAGAGAGACTAACTTATGGCAACACAAAAGAAAACATGGGAGCGGTGGAGATGAGGAGGTGTCGGCGTTCTGGCGATTTACTCGGAAGGCTTCAGTAGACGCTGCTGGGAGTCCCAGCTGCTTCCACTGAAGCCAGTCCCCAACTCCGGGGACTTCAAGCCGGGGACTTTGGGCGGCAGTATACGCCGTGAAGTTGTTTGCGGCCTGCCAGGAAACCCAAAGCAGAAGAAGAAGAAGTGACGTCAGCGGCTTCATTTGCCTAATCCTCCCCCAGGGACTTATTCCGGTGTGAACACGATCTGTACTTAGTTCATGAGAACTAAAGAGTTCTGATGAACTAAGTTCTGATGAACTTTTGTGGGAAAAGTACTGCGGTGTGAAAGCGCTTCTTGTGAAGACAGGGCTGGAATAGAGCAAATAGAGCGTTTGGTATTTTGAAAAAAAAACTTCACAGACATGTTTTATATAGGTATGGCCCTACAATATATTATTCAAATATAGCATGATAGGTCCACTTTAAATATTTTTGGCAGTTGGCATTATTTAAAACTATCACTGGCTTCCTGGTTTAAATGAATTGTTATAAAGCCAGTTATGGTTTATCGAGAACACCTTTATTCTATTATTTCTTAGGAGATATTTTGATGTTAATTAAAAAAGAACACAATATCCCATATATCCATATTACATAATATGTCTGTGTGTTCTTATTAGGATGAGTTATTATACGGGGAAGGAGTATTATTTTTTACACTAATTGCAGCTCAGGACTCACATCTTGAATGTTTCTGCTTTCGGGTCTCAAATCAGTCAAAACCCATTTATGTTGCTTGGATCTGATTCAAGTTCACATTTTTATTGTCAAGTCTCAATGTTGTCACTTGTAAAGGAACTCAAAAGAAGTGGAATGTAAATATGCGCCTTTTTTTCCACGTACAATATCAACATTTTTTTTAAGAGTAGAATATGTATAGATAATGTTTCCAGTTATAATTCAAAGCTGAACTGCATGTTTCCCATGTGTTGAAATGGTGGGGTAGTATGAGATCAAGAACAGATTATACAGCAATGGCTGTAAATACACATTACTGAACCGCACCAGCTTAAGTTCCAAGGCGTGTTCTTAAAGTTTTTCCTTTACTTTTCTATTGGTTATTTATGTTTGTGAGTGTGTGTGCCTCCTGGAGCCTGCCATAAATCAGTCAGGGCCCAGAGATCTGAACTAAAGTGTTTTGGAGTCCGGAGCCTCTGGGCTTTGTGGTTTTCAGTCCTGGTCGAAATCCCTTTTTTTGTTACACCTCAGCTCTGTCGCAGGTGTATTTCTTCATGCTATTTGTGCATGTTGCAAATTAAATTAACGATAATTCAGAGAATAACAAGAGTGAAAGATCTGGTTCTGAGGAAGAACAATTTTCCATCAATTTTCAGTCGATTGGACAAGGGCGAAGGCATCTAGAGAAATTAAACTAACATGAGATTTTGCGCACAACTTTATCAACGGATGAACTAATGCATTATTTATCCTCACAACAAATATCCAATGTTGTAGAGTTGTTGGTATTAGGGCAAATACAAAAACTGTACCAGGTAAAAGTTGTGACATGACTAGACTAATTTATGCCTATAAATAATTCTTCATAAACAGAGCCTACCCTGAAGCTGTTAAATTGAAAATGGGAAGAACGAGAAGCATTACTGCATACAAACTGATGACTGGTCTTAAATGCTTTTTTCAAATGTGATATGTGCTTCAATGTTTATTCTAAGCAACACTATGATAATTTGATAACGCAAATAATAAATACAATTTATTTTCTGTGTTAAGTGTTGACAGACAAGAGGGATTTCCGCCGCAGGTTTATATTTACGTAACATTTGCGTGACTTGCGCGTCCACATGCAGTGCATAAACATGGCTGAGTGAGTCAACAGCGATAACTTTCGAGGGGTGGAGGTATGCCCAGTGTTCGAAATGGGGGGGAGCCAGGGGGAGCTTGGCTCCCCTAAAGAGGGGGGAGCTCCCCTGAAGGCCGACTTTGAGATAAATAGTGCATATTTACACACAGATTAGAAATGTTGAGTTTCTGTAAATAAAAGTTCTTGAAATAAATAATAGTCATTGTTCATTACAGTTTCTGAATATTTGTTTTATATTTGTGAATATTTCTGGGTGTTGCCATCTGTACGTGGCAGCGCTGCATTCTTTACGCTACTTACGTTGCTATGGTTACGGTGGTGATGCCGGCGCGGTATTTTACATTTTCATATTGATATTTTTGTAACTCTGGCTTTGTAATAAAAAATATGGCGAAACGAAAACAGCCAAGCGTCGCAGCTTTTGTATTCACAAGCAAAGAAGCGAAGGAGTCTAAAAATGACAACGTGAATGGAACAACTTTTAGCTGGCCGGCTGTAAGCGGCGTTAGGGTCGAGTTTGTCAGCTCCACACCGAGGGAGAGGCCTGCCGATGCGGAGCCTGAAGAGGCTTCAACAACGGCCACAGCCGCCGGCGCCACCTGCACTAGAATGCCCATGACCTGCCTTTTAACTGGACACAGAAAAGATGGAGTGAGTGGAATGAAAGGTATCCATGGCCCTTTCCGCAGGTCTCCCTTGAAAAAGAGATCGTTGATCTCAATGGAATTGTTCACCTGGTTAAATAAAGGCTACAAACAAACAAACATGGCTTTTCATTAAAAAAAAATAAAATGTGGATGTGAGATTTGCAAAGAGGCAAAACGTATATTGATCTCCCTGCCGCTCGCAGAAAAATCCACCGGAGTACACCTTTCACAATAATGGATTCAGGGAAAAGTCAGCAGTGATCAAGAGAATAACATGCGGAAAAAGATTTATAAGCACCATAAGAGCCAGGCACATGAAAAAGCGATCGAGATTTCGGAGATGAGAAAAAAAGATGTCCTACCAAACAAGGTAGGCCTATTGGCAATCAATGTTGATCTAATGCAGGAAACATATACATCTTTCAGTCAACAGAGCGTGCGTGTGACATATTTAGTAGCTGGATGTGCACTGAAAAATAGGGGGTGCTAGTGCTTCATTTGCGCTTCAGATGAGGTAGTAAGTAATATATCACTTTTTTTTAAAGTAATATGTAATATATTACTTTTTTTGAGTAACGACCCCATCTCTGGCGCTACAGTAGTGCTACACTGTTATGTTAATGCTTCGATTAATAGAGTTTGATATGAAACAATAGCCCTCAGGATGTTGTTATTTAGCATTTTCAAGGCTATTTTAAGGTTAAATCAATTAATTTTATTTTATCGAAAACCTATAACCCCTTGCAATCTTTAAGAGCCGCTTCATTCACTTCATCGTGGACCTGTGGCTGGTAGGAATGTGCTATAGTATATCTCACCTAATGGAAGTCCTTCCATTACTGAGAATAAGGCAAGCCTTAAAAATATGTCTTTGAATACAAGAGCTGTCACAGACAGACAGCACATGGAAGAGGACAGATAAGAAGTGGGATATAGAAGGAAGATAAGAGGAAGAGAAAAGAAAGATGATGGAAGTGACAGCTGGGAAATCTGCATTAAAAGAGGCTGCAGGTTTTAAAGTGGAGTTGGATATGCATGTGTGCGTTTATGTGTCTTTCATGCAGGTGGAAGCCCCATCAGGCGGAGCAGCAGCTGGGAATAAAGGCTGTGGAAGAGAACAGAAACCTTCACATCATCCTCTCAGGAGATGGCTGCTGCTTTCACTTTGTCAAACACACACACTTCTCACACACTTACCTGTGTTTCTACCTCTGTGACTTCTAGTTTTACATGTTAGCCACGCTAGCTACACCACACTGATAAATATGGGCTAACAAGGCAATAGAAAATGAAGTATTCATATCTTTAACGTGAATAAAAGTAGAACAAATCACACAAGTAGATTTTTATATTATTGTTGGAGTAATGAACTAACTCACTATGCATCCAATATGGGCCCTGTCAGTGTTCATCAAATTACACTATTTTAATTATGATTAATATAATTGACGCAGTAGTTTGTAGCCGGCTGCAGCAGAACTAATCTAACTTATTTAATATACCCTTAGGTGGTTTAATTAACTACAAAAAACAAATCATAATGAATATGCTGGTTATATGTTTTAGAAACTTCGTCTGTAGCAGAGTGGGGATTTCTGGCACTACTCCACTTTAACACAGAAAAGTAAAAAAAAGTCTGAAGAGGTCAAAAACATCAACAGTACTAGAGGAGAACAACTTCAATGTTATCATTCAACAATGAAATATCTGTTATTTTACCTATTTATTCATCATATTATTAGGAATAATTGGATTATATTTACTTGGTTCTCTTTCTGTCCCTTCTTATTTCTGGCTGCTTTCTTGGCAGACAAATAATGTCTCTGACACTTCCTTTGATGAGCTGTGCTTGTGAATTTATATTTGTGGGTGTGTGTTTGTGTGTGTGTGTGTGTCCTCCAAAGTTCCTGCCTGGTATAAACATTGCACTAATTAGCTGAAGAAACCTGGATATCACATTTGTTTGAGGGGCCGTACACGCCATAATTCATACTGGTCCTCTCACGCACATACATTCTCCTTTTACATACATATATTTTCACTCTTACACACATACATTCTCCTTTTACATACATATATTTTCACTCTTACACACATACATTCTCCTTTTACATACATACATGTTCACTCTCACACATATATTTACACTCACACATTCATACATTTTGCTCTGATATTATCATATTTCAATGCACACATTCATACATTGTCACTCACATATTTATACATTTTTCACTCACACATATATACATTTTGCTCTCATATTCATATATTTTAACGCTCATATTTATAAATGTTGCTCTCATGCACATTCATTCAATGTTTATATTTAATATGATAAATAATATATGCATGTCTGAAGACAATATATGTATGCAAGAGAAGAATACATGTATGTGTGAGAGAAAGTATAGTGGAAACGGAAGGACTATAGTTGAAACGGAAGGCAGGTCATTATCGCGCTGTGATTGGCTCAGAAGGTCGAGCGGGGCGGGCTCATGTTCAGAACTTCTGATTCAAATCAACATGATGGAGGGAGATGAATCCGTGTATCTTCGGACCATTTGTTTTTCTTTATTAAAAAAGTAAACGGAAGAGCGTCTGCGAGGCGTTTTTGCTTTTAGCTTTTTACCTTACTAAATGGTCTAATGGTCATTGAAGCGAGGGGCGCGAAACTCGCGGAAGTGATTTCAAAACAAAAGTACTCGTTTGCTTGGAACGGTGATAATATTATAAAAAAGGGGAAACAAGGTGAATTTAGCGATCACAACGAAAATGGCCAAGACACATATTGAGCCCAGAAAATGAATGTTATTAAGGACTGTAATGTAAATATAATAAGCCTCTGTCTAAAATGGACAACATTGTTAGGAGATTTAAACTATACAGCGATTCTGCACTGCGGTCACTCAGCCGTCTCTCGCGTTTGTTTTTTCAAATCAGCTGCTCTTCATTTTTTCCCCTGCTATATTTGACGAGTGATACAAATATTTTTTACCACAAGTTGTTGATAAAACTGACACTGTTGGACTCGGTACTAGTTTGACTGCTACTAACAATACATTGAAGTACTTTTACTGTGTATCTTTTGAGAAATACTCTGTCAAAGTCCCCTCCTGAGAACAAAATCAAGCCACTTCTGCTAAGTTTGATGAGGGAATAATGTTTTGTTGCCATTAGTTCATCGTGAGATTGATCCTGTCTGACTCAGTACTAGTGAAATTACCCCCACAAGTACTATGAAGTACTTTTACTTTGTACTTACTTTATAAACTCTGAATCTTGTGGTGCTTGAAGAAATACAGACTGGTTAAGCGGGCCAGGTTATATATAAGCCTTTTTTGGAGCCCTTTTTTGCAATATTTCTTAAGATGTGACTAGTTTTTTAAACAAACCACTATCTGAGGATAATACAAGCATCCATAAAACGCCCTTTCTCTAGAGAGCCATTGAAGCCCATGAAGAATGTATCCTTCCACAAATCTTTTCAACTGCTGTATTAATAAAGTTTCCACGTGTTTTCATATTCAAGTTAAGGCACTATCTGTGCAGAACATTACAAATATTCTTAATTTGCAGTATTTTATTTTAAAAGTGTTCAGAAAGACTGCATCAATGATATGCTATATATATATAATATCAATATTTGTATTAACTTCAACCAAAGTCAATTTAAATAGCAGGCAAAAATGGGTTAATTGCCATGGATGTGGTGTTTGATATAGTTTACGTTCAATTTCAACTATTTTAGGCAGAAAAACATATTGACTAAACCCTTTTTAATAATTTACTATAATTTAGAAAGGTTTTTGTGAGAAATAATTTCATTTTCCTTTTGTATTTAAATTTGAAATGTTTGCACACAACATTCTTAATGTATATATTTGTATCCATTTTTTTAAATTATGAATCCATTTATTTTATTGTATTTCCTTGAGGCTGGGGAAGATATATCAGCATGTAGTTCAACATGCAAATGTTCTAATACAAGTAAGTATAAGTATAACATGGAAAAGGAAATAAAATAGGAGGATGTGGATTTATTTTCTCTCACCTTGTAATTACACAATCAAACAATCTATAATTTAGCTCTGGCCTTCACTCACAAAAAAACATTTAGTTGAATTGGACACATTTTTCGAAGCTCTATTGACTGACATGCAATGATTGGGACTGATGGAAGAATCTGCGAGGAATGAACTAGGAGCAGATAAATAATCATATTTTAAAAGACAGCTGCTTCATAAGAGGCCAACAAGAGTGAGAAGGTGTTTCACTTTGCTGAAGGATAGTTGTGACCAGCTATCCAGGCCAGACTCTAAAGACTTTCCAAGGTGTAAAATGCTGCTGCTGGAGTACTGACTGAAAGTATTGCTGATATCATGTCTACCATCCTCTTAAAATACTCTGTCCAAGAATAGAAGTCTCATGAAGAAAGGCGTTTTAACGCTGATTCAAAATAGTAGGGAAACATGCATTATTGTACTCAGGAGGGGACATTGACAGAGGATTACTCAAAAAGTACACAGTAAAAGTACTTAATAGTATTTATGGGAGTAGTTTCACTAGTCCAACAGTGTCAATCTCACAAAGAACTAATGGCATTTTTTCCCTCATCAAACTTAGCAGAAGTGGCTTGATTTTGTTCTCAGGAGGGGACATTGACAGAGGATTTCAACAACAACAAAAAACACACTAGAAGTAAGCTACTTCATTGTATTGTGGTCAATATCATTAAGAACTAATGGTAACATTTGATTTGTATCACTCATCAAAGATAGCAGAAAACATGCATTATGTACTATGGACTATGGAGGGGACTTTGACAGGGGATTACTCACAAAGTACACAGTAAAAGTAATTCATTTATTTTTTGGTAGCAGTCAAACTAATACCGAGTCACAGTGTCAGTTTTATTAAGAAGTTGTGGTAAAAAATATTTGTAAAAAAAAAATGAAGAGCTGCTGATTTGAAAAAACAAAGTGGAGAGACGGCTGAGTGACCGCAGTGCAGAATCGCTGTATAGTTTAAATCTCCTAACAATGTTGTCCATTTTAGACAGAGGCTTATTATATTTACATTACAGTCCTTAATAACATTCATTTTCTGGGCTCAATATGTGTCTTGGCCGTTTTCGTTGTGATCGATAAATTCACCTTGTTTCCCCTTGTTTATAATATTATCACCGTTCCAAGCAAACGAGTGCTTTTGTTTTGAAATCACTTCTGTGAGTTTCGCCCCTCGCTCCAATGACCATTAGACCATTTAGTAAGGTAAAAAACAAAAACGCCTCGCAGACGCTCTTCCGTTTACTTGTTTAATAAAGAAAAACAAATGGTCCGAAGATACACGGATTCATCTCCCTCCATCATGTTGATTTTAATCAGAAGTTCTGAACATGAGCCCGCCCCGCTCGACCTTCTGAGCCAATCACAGCGCGATAATGACCTGCCTTCTGTTTCACCATACTCCTTCCGTTTCCACTATACTTTCTCTCACACATACATGCATTCTTCTCTTGCATACATATTGTCTTCAGACATGCATATATTATTTATAATATTAAATGTAAACATTGAATGAATGTGCATGAGAGCAAAATGTATAAATATGAGCGTTAAAATATATGAATATGAGAGCAAAATGTATATATGTGTGAGTGAAAAATGTATAAATATGTGAGTGACAATGTATGAATGTGTGCATTGAAATATGATAATATGAGAGCAAAATGTATGAATGTGTGAGTGTAAATATATATGTGTGAGAGTGAAAATGTATGTATGTAAAAGGAGAATGTATGTGCGTGAGAGGACCAGTATGAATTACGGCCTGTACGGCCCCTCATACATTGGAATAGACACACTAACACACACACACACACACACACACACACACACACACACACA
Organism: Trematomus bernacchii; assembly: GCF_902827165.1. NCBI lineage: Eukaryota > Metazoa > Chordata > Actinopteri > Perciformes > Nototheniidae > Trematomus > Trematomus bernacchii. The sequence continues at coordinate 19,595,425 of NW_022987973.1, forward strand.
CACACACACACACACACACACACACACACACACACACACACACACACACACACACACACACACACACACACACACACACACACACACACACACAGAGGAGGTACTGTCTCTCTTTTTCTCTGTCTCTATGGAAGTGTTCTTTACTATCTATGATCCCAGCAAACTTTGTGGCACTAGAGAACACACACTCACTTTATTTTTGATTAAGGCGAGACACCCCAGGTGAATAGGGTAATTTTTTTAACTTAAAGATATCAGCTAAAGATTTCTCCAGTTAATTACTTACAATAAGGCAATTGTTTTTTGTATTACAAGTTTTCTGAAATAGCATGTTTAAATATGCAAATTAACCATTATCTCATGAAATATGGGCATATTTTAACACATTTCAGGAACCGAAATCTGAACTTTGGATAAAGCCAGGATCAAAATTATTGTTTCATTTTGTAGTCATATTAGTATCTAAGGCTTTTACAGAAGGGATTTTGGATATCTCTTTGTATCACTCCATAAATCAGAAAATACTGTCAACAGCCCTAAAATATCAATTTTCACCATGTTTTTAGGTATAAAATGTTATATAATTCAGGCTATGAATTATATATGACCAAACCCTTCTGTAAAAGCCTTCATAATATTGATAGGAATATAACTGGAAGGTTTGGTGTATGTAACTGCTACTGAAGTGGAAATTTCGAACTCAGAGTAGGAGAAAAAAATCATTTTGAGAAAACGACCTTTAAAGATTGCAGTGTGACGCTAGCTAAACCCTCCTGTTATCTGGATGATAGCTTGCGCATCGACGCACTCCGTGAAGGTATTTCATGTTCGGGGTCATTTGTTTTTTGTATAACCTTGCTTTGTGCAAGTGACAATTGTTGTCGTCTTCTCTGTGAACGTTTTTTTCTCCGTTATTTTGCAATTTTCAGATTTAAATTTCTAGCGGAAAACTAACCAGGAAGTGCTTTAGCACACCACGTGACGCATCTGAACGAATCACGTTGTCAGAAATTGACACCAGCCAATGAGATTTCGTTTCTTGGTTTAAGACCCCTTTGCACTTTCACGATTGGTTGCTGATACAAAGGAAATGACCATATTTGGATCCGATGAGATTGTGCAGGAGAAACGGAGCTTTCCAACGATACCTCTGAAGACATGGTGCAAACAGTGGTCGCGGTACTTTATGTTATGTTAGAATGCTAACTTGGTGAATGTAGGAGAAATCTACAGACGCAAATAGACAAACTATAGTAAAATAAACACTTAAATGTGTATTTTGTACGTTTTCCTTCCAAAAGCCTGAAAGAAAACATGTTATGGAATCAAAATAGCACAAAATCTCAAAATTGACCAGTGCAGGAAAAACGATGTTTTTGCCTGCCGTGTCTCGCCTTAATACCAATAGATACTTGCCAATATCAAGTGTAGACGACGCAATGTGTTTTCATATGAATCAGATGATGTGTGTCACATAAGGCTGACTTCCTGTTAGCAGGTGTTGCTATAACTATGTTTCAATGTTGAGAGTTAAGTCCTGATCCCTTACGTCTAAGGTCAATATTGTGCGCGAACACCAAGTGACTGTCGTGCAAACTCCGTGTACATGTCACATCTTATCGTTTTCCCATGTGAACAATGTTCTGTACTGCTTTTAGAGACAGAAAGACAGACAGTCTTACGGTAGATTACTGCGTCACGAAAGAGTCGCGTGAATTTCACAAGTACAGATTTGGTGTCAAGGCTGGTGTGATCCCATCTAAAAATGGAATCCTAAATGTTTAAAGGGGACCTATCATGCAAAATGCACTTTTGTACGTCTTTTATACATGAATATGTGTCCCCGGTGTGTCAGGGAACTCACCAAGTGTCAGAAAACACAACCCTCTCTCTTTTCCTCCATACCCAAATCTCTAAAAACGGGGCTGCAACGGATCTGATACAGGCTGATACAGATTTGAAATTGTTCTGACGTCAGAAACGGGGTGCTCCGCCTATATGGGCAACTCTCCACCTATCAGGGGAATGAGAGGTTGCGTGGCATGGTAACAGCATGGTAACAGCATGGTACCAGCATGGTAACAGCATGGTAACAGCATGGTAACAGCATGGTAACAGCATGGTAACATGACGCTCGTGCCTCGCCCCCCTCCTTTGCAGGGGGGCGTGGTCAGCTGCAGCTCATTTGCCACAGAATCAGCCCTTTGGCGCGTTCACACCGCAGTACTTTTCCCACTTTAGTTCCGATATAGTTCTGAAATGTCGTGTTCACACCAAAAAGAGCCGGAACTCAAATTAGTTCATGAGAACCTTTGTACCCCCTTTTCCGTCAGTTTTCCGTCCCTGCTAGAGAGCAGGTACTTAGAAAAAGGTTCCTATGTCTGATTGGCTGGGCGGAATGCAAACCACGCCCCGTAAAACTCCCAAAACGTTTTGTGAAGCCGCCATTTTATTATCCTCGCATTAGCATTATTAGCATTAGCATTAGCCCAGCGCAGAAACGCAGAGAGACTAACTTATGGCAACACAAAAGAAAACATGGGAGCGGTGGAGATGAGGAGGTGTCGGCGTTCTGGCGATTTACTCGGAAGGCTTCAGTAGACGCTGCTGGGAGTCCCAGCTGCTTCCACTGAAGCCAGTCCCCAACTCCGGGGACTTCAAGCCGGGGACTTTGGGCGGCAGTATACGCCGTGAAGTTGTTTGCGGCCTGCCAGGAAACCCAAAGCAGAAGAAGAAGAAGTGACGTCAGCGGCTTCATTTGCCTAATCCTCCCCCAGGGACTTATTCCGGTGTGAACACGATCTGTACTTAGTTCATGAGAACTAAAGAGTTCTGATGAACTAAGTTCTGATGAACTTTTGTGGGAAAAGTACTGCGGTGTGAAAGCGCTTCTTGTGAAGACAGGGCTGGAATAGAGCAAATAGAGCGTTTGGTATTTTGAAAAAAAAACTTCACAGACATGTTTTATATAGGTATGGCCCTACAATATATTATTCAAATATAGCATGATAGGTCCACTTTAAATATTTTTGGCAGTTGGCATTATTTAAAACTATCACTGGCTTCCTGGTTTAAATGAATTGTTATAAAGCCAGTTATGGTTTATCGAGAACACCTTTATTCTATTATTTCTTAGGAGATATTTTGATGTTAATTAAAAAAGAACACAATATCCCATATATCCATATTACATAATATGTCTGTGTGTTCTTATTAGGATGAGTTATTATACGGGGAAGGAGTATTATTTTTTACACTAATTGCAGCTCAGGACTCACATCTTGAATGTTTCTGCTTTCGGGTCTCAAATCAGTCAAAACCCATTTATGTTGCTTGGATCTGATTCAAGTTCACATTTTTATTGTCAAGTCTCAATGTTGTCACTTGTAAAGGAACTCAAAAGAAGTGGAATGTAAATATGCGCCTTTTTTTCCACGTACAATATCAACATTTTTTTTAAGAGTAGAATATGTATAGATAATGTTTCCAGTTATAATTCAAAGCTGAACTGCATGTTTCCCATGTGTTGAAATGGTGGGGTAGTATGAGATCAAGAACAGATTATACAGCAATGGCTGTAAATACACATTACTGAACCGCACCAGCTTAAGTTCCAAGGCGTGTTCTTAAAGTTTTTCCTTTACTTTTCTATTGGTTATTTATGTTTGTGAGTGTGTGTGCCTCCTGGAGCCTGCCATAAATCAGTCAGGGCCCAGAGATCTGAACTAAAGTGTTTTGGAGTCCGGAGCCTCTGGGCTTTGTGGTTTTCAGTCCTGGTCGAAATCCCTTTTTTTGTTACACCTCAGCTCTGTCGCAGGTGTATTTCTTCATGCTATTTGTGCATGTTGCAAATTAAATTAACGATAATTCAGAGAATAACAAGAGTGAAAGATCTGGTTCTGAGGAAGAACAATTTTCCATCAATTTTCAGTCGATTGGACAAGGGCGAAGGCATCTAGAGAAATTAAACTAACATGAGATTTTGCGCACAACTTTATCAACGGATGAACTAATGCATTATTTATCCTCACAACAAATATCCAATGTTGTAGAGTTGTTGGTATTAGGGCAAATACAAAAACTGTACCAGGTAAAAGTTGTGACATGACTAGACTAATTTATGCCTATAAATAATTCTTCATAAACAGAGCCTACCCTGAAGCTGTTAAATTGAAAATGGGAAGAACGAGAAGCATTACTGCATACAAACTGATGACTGGTCTTAAATGCTTTTTTCAAATGTGATATGTGCTTCAATGTTTATTCTAAGCAACACTATGATAATTTGATAACGCAAATAATAAATACAATTTATTTTCTGTGTTAAGGCGAGACACGGCAGGCAAAAACATCGTTTTTCCTGCACTGGTCAATTTTGAGATTTTGTGCTATTTTGATTCCATAACATGTTTTCTTTCAGGCTTTTGGAAGGAAAACGTACAAAATACACATTTAAGTGTTTATTTTACTATAGTTTGTCTATTTGCGTCTGTAGATTTCTCCTAAATTCACCAAAAGTTAGCATTCTAACGTAACATAAAGTACCGCGACCGCTGTTTGCACCATGTCATCAGAGGTATCGTTGGAAATCTCCGTCTCTCCTGCACAATCTCATCGGATCCAAATATGGTCATTTCCTTTGTATCAGCAACCAATCGTGAAAGTGCAAAGGGGTCTTAAACCAAGAAACGAAATCTCATTGGCTGGTGTCAATTTCTGACAACGTGATTCGTTCAGATGCGTCACGTGGTGTGCTAAAGCACTTCCTGGTTAGCTTTCCGCTAGAAATGTAAATCTGAAAATGGCAAAATAACGGCGAAAAAAACGTTCACAGAGAAGACGACAACAATTGTCACTTGCACAAAGCAAGGTTATACAAAAAACAAATGACCCCGAACATGAAATACCTTCACGGAGTGCGTCGATGCGCAAGCTATCATCCAGATAACAGGAGGGTTTAGCTAGCGTCACACTGCAATCTTTAAAGGTCGTTTTCTCAAAATGAGTTTTTTCTCCTACTCTGAGTTTGAAATTTCCACTTCAGTAGCAGTTACATACACCAAACCTTCCAGTTATATTCCTATCAATATTATCAAGGCTTTCACAGAAGGGTTTGGTCATATATAATTCATAGCCTGAATTATATAACATTTTATACCTAAAAACATGGTGAAAATTGATATTTTAGGGCTGTTGACAGTATTTTCTGATTTATGGAGTGATACAAAGAGATATCCAAAATCCCTTCTATAAAAGCCTTAGATACTAATATGACTACAAAATGAAACAATAATTTTGATCCTGGCTTTATCCAAAGTTCAGATTTCGGTTCCTGAAATGTGTTAAAATATGCGCATATTTCATGAGATAATGGATCATTTGCATATTTAAACATGCTATTTCAGAAAACTTGTAATACAAAAAACAATTGCCTTATTGTAAGTAATTAACTGGATACATTTCTAGCTGATATCTTTAAGTTAAAAAATTACCCTATTCACCTGGGGTGTCTCCCCAAAATATACACAGACAGTTTCTGCTGTTGTGTCTTGTAGTCTTGAGACTATAGGGTGTTCAATCCAATATCAGTGAGATTTACAAGAAGAATCCAATTTATTTCAAAGAATATGTCAGTGATGTTCAACTTTAAGTAAGGCTGTCTTTTGAGTAACTGATGCAAATCATTGCTGGCTTTTTCTGAAGCGTGTCATTTACTAAACACTGCTCTGGTTCTGTGAGAAAGTATATTTCAGATGATGCGTTCCAACGCAACAATGAGGCATAAAGCTAAGTGTGAGAGTGCTACACAATTCAGTTGCCACTAAATGCAGGATTAAGGCAGAATATGAGGTACTCACTTCTTCACAAGTTCAGGTCTAAATGACAAACTAGTTACATGGTAAAAAACTTCCCATGAGTATTTCATGAGAACAATTTTAATGTTAAAAGATGTGTGTGTTTATTTGACAGAATGACAATAAGAGTAAGAAATTGTAGTTGCCTCTTCACTGCCTGACCTCCGCTTCACCTAGGTTTAAAAAAACCTCCTAACAAAACATTTCTTTACACCATGCAGGGGTTTTCAAACTTTTTTGTCCCAAAGGCACACCCTTGAATATGAATTTCAAATGCACACTATACTATACTACAAATATTGATTCATGCACCCTCATAAAAATATAATATATTGTATCAAAATAGATATGAAGGTTATATTTCTTCTCAAGTAAATACGACGATTTATTTAAATAAAGGTAAAATAGATAAAAGTAGTTATATTATGATTAGGTCTAAATGTATATCCAATTACACAACTGTTGTTTTTCATTTACGTCACCATCGATGATAAGGCCAGCTTGCATAAATAAAAATAGCAGGGCCATCGTATAGCTCAGTTTGGAGAGCTGGGGATTGGTACGCAAGCGGAGGACCCGGGTTCGAATCCGGCCCGGGACCATGTGCCACGTGTCATCCCCTCAGTTTTAGAAAGCAGAGTGAAAGTCAAAAACATATAATGCTCATTTTCAGGGTTATATTTGTATTGTGTGCCTCCCTCTACTGTGACACTCTTTAATGTTCAAAGGGGCCTTTTATTGCCTGTGCTGCAGCACCGCTTTTCAACCTCTGTCTGAAACCAGAGCCCAGTCTGCTCTAAATGGTAAGCTGACCCTGTTGTGATTGTTCAACCAGAGATGTTGTGCCCCTTAGCCTATCATGTAGAATGTGTTGGAGCAATAGCCAATGAGTGTGAGTGTTACATAGTGTTACATAGTGATGTCACTATGTTACGGAAGTAAACAAAGGAGTCCAATGGAGGTGTTTCAGGAAGGGGGGGGGGGGAGAGAGAAACTCCCTCTGGAGAGAACTTTGGAATTGTAGCTTTTGCAGACCATTTAAATGCACACAAACTGATATAACACACTACAGGGAAGGGAAAACCCCCCAAAACATAATAGGGCCAGTCAAATCTCATGTATTCATTTCATTTACAGCTCTGAATAGTACTTCTGTAAGATATTTATATAAGTACAATTAATACGTTTTGACTTTGCAGAGTTTGTATTATTCATTTGTTTCCATTCTCTGTATCACAGTGCATCTCTATGTTAAACAAAGAGAATTATTCCCACAGATTCAGCGCTTACACAAGACTGCTTGTAGAGAGAAGAAACACTGCAGATAAGATAGAATGAGGACAACATTATATTTTCCGCCTGGTCCATTACAATACAATACAAGAGTGGATGTGATGGAGCTGAACACTAGAGATGATTCTTCTCTTTGCGGCAGCTACATCTAACAGCAGGGCACAGACTCAAATAATTGCCTCATATGATAATTGCTACAAAGCTTCAAAAACAAGTAGTGCATTTTTTTCCATCTTGGTAAATTTTTTCCCCACATTTGCAATTAATCATAGCTTCAGATACTGCAGTGTTCACCCAATTAAATGTTGTAAAACACTATGCCCTCTAGCGCAGAACTACACAGGCGAGAAGCAGCTAAATGTGTTGTTCCTATCAAAAAGGGATGAAGGGGAGTAATAATTATGTAAACAGAAAATTAAATGCTTCAGACTTGTAGGGGAAATGAGGGCTGAATCAAACACCCCCCCACCCCTCTCTCTCATTTATCTGTTTCCCGTCCCTGCAGCAAACACCCCTCTTTCTCCTTTTACCAGAATACATTATAGCCTAGGTTTCATTGCTCGCAGTTAACTGGTTGCAACATGGTTCCTCTGTGATTAGCTCCGATAGCTAGATGAGAAGAGCATGAGTCAATGCCTTTGTCCTCTGCGTCGCTGTTTAGACTCGCTACTCAAATCCTCTCTATTTAAAACCCCTTTGTCTATACAAACCAGTCCTAGGTAATGAAGCGGACCATTAACAAGATTATCTAACTCATTCTGCCGCCGACAAAGGCTTTGCAATAGGCCGCTGATCATTAGGCTGGCAGCGGGAACAATGCTGATCCATAATCTTTTGCCGTGCCCTGTTTGAACTATTGTGGCTTATTTATTGTGCTCCAAGGGAGATTACATAATGGTAGCATTGTTATCTCCCCAGGGGAATTGCAATAAAAAAGGAAAGGTGGGAAGAAAAGGTAAGTAAAGGTGGAGGGAGTCTGAACCCCCCATCTCTTCTCACTTCCAGTCAGACTAGACAATCACAAGGAGTGAAATGGGCTCTTGAGATAGAGGCCTTTCTTAATGCGTCGCCTGCAATCAGACCGCTCACAGCAGGCGGACAAGAAGCAAACCACAGGCCTGCTCGCACTGGTTACAGACAGATATGGAGTTATATTCAAAGCTATGTATGTGATTACCAGTAACAAGCCGGATTTTTCCATTTAAGTGTGTACAATTTTGGAACAGGGTAGACGAAAAATGGTATTGGTTCGTATGTCCTGAAATATTTGCTCTGTCCACACAGCAGCGTTAAAAAAATCTTCCAACGCTTCTGCCCATTCACTTTGAATGGGGTGACGTCACTTTGCCTCACTTTTCGCCGAACTGCATTGTGGGAAGCAAAGCGGAGATTTCCAGGCATCTCAGGCTTCAAAAGTTGAGCAATGTTCAACTTTTGAAGCTGAAGTGGAAGCATCAGCCAATCAAATCCCGTTTATGCAAATCTGACAGTACAAGCGCTAGCCAATCAAACTGCGTGTATGCTGGGAGAGACATACCGCAGGTCATTTCCTCATATTCCAAAAAATTGAGGAGAAATCAATTATAGCGGTAGGGAATCACCCGGTGCTTTATGACCAGTCCCTATTTACCTACCGGGATACAAACCGGAGGAGCCAGGCATGGAGGGAGGTGGCAGAGACAGTGGTAGGTTTTCGCCTGTTTGGGGAGTTTATATCCAGTTTACTTCGGGCTTTTTTGCTTTGTATGTCGGGGGCGGGAGATTCATGTGATCGGTTGTTGGTCGCGTTGCTCGCAAAAAATCCCCAAGCTTCAGATACGCCCACCTCCAAGATTTTTTTAACGCTGCTGTGTGGACGTACCGTTAGGGTTGAATATTATCTGTGTTTATTCAGCTTACAAGGCATTGAACCTTTTTACATAGATTTGTGAGCATTTAATTTAAGCCTTCATACTTTACACTCCCTGCTGTACTTGGAGATAACTGATATTATACATCTGACTTAATCTGACATTCCTGTTTACTAAATGCTTTTTACTGGATACTGAAGACCCTTTTTTGGGCTCAAAATCTCTCAAGCTGTGATAAATACACTAATTTGAAACTAAATGTCTTTAATTGCGGCTTTAAATTGTGTTTTTCAACCATTACGGCTGAACAGTACGAGCCACTACAACAGCTGTACTGTCTGTTTGCATTATATCAGCAGCTGACAAATCTATTGACGCTAACAGTGATGCTGTATTGCTGTAGCAACAATCTCATGCATAATTACTCTGCAGTAATAGAAATGAGATGTGAGGTGAGAGAGGTGGCCGTTATTCAAGAGAATTTGCAATATCTTCTTAGTGAGTAAGCACTTAAACCTGCTTAACGCCATCAGTCAAGTCCCGTTCATGGGTTGTTGAGAGGAAATCAGGAACACTTTAAAGGAGAGGTGTCATGGCCATTTCCACTGATCATAATTCCATTGTTGAGGTATACTAAAATAGATTTATACTGTGCATTTTTCCAAACTCACATTGGTTTCTCATACAGCATCTCTGTAAACTACTTGTATTCACTGAATTTCACTCTCTGCCTTTAACGGCTCGTTGTAGCTCCCAAAGCTCCAGCCCCCACCCTCCCTGTGAGCACAGTGTGCTCTGATTGGTCGGGACGTTGTGAATCGCGCTGAGCTCCGTGGAGGTGTTGTTTCCTTGTTTAGCATACATAGCAAAACACAGCCAAACTCATCCTGAGCACACACAAACTCACAGCCGAAGTAAAAACAATAAGTGTGGCTTGATATTGAGTAAGAAAAAGGTTGATAAACGCTGTGAGAATGGGTCTGCAGAGAGAATTTCGCCGTGATCCCAACTGTCTGTTATCAGCCTGCAGCCAGGGAGGAGAAATCAGCTGAGCTGCCTTCTCCCTGCACACAGATGTGTGTGTGAGGAAGTCCGTGGATTGGTCAATTTGGACCAATCAGCGGGGGCTTAACGTAACGGCTCCGCGGACGTAACGTAACGGCTCCACGGATTGGTCCATTTCGTTCATGCCGTCCCGGAAGAATCAAATGGACAATGACGTATCTCCAACGAGGCGTTTTGGGGAGGTCTTTTCTGTGTTAGAGTTTTACTCGCTACAGGGTGTACTTTGAGGGGTTTTGACTCTGCAGACCGTTTACATGCATAAAAACCTTCATAACACACAAGGGGACGGGTAATAACCGGAAAAGCATGTCACTTCTCCTTTAAGGTATTTACTAAGGTATTCACTTAATGTTGAAGAAAGGGTTCTGGCAAGTTAAGGAGGGAACAGTACTTCATAATAAAATAATAACAGTAACAAAAAAAGATAGATTCAGAACATGAAAGCCATTGAGTATGCAAGGCCACTTCTGCAGCTGTCTTTGTTATCCTCCGTGTCAAAATAAAAAACAAAGGCTCAAATGATACCTTTGCCAATAAAAGGCACTTTCTTTCTAAACTAATTCACACGTGGCAGTGGAAAGGTTTGCTTTCACAGGAAATAAGGCAATATGACTCACCTATTTAGCTTTTAACATGTCAAGTTAAATACACCTTTTTTTTACTCAAAACCACAATTGTACCTGTTCTAGTGTGGAGTCATTGCTCAAGGCTGGCCAAAGACACTTTTTCACCTTATTAACATTAGCAGGGACAGGCTGTGGAGCTTCAGTCGCACTCAGACTAATTCCCTTATACCTGAAGGGGCCGCGGTGATGTATGAGGGGAATGAGATGGGAGGCACAGGTCGATTGGCCAACACTGTCGCCATCACACAGTAATGAGATCTCTGGGGGAGGGGGAAATAGAGGCAGATTCCTCCAACTCCCTGCTTGCATAATACTAATTGGCCAGAATAGAAAAGGTAAGACCTAGGAAGTCTTAATGACATTATTAAAAAGTATAGAATTTCCTCTCAGCTGCTTCTGACAAATATCATCAGTGAGAAGGGTTGACACCTTCGTGAGTTGAGTGTCATGATTGGCCAACACAAAACCCTGACCTCGACCTCATCCGACTCCTTTGGGAAGGATTAAAACCTCATGGCCCAACATGATTCTCACTTATGCTGTCGGGGCCTAAAGAGTTACCAACATATTGGCAGATTAACGTCAATGGCTGTGGCACGAAATGAAGTTGTATATTCAGGTGTACACATACTCTGTTTTGTTATTGTTGAGAATGAAGTGCAGTGCAATCATTTATCGCTGGTTTTGTTCCCAGTTTGTCTTTGTGTATTTGTAATGCTTGTTTAATATAAACTATATGATTATTATATTATATACATTATATTCCAACATCAGCATGGGTTGAGACTTTTTCCAACACATTTAGTCATTTCTATGTATTTCTATTTCATTATTATCCTAAACAATGTTTGAGAGATCCGCCTATATAGCTGATATTCCATCAATGTTTTACTTTGTGTGACTTTCAGGGTATAGCAAAAAATGCGCCGGCAGTGCTACAGTCGTACTATGTTGTCTGCAAGGGTGGGTGTGTGTGTGTGTGGGGGTGTGTAGCAAGAGCCTGGAAACAATCCAAAGGCAGAAATTGTGTGGAAGCCACTTTGCAAATTGCATTAATCTCTCCCAAGACCTGCTTCCCACCTGCCGCCCATCCTAATGCCTGTGTTACAGAGGATAGAGGTGGGTGGGTGCTGCTACACACACCTGCTTCTTTTTCCATATCCCGTTGTTTTGTGCCTCTTTCAAATAAGAGCATTTTGCATTTACTTTCTGTCTTGCTTTCTCAATCCTTCTCTCCTCTTTCGACTCTCTCTCCCTCTATCTCGATCTTTCGCTAATCATTGGAATGACTGACATGCTTTCCTCTGTGCTGTTCTTCTAATTACGACATCATTAGTTGTCACGGGGATGAGCAGCAGTGCAGATGCAGAACAGCACCTAATGAGTTAGAGATCATGGTGGATGCAACATGGCAGGGTCAAATGTAATCATGTTTTAATGTTTACCTCTGTTAATGAAGATAGAGGATTATCAAAATATCAAAAAATAATAATAAATGACATTTTACGGAGGATGCAGCCTTACAATCTGCAGTATTTGTTTTGATTGAACCAGCAATGTTGCATGTAAGGACTTGTCTCATTTGGTGATGTTGGCTCCTGCACAGCAACTGACCTCCCATGATGCAACATATTTTGCTGGTAGTTATTGAAATCATTTTTTAACAGTTCTGAAAATCAAGGCTGAATCAAGCTTAATGACGGTCTTATCTGTTGGACAGCAGCCAAGCATAATCACACAGTCATTACATAAAAGTGTTACTTGCAAACTCATGGGATCTCTCTATTTACAAATTGAGCACTAGACATGAGCAGCGCTGCAAATCAACACGCTACTTTTTGAGTGCTGACTGAATTGTGGCATTGATTGCTTGGCAATATTCTGATTAAAGATTTCTATATTTATTTATATTTAAATTCAAATAAAATGTTGTCACTTTCTTTTTAAAAACTAAATGATTGTATGTAATGTTAAGTTAATAAGTTAATGTTGTGCATGTGAGAGGTTTGACTTGTTATGCTAGTGCTATATTGTAGGAGTTTATTGACAAGTAGAAAAAACATATCATTTCATTTCACCAAGAACAGGAATTTAAAGACCTTACATTCAAAAGCTGCTTTGAATGCTTTAGTTCTGATTGTTATGAAACATTAACATGTAAATAAATTCAAATTTAGCTTCAATTACATTTACTGTATCAAACATGAATCTAGCATAAAATGTATTAACTATATAACAATTATTTCAAATTCATTGTGATGTACGTAGTTTTCGCTTTCAACAAAATGTAATTAATTCACCTCGAGATTGTCCTTGAATATCTAATATCTGCTCATAAGCAAACCTGAATAATAAATATATCTCTTAATTGACACGAAAGAGAAGGGATTTGCTGACATTTTACCGATGCGGAAGTGGACCTAAAATATAACAAACCCTTAGAACACAACCACAATTACATATGTAATGTGTTGTGCAATTTCGTCCAGGTGTTTTCTGAAAAAGAGATACATGTAGCATCTCAGTTGTTGTGGTTAATTAGCCAAAAACTAAGCTTCATGTTATGTTATGCACACAGTGTGTTTTCCCTCTCTTCACCTCGCTGGACCTAGTGTAAACATGGCTGTTAATCCTCAGGTGGACAGGGGGACTCCAGCTCCCGGGATGTTTCTGTAACTGTGATAATGGACCCCTGGGATATGTGTTGCACTCAGAAGGGAGCTCTGCTTGTGGAATCTACCAACACTCTAACGAGTCTCCCCAGACTCCGGGCCCTGGACCCGATCTGCCCTGAACCTGCAGCCAACGTCCCACTGCGACAGCCTTCAGTGCATATATAAAGTTTAATATAGTTCATCCAACACATGGCCGAGTGGACAGACGAGTCGTAAACTAAAGGTTGGATGTGTTTACTCATGCTCACACAAGAATGTCAGAGGGCATGGAAACAGCTACACAACCTTTCAGAAATGTGCACCAACATTAGGGTCACAGCACTACGATAGAAAAACAAATGTCAATTCCAGCTCACACAGGGTTTTCCCATGTAACTGGGTAACAAACATTATTGTAATTTCATGGGATTGTTATTTATCATTTCGAGGTACCGTTCAATAAAGGAGTTGTTAAACACTGAGTAGCTTTCTGAATTGGAAATCATTTAACAGCAATAAGTCACTCTTGCTGTAAATCTGTAATTTGATAACATGTGCAAACAGTTGCCATTTCTGAATTGGCCAGCCAGTGAAAATGGCCACTGTGCAAAAAGCCAATGTTTATTGGCAAGACATCTGCACTGATTGTGACAAGCTAATGAAACAAAGGTTGCATATTAAACATTATGTTCTTAACTTTCAGAGCTCCGTTTGGAGCAGGCCGGTTTTTAGACACACTTTGCGAAAGACGAAACGACTGCACTCGCACAGTTAAAAACATGTACTTGTCAAATTAAGCACCTGCATAGCACTTTGGGTTAAAAAAACTGTACATTTTGTTATGGTAAGTATCCGTTTGAGGGTTTATTCATGTTTGTTTGATTAAAGCACTTTTCCACTTTGCTTTAATTGCTGGTTGTCTTTTTCAATTTTCTGAAGATGACAACCTTCAGTGCTTTGCCTATTAGGCTGGAGTGTACTAAGAACCCATCCATGGGCTGAATGGAGGACTTTGAAAAGAGATAAGATATCTTTGTATATATATGTTATTCAACTGTAAGCACTGCATGTACAACACCTACAACCTGACACAATTCACAAAAAACATCTCTCATTTCTTCCCTCCTTCCTCCATCTGTATAATACTGCAGGGCAAATTAGGGTGGGCTGACAGGTCAACAGGGTGCGGGGTGTGCAGTGAGGGAGAGGAGGCACACATGTGGAAAAACAGGCTGAAACGACCCAGGAATCAATTTTCATCATCTCTGAGGCAGCTGCTGCCTGGTAAGGTGATGTGAGAGAGGAGTGAACCAGACCGACCATGATGTTAGGGAGCATAGGATCAGCCACCATCAAAGCGTGTGGAGGCAGGTCTGGGGTCTATTTGTGAGTCTGGAGGGCAGGGACTTACCTCTGCAGATGGTGCCGTTGCCCACGTAGCCCGGCTTGCAGGTACACAGGTGTCCTCTGATGGTGTTGGTGCAGATGGCGTTCTCATCACACTCATCTTGGCCGCTGGCGCAATCGTCATGCTCTGAGGGAGAAATAGAGAGACAGTCAAAAATATGTGTGTTTTTTTGTGTAAAAGATGGAGATGTCATGGCAGAAAAATGCTTTTATTTTTGGAGCTGAGCAGCTAGGAAATTCAACTCATTGGAGGTCACAGCTGAGCTTTTTCTTTCTGTCAACAACCAGCTTTATAAACTTTATGTTCACGTCCATGTTTCCAAACACCAGTTCAGCTTGGCACGTTCAAAATTAATGTGAAATAAATTACTTCAAACAATGACAAAGACCCAGCTGCTTTTTCCAGCATACATTTATTTATAAACCATCAGGGGTTGTTGGGAGCTACAGCTGATACATGCCAGGTGTGCCCACTGATTGCTCCGTATCAGCATCAATTAGCTTAATGATGTTGGCTTAGATACTAGGGACTAGTGAGACGAAATCAAGACATATTTCAACACTTAACATTCGCCATCTAGAAGATCATTAGAGAGTTTTCATATGATTATGAAAATGTTTTGCTTATAATTTTTCCCAATACCTCAGTAACATTTCAGTAAATGGCTCAATATAGACTGAAAGTTGAAATAGATAATGTGTGATTATCAGAATAACTTTTTGGTCAGCATTGGCTTCTTGTGTTTCCTCCCTAAAGTATCCAATGCTGATACAGACTTTTGATTGTCCGACAACATGAAGCAAAACAGTAAGAAAATTAAGCTCAGTTATCTCTTTTTTAGAATCCTTCCAATCCTTCCTTAAATCTTAAAGTGAATAGAGTTGTGCAGTGATGAAGTATTTTTGTAGGCCAGACCCAGAAGTTAGCATAGGGTCCCTCGACGAAAAAGCAGTTGGATTTCCCCATTGGATTTCCGTATATGGAAGAAAATAAGCTTTGTGGCGAACACAAGTTTATGATACTTAACAGGTTTTGTCCAGCAGGATAATCTCTACATATTAACACCACTTTTGGTTTTTCAACCAAAAGTGTTTTTTTGGTTCGAGGGAACCTGAATTGGTGAAATTCTAAGTATTTTCCTGGTTTTAGAACACATTACTGCACCACTATAAAAGTTATTAAAAAAAACATTTTGACAATATAGTTAGATAGATACTGTATATGTACTGTAGTGTAAGGGTTGTGTTATCCATGAGTGAAATCCAACACCTAACTATAAATTAAAACTAACACTGTACTGTAGGTTTCCATCATATGAGTCAACTATAAACCCGATACCAATGAGGAAGAAAGACCAATATCAGAGTGCTGTTAGTATTAGTAAATAATAGACTATAACCTTGAAGCAACTTTCGTTCAAAGATACTTCTTATCAAGATAACTCATTTAAAGAATACAACATCAGATTTGAACATCAAGGCAGTAAACAATGCGTGATTTGCCAGTTAAAAAGTATTGGCTACACATGGCTGCGGAGATGCAAACTGATCCAACAATCACACAGTGATTAATGTACCACATCAGTTCTCTCCAGCTCAACAGAGGATGTCAGAACCCTGTGATTGAGATATTGGCATTCCCCCTTTATCCTTGAATTAAAAGTACCACTGTCCTTCATGGGCTGGATACATTCAAGAACCATACAAACTGAGAGACTATTTTATTATAGAAAACAGTGCAAGGTTAGCATTATAATGTTGTTTCATGAATTTGTTTCATTCATGTAACATTGACTTACAATAACATGCTGGTACACTGCACACTATTGTATGTAGTACCTGCTCATTGTTTTGTATTCTGCTGTGTACTATAGGTGCTCTCTTGACTTGTATTGTCTTGCAGCTACCTCGTGGCAAAAGGAAAACAGGTGGGGTTTATTTCACAGCCGGGCAGCTACAATCCTCCAGATGTTTGCTAAATATCCTTGACTTTGACTCAGACTTTGGTGGTTGGCTTCATATGCTGAGTACCTCTGAGAACTCACACCCTGTAGCCTCAAAAAAGGGCACTTATAAAGGTTTGCAGCTTGGAATTACAATGAATGTTAACAATGAGCCATGTTTCATAGGGAAATCATATGTTCACACAACCAGTTATTAAAGTGTGAGGCTGGAGTTAACTAGGAACGCTCTTGAGAATTCAATAATAAATTCCCCTCTATGTTTTTCTCAGATAGACGATATGCAAGGACAGAAGAAAAAAAGTGATGCTGCATTTATATAGACGTTTTCTTTTTTTTCATTTTTAAAGAGTGCCATTGTTGAAATACTTTGTAACTGCTTTAAATCACCAGCTTTTACAGTTATCTCTTGTGCTGCAGTTTTCTCTGCTTCACCCTGAGTCAATATGATTTATTTATGTAATAACAATATCAACAATACGAAGCATTTCATGCCATAAAAGTGCACGCACCAAAACTAATTTGCAGTAACTCATATTACCAAAAAACAAGTGACACAGGTTGGAACTGTTGCCACTGAGGGTCTTCAAATCCAGGACAGTTTCCATCTCTGACCTTTTGCTAATCCAAACTCCTCCAATAACTTTTATGATGCCCCACAATTCAGCTGAACTGCTCCAGATAAAAAGTGAATTGATCCATGCGTGTGCAGGGAATCTTGGTAAAATCAATGCTGAATGTCAATGGCTCCATACTGTAACTTCCTTTTGCAACTTTCTAACAATCTGCGATGTACAATTCTAACTCCACTTTTGTCCCAAGCTTCTTCTTTAAGATTGTATTAGAATTGCACATGCTGATTTTATTCAACAAAAGAGATGTGTTCAAAGGTCACAAATGCAACACAAAACACATAGCTTTCATGCTAACATTTTCCTTAAAAACCAAGCTTTTTTTATTGAAGACATTTGTTACGTCTTAATGAGAAAAGCAGATGTGTTAATCTTAACATTATGGCTCTGTTCGATTTAAGCGTCCTGGTAAGTCATGACAGTATGCAAGTGAGTCCGCACTCGCACTACCAGGACCCTGAAAAAAAAACAGTTTATTTGATCTTTACTCCAATGTCAAAGGGAGACAAGCGTTGTGTTCATGTAAGATACATAAGTTACTAATACTAATTAACTGCAAAATAAGTGTCCTATTTAGAGTTTATCATGTCATTATTAGGGAATAGTTAATACTGATTTCTGTCAACTCAGGTTTTTTAAGTCCGCAGTGCATCAGCCTGCTGCAACATGCTATTCTCAGCAGTATCAACACGTCATGGCTTCAACACAGACTTCATGTTTCACTAATGAGCCCCATTGAAACGTCCTAATGAGGCTGCTAAGGAGGCGACCTGAGGCCACCAAAACTGCATAAGAGGCAATGAGCTTATGCACGGTTGTGGAAGTCAGAAAAGGATATCAGTTTCATCAATTTTTCAAAAGAACATAATTAAAACAACATGAAAGAATAATAATGAATCTCTGTGTTACTATTAAATATGAGATTAATGGATTTTTGGCAACGTGTTTATTGATTCTTACTGCTGAGCTTATCAAGCTGATTAAGCGGCAGTTAATGCAGCTTCAATTAAATATCTAACAGGATTTTATATGATCATAAACAATACTTTAAAAGGCAACCTTTGATGATTCTGCGGCGGGGATTTACAACAGTGCTGCACTGCACAACTATCTTTTATATCCAACCATGAACTGTGTCTTTAAGTGCCAGTCAAGACCTGGCCTGAGGCTTCCTCCACTCACAAGGTACACACTCACTAGAACACACTCCTTATCAATATGCAAAAGATTTGGAGGGAGTCATGACTAAAACATTCCCCTTAATTAATGAGTGGTGCTCATGAAGCCCTGGAGCAATGAGGAGAAATTATTTAGCTTTTCTCTTCCCAAGGATTTCCTCCCCACGTTGAACTATAAAGTGGAGGTGAATGTCAACAGTGCTGGTGGGATGTGTTAGAGTTTATGCGAAGGGATATGAAATGTAGACTACATTAATGTTAGAGTAATAGAGGAAGTTACGTGATTAAATATTCAGTCCGTTAATGGCTGTGATCTAATGGGGGAGCGAGCAACACAATCAAAACACTGGCAGCCATGGCTGCTCATTAATGCCGTTTAATGTCCACCGGCCAATTAGAATTATAGGTTTGGAACAGACAGATGCAGTGGCTGAATTCATGGATAATGAGTAAGTGAAAAACCGCAAAACTGAATAAGCAATAAATCCTCCCAGAACACACGTGGTGGCGCAACGGCCAGTTCAAGCATTGTTCAAACAGTTTGGTATTATTCTGACCTTCAAAAGTGATTTGCCGTCTCTGGGGTATTTTGGTGCCAAAACTTCAAAACGACAGCAAAGTTCAAGTTGAAGGACCTAAGTTCTTGGGTCTTACATTAAAATCACTCAAAACAAGGCAGTAGGTAAAATCTGAAATGAATCAATATGTGAAGCACATTTATATGTGTTTGAGAGCTCCACTATTCTCTATTCTGCTACTGACTGTGTAAGAAGTTGTATACAATTAATGTATTTTAGCATGCTGGGCTGTAGTGCCCATTTAAGTTTTTGCTTTTTTAATAAGCATCCAGCTTTGAAATATTTTTTTTCAGCCAAGTTCCTGCTTACCAGCACACAATATTTATGCTAGGAAATAAAGCATATTTAATATACTGAATACAGCTACAGCGTCCTAAAAAGGTACATTTTATATAGAGCTTTACTGTTTGTAGTCTTTCTGACTCCTCAAAGTGCTTTTACATATACAGCAGTCGCCCAATCTCACACATTCATAAAGAGTCAGAGGCTTTTTGTCACTAGACAATACAATTGTAAATTGTAATGAATGGAATTAACTTATTGGAATATAAATGTTAGTATTGCATTTAGTATTATATCATTTGTTCTAGGTGTTACGCATAAATACTCCAAATTATAGTATACCCATTTGAGAGACACTGGTTCAGTGCATAATTTAAGTGAGATTATTTCCTTACAATAAAATAACCTATCTGAAGGGATCATTGACGAGTCACTGTTAAGTTATTATATAGTACGCTCAGTGGAGATAACAACAGCCACGTCCGAACAAGCTGTCCATCTCTGTCAGCGTTGATGTAATTACTGATGATTATGGAGTGATGTGGTGTCAGGGCCAGGCATGTTGAGGTGACACCCCCAAAAGTGCTGGGCTAATGGTGTGTAATGACGGATCACCAGGACAGCGGCTATTACACTCAGTGTGGCCTCTGCACAGTGAACACACTGTAAAACGCAGGGTAATAAGAGGATCAGAGGGATGACTGAGCCTATTTCCCATCTCACAGGAATACTGGGAAAACCCAATTGGTTCCTCACCAATGAAGGCAGGTCAGAACTAGATCTGTGTCCGAAATCCTTCCTATGTTCAGTCATTTACTGTTCCCTATAGGATTAGTGGTTTAGTGAGCAGTAAATATACTAAAGCAGAGATTTACACTTTTCTACACAAGGTGCTAAAGATTGGACAGTGAATATGTCTTGGTTAATTTACCTCATTTGCAATAATGCCTTAATTACTGCAAACTCAGAAGTAATTCAAATTCTTTCTTTTATTCTTCAGTTTCTCTCTTTTTGCTTCTGTCGGTGTGTCATAAAGCCTCGGGATAAATGTTAATTTCCCACCAAAGTTGAATAACGTCCAAAGTATTGGCACCTATTGGCCTCTATTTGCACTGCCTCGAGCTAATTATGTGTGTCCACTCGTCTCTTCATACATCAGCATCTGTTCAATGCACTTTATCGTCTCAATGGAATGTGAGGAAGCAGTTGGGATTATATCTTGACTCAAGTATGGTATTCAAGCCAAATCTTGAGCTACTTCAGTTCCTTGGCGAATGTTTGTCAATGTGTCAATGACTGTTGTGTTAATAAGGCGTCGTGTGAATAGTGCCTTTTTTCATCATGTCTCCTACAAACAGTCAACTTTCTTTTTTTGACATGCTACTGATCTTTATTTAGCCTC
The DNA here is from genome assembly GCF_902827165.1 of Trematomus bernacchii. Lineage (NCBI taxonomy): Eukaryota > Metazoa > Chordata > Actinopteri > Perciformes > Nototheniidae > Trematomus > Trematomus bernacchii. The sequence goes on from NW_022987973.1 coordinate 19,616,208, forward strand.
AACAAATTAGATTTAGTTGCATGAAGTCAAAGAATCAACTGTCATTTGTCATGGTTTTGGCAGGAATTGACAAAACTGTCTTGGTGTATATTGATGGATTGGAAAGTGCTCATATGAATCATTTTGGATGACATAATGACTTGGTGTGAAGTATATTACTTTAAATATAAACCAAACTATTTTTGTGTTACATTATTCTGCCTGATTTATTCACTTACAGTTTTTACTCTGACCTGGCATGGAATTGGGTGAACATGTTAAGGATAAAACGAATAAATGATGACTTGTGTAGAGTAAAGTGTCCTTAAAAATCTAGATATTTTTCAAAGGGCAGATTTGATTACATTATTTTCCCCTTCCAAAAGATTCACAGTTATTCTCTCATTCACTCTGACCTGGTATGAAAGTGTGGAGAATAAATTATGATTCTTGTACAGTAAGCTGAAATGTAATAGTGGAGATCTTCTGAAAGGGCAGAATTGATTGTCAAGAAAAGTGTCTTCTTTCTGTGAGCTAAGAAAGTTTTAGCTCAATTATTTTGTGCTCTAATAATGTGAGAGTGCTGCTGTGGCTCATTCAGCCGAGTGAGTGGCATCTGTCCTCAGCTTTTAAAGGCTCCCTCTCCCAACAACCAGCTTTCTTTTAAGCCAGTAAATACTGGAGTAGCAGTGTCTCCCATAACATTCTTTATGCATGCCATTTGTGTCTGATGTCTATTTTTAATTGTCTTTTGGTTACTTTCTCTCATAACAAATGTATAACTCAAACTGGATTTCCAATGTCAATTCACATTATCTTTTCACAGAGAAAGTAAACAGAAGTCAGCGTTGTTTGTGTCCGCTGTTCTCACGTTGCATCTCTTCTCTTCTTTCTTTCAGAACTCTTTTTTTGGTCTGCAAAACGTAAAAAGAGACAGAACATTGAATCTTAAATCTGAGTGTAATATGGGATCTACGAGTTAAACCAATACTTTATGATTCACTTTAACTTTGCACACTACATTTCTAAAACATGTCCTTGTCCTTTTTAGCTTCCATCATCGTCTCGTTCAATAATGTTAAGCAGAACACTTCAGGAATGTGAAATTTAATGACCAGTGACAAGCTCATAAAAAAGAACATTGCACAATCCTGTCGATTTTTCTTTCCTTTTTTTTTGGTGCCAACCAAAGTCGTCATGCTCATTTTCTGCCTCGGCCTTGCAGCTCACCTTGACGTGATTTGAGCTCAGCAGAGATCTGCCCGGGGGGGGGGGGGGGGGGGGGGGGATATTGATTGTCCGTCATAGCATTTAGCCTAGAGGACATAGATTTCCATACATTTAGTCAGAGGACATTTCTGAATTTCTTGCAGTAATCCACCTAAAGTTCAAGTGGCTGTTTCATTTTAACCCATCAGTCAATGTATTCCACCTCACACGGTTCCCAAAACCCTGCATGCAAGCCATGTGTGGACTCAAAACAAGAATATGTAATTATCAAGATTTTATTTCATCATAATGGGGCAAAAAGGGCACCTTGCATGGGCTATCAAGAGTTATAACTTTATATATAATGGTGACCTTTTAAGAATAGTTTATCTGTGCTTTTTGGATGCCTAATTATAATGAATGTCATCAATGAGGTAAGGCACTGAAGTCAGGTGAGTAGGCATTAGGTTTATGCAATTGTCTTTCGAAATATCATGGAATCTATAAGAAAATGTGACATAAGTAGTATAATAAAATTCCCATTGTTAAAGGGACCCTATTAAGCTTATTGGGGGTTTTCATCCCCTGTATATTATAGGTTTTTGTGCATGTAAATGGTCTGCTAGAATCCCCAAATCCCCCCCCTGCCTAACCGTAAGATTGTGGCATCACTATGAAACACTTGCGCTTCTATTGGCTAGCGCTCCAACACATTGTCCGTGATAGGGGACATCTCTTAGCGGGTAACCAATCACAACAGAGCCGGCAAGCTGACCAATCAGGGCAGACTGGGCTCTGGTTTCAGACGGAGGGTGAAAAAAGGAGCCGCAGAACAGGCAGTATGAGAACAATAATGCACTTTTTGAACATTAAAGCATGTAAACATGTCACAGAAGAGGCTTGGAGAAAATAAATATGAAATCTGAAAAAGAGCATCATAGGGCTGCTTTAAGAGGGTACATCCTGCTAGCAGCATCAAGCATGCTAGCAGGATACTCAAGTGTCTTTGAGAACCTTGAGTATCCTGTTTCCCAAAAACAATGAATGTGGTTTTAACCATAAAGAAAATCTTTCCTTAACCCAACACGACCTTTCCTTTATTATCAGATAAGTTCTCTGAAACATAGCTTCTGACAAATAATCTCCCTTTACATAATAAAAAATAACTTGATTTTCAGCAGTGATGGAGCATTTTGACATCTTGTTTCTGTTCACCTGATTAAATGAAGTCCTTTATTCCCCCTTTCTTTTGACTATGTTTTGGATGCGACCAAACAATGAGCAGCTACATGCTACACTATGTTCTACAGCTTTGTCTAACTGCTCTTCGGTTTTGAACAGGTAGCATAGATTGTTTTGTTAAAAATATGTTCTTGCTGTTCAGAGCTGCTGGCTGTCTGTCTATTCCCACTAATAAGTGCAGTGAACTAAACACAGAAGAGCTGCAAGCCACACAACCAAGCCAATAAACTGAACAATGCTGGGAGAGGAACTGCAGAGTTGGGTGTTTTGATATTATGAGCAACTGCTTTCACATATAATTCATTGTAATATAAACATTAATTTGACCCAAATCCACCATAGAAGTGCAGTATATATAAGTTGCTTTGTGGGTCGTTTTAGAATACTTTTATGAAAGTATGGGGACTTGTATAAAAAATGGATGGAAGCACAAAGCTGATGCTGTGACTATACTGCCAAACATTGAACATAAAGTATAACCAGGTTACACAATGCAAGCATTTGCAACACAGCATTTCCACTTTTCTTATGATCTAGAATGGTAAATAGGCCACGAGCAGTTTTTTTACAAGGCGCTTTGCAATATGCCCACGCATCAAAGCACACATATTTTCAGGTAATGGGAGCTTATTTAAAGAGATTAGCATGGTAAATATGCACATTTTGCATTTGGAAAACGAGGCAGGAAAGAGGGGGAATGAATAAAAACTGAAAAGGTAAATCTGAGCAGATTCTAGGGTAGTGCATGCGTTGTAGTCACATGGTATTATTCTAATAAAGCATTAAAGACATGGCACTGAAAAAGCAAGCTTCTCACTTCTATGCTGCAAATATTTGTCTTTACAGCGTGAATTACAGCCCGTTCTTTAGTAATATTAGCTCGGTTTGCTTTATGCCATAAAGCAAATTTCCGGAACTGGATGCCATAAACTTTATGGCTTCCAGTTCCGGAAATATTCATATTCTCTCTGTGTACAGTAGTACGTGAAGCAGCACTGCGAGGTAATGCAATTAATTCACCACCAAATGAAATATAGAGCTCCAGGCAGTAAGGATGCTTAGGCTGCAATTCAAATTAATGAAAGCATGTTTCATTAATGCACTCTGTCAGTAAACATCCATCCAATAGCTGGAGTGCATTATTATTCCACATGTCTCCATGTGTATTCAACCAGGGAAACAGGAAGATGAAGCATCGCAGAATAAGAGCGTAAGCAGCGTAACATGCATGGACATCACTCTGAATGCATGTGCTGTCTGCTGTCGGAAAAAATGAACCCACATTGAATAGTTATAGGAAAGCTAAATATAAACACAACCTTCTCAGTGCCAATTACAAATAAATGAAAGTGAGCAGTAAGAAAAACTTATCTGACTCCTTCCCAAACTGTGTTTGATGGGCTTATTAAAGTAGCTGGTGCTGAGCCAGCCTCACGGCGTGACCTCCATCTCTGAAGAGCTAATGTATACAGGGAGGGTTGCCAAGGTTTCCAGGCTCGTCACACCTGAGCTCCACATTCATTACATGTATAATTGGAATTGGATTTGATTAAAATGTCATTAAACATATAAAGTGTCTTTGGGGGGGATGCAGCCTTTCCCAATGCTAGCATTTTGGAGAATATATGTAGCAACTGATGCATGAAATTAATGGCAGCTTCTTTAGCCGTCCATACAGCAGATTGAGCATATTGTCTATGAACACAACTTGATAAGAACAAATATATTGATCAGTAGAGTGCAGATGTGGATAGAAAAGACAAATAAAGGATGAATGAGGCTGCAAGGTAATGTGGTCGTCTTTGGATCAGAAGGTTGTGGGTAAGATCTCAGCCCTTCAGTCAACATGTTGATATATCCTCGGGCAAGATGCTTAACCCCGAGTTGCTCCCAATGGCGGATGTGAATGTGTCTGAATGTTAGCTTACTTGGGAAAATGGCACATTGCCCTGTATGAATGAGGTGGGAATGGGTGAATGAAGACTTGCAGTATTTAAAGTGCTTTGAGTGGTGGAAAGACTGGATAAAGCGCCATATTATATTATAAGCACTTGAATCTCTTGGAGTTAAAATACAAGCCTGTATTTATGTCAGCTAAAGGAACAATTAAGGAGCTGTGGTAGACAGACAAATACTATTAATTTGTGCTTGATTATAATAATCTGCATTTTGTTTCGTAAGTACTAATCAGATGAATTCAACCAATAGCCAGTCAAACTTTTTCCTTTTTTGAAAAATCTCAAATCTAATTATTTTCTGAAATTATTTTCACATTACATGTCCTTTGAATGGGGTGACCATTATGTTCTTTTCAACAACATATGAAGTGAAGTCGTCCGGGACTGAAAGTGAACTGATTTGGGCCGCATCAAGACAGATATGACAGCGCTGCAGCGTTTTGACGAGGGGAGGTAAGGAAGCTAACGCATCCTGCCACATGTCTTCTTCCCCAGAGCTGCTTCCATAGAGGTGAGATCAAGTGGAACCACAATTACTGCAGCCTCCTATTGTTTACAGGGAGCTGTCTCCACAAAAGAACAGGCAGCTCCGCCAGGCAGGAGAGACAGGGAGAGATGAGTGTCCGATGCAAAAGGTGAAACATGATGTGTCGTGTAACAGTTGCTATAGGTGACATTTTGTTCCTCTGAGGAAGGAGCTGCTCAGATTGTAATATTGAGAGGGGGTTTGCAGACTGTATTTTGCCTACAGCGATGTTAGGTTTGTTTGTAGGTGGACAAAGCCTTGAGTTGTCTGCTGTCCATAGAGACACACTACAGTACACACGCACAAACTGGCCTGAAGCTAAACAACTAGAGAGAAACAGTGAAAAACACAAACACTGGATTGTCTTAGAACGCATTTCTCCTACATTCCCCGTGTTGTAGTTCAGCTTCACTAGATCCGACTAAGGACATGTACGCGATGTCACAAACATAAAACTGTTTAAAACATGAATTATGTGTTCACATAAAAAAAAGGTAGAGCTCTACTGCACCAACAACCAATGCTTTAATGAAGGCACACAATAAAGAAATGAATGTAAGGTAACAATTTCAAAGGAGCTGTTTCCAGTGGCAAGTCCAATTTGTACGTTATTTATATATTTAGGTAGTATTAAATGGAAACATTGAACTTATTTTTCTACTACATTTATACGAAAGTGATAGTTACTTGGTACTTTGCAGATAAAGGTTTTATATACAAATCATTGCTCAACTATACACTTGCTGGTTTACACATTAGAAGTAAAAAAAGACACAACACAGGAGGGGAACAACTTTTCAAATAAAACAGGGAACACTGACAGATTGGGAAAGTGGTGCTCAAAGCCCCCAGAAATCTAATTGAAGAACTCAACAACAAAGTCTACATGCTCATTTTCAAAAAGAACATTCCGCCATTAAAACGTATCAAACTACAATGCAGAGCACCCTAAACAACAACAACCTAAAACCTTTTATGTCTTAGAAAGCAGTCAAGCAAAGAAACACAAAATCAAACTGTGTGTCCAAATCCATCTCAAGGTTACAAACACAAGGAAACAATAGTCCAATTTATTTTAAATGTCCCCTATTATACTGTATTTCAACAATATATTATAGGTCTCAGATATATACAAAGCATGTCTCTGAAGTGTTTGGCTCCAAATACCAAACAGATCATTGTAGCATGCCATAAACCCTTCTGTCTCAGCCCTGTTCCAAAAGTGCTGATTCTGTGTCTGTAGCTTTAAATGCTAATGAGCTGCTGCTGGCCACGCCCCTCTGAGAGATGATTGGTTTAAAAAAACACAATGGTGCTCTAGGAGGAGATTCAGGTGATAAGGTGGGGGGGTACCTTGGTTGGCTATTGGCTAATGGTTGCACAACCCAGAGCCGTATAATAGAAGAGTTACGACATCTCCGTTCACTCCAATGGACCAGTTTTTTTACAGCAATGGCGGATCGTGGAGCCGTCAATAGTTCCCCGGAAGTTAGCTTGCCGCTGACTTCCGGGGAACTATTGCGGCCAGCAACACAGTAGAGTTGCAGCATAATAGACCGTTCGTGATGGACTTTTAAAGGTAAGAAGACGTTTAAAGATTTATATTGCAGATATTATCAGCACATCTGAGTCAAATGAACATGTGTATTAAAGGATGTTAGTGGATTATCCCTAAATCAGTAGATTTAGGGAACGTTTACAGATAACAGATTAGGCTAGGATGCCGGATAAAGTTAGCAACACACGTTAACCATGAACAGCTATTAATCCGTTCTCCTAATGTTATTTCATCCAACGTTGTGGAATTAGAGAAAAAGGGCTTCTAAACGTGATTTTTTTGTGGGGTGGAGGAATATAATATTAGTTAAATATAACATTGGGGCACGTGTGATTGTAATGAGTGGAGGTGGAGAAATTACGATCTCCATTTTGGAGTAGACCTACAAACTAGTATAATAAAGTTAACGTTACACAATAATAAGGAAGAGAGCTATTTGTGTGATACATCGCTATTGATATTAATTTAGAGTGCATATTTGAGACTTCCAAACAGTAAACAAAAACGTAATTTATGGGTGAGTGTTTTTAGTGTATTCTGTTGATTATTACCTGTCTGTATTATGTTGGAGCTCAGCTGATTTTGAAATGATGGCAAAGTGAGAGTGAAAACACAAGGTACATTTAATACTACTGTTGTATATAAGTAAGCATACTAAACATGTATTCTATCACTGTATTATATAAGTAATCTTGTTAGTGTATATTAGTAACCTACTGTATGGCAGGTGGAGGGGCAGTGATGTTACAGGTGGAGGACTTACTGGACATGTATACACTCATTACATACTGTACGTAAAATATGACCAAGAATGTGAGACAACTTTATACAAATTCATATCACATCCATTACTGATGCCATTTGTCATACTTTGTTAAACTCACAAATAATAAAGTTCCATAACTTCAGTTGGAAACAAAGACCACACCTTATCTCCCCAAGGCAATTTCCCATCCAATAGGTGTGCTATATAGGTGTGTATAACCCTTTCTCCTGTCTGTTTCTCCCTCTGTCAGCACAAGAACCAGAGGGGGATTCAATAGAGCCTGAATACCTGCACTGAGACCCTCACCCTGCACCCTGAGTCTCAACTCTCAGAGTTTTTCAAGCCTTTCCCTGTTATTTGTATTAAACCAAACATTAAGCTTCCCAATGGTGTGGTCTTCGTTTTGTGGAAAAAGTGCAAATGCAGTGTTTGAATATGATTACCTCACATATTTTGTTGCGGCTGTCTGTTTTGATTGTTAAATTGCTCCTGCTGACTTGAGCTAGCCATTTTTTCCTCCTCTCTGTGTCAGTGGGGAAGCCGTACATTCTGATTCTTACTCCTTTCTCTGAGCGATTGGAGCATCCCCAGGCAGCACAGCAATCCATGGTGGAGACGATATGCCAGGACAACACGGAGGAAAAGACACAGACAAACTGCATGACATGCTATTCAATGTTTATTGAATTCCATGTATTTACAATGGATGTTCCTAAAACAACACTTTTAACGTCATAATCATGTTGCTGCTAGTCCATTGATAGTCACCTGTTGGTCTCCTGTCCTTTCTGAAAGTCATAAAGATGACATTAGTCATTTAGATTACTTATGTCCTCAAGTACCATGGGATTACTGAAACCACCATGAATTAAAAAAATGGTAGAAATTAATCTAATCTAAATTTTGAAGCATTCCTTGCCATCCCCTCCCTCTAAATATATCAATAAACATTTGGAAGTGATGCTCCTGACTACCATACCTGTTTAAGAAGATAATATTTGTTTTAAATAATTCAAAGCAATACACAACAGCAACAGGCTCTTTAACCAAGGCAACAGCCTAACATGTATATGTTAACAAGTAAACTAGCTGTTCACACTATTCCTAATATTATCCATAAATATTAGCAGATTCTATTTATTTTTTAAAACATATTGATGTAAATACATACACATATCGGTATGTTGTATACATATTGTAAATCAAGACCTTTATTCACTACTTATTACCAAAAATCGTAGTTCTATCTCCGGTAATCATGCATTCATATGTCCCGCCACGAACTTCCGGGGAACTATTGACTCTCCCTGAACCACGTGACGATCAAGCATTTTGGACTTCCGCTGTCTATCTATATGGCGCTGGCACAACCCAAAACATCGTTATGACATCATAAAGTGGCCAAAGTCTGATCAGCTCATTTTCAGACAGGTTTTTATATAAATGGATCAGGAAAAAAAAAGAGAGAATATTTTTTCCTGAAACTTTCAGAATCTCTTTACACAGAGGGGACACATATTTATGTGTAAAAGACATGACAAGTGCATTTTGCATAATAGGTGACCTTTAATTTAGGCAGACCAACCCAATCCAATGGGTGTGTGGGTGTAAAAGGGCTATACTGTAATAGGATCATGGAACTGCAGCATATGCCCACAGGCTTTGTTTAAGGTACCATTACTTACCCTCTCCTATATAAAGCATTATATCTGTCAGGAAATCAATAGCTGTCACATTTCTATAACCACGGGTAGGGGTGGGCGGTATAACCTTGAATTTATATCAGTGTTCTTTTAGTTTTTTGTGGTGATTGTATAACACCTTATTACACAATTTAAGTACATAATTATCTTTGAACATTTTACCTCTTTTTTGTTATATTGGCAATGGTAGGGAATGTATCTTGAGAAAGAACAACATTACACAAGCAGGCTGTGTTTAAGCTCAAAATAGGAATAAAAGTAAGGTGGGCGTACAAGTCTTTTCAGAGGATAGCCTGCCTCATGTATTATTTAGTCAAAGTAATCTGAATCATTCTCACCCATGTTGTTGTTTTAGCTATAAATGAACTGTATTGCTGAGCAACCAGCAGCTAAGTAATAAAGAATATTTGAGGGTTTAAAATCTTTATTTTCCTCATGTTCAGTGTAGTAATGTTGATTATGCTTTTAGAAGTGTTCAAGTATCAGGGACAGGTGAGAGAACTCCAGAGTGGGTTTGGGCCTAGGCTGTCTCACAACGGTGAATCAGCACCTTATGTTAACTCTCCAGCTGTAACTTCCAATAAATCTTCAATGTCCGACATCAATTCAAAGCTCTGCATTATCCTTGTTGTGTTCCGATTCTTTACTTTAAAAACGTTATCACAGATCTCAACAATATACAGTACAGTCTTTCCTTTCTCCTTACCCAAAAGTAGAATAGGTTTGAAACACATGCATAGCATATAATGTTGGAACAATATTGGGCATAAGACATATGGACCATGAGTAGCGCTGCTCAGCTCACAGTGACATTGTCATGCACCACCGATCAACTATGCACAGGACACTGAATGTAAGCTATGGGATAATTGACAGTTAGACAGTAGTTCAGTTTTTTTCAATATATTAATTTATTCCCTACCTGCCCAAAGCTCTATCAATTCAGAGCAGGTCATTTGAGCATCAAGGTGATGTAGCAGAATAATGTGACATCAATGCACAACTTCTATCATGATTGCTGATAAAATCTCACACAAAAGCTCATCTCCTGGCTAATTGCTTGATAGAACGAGAAACCAGAATCGTGTGTCTGTGTGTGTCCTGCGTAATGCAGTGACAACAATATCATTACCAGAAACCTTTCCAGATCCAGACACAATGAAAAATAACAATACAGAACGCACCAATTACAGAAGCTAATGTGCAATCGTGTTAGGGTCGTGAAATATGAGCAGCCGCCTGCCTGCGTGGAAAATGCTAACCCTGTACTACATTCATGCAAAGGATCCAAAAACCCTCGAGAAGAAACTGAAAGGGAAGCAGCTTGAAGGAGAAGGAGACACAGAGAGAGGATTTATCTCTCCCAGCAGATGTAGAGCAGGCTCCGAGGGCTCCCAGTCGGCAGCCAGGACAGTTTACAAGCTGCAAAATAGATTGATTGTCCATGGATCCCTGTCCCTGCCAGGCTGCCAACTCTGAGCTAATTAAAGAACACTTCTCCAGAGAAACACTGAGCAGCAACCAAGCACAGCATATTCACTCTCGAGAAAACATGTTGCTTTAAACCCTCTTCCCAGGAAAAACAATGTGAAACCAGAACAGGTGTCACTGCAATGTTGCAATATAGCTTCAGCCAAAGAGGATCTTTTAATTAGAATTTTATGCAGACAAGACATTAAAATACCGAACATGCTGATCCTCTCAACCTCAGTTTGCTTTAATTCTCCATATTTAGATTTCTTATAACTAAAGAGACGCAGTCTCAGTTGTAGAGTCCCGTGGAAGGCAGTTGGTGGAAGCTAATGTTTTTAGACACATTTAGGAGTAAGCATGGCAATGGCATGCAGTCATTTAGGCGTAGAACTGACAAAGAGATGAGGCAACCAACATACAAATTATTTTGACTTTCTAAGGTGGAATGTAAGAGTATCCAATCAACTACTCAAGATGTAGGCACACTTTTGAGTGCTTGAGTTTGCCATAACTGTGACTGTTTAATGTGATGAAACAGATTGTCATTCCCTCTTTGTTCCATGGCTAAAGAATAGCAGCAGGGGGGGGGGGGGAAACGTGCTACTAGGCAGAACTTGCTTTAAGTGATTGTATAGATATGAACTGACCCTGTAAACATACATTTTTCGAAACAGTTTTTATGGAGTTGTTTTTTGCAGAATATGCAGGACTTTAACCATTTTGCCTCTTGATGATTAAAGTTTTATTTTATCCCCTCTCACAAGTGCATGGTCTGCAGCTTTACATAGGTACTCTACAATGTATACGGTAAGAATGCAGCTTCCTTTTAAATGAGCTGCCAAACACAACATTATATTCACATTAAACACTCAACTCAGGTACCCCATAGATGGAAAAAGATCTTGGTGTTAACTATTAACTATCTCTATATTTCATGTGAGTAGTAAATACGAAAACAGAGATGAGCTTGCAGAAACTGTCATTAGTTTTGGGGGTATTTGGTGATAAACCAAAGCACTGCATAGATTGAACTGTCAACGATGTGATGACAGATCTCCAAGGGAACATGGATGTCTGCCTCAAATTCAATTGGAATTCATCCAAAATGTACTGGTGGCGCAAAATAAAAAGTCAGGGAATTTTGGAAATGATTTAGATTCTTGCACTGGTGATCATGGACATCTATACCAAAATGTAATGTCAACCCATCTAACATTTGCATAGAGATTCTATCCTTTACTATCCCTGGAGTCCTGCTAATGTTGCTTGAATGACTTGCAAAACAACCTGGGATTGAAGAGGAGCTGGGTGTTCGACAACCTGTCAATATACTTATAGAAACAAAGTGAAACCTTCCACCTCACTAGCTACCAGCTGCTTAACAGGCTGCAGAGCCATCACACACATCCAACTAAATCGTCCTTATTTCAGCTCAGCATATTTCTTTTTATATATTATGCAGAAATATCTCACAAACCTCAGTCACAACTGTCAACCAAGACTTGCCCAAACCGGGGTGAAAACACCATTATAACTTTTCAGAGATGCAGGATCCCATGGGACTCTTCAGGCAGTTTCAAAGCTGATTTCACAGAGTTGCAGAAAGTATGCTATTACTAAACATTTTGTTCACATTTTTTAAAACATCAGCCGTTCAGGTCAATTCAGGTCAAAATAGTTCACTGTCTACTGATATTTGCTAACGGTCAAACAAGCCCTATGTAGATATTATTTCCTTTGCATCACAGATGTAAAAAAAACAACATCTGATGTGTCAGCAATGTGTGTGAAAACGTACCGGTGCAGGAGTATTCGTCCACTCTGATGAAGCCGGGCAGACAGTCACAGCGATGGCTGCCGGGCAGGTTGACACAAACCGTGTTGGACTGGCAGTAGTGCATCTGGGTCGCACACTCATCAATATCTGCGGACAAACAGAGAACATACAGTGGATTATTAACACTCTCAGGACAATGAACACAGTGCAGCCTTTGGATGGAGTGCACTGAACTGCTTCAACACTGATGCATGAATCTAATGACAGTTATTTATTAGAGTCTTGCTTATTCAAAAATGTCAACAATCATACTACTTTTTCAATGGAGAGTTTGTAAAGGTGTATATCATCATCAGCATCACGATCATCAGCAACAATGTACAGTCGTTTTTCATCTGTTTCTATATCCCTCCTTTTTATAACGATCTGAACCCCACAACCTCTTTAACAAATGGACATTGGCCAATCAGAAGCCACATTTTCTCTAAACAATATGCTGATGAAGGATGTTTCATTTTAAACCAATGGATATTGACAATATTGATAATACAATACAATACGTAGTTTTTCTCCAACACAGCCAACAACTACAAGTCATGAACTCCATTTTGATGTTTATATTTTGTGGGTTTGAAAAACACCTAGCTGCCATATTAGGGTTTTGTCATAGCTCCAGCAAATGACCCTTCTTACTCATTAGGGATAGCAGGGAACATAATAATAAAACTAGAAGGGATGGTAACAAGGAGATATGATCAATAAAATGGCCATATGAGAGGACATTAAAACAAAGTAAAGGAATAAAAGGAAAGGGTTGGAAAATAAAAGATAAGTAAATGGGAAAGATAATGCAATAAGGACTAATAAACTGAAGAGGACAAAGGACAGCATGGAGAGCAGCATCGTTCCTGACTTCCGTAATGTTCGGCTAATATGATACATTAAAGCCTCTCTTCATTCAGACTCTCTCCCTCTCATCCTAATGTAGCTTGAAAGACACCACTGTACGAGCACTGAAACACAGAGCTCAGGGAGGCATTAGCTGAGCTGGATGACTGCTGATGAAATGGGATCAGAAACACACAAGGGAGGTGTTATGTAGAAGGGCCTGAATGTGTGTGTGTGTATGAATGTGTGTGTACTGTACAGAGTTTTTATGTGGACGTGAGCAGCAGAGAGCCGGTTTCCTGAGGCTAACAGGCCTTTCCACCACTTAAGGGACTCCGTATGCTACACTTAAGGGAAGGAGAGAGTGAGGAGTATTTCCATATCCTCTCCTTGGATAAATACATTTCAGCTTTGAGGTTTTCAGCTCACACTTTCACCTTACAACAGAATTGATTTGTATGAAGTGTATCATTGACTTACATGCAACACCCTGAGGGTGTTTTTCCACTGCAAATGTTGTTATTGGAGAGAGTACAGTAGGAGTGTTGAATTGCACAATCAGAGAGAGACCGATCATGTATTCAGGCCTACTAAAAACCTCGCCGGCCTTCAGTGTACAAAGGCATTGATCTGCTACATCAAAAACATGGAACTTAGCAGAGTGCTTTGAGGCTGCAAAACACTACCTGAATCCAATTTCCATCGTGTCCTGAAGTGCTAGGCTACTCATTTGATTATCCTTTATTGGCGAAAGGCAGCAAGGTATTGTTCATGGCGGCTAGCCTGCGATGTTTCAGACACGCAGCCTCAATTTAAAGTGGAGAGCTTGCGGCTTTGTCAGCTTTCATTAAAAGTGGGAAATGCATCTACTGTCATGGCTGATGCATGATGAGGCATTATGATCTATTTCCTGACAACTGTGTGTGTGTGTGTGTGTGTGTGTGTGTGTGTGTGTGTGTGTGTGTGTGTGTGTGTGTGTGTGTGTGTGTGTGTGTGTGTGTGTGTGTGTGTGTGTGTGTCCTCTGCAGCCTCCTCTGGGAGTGTAGTAGCAGGTGAGGTCTGCTGACAGAACTGGATCTGTCATTTCACACGGGGGGAATTCATTTTCCTGGATTTGCCGGTGTGTCTATCTCTGTCCCCCCCTATCCTCCCTCTACCCTCAGTCCCAGACCTCCTCCCCCTCCTCCCACACCTCCTCCGTCTGAGCTCAGTTTCTTCATCTGTCTGCTGCTTTATTCATGCTGTGATGTAGGTCAGGGCTGGGGAGAGGGACGGCTAAAAATAAGACAGGATAGGACTCTGTGTGCATGGGCATGTACGAGTGGGGCACGTGTGTGTCTGTGTGTGTCTGTGTGTGTCTGTGTGTGTCTGCACCTGCTCATCCAGTTGTGTGTCTGTTTGTGTGCATGTGGACAGTAGGATATGCATATCCCGTTACTGTACAAAGTTAATGGTAGCAGCATTCAAGCATACGGCAACATTGTGCCTATGCTCAATTAAACACTGTGTTTGTTATATATTTTAATTTGTAAAATAGTTTGAAAAGATGTGCCATGTATCCTGTGTGTATATCCTATGTTTAAAGTACAAAAGTATTAGCATCAAAATATACTTAAAGTACCAAAAGTAAAAGTGCTTATCATGCAAATTGGTTAATTTCAGAATAATATATATGATATGTTTTATAATGATTGATCATTAAAGTGTTCTCAAAGCTGGTAAAGGTGCAGCTAGTTTTAATGACTTTGTATACTGCAGGGTAGCTTGTGAATTTACTCCAGGTGGTACTAAAATCTGATTTAAGGGTTGATTTCACATAATTAATCCAAATCTCTAAAGTAACTAAAGGTACACAATAAATGTAGTGGAGTAAAAGTACACGATTTACCTCTGAATTGTAGTGGAGTAGAAATACAAAGCAACATATAAGTAGCAAAACAGTAAAGTACAAGTACCTCAAAATTGTACTTAAGTGCAGTACTTGAGTAAATGTACTTAGATACTTCCCACCTCTGGTTTTGGCAGAGTTTGACATACAGATGAGTATGTGTAGAATATTTTGAAATGCATTTATCTTGTGAGCTGTGTTATTTAGCATAGGAAGAGAAGCATTATAAATGTGTTTAAAGATTTAGCAAACGTTTGAGTGCATGCTCAAAATGTAACATTATATTTACTGAGTACAGAGGATTGTTATATAATCATTGGAGTAGTCATATCGCTGTTGGATGGAAACAGATTCGGAGATGCAAGACTTCAAAAGTATTCACCAGATATTCGTCTCTTTTCCAAAACATTAAACGTTGGCGCAAGGAGATGATGTGTTTGTGTGTGGGTTTGTGTTCCTGAAACCCAGTTTTCAGCGTGTCCTTAACTCAGCGGGGTGTTGCTCATGAACACGGTTCTGTGGAATTTAGTTGAAAGATTTAATGGTTTGGCAACAGAACAATTGATTTAATTTGGGGAGGACTCAAATCATAATCATCATGAAACACAAACTACCGCTAAGCGAGGAAAGAAAAAAGAAATATTTTAACTAATTCCAAATATTAAAGTTGAGTATGGAAAGTATAAATAGTCAGAAAGTTGGTATAACTTCTAAATGAGGTGTTGCTAAAAATAAAGTTGAAGGCAATTTTGAGAAGTGTTCCGAGTTGTGTTCTTTCAGTGTAATGTCATTAATGCCTTAGTATTTTCCTGTGTTTGTCATAGAACCTGCAGTATTTGCCCCAACACAGCCTATTTGGTATGTTGTATTAGAGCTGACTCTGGATTTTACAAAAAACAGTAGTTCATGTAATTTTACGTTTTTTTCTTTTCTGCAGACAAGGCAAGGACATACACTATAATGCAAGAAATGTCAAGGTGAATGTGAAAGAAAATGAAAAAAACACCCTCCTTCCAAGTCCCCAATGTTGGTCATGGTCACAGACACCTTGCCTTGCCTTGCCTTGTATTGTATGTACTGTATTGAACAGAAAATATAAACAGAAAATAATTTTAATTAAAAAAAATATACATATTGTCCCAAATTTATCATTTCAAGCATAGTACTTTTATGTCTAAAATACATCAGTTATTTGTAGGAAAACATACATACAGAATACAGAACTGTGAAACTCCCCCTCCAACATGTAACAATAATTAACGGGGTCAAGTTTTGGTAGAAGTAGCGTTAACCCATATGGACACCTGTTGAAAATCCTTCAAAGTGTACATGGGAGGTGGATCAACGTCATTCACCAAGGTCAACCAATGGGAAACAAGGGTGCTTTAGGTTAAAACATGCTAATACAATGGTTACTCAATAGCATTATCCTGGGCAGTGGTGGAAAGTAAGTGAGTACATTTACTCAAGTATTGTTTTTAAGTACCTTGACATATTGTACTTTACTTTAGTATTTCCATATACTTTATATATACTACTCCACTACATTCAGAGGCAACTATCGTACGTTTTACATTTATTTTGACACTCACGGTTACTTTATAGATATAAAAACACATGATTTGCGGATGGTATAGTACTGTACGACTAATCCACATAGTATTTCAAGTATCTAAATATGGTCCACTTTGACCAACGACAATACTTAAGTGCTCTTTCATTTACAAAACCTGGTAAAATAATAACTATAGTAACACAATACTGTGAAAATATCAATTCTGCATAATGAGTACTTGAAATTACATTTAGCTGATAATTCTTCTATATATATTTTTTTTTGTTGAAATGGGCCAAATGTACTTTTAGCACATTTTGATGCTAATACTTCTGTACTTCCAAAGTACTCTGTCTGCCTCCAGCAAAATTCCTCTAAACCATTCAGAACTTGTGTTAGGGAACAGGACCAGACTCTTCAACCCACCCTGGACCAGTTCTTCCTACAACAGATGACACACTGTCATAATCTGAGTCACATGAACTCATCTTTAATAACAACTATTTGAAAGTACTTATACGCCTTGGTACTGGAACAAAGCTGCTAAAACACTCGATGGTCCTCTCTAACTGAACGATGTAGCCCGAACACAAATCAGCACCATCAAATATTTTATGTGCACAATTTAACAGAAAATCGACTCCTGCTAAAGCATTTATAAAATAGAATAAAATGACTCAACCAGAGCTGCTTCCATCTGAATGTCAACAATCCTCCTGATATCTCATCACTGTCTGCCTGGCACACTTAAACCAACACACACACACACACACACACACACACACACACACACACACACACACACACACACACACACACACACACACACACACACACACACACACACACACACACACACACACACACACACACACACACACACACACACACACACACACACACACACACACACACACACACACACACACACACACACACACACACACACACACACACACACACACACACACACACACTCATTCTGTCTCTATTTTCATGAACACAGAAGTTAATCTCACCCAGCAATTACACACTATGATAATTGAGGCTGGCAGGAAGCATTGCTTTTGAAAGGGAGATGGGATGTTTTATTTATTTCCTCTAATGCATTTGGTGTAAACAGCTTATCAGCTTTTATTTTCTCATTTGACTTCACTGAAACACAATAACAACCACAACAGTGTGAGTGAGAATAAATATTTTCCAATTATTATACAAATTATTATGTTTAAATGAAAGTCAATGATATCAAAAACTATTTAACAGCAGAGCAACAGTTTGAGTTAGCTCAATGATGGGGAAGTTTCGACTAAAAACGCTGTTGTCACGGAAGTCTCTGGGTTACAGTTTTGGTATTATTTTATTGAGTAATCCATTAATTTGTTAATGACATCACAGCAACTACTCAAAATAATTGCCTTTACATCAATAGCTTGGTGGGGGCATCATCATCCTTAATTTTGTTTCTGTGCTTTCAATGCAGAGACTGGACTGGGATGTACAGTATAGGCTGCTAAAATACCCCCTAAAATAACTTGTCTTATGACTGTGTCTTCAAACATCCAAAAATGCCTAGGGTTTTGTTCAAAGTTGGACCTCTGTATGTTGTCGCCCAGGTTAAGAGTTGGCTGTTATGATCAATGAAAAGCTCCAATGTTGCTAATGCCGTGTTGCTACAGTATTTTCTTTTTTTGGAGAAGCTTTTACTGATAATGACTGAATAATAGAAGTTGCACAAATAATGCAACTAATAACTTCTGATCAGAACTTTACTAATTTCTTCTCTGACTTTCTTCAAGCATCATCAAACAAACAATGTTTTTCTAACACTGTGCCTTCAGTCTAAAGAAGAAAAACTCATGCCATCTTCATAAAGATCATCATAATCAAAAAACGAATTATCCCAATATCTCTGTCCATGTTGGGATCTCTGGTGCAAATACAGCACATTTTACATTCTTATCAAGGTTGTATTGCTTTTTTAATCTATACATTAACATCTCTTTTATTTAGTGATATATTGCCTGTTCACATGTGCATACATGAGCACATGTTCAGGATTGTATAGTTGTTGCCCTTACTGTTCTGCTTTAGCAATTATGGGTTTCAGAAACTTCAGTTTCTTGGGATGTTTTCATATTTTCTGGATAAAGACATTTTTCCATGTGTGTGTCAGGTGATTGACAGGCAATAACGTCTAATGAAATGCAGTTCTCTGACAGCAGCACAGTGAAATTAGCATAAAAGAAAAAGTTTCTTGTCATCTCAGTGATGTACTTTTATCCCTGTATGATGTTTTTCTTCCTGTCTAAAAATGAACAGCGGAAAACGGACCCCGTCGGAAGGAGGAAAATGATCACAACCAGCAATTACATACCATGATAATTATGTGTTATACAAATGTTGCTTTCACAACTTTGATTTGTGAAGGAGGAAAGTGAGCCGAGTGATCTCCCACTATGCTCCATTCTTCCTGCAGCAGTGGGAACACAGGAATACTGGCACAGACTTGAAAAGAACTGCAGTATTATCCTTTAATATGGACTCAACCCCGGAGAGGAACAAATGACTTTCATGACGGGGGTTTCATTTCCACAATGAGGGCGCACAGAGGCCTCAAATGGCGGAACTCAATGACTAAACTCTCTTATCTTTCAATGCTATGAACCAATCAAACACAACAACAACAAAAGATCAACATGCAGCGCAGGATGCTGTGTGTCCCTCCTTGGAACTGGGGGACAAAACAGAACTACTGGTGCATTTAATTAGAGAGCAGCGGCTCTTATCATCATCCCTGTCAAAGAAGACGCATACAGAGCAGGAAGTGGATTAGAGCGTGCTCAGGAACATGCTGTTTGCGTTGTCTGTGACGAAACAACTGATTGTGTGGTAGAAGTAAGCAGTGTGAGCAAGGTGTTTTCTTTCTACCTGTCACTTTAAAACTCAGACAAGGAGCTGCCATTCACAGAGCTGCACTGACAGACTCTCAGAGAGACACTGTGAAGACTGAAACTGTGACAGAGTCCTTCTGACAGACAGAGCGGAACAGCTTACCTAGATGACAGGTGCTGTGTGTGTGTGAGTGCCGGCTGTTCACACAGGTATATTTACTGCAAAGCTTAGAAAGGTACTCCAGGGTGCCCGCTAACTGAAATAAATCCATATATATCAGGCAGAATAAGGCGGTGCAGTGGGCCTTTTGCTTACAGTTTAACGGATTACTGCACAGCGGAGGTCTTATTTTTTCATGTATCCTAAACGTAAACTGAATTTGATGTGTCGAAGCAGAGAGATGTTTAGTATTGAAGATAGACACAATCTACTGGAGAACACTCTGGTGATTTACACAAATATTATCAGCATAGAGTTTAAATCTGCACAGCAATCAAAAAGACATCATCCTGACAGTGTTGCAAATACTCATATGGCAACATAGATAGTCCAATTTTGATAGTTTGGAAGTCCAATTTGAGGTGTCTAAGAGTCATAATGTGGAAACAACATGGATGTTACAAAGAAGATGCAGGGTTTCCACCAGCTTATCTTAAGACCTAAATTGATCAGCGACAGCTAGGCCTAAGAATCAGGGACATTTTTTTGTAAATTAATTTTCCAGATGTTTTTTAAACTTTAAAGTTTGTGGTTGTGAACATCTTTAAACACAATAAACTCAGTGCATATGTTGTGTGTGGCACTAGCAATTGGGTTTGAAATACAAAGAGCTCAAGAGAAAAAGCAAAAGTGTGTGTTTGTGTCGCCTGCATGAAGTCAGCAGTAAAAGTATGGCTGTGAAAGAAACCGTTCAGTATTATAGTTTGTTTGAGCAGAGCTGAGTGTTTCAGTTAGCAGTAAAGAGTAGGAGGATTATGGACGAGTTGCTCTGATTACTCAGAGCTCATGTTAGTGCAGACCTGGCACACAGCAGCTGTGGATGTGGGTTGTGAACATGACAGCTCATTGTACAAATATTTTGTATTCACTTAGACAAGTAAGTCAAATTTGGGATAAAAAAGCTCAACAAAATGAAAATATTGTAGTCCTCCTGGTGTCAGTTGAAACACCTGTGAGTTTTGTATGAACATGATACCCAAAGGAATAACTGTGATTCAGCTTTTTTACTCACAGTAAGAACAAATGTTATTTATTTTTACTGTTTGTTTGAACCATACTATTCCCTACTAACACAGTTATGCAGGAACCTTGTAAAAACCATACATGCAGTGTCTTACAAACACACAAACCATTCATAGGCACAGTGTGAGATGCACTAAAGGGGGTACTTGCACACAAACAATTGTGTCCTGTGACCGGCTGGTAATCAGGAAGTGCTATAGATGCTGTTGAGTTATGAAGACAGTGTGAGAAGCTGAGAGGTAAACACAGATGCTGCCAGAAGGAAACAGTGTGAAGCCGTAGTGCTGAGCTGTGTACTCATGATTGAAATAGTACTTTTTCCTTTGTTTAGAGGACACGAGTACCGTCGCAGTCAAATGGACACATGCTCTTGATCCTGAAAAACACGTTTTAATAGCTTGCAGAAATGCATGTGGCTCAGCTTTTTGACACAAAATATTGTTGCTGGTTTATAAAGCTTTGAATGGTTTAGGCCCAAAATACATGTCTGACCTACTGCTAAATTATGAACCATCCAGAACTCTCAGGTCTTCAGGGACTGGTCAGCTTTCTGTCCCCAGAGTCAGAACTAAACATGGTAAAGCAGCGTTCAGTTATTATGCTCCAAATATCTGGAACAAACTCCCAGAAACCTGCAGGTCCGCTGCAACTCTTACTACTTTTAAATCCAGGCTGAAGACTTTTCTTTTTGCCGCTGCTTTTAATTGAACTATTCATATCTTAACTGCACTGTAACTTTTATTCATGTATTTTTTCTTTTAATGTATATTTTATTATCTTTTCTTTTTAATGACTGATTTTAAATGCCATTTTCTTAATGTCTTCCATTTTTGTAAAGCACTTTGAATTGCCTTGTGTTGAAAGGTGCTATATAAATAAACTTGCCTTGCCTTGCCTTGCCTTACAGACGTGGGTGCTTACAAGAGTCGTGTAAAAGATAAAACTCCAACCTGAACTGGATTAATTCAGACAAGCTCTCATTCACGGTTTTTACTTATACCTACGAAAAGTAATGCACTTACATAACCCACATAATTACTTTGTTATCCCGGGGTACTGTTCCCGAAAGCTACAATCTCAATATAAAGCAAACAAACTGTGCAATATTCTAACATCATATCATGTCCAGCCGGTTATTGATCCATCACCAAATAAGAACTTACTAACAACTAACAAAGTCAAATACATACTAAAGCAATAATGAGTTCATAACGTTTGACTAGGTTTCACCAAAGATGTGCGCAGCCAGGCCAAAAACACACACTTATACAACACATGTACACACCTACTCAGATCAGTAGCCTACATTTAAAGTCAAAGAAAATGCAATTGTCCATGAAGCAGTTTTGATCCAGGAACAAATAACAAATATAATTACAGGCTGAATCACCCCCTTTTCAATGGCCTCGGTTTTTGAAAATGATTGTGCTCTTGTCAAAGGAACATGCCTGAGAGCCAAGGGAAGCCAGTTAAAAGGGTGTTGCAAAGCGACACAATCGGCATCACTGTTTGAAACCAGTCGGAGGTCAAAAACAGGACACAGGGCTCCAAGGCAACTGGATATTGAAATCAACACATTTTAACACATTGTTAAATATAGATGATTTGACACTAAGCCAGTTCATTCGTATGGCTTCATTAGACAACATTATTCTTAAAGAATAGACACCATACAGCCTACATTATGATTTCCCTGTTGTTGCCCAATCTCCATAGCTCCTCTGTCATTGCCCACACAGGGCTCATCTCAATGGATTATTTCGCATCCTCCTTTCCCTCACTCGCGTCCCTTCCTTGCGTCTTAGCTCCGCCTCCGTAAGAAGCGAGAGACACGAGGAAGAGACGCGAGGACAGAGGAATCCTCAGGTATTAATTGGGATGTCCTCGTTCACTCCAGCGTCACCATAAACAACGCCCTTTACTTCTGGCGTGCGCACAGTTTTGTCACCTGTCAATGGACTTCGCTCCACATAAATCCCTTCAAACCTGGGATTTAGTTTTCTCATTGAAATGATTTTGTCCATCTCTTCCATTCATCTCTTTTATTATAGTTTTCTATGTATTATTTTCGGTCCTGTATTTGTTTTTCCAGGTATAACATTTCATTTAAGTTATAATTATAATCATAACAATAATAATAATTGATGGATTCATTTCATTATGGTATTTGAGCTTGTTTCAGATCAACTTTTGTATTGGATGTTGTTATTTAATTTGTCCTACAGAAGAGAGACACAAATCACTGAAATATGTATTAGTTATGCTACCCCTATTTTTATATATCCTAAATGTTTGACGTTCTGTGGGTCTACCACACATGCATCACAAACCACGAGTAAGAACTGTAAGTTATTATTTTATAATCAAAACATTATTATTGAATTTGTACGTTTATTTCACACACTTTAATGTTTGTATAGAGTATGATCTCCTCATTCGTTTAAGTTTTAAGATTTAATATATTTTACTCTTAATGAAGCACTTTAAACATGCCTCTGATCCTCCTTTAACAGTCAGAACAGCTGCAGTGAGCAGAGGCTGTGCAGCTGGGGGCGGAGCTCTGATGCGCGAGTAGTGAAAACACTCCCGCGTAGTCTACTCTCGTGTATCCTCGCTCTCGTCTCCTCTGGAAGCCTCCTCCCTCCTCCCTCCTCGACTCCTCCATGTGCATTTAAGAGATTGGGACGTCCTTCAACATGGCGTGTCTTGATCGATTTCCGGGTCAAGTCCCGAGGAGGGGAGGAGAGAGGAGTCGAGGAGGGACATACAGTGTCTGCTTTTTCAATAGAGCTGCAACCATTCATCATATAATTGATTATATGAATAACAGCAACAACAAAAATAATTTGCTTAGTAATAAAGTCATTTTTCCTTAAGAAATGGTACAAAGAGCTGTTTTTAGCCAATCAAATAAGGAGATGTCCTGCTTTTCTCTGTTTTTTATCCAAATAATCAGAAAAACTCTGTGTTTGAACAAACAAAAGGAAAAAGCCAACACTTTAACAAACTGGGATGGTAGACCGTGATTAATTGATTATTCTTGAAACATAATTTGATTAATCAATAATGAAAATAACTGCTTGTTCTACCATGATGAAGTATTCAAATAAGCTTAAGAAATAGCTAGCCAGCATCACACACGCAAAATGCTTTAACATCACACCACTTTGCCTCGATCTTGTGAGTTTAAGATAAAAAAGGCAAGTTTATAAGTTGTGCTGTGAAACTATAAGCCTTCTGAATAATGTTTTTCAAAAAATATACTAAATATTGTGTCGGTGTGCATTTTGTTTTCTACAGCCATCACAATGTGTTTCAATCAGATCTACTGTGTGTACTTGTTTTCCTTCAGGCAGAACCAGCATGAATGGCTTTGCTGTATCAATCTAACACACACACACACACACACACACACACACACACACACACACACACACACACACACACACACACACACACACACACACACACACACAAACACACACCCTTGATTGACCCTGTGCAGGACTGTGGGCAGGGCACAGCAGCAGATGGTTGAATTTAGCTCTCATTGTGTCAATTCACATACACACAATCACATTTGTCAGAAAGGTCATCTTCATATAATTATGCAAGTTGAGATGATAACTTGTTTCAGATTATTGGCCATATTCAAACATTAGTAACCAGTTGCTAGGTAACGGTAATGCCTCACAGCTAAATGATCTAAATTGACATCCCATCAGTCACCATTCACTGTGTAGCTGATGGGGAAAGGAAGAATTGATAGCTAGACGAGTAGGAGCTGTTATTATCCTGACAGTTTCCACCGTGTTTTGGTCACTATGGTAAATTAACATCTTTCTAACTGACTGCATCATGGAGTGTGACGGTGAGAGACAGCCAAACACATTCAAACAGGGACAGAAACAAAAACCAATATATAACTGAGAATACCAGAGAGAAAATAGAGAAACAAATGGAAAATGATGCAGAAACAGAATGAAACATGGACAGTGGAGATTGAAATTGAGCGTTCAGGACACATAAAGCGCCTGCGCGACATCAAAGTGACAACATTGCACTTGTTGTGACTTCATCGATGACAGGCAGTAATCATTTGACAGGAGAGACGATTATGGATATAAATATTTGACAAAACTGTGTGGGAACGCTTAATTAGCTTCATTATTCATTCATTATTTCCATCTACAGCCAAATGTAGAGGCACCTGAAAGCAGATGCTGATAACATGCTTGCATGAGAGTTGTGGATATCCTATTTTAAACACTTACAAATATATGTTAGGGCATTTTAGTATGTCAATATGAAGCCAGTTTCAGATACTCCATAACATCGATTAGTAGTACATACTACATTGTATCATATAAGCATATCAAGTGTTTCTATGTAAAGTAACTACAATACTTTAGCAAATGTACTTTGTTACACTCCACCAATGACACACACACACACACACACACACACACACACACACACACACACACACACACACACACACACACACACACACACACACACACACACACACACACACACACACACCATGTATACATTACTGCAGGGGACATTACATTGACTTACATGCATTTCCTGGAGACTTATCCTAACCTTAACCATAACCAACACATGCCTAACCCTAACCCTTACCCTTACCCTAACCCTTACCCTAACCCTAACCAAGTCTTCACCCTGACATTAATGATTCCCCTCATGGGGACCTCCATGTTGTCCCCATAAGGGAAGCCAGTCCCCACACGTGACTGTGTAAACAGATGTAGGTCCCCACAAGGATAGTAATGCCAGGCCACACACACACACACACACACACACACACACACACACACACACACACACACACACACACACACACACACACACACACACACATACACATACACATACACATACACAAACACAGTAATTCCGTAGATACAGTTGCATACCCTGAGCAGATATGTGATTAAAGAATATTCTATGAATGCAATTCCACTGATATTGTCCACTCTGTTAGCTTCTTACTTCAGGTCCACAAGCCCAGTATGTTTTGGTAACCAAATTACATTTTTTTTCAGAGACTTCAGGGTCTTTATTTTTTCTCAGGATTTTTTACAGACTTCTAAATTTTTTATTGAGTTTGTAAATGTTTTTACATGCCCCGCTGCTGCTGTGCCCTATTTTCCTGAAAGGTAGAAGTGTCAGCATGGGGCCCAGTGGGAGGGATGGCAAAGTGACAGTAGAGTAGCTGAAGAGAAGGCTGGTAGAAGCAGCTCTCTCTCTCTCTCTTTCTCTCTCTCTCTCTCTCTCACACACACACACACACACACACACACACACACACACACACACACACACACACACACACACACACACACACACACACACACACACACACACACACACACACACACACACACACACACACACACACACACACACACACACACACACACACATCTATTTGTCCCTGAGACGGCGGCTGTTGGGGGGGCAGCGGCAGCAGATGGTCTGCTGTAGCTCTCATTGTCCGCGGATGCTGCGACAGGGAGCGAGGCGTGCCCTTTAAGGCCCGGCCTCGAGGCGCCACGTCCTGCGTCCATGTCACAGTCAACCTCTTCACCGTAATTAAGGGCAGCCCCTCGGGTTCCTCTGACAGCAGAGAGCAGCTGGAGGACAGAGGAGGAGGAGGAAAGATCGAATCCTCCAGACGAAAGGCAGGTGAGCGGCTCTCATGTTCCAACATGACACACATACAGTTTGTATCCTCAGGTCATCTGAACACAAGTGAGTATTACTATAATTGTGGACATATTCCAAGACTATCTGCTTGCTCATCTGCAACAAAGCTGTCTCTGCACTCTCAATAAAACAAGTCACATTAACCATCTAAAAACCTTAATAGCAAACTAAATCATAAACCAACACTAACATTAAAGTGGAATCCCCACTGTGTTCACGGGGAACTCATGCAGCGTCAGAAAATAAAACCCTCTCTCTTTTCCTCCGTACCCAAATCTCTAAAAACGGGGGTACAACGGAGCTGATCCAGATTTGCATCCGCTATGACATAATATCGGAAATGTGGACCCACGGCACTATCAGAAACAATGCCCGACTGTTTTGGATGTAATATGGTCGGTGTTTACATTAGCATCGCTAACACTCAGAGCTAACCTGTACTGGAGAGCATGTGTGTGAAGAAGCAGGAAATACAAAGGAACTCACCTTGTGGTATAACCGGCAAGAGAGAAAGCCTTTGAGCTCCATACTGTTTCAGAAAGAATCCTTGATAATCCATGATATGGCGTTTCATCACGGTAGTATTTAATTTAGACAGTAGCTGCCGGGTCCCGCATGAGCTCAGCTCCCTCCTTTTTTATTTTTAATCAATTTAAAAAAAATGTAAAGCTTTATACCCAAAATCAGCACTTTTGAAACAGGAAGTGAAATAGAGGGATATGAGGCGTGGCTAGAATGGGTGATCTGTTTGGTATTTTGAGCAAAAGACTTCATAGACATGTTTTTTATATATTTTTATATATCTGAGACCTATGCTATTGCCTAAAAATAGCATGATAGGCGACCTTTAAATGATATTAAGGAAAAGGTTGATTTTAAGGTAAATATACAAAAAAGACCACTTAAACCACTTAAAATAGTTGCTAGGACCACATACAATGTAAATATTAAAAGAAAGAGGGAAAGCCTACCAGAACAAAGTCTTTGCTGCATGTGTTTTGCAAAATATGCTGAAATGTATTTTTGTAATGAAAATACAGTAAATCATGGGGATTCCTCACACCCAACAGACATTGTTGAAGCATTACAATTAGCCAATATACCTACCTACTCTTAAATTGCATGTGTTCCAGTTCTTCATTGATACATGCCTTTTCAGCAGATCCTTGTGTCGTGTTGCATATTGATGGTTTATTTTGACTTAAATGGTTTACAATAGGCTTATCAATTTGTTTGCCATATAAACTTGTATTGTACAGTTGGTTTAATGTTTTTTATCCTTCCTCCACATTTAGCTGACTTATAGATGTTTTGTTTGCCCTAAAGATCAACAGATGAAGCTTTGCAAGGTAGCCCTTTTAAAGCCATGTTGATCGATGATGGTTGTGTAAAAGTACAAGTAAAAATAAAAGTGAGTTATTAGACATTTTTGTTTTTAGATATTGTTTGGCCAGAAGTGTATACAAATGACCTCAATCTAAAGTCATTTAGTGAAGGATTATCTTGATTTTGTAGGGTTGAAATGGCAGATAATGGAAAAAAAGATGGGGGCAAAACAGCTAAAGTTATTTTTATACCTTCATTCCAATTTAATCCCAAACCTAATCGTAATCTTAATCCCTAAAATGATCCCATTTGGGGGAAGAAAGTGATGACCAACTCAAATTCTGCAGCTGTTTCGGAGGGATTTTTATCAACAATTACAGCCTAAAATGCATCTCACACACCACTCCAATGTACCTGATCTGAAAGTAATGTCTTACTTATTCTTGTTTAACACAACACAACAAAGCAGCAACTACTGTAAACACGTTCTGGACAACCTGACAAATAAGACCAGACTCTGTCCCGGTGACAACAACATCGCAGGTCTTGTTTCCGACAACACGTTGACAACTAACTTTGGTAATACATCAGCCATGCAGGAGGCGCCACATCTGTTTCTGACAGCATTCACACTTGTCATCTGCTCTGCCAGCTGCAAGACAGCCCACTTAAAAAACTACAAAGCGTAAAATGCATGATAATCAGTCCTAAACTGATGCCTCTGAATCCACCCGTGACCCATGAATACGAACATGTTGTGATGAAAACGGTCACATCAAAGTGCCCGGTCCATCATATCTGCTCATTATTTAAGACACAGTGTGTTTGCTTTCCTAAGATTACATCTGATTGATTCCACCACATTTACCCTGCTGTCATATCTCACACGCTGTGTTACCTGCGACTGTATCTTATTTTGATTTCTATAGGTGTTACTGTGCAGTTTTAATTTATTTCACTTGAGCTGTTGTAGCCAACAATAAAAGAAACAACATTATATTTCATAGAATCAAAATGCAAATTGAAATTATGGATCTAATTAAATCAACTTTTCCCGAGATGGTTCTTAAAAGATACACTGTGATATATCATTTCTTTATATACACAGTGAGCTGAACCCATTCTCCAAAAATCAATTTACATGGTTTGGCTTTTGGAGGAAATGTAATTACTACCTGTATTAAGTTCACTGGCAAAATCTATTTTTGAAGTGCTACATTCTTGTACAAGATGAGAGTGGTTGTTGGAATTATTTGTATTTTACAAACATGATGATCCCTAACCTTGAAGTGAGAAGGTATAATAAATTCAAACACAGCAAAAACTGTGTTAAACTGGGGAGACGGAAGGAAAACTACAAATGTCCGTGTCCAAATAGCACCTTTGTCTTGTGGGCCGCTGGGCAGCGATTGCTCCCGGTGTTTTTTTATTGTTTCTTTGACAACCACATATCAACAACGACTATCATGGATTTTATCATATTTTTAGGCTATTTCACAATGTTTTCTTCACTCTAACCACCTACAGGAAGACTCTTGCTCGGACACTTGATTGAGCTCGTCACAGCTCAGGTTGACAGCCATATAGCGAGAGAGGAGGATGATAAAAGTCACACTCTCACTGGCAGCAACATCTGGTGTCCACCTTTTAGGTCTTTGTTATGATAGTTTCCAACTGACCGACAACGCCAAAAACAAGCTTTTCATCCAATTTCTACAGTGACATAAATGGGGCGAAGCCTGCGAGCTAGTTCAGGCAGTCAACTCGAGCACTTATGCTGCATTCATACATAACGCCCCTTGCCACTCTACAACCAACCAAACAGAGTCTCCTTAATATGCCGCTCTATTTAACCTGCCAGATCTCTCTCTATGCATTGCTTGCTGCTGGTTTGCTGCAGCTACTCTACGTCGCTGCTGCCTGCCTACCCCACTACCACCCCAGCTTCCACCTGTAGGCTCGGGGTCAGTTATTTAATCATCACTCATCGTGCTATGCATATCTGTGGAGTGATGAGACCCGAGCCTAGACGCCAAACTCAACTATGCTGCTTCTAATAAACATGTTAAAGAAACACGTGAGTTGTCTGACTGAACTGGCTCTTTTCTAAAAAAGTTTAAATATTATCAGCTCGCAGCACTCTAACTTAATCAAATTGTTTTTCTGCCTATCAAACCTTACTGGTTGCTATTCAACCGTAGCATCTTTAGATACTCTCTTGATCCTAAATTAAAATGCTTCTTGTGAAAAATCTAAGTATCCACTTCAATGTAAAACTTCCATCATACATGCTGCCTTGCACGAGTGAATACATTAATTTTTTTAAATCATCATTCACTTTACCATTCATGGTGTTTGCCTATGACTCATTATGAAGTAGCTGTCTTTGTTTCCCGGAAGAGAGCTGAAAGTTAACAACCTCCCATCCAGGGTGATCCAGCTGTCGTTTCATACACATTAATTCTAAAAAGGCAAGTCGTTAAGTTTGAAGGGATGTTTTATGAACTGTCATGTTACTGCTCCTTCCCTCTGTCAGGTGTAATATTTTCATATTTTATTTGACGTGTCGTTCAAAATCTCACTTAATAATTTAACATCTTACTGTAGGTTTGATTTCAGAGATGTTTTTTCATTTCACTTTCAATCTAACAATAACTCCGTATTGCAGTTATTCTACTTATTAATACACCTTGTTATGTTGCCATAAAACAACTTTGGTGTTTAGTGGGGCCAAAAATCTTCACAATGTTCTCTCAAATGACTGTAAATGATGATGGAGGGTAGGGTGATATTAGGCTAATATTTGCTTAAAGAATAACCTGCATTGTTGCATGGTGTTGTACTCTTCCAACCAACAGTACAGATTAAGGTTTGTTGGGTCAATACAAAAATAGTTTTTTCCTCAATGACATTAACACAAAAAGGGAAGTAGGACTTGTTCTCTTTAACTTCCACTGGTGTTACTGAAATGTTGCACTACACCCTATCTCCAAAATGGTGCAATCCTACTGCTCATGTGTTCTTGGAGGCCGAAAGAGGACAACATCGTACACCCTCACAGGTCGCATATGACCCACAGGACCCACAAACTGCTCACAGCAGTATATTCTATTTTCTTTACGGCCACTTCTAAGGCTGACCTCTCCTCATATAGCTCCAATCTAAAATGGCCACACATTTGGCAGTCATGCATCTCTCTTGGAGGAGCCCAAACCAGATAGTTATTACATTTAAAACAAATAGTTCACTCAAATAACTAAAAAGAAAGCCATCAAAAAACTGCACCGTATGCACTTATAATGCCTTGGGGACATTTATTACAGATAATTCCCTGAGGTTTTGGAATAAAGAGGGTGTCAGAGATGCTGTCAAGCATTGTGTGCAACCAATTACTTTCTCACAAACAATTATGTTACCTAATGGCAGTACCTTCTGGATATGGTGTGTGATGTCTAGCTGTGTGGTCATACAGCAACAATGAGACGAATAGCCTGAAGATGAAAGGCTCTGCAGTCGGTCCATATGACTTTCTGACCCCATAGATAAAGCAAGCGTTCCACACTGTTATCTATAAAATCTTTACTGTAGTAGATCTGTGTGTCCATTCAGTCCAGGGTGGGGGATAATGGGGTTGGGGTGAATGAGTGGGATTATGGGCAGGAAGGATGTGGGGGGTGGTGGGTGTTAGTAGGGTTGTAGTGTACAAAATGTGCCCTTTTTTCTCAATGTCTGTCGAAATTTGTATTGGTTTTTGCATGGATACTTATCCTTATCTATGACTGAACACACCTTTTAACATTATATATATGTTTAAATGTGTAGAAACAATATATAAGAAACGTCTTTGCATTAAAGTCAATTATAGTTAATCACGTCACATCAGACACAGTCAATATTTCGGTCAAAAGTGGTTAATTGTTACACCCCTAAGTCCTGTAGGGCAGGAAGGCAATCTAAAAAGAGATTTAAAGCATATCCATTTAATACAATTTGAAAAATTCCTTCGTGAAACCTAGAAACTAATACCAACTTTGCTCCGATTTCAGTGAAATAGAAACACCCCTTTTACTTTCTGCATTACATTTCTCATTAACTTCTATTCCTAAATCTCCAATATCTCCTCTGGTTCATCCCGAGGAGACCTGCAGTCTGCCTCGTCCACCTGTGTCCTTCTCCCCTCCACGACTCGATCTACCTGGACTCAGCTCCCCCCCATTTCCCCCCCCGTCTGCACTGATGCTATCAGCCCCCGATTCACTGTAGCTGCCTCAACTCTTATAATTGACACAGAACACTGCTGCCTGCCCAGAGCAGCTGACATTCAGCGCAGTCTGAAGGACGGCTAGGGAAATGAGGAGCATATTATAGAATACGCCGCCAGCACAAACAGGAGGAAGAGCCACTTGTAATGTGATCTGCTCCAACGCTTAAATATCAAGTGCAATTAAATGCCAGTGACGGAGGGATGGAGACAGGCTGCATGTGTGTCTGGAAACAAATTTGTTCTCAGACGGCAGTGATATCCTAGTCAGCTGTCATTTACTGCGTGTGAGTGAAACAGCAGGTTTCTGCCCTGGCAGGAAGAAAACTGTCCCACTAGATTTAGTAAAATAAGGACAAATTCTGAGAAGCAGATGACATTTGCGGACACAAACAGTGTGCCAAATGTTGCTCCACCGTGAGAGATGACATTTACATGAATTGAACGCCTTTCAAATCCTCCAACCTTGGGCTGTCTTTAGCAATGGCAGGGTTGAAGGTTACAGTATTAACTTCCACAGGAGATCCCTGTCATGTGGGCGTTATGATAAATGATCAATGTCGACATATGCAATGGAATATTATTTCTATGTCCTCTGCATCTGTGCACTGGTTCAGGCAGGCAGGGTGGCCGGGCTCCAGATGAATGTAGGACCTAACTGATACAAAAATCCAAATGTCATTTAGATTTTATTATCTATAGCAGGGGTGCCCAACCTTTTTTGAACCAAGAGAGGGGGGGGGGGGGGGGGGGGGGGGGGGGGGGGGTGCCATGCCATTTAAAAACATAAACGGCCGTCAGCGAATCGAGCCGGCCCTTGACGTCCGGCCGTTCTGTGATTCTACAGATTCTACAGATGGCCAGTCCGCAGAGGGTGGAAAATACATACCGGAAGTAAACAAAGACGTGCAACGGGAAGGTGAAAAAACTTAAAATATTAAATGAAACAATCGCATCTCTTAAAATTCACAACTTGAACTATAGATTCTATAGCTATGAGTTATTGTGGCATACTAATCTGGCCATAAAAAAGTTAAGAAAATACATATTAATATTTATTTTTACAGGGCTATAGAAGAAACAGGTAACACCTTATATTAAGGTACACAAATTAACCATCAACTAGTTGTTAATTAACATGCATATTAGCAGTATATTGGCTCTTTATTAGTCATTATAAAACACTTATTAATGCCTTATTCTACATCCAATCCAATCCATTCCAACTATATAGCACTTTAAAACCTCCATAAAATATAAAATCACACAGCTCAGCTCACAAAACATAAAAATAAGTATAAAATCACGTAAAAAATACGAACACAAAACAAGCCAGAATAAACGTAACAATTACAAAATAAAAATAATAACATAAAAACAACCATATAGTAAAAACAATAGACCACTGAAAGCAAATAAAAGCAACAATCTACTTGGTTCCGAATGCTAAGGAGAAAAGGTGGGTTTTAAGACGGGATTTAAAAACAGACAGTGTGGGAGCCTGTCTGATTAGCAAGGGCAGGTCGTTCCACAGTTTAGGGGCGGCAGCAGAGAAAACACGGTCCCCTCTGCGCTTAGACTTAGTTTTTGGCATCCTCAGGAGCAACTGATCAGCTGACCTGAGAGTGTGAGTGGGCGTGTAGCTGTGTAACAGCTCAGAGAGGTAGGGCGGGGTCAGGCCATTGAGGGCTTTAAAAGTAAATAAAAGAGTTTTAAAATGAATCCTCGAATGAACGGGCAGCCAGTGGAGTGAAGCTAAAATAGGGGAAATGTGCTCGTGTTTGCGTGTGCCAGTTAGGAGTCGTGCTGCTGCATTTTGCACCATCTGCAGGCGAGCAAGGGAGGACGCACTTATCCTAATATATAGTGCATTACAATAATCCAAGCGGGAGGTGACAAAGGCATGGATTACTGTTTCAAAAAGGTCACTATTTATGAAAGGCTTTATTTTGGTTAGCTGCCTGAGGTGGAAGAAGCTGTTTTTATCAACTGCCTTGATCTGGCTGTCCAGCTTGAGTTCAGGGTCCATCTTTATCCCAAGATTTGTGATGGTAGGCCTGGTGGAGTGGCCCAAGGATCCTAGGTCTATAGGAGTGGTCCGAGGGGCACCACAAACCATAACTTCCGTTTTGTCATCATTTAATTTAAAAAAGTTGCATGACATCCAGGACTTAATGTCTTCAAGGCAGTTTAACAGTGGTTTAATTGAGTGTGAGTCGTTCTTTTTAAGTGGCACATATATTTGGTAATCGTCTGCATAGCAATGAAAAGCGATGCCGTGCTTCCTAAGAATGGACCCAAGAGGGAGCAAATACAGGGAGAATAACAGGGGGCCTAACACTGAGCCCTGTGGAACCCCACAAAGGAGAGGAGCAGACGAGGACTCAGAGTCCCCAAGGCTGACGCAGAAAGTCCTACCAGTCAGATACAACCTAAACCATTCGAGGGCTTTGCCCCTAATGCCCACCCACTGCTCCAAACGAGCTATCAGGATCTCATGGTCCACTGTATCAAAAGCGGCCGTTAGATCGAGGAGTAAAAGGATAATGCATTCACCTGAGTCTGTTGCTAAAAGGATATAATTAAAAACTCTTAAAAGAGCTGATTCCGTGCTGTGCAAGGTTTTAAAACCAGATTGGGCGACCTCGAGTACCTTGTGCTCTTCCAGAAAAGCGAGAAGTTGACTGTATACAATCTTCTCTAGGATTTTCGACATAAAAGGCAATTTGGAAATGGGCCTAACGTTTGCAAGAACTGTGGGATCCAGACTAGGTTTCTAAATAAGTGGTTGTACAACTGCATGTTTCCAATTTTCCCGAACAACACCTGTGAGCAGACTGCTGTTAAAAACTTCAAGAACAAATGGTCCTACAGTGTGGAATACCTCTTTAAAAAATCGAGGAGGGACAGGGTCGATTGGAGAACCAGAGGGCTTTATTTTGGAGACAATCTCCTGCACAGAGGACAGAGTCATGGGCTCAAAACGGTAAAAAACAGCAAAGCAGGGGGCAGAGACAGAGGTGTTGTTTGCTGGAGTAGTGATTTGAGTCCTAGTTGAAGTGACTTTATTAATACAAAATTGAAGAAAATGTTCACAGACAGCAGGGGAGGTCTCCACACAGGTAGTCTGAGGGGTATTAAGAACTGAATCTATTGTCTGAAACAGTACACAAGGTTTGTGACAGTTTAAAAGATGATGTTAGAGAAATGTTTTATTTTTGCCTCTTTCACAGTTGTCTGATAGAGACGCCAACACTGCCTCAGCATTTGAAAAGAGACTTGTAGTTTGTCCTTATTCCATCTTCTCTCAGCTCTACGGCATTCACGTCGGGCAGCCCGAGTCGTGGCATTTAGCCCAGGCTCGGATTTAGTTTTGGGCTGCCTTGATTTTAATGGAGCCACAGTGTCCATAGCAGCTTTACATGTGGAGTGAAACCATAAGCTAAGCTCCTCCGTAGTGTTAGACATAGGCTCATGAATAACACAGTTTTTGTGATTAAACACGGCTGAAAACTGACCAGCAATGGAAGTGACAGTAGTACAGGCAAGTTCAACATCAAACAAAACAGGCATATGATCTGAGAAAACAGCGTCACAGATCTCCAAGTTAAGAACAGGCAAACCATATGATAAAACAATATCGAGTGTGTGTCCGCGTTCTTGCGTGGGGCCAGAAACATACTGAACAAGATTAAAAGACACTAAAAGAGTCGTTTATGAGGCCAAACCTGGCAGGAGCCAGTGGGTCCGAAGCGTTTGAGGTCCAGGGAGCCCGGCAAAGAGACAGCAGGTTACTCAGATTCACCCAGCGCCTGAGGGGACGATGACAGGTACCAACCAGGCATCGACAGGGTCCAGATAGCGACGAGGAAGAGACAGACGAGGCACTGCACGGTATTCAGTCCTTGAGATAGGACAAGCTGAATATTCCTTCATCCTCACCAGTCGACCACTGCGTTTTCCACGGTGGCGTTTACGGCGGGGAGTTGGAGCCGGGGTGCGGCACAGGTAAGCTGGTACTCCCGATAAAAACGGGGGGAGCGTTTTATGTCCATGATCATATTTCACAAGATTTACTGCCGAAAAACAAAGATCCAGAAGTGTTTGGCAATCGTACACTATATAGAGAGTTGACATTTAGAGCAAAAAGTGTCAAAAACAGCACAATCACACACAACGCTCGCAGAGACAGATGGTAGGCCACACACACTGGCGCCATCTTGGCGCTGTGATAACAGAGCTGTACTGTGGCAAAAATGACCATATTCTACAAGTAATAGGCCATTAGTTGAGAGTTTTTCCTCAATAACCCTCTAATTAGTGCTTATTTATTGCAAGTAAGGAAGTTGTTGTACATGAGTTTTGGTCTTAATATGCTCTGCTCAATATGGGCCTAATAAGGCAGTAGTACCACAAGAATAGTAATTCTCCCATAATAACACTTAACAAATATGATATATTCTTAGGTAACAAGACATGAAACTATAAGTGTTAATTGTGTCTAAATAACTCAATATATGTATTTATATCTAAGAATACGTTTTGTGGTATTGACAGTTCAGCTACCAATAGCAAGGTGATATTGGTATATAAATGTGACCCGCTCTATCAAAATCAGTCGGAAGTCGCAACAGCACATTTCAAAATAAACGTGGATTTGTGTAAAAAAATAGTTTTTCGGGGTCCGGGTGTTTTGTTTGATTTTAAACAAACAAAGTCTTGGCTTTCAGAATATGAAACTTTTATTTCCAAAATCACACGATAAATACATTTTTGAAGCTTGTAAAGGGGAGATGACAGCTCTCACTCGCCACTCTGCTGTTCCGTAGCGCAGCTTCCCCTCCCTCCGGCTGAAATTATGAATGTAAGGCGTATAGTAATCATAGATAACACGGCATTTTTCTATTTAGTGTATGTAAAATACTTTATCATAAACAATGCTGGAGTGACAGTCCAAGGTTTTACATTAATTTAATTATTTTTTACAGAAGATAAAAAAATATGCAAACACTTAAAAAAATGCCCACCTTAGAGGGCATTTAATAATACTACATATAACAGTATAATTAGGATTGATGAGAAGGATTAACAGTGCTTATGTCACATCAAAATGATTGTAGGACATTGTGAAATGTGACATTCAGTTCTGCTCCTGATTTGATTCTCTAGCTTGTTTTTTCTATCTCTAGCTGTAACCACTTTTTTTTCTGCTCCGGTCCTTCCCTGTCCTCTGTCCTCAGCGGCAGTGAACTCTTGTGGGCCCGGATGGGAGGAGCTGTCTCTGGGCAGGGGAGGCACTTCCCATGCCATTTCACTCTTTTTTTTTCATGTTCCACAAGTTGTACACTGTAGGAATTGGTGAATCGTGTGTGTGTGTGGGTGTGTGTGTGTGTGTGTGTGTGTGTGTGTGTGTGTGTGTGTGTGTGTGTGTGTGTGTGTGTGTGTGTGTGTGTGTGTGTGTGTGTGTGTGTGTGTGTGTGTGTGGTGTGTGTGTGTTTGTGAACAAGAGTGTGTGTTTTCAGGTGTGCGACCTTTCCACAAGGGCACCGAGCTCAGGGGAGCGGACAGAGATTAATGATAGGAGGCGACATCTCTCTTTCAATATTAAGGGATGGAAGTGCTATTATTGTATGAACAACAAGAGGGAGAGAACATCAGCAGAATCAAACCTTTCCAGTACCATCCTACTGTTAATATAAATTCATTAACAAAAAGTTTAACCTCAAGGTGCTGGCACTCAATTTCTACTAGTATCCATCTTTTAGCTCTTAATCCACAGAGACAGGATTAACTCTGTTTTTGTAACTCTGAGTTCACAGTACAAACAGCTATCTTGACTCAATATGTATTCTTTCTCTTATGTTTATAGATGTATTTGAAAGAAGTGCACTTTCACATTCCTTTTCAAAATACACAAGTATTACTATATCCTTTGATGTCATAAAACAAGCTATTCTTGATTTAATATTGAACTATTTATATTTAGTAACTAGTAACTAACTGCATTTCCCATGATATGGCATAGAGAAAGAGGGGCAAATGCAGGAATTACACAACTCACACAGAACCAAAAAGGATATTTATGGGTACGTCAAATGCTGGTCAATGTGTTGTCAGCGTGATCAATGGATTTTATCATTTAAAATTGTGCTTTTAATACATTTTGATTTAAGTTATTAACACGTTTTGCTCATTAGCCTGTGTTTTCCCTGAGTTGCAGATTGTTGACCTCTCACAGCCGTGTAATGTTTCCATTTATTTAGCAATAGTCTCCAATTTCTAATATATCTACGCTGTTCCACCCACATTAAAATGTCGCAACTTGACTTTCACAAGTTTAACAATCATGTAAAGTTAAACCTGCTTAGGATTTTAGATATCAACAACCAAAAATACATTTAGGAATTTACAATCTTTGTCTTTCAGGCTTAACTACTTCTGGAACAAGACCCAGACACTATAATTTTAATGAAAATCTCTGTAGAGATCAGTCAGCTGTCTTCACTCATACTCTTGAAGGAGATGTGTAACTCTGTGGGCTGAACATTATGTTAGTCAACACGCAACACAGCTGGAGAGAAGGGTATAACATCACTCCGCTGCTAGAAATTCATGAAAATGATCCCTTTGGGACAAATACACCGCAGGTAAAACACAGGCTGTTAAATTAAAAAAAATCTACATGACACTGTTATCTCATCCAGTAGTTGTGCTTGATCAGGGAAAGTGTGGGAAAGCAATATGACATCCATCACCACAAACCTGCCAAACGCTCCTAATCACAGCCAGCGTTGCTTGTCAGAATAAAGACATGCAGTTTAAATGACTAAAGTCTCTGATGTCCCCTCAAGCAACTTGTTTCTTCTCAAATGCTTTACCATCCTGCAGCTTCAACAACTGCTACCAGGATACACTGATTTACTGCAAGAAACTTTCATCCAATAAAAATGATTCTCTAAATTGAACTCCAATATGTAGTGCTACAGTGTTTCAACTGATGAAAGTGCTATAATGCATATTGCACTGCTGAGGAAACGGCAATCTACGTTTTTCATGCATTATAATTACACCGTAGTTGTGTAAATGTTATGACAATAAACCTTCCAATGGTGTATCTTGAATTGAATTGAATAATGGTAATGATAAAAAAAGTAGTACACTTGGAATTGAATCCCAACAAAGAAGTGGTTTGCATGATAATGTGAATGTGGGGATTTAACTCTGCTTCACACTCAAAGAAACAAGTGTCAAAAGACTGCTGAAATGTTTAAAGCCCAGCAATGTTCAGAAACTGCAATACAAGTGTACTGGACCGAATAATCAGCATACTGATGATTATAGTTTTCTGAACATCTTGTTATGCTTTTCTGTGAATCTGGTTGCTATTGGGATAATGGGGAAACCATTGGATGAACAAAGGCTGGCAATACATACAGAAACAGGTCTTTGAAACAATACATTCGACAAGTCTCTTCTGAAAAGCTTAAATGTGCTTTGTTGGCATTCTGACCATTCGTATTTTGCAGTAAAATGTTTGTAAATGGCATAATGTAAAGGATCATCAAACTCCCTGAAGACCATAACAATAATAATTGGATATTTTATTAATCAGATAACTGATAGATGAAAAATACCCATTACAGTACAAGTTCCCAAATCTTAAAGCGACATCTTGAAATTATTTGTTTTGACAAAAATGAATCTGTCTGCTGTTGGCTCAACAAAAAAGATCAAGGCATCACAACAACATATAAGGATATATCTCTGTTGCCTTTTATACGCATTTTTTTCTTTAATCTGGTGTTCGTCTTTGTTATTATTATTGTAATATTATATTTTATTATAATGTTATGTTTGCTGTGAATATATATGTGCTATAGAAATAAAGTGGATTGGATGGATTGGATTGGATTTGTGAAACACTATCTAAAATCATTATAATACAACCTCCTGTAACAATGGCCAGAGATGTCTTGGACCAAAGTGTTTGGACATGCCCTCTGAAGTCCTTTAGCCTCTCACATAGAAGGGCAAACATGACTTTCATACAGGAGCTGCACTTTACATCAGTACCCTTGGCTTTGCCCTTGCTCCTGCCTTTGTCCAATAAATAATTTCTTGCCGGTTTATTTCAATCCTCAGGAGATCAGAGCCTGCTCTTAGCCGTGCGGGCCGACACACACCGGGTTGCCGCTCAACACTCCAGAGTGACATCACCCTCTTCACTTCAAGGTCATCTACGGTAGGCTACAGTCTCAGGCAGATTTGAGAACAGAACTTCATCCTGCTTTCCTCAGATGATTTCAGTTCAGCTGTCTGTTTCCACTTCATCTACCATGAGTGTGTGCATGTGTGTGTGTCCTCCATTACTGTGATGTCATGATGAATAGGCGGCCAACAAAGTGGAGTAGAGCTGGAGAGAGCGGTGGGGAGAGGGAAAAGCGATCTCTCCTTTGCCTCTTTATCGCTCTATTTCATCATGGAAATCACCTCATTTACTCTGAGCAGTTCTCCATTCATCTTATTGTCACTGGCAAAACCCATTTTCTATCTGCACCAGCGTCGTGTGTGTGAGTGTGTGCCTCTTTGTGTGTAAGAAATTCACGGAAACGGGGAAAAAGCATCAAGCTCACTGCATGCAGTTATGAACTCATTGTACTATAGTGTTAACGTCAGCAAACAAACTCATAATGTAGGATACATTGTTAATCAGTTATTTGTAACAGGCTGCTTGTTCAAATTCACTCATTTAAGCAAATATATGAGTTTTTCTAATCTACTGCTAAGCAAAGAAGGAACTTTCTCTAGGTGCATCAGTTAGATTTAGAGCTGCAAATCATGTCATCTTTTTGAAACAATTTATCTTCTTGGCCTTGTTTCCGTAAAGAAATATGTTCCTATACAACACAACTGTATTTCGTTTCCAGGTAAACTTATTTTTTCTATGACCATTATCAAGGTCTGCATAGGGAGGATGGATTGCTCTGTTTGTTACCAATAACCAAATCACAACTTATTTTATGTTACAACTGCAACTTGAATAACCCACAAATACAGTTATTTTAAGCCAAACCATGATTTTAACAAACCCTTACCAACTACTTGTATTCTGTTGTTCTGTTTTTCAATTCCCAACATTAACCACATGTTCAAAGCTTTGATATTCCCTATCAAATAAGTTTCCTAGATATCTATGTATTTTGTCGAAGGTCATGTAACTAGATGGCAATCGGCTTGCGGTGTTCAAAGCTAAAATATATTTCAAACAATCAACAACAACTTATTTTGTACATTAATCATGACCAAGATACCCCTAGACCCAAGTTGTGAGCAGTTTCATGTAGGAACTATTTTCTCTCTACGTATCAATACCCACTCAGAGTGAACATGAGCCTCTTATAATGCCTACGTCTGCGGGGTGATGAGGACGAGTTCGGTACAACAGACATCTCCAACATTCGACAACCCAAAAAACTACCCATAATGATAAAAAGCGCAATAGGTAAGAGCAAAATATGTAATTGGGGTGAACTGTCCCTTTAAGACCCTGAGCTGTGCATGTGTTCATATGGTGTTTCTAACAAGTTGTATTTGTTTGTAATTCATTCATTAATTCATGTTTTTTGCCGTACAGCAGTGTTTGAGCTACATCTGCTGAGAATCTAATTTGCCGTTCTATTTCCATGTCAAGCTAGGGGTCCTTGGCTGGGGAGGCTGTGTGCGCTGGTTAATGACATGAATGCGATTCATAATTCAGAACTAAACCTATATGGGTCTGAACAGCGTGCCGGTGCCTTCAGTGAACAGCACAGGAG
This sequence comes from Trematomus bernacchii, assembly GCF_902827165.1. Taxonomy (NCBI): domain Eukaryota; kingdom Metazoa; phylum Chordata; class Actinopteri; order Perciformes; family Nototheniidae; genus Trematomus; species Trematomus bernacchii. The sequence continues at coordinate 19,658,008 of NW_022987973.1, forward strand.
AGATGCTGCATGGCTCTTTGAGTAATCCGACATGACAGCATTCACCTCGGATGATAGAGAGAGGAAGAAAACTATCAAAATGCTTATAAATAACTTATATAGCCACTGAGGAGGAGCGGGGGGGGGGGGGGATGCCAGAGATGTGCCTCAGCTCCTGCTGCAGAGGCACACATCACGCTACTTCTCACATGGAAGACGAGGAGGATGGTGTGTGTTATCTGTGTGCTTTCTGTCTGTGTGATTGCGTGTGTGATTGCGTGTGTGTGTGTGTGTGTGTGTGTGTGTGTGTGTGTGTGTGTGTGTGTGTGTGTGTGTGTGTGTGTGTGTGTGTGTGTGTGTGTGTGTGTGTGTGTGTGTGTGTGTGTGCGCGTGTGTCAGCAGATGGGGGCTGATTCAGGCAAGAAGCAGTGGGGGGAGGGTGGGTGTATCTTTGCAGCAGCACAGTCACACCAACGTGATTTGAGGATTTGAAGGAGCTGTGTTGGTTTTCATTTGTGTGAATGCCCCCACACTTTGATTAAAGGGCTGAAGACTTATAGAAAAGAGGAGTTGCTTTGCCAAGTCCCTCTTCCTCCAGGCATAGGAAAATAACACAGATACAAGTCTTCTTACAGCAAATTGTAACACGCTCTCACACAAAGAGAGCCAGATATTTACGAGAATACACAAGACTGCTCAGATATGAACACTTTGTCCTCGAGTGTTGAACAACAAAGACCCTGAGTGAAAAGCAGTTCCAACTTCTGGTGATAGGTGGTGAGAGGAAGTAGTCAGGGTGAGGAGCCAGAAGAGAAGAGTACAACTCTTTAGAGACACACTTCCAAATCCTTTTTTAGAAGGAGAAAACAAGTGTGTTCAGCACAGCAACAATGATTGCTTATGTCCTATAGTCAACACGGTTATATTCAATTAAAGTGTAATAAACTGTGTGGACTAAGTTACTGCATGATCACAAGGACCATACTTCTCATCCACTTTAGTGGCCTAACACAAACTTTTAAAGGAGGTGTTAAATATGTGTTATACATGTTGTATTAATTAACAGTATGGTCAATATTTAGAAACATGTTGGTGCATCTGAGCAATATATTCCCTCCTATTTTAGCTCCAATTTTGGTCTCCATCATCTCCTTAGAAAAAGATCTCACTAATAAGCTCCTTTTCTTACTGTGGGTTTATCAGTTGTTTTCTTACTGAAAGTATCTGCTTGTTTTAAATACAGGGATGCTGTGAAACTGAGCCACTCAAAACGAGCTAAAACAGGATAAAAGCTGAGCATCAGAGCTGAATAATAATAATGTGTGGGTTCATGACCGGCTGTGGCTAAGTGGATAGAGTGCTGGACTTCGAATCAGGGGGTAGCAAGTTCGAGTCCCACTGCAGTCAGCATGTCGTTGTGTCCCTGGGCAAGACACTTCACCTCAAATTGCTCCTGTGGGGATTGTCCACAGTACTGAATGAATGTAAGTCGCTTTGGATAAAAGCATCTAACAAATGACATGTAATGTAATGACCGACCCTTTTCACATTAAACAAAAATCATTAATTTCGTGTTAATAGGAAAAACACTGATTAGTGTAGCTTTAATTACAACATGTGTCTTTTGGGGAGAAATGAATACCAAAACTATGTTTGCTCACCAGAGAACTCTCTTTATCAGCTCTAAAGGACAAAATGAAAGCAAAGGGCGAGAATAAAGAACCTGCTGTCCAATCATACACTGTGCATCCTCCTCCGCACTAATCATGGTGACTTTCATGTCTTTTCATGAGCCATGTTAGGGCTTCGCATGTGTGAACGTGTCTCGTACCTTAATAGAATGGTCTTTTGGACTGTGATGCTACATCTCTAAGGATTAAACACCTCCCAGTGGAGGGGAGCAATGCGTTCTCCTTAAATGTCTCTCCTGCCAGGCGCGGACCTACCAGACACACATTATTCATCACAGGAGGATCCCACCTCAGCCTGAAGCCTCATTTAGACCAGCTTCATTGTTTCCAGATGAAACACCCGACAACAGCCTCTCCCTGACTGAATTGAATGCATGCTGCTACCTTTATAGCTCACTACTCTCACTCCATTTCTCTGAGCCACGTACGTGATCTCATCAATCTCTCCAAATCCCTCACTCTTAAAAGCCTTTATTTTTGTCTCTCACCAGTCAGCGCAGTATCATTCCTCAAGTTCTACTCATTGCACATTCTCACACAAAAAAAAATTACATTTGAAGGAAAACTAGCACACAATTGACATATTTTGGACCAAAATCTCAGGGCCTAGATTCAGTCAATTTGAAGAGATAAGATATAGAAGTACTGGTAGTATGAAATTATATGAACGTAAAACACCGATAGTTAGTTCCATGCAAAAATCTTGTCAAAAGGACACAATGTGTGCCTTTTTCATTTTCGACTGTCTATGGTGCAGATTAGCCACAAGGCACACGACTTCATCTTAAATAAATGTTGCTGAGGTGTAGATCACGACTGACTTCATTACCAAAGCAACCAGCAAAGTTGAATAACACAAACAACTTAATATTCAACAAAATATTTTCAAATGAAAAGTTTCCCAAAGCTCTGAGTTACATCACTTATTTTCAATATCATTTTTTCACAATGTAAAAAACATTTGCTATTATTAAGTTAAGGCAACAACAACACTTGACATTTAAAACCCAATCAAATATGATGACTTTGCTATTAAAATGGACTATGCTATGTAAAAGGAGTGGAAAGTAGGGAAACATATAAAGTTTTATTAATTTGATACCCACATAAGATCTCAGATAAAAACTGTAACCATTATTTTCATTGTTATAAGGGCAATATATCCCCCTTATGAAACGGATCATTAACAGATAATTAGCCTCTTTAGACCTTTTTTAGCCCCAACAGCTCCTCATTAGGATCATCAATGAATATGTCAATCACATACTTGTATACTGATGCAAAGTCTCCCTCAGCCAAACACAGATTACTCCCCCCTTTACCACCCGTTTCCTTCCCACAGATGATTCCACATGATTTGACTGGGTCATGAAACTGGCACCTGTCCCCTGTCGACCTCTCTGAGAGTGTCTGAGCACCGGAGCATCGACAGATCAAAGAGGAAACCATTTTTAAAACGATGCCACAATATCTTTGTCAAGCTTTTTGCTTGGGAAAAAAAAAAAAAAAGAATATCACAGCTTCCTTTCCTCTGTGAATCACCGTAATTCCATGTTGTCATTGTCTTCAAATCAGAAAGTGTGTCGACATGACACTTGCTCATTATCAGGAAATGAAAATAACACAGCAGAGGTAACACGATACCAGGAAGTCTTTAGGGGAACAACAGAGCAGAACTAAAACGAAAAGCAGAAAGCAAACAAACACAGACAAACCCAGAAATATATGATGCATAAATAATGAGGACTGACTATTCTGGTCTTTGTTTTAAATGAAGACAACACCAGCAAATTGAATTGGAAAGTTGCTAAGTGCGTTACAGAAAACATGCATATACTGTATGACATGAAGAGAAAAAAAAGCTACATTCTTGCAATTTTTGAAAGATAAAGTAATATTAGTGTGACTTTCAATGTACATGCCTGCCCATTTCTGCACTGGGTGATTGTTAGATGCTGTAGCAACCGACATTCCGCCTCACATGGCTGGATAATGAGGGCCGCTAGTACTCTCCAGGACACAACGCCTGTGCAGCAGCTCTGCATTTAGCTGCTGAAACTGAACTAGTTTGGTCAGAAGCCATGTTCCTCCCCTGTAGTTTTTCAGAGGTGGCGGCAGCACACAGGGCGCCATCTGCTTCTTCAAACAATGACCCCTGTTTATCAGATCTTCAGGAAAATGTGGCATCACGCACAATTAGCGATCACACTTCTACAGGGAGATGAATGGATTGCAGATCGATCAGATTCAGCTGTAGACTGAGGAATATGATGCACCTATTAATTTATAAATGTGTTATTTTAAGTAAGCAAGGAAATACCTTTTTTCTTTTCCCAGCTTTGTTGATACCAAGAGTGTCTATATATATATACATGACAAAAGAGGATATTTGATAGTGACCCTGGTTGTTAGAATGTAAGCATCTTGGGCAGATAAGATCATAACAAAATCAAAGTGGAAATGCACATTTTAGATGCATTTTAAGCCGGATGAAGAGAAGATATAAAATCACTTACTGTCTCACACACACAAGTAATGTTTAACTCCCATCTGAGCTATGCCTCAATCACAAAGTAGATATAACAACTCAAGAGTCTGTGATAACAGCAGCTATATTGAAAATAGACTATTTTATGTTTGTATACAGACAATTTCCTTCTTATGTCTTATAGCTAAAGAAAATAAGTTCATAAATGACATTAATTCATGTGTTTGAGATAGTGGTTATAACCAGAATCTTACTACATGCTATATTTGAATAATATAGTGTAGGACCATACCTATATAAGGCATATTTATACTTTTTTTTTTTCAAAATACCAAACAGATCATGCATTTTAGTCATGCCTAATTTTGCTCAATTTGACATTTTTTAGCTCTGTTTTGCAAAGGGCAGATTCAGTGAGAACAGCACCATCTACAGGCCTGGCATATGTACTACAGCGTTTCCAGCGCTTTCGAACGGCAATGGCCGTGGCTGTCTCCTCCTGATTGGTGGAGTTGGCCCAATAGCCGTAGCGCCACTGTCCTGACGTCAGGACAGTGTTCAAATCTGGATCAGTTTTTATCAGATCCGTTGCAGCCCCTTTTTTAGAGATTTGGGTATGGAGGAAAATAGAGAGGGTTGTGTTTTCTGACACTTGGTGAGTTCCCTGGAACACCGGGGACACATATTCATGTATAAAAGACGTACAAAAGTGCATTTTGCATGATAGGTCCCCTTTAACTTCCGCTACATAGTGACATCCCTACATACATACGCAACACTTCCAATTATATTGGCTAGCGCTCTAACACATTGTGTGATAGGCTGAGGGGTGTGACATTTCTGACACATCCCAACATGGTTGACCAATCACAACAGAACCGGCCAGCTAACAAATCAGAACAGACTGGGCTCTGGTTTCAGACAGAGGGTGAAAAGAGGTGCTGCAGCTCAGGCAGTATGGGAAAAATAAAGACCTTTTTTGACATTGAAGCATGTAAACATGTCACAGTAGAGGGAGAAACGCGCGTGTAGTGGAAACGCGCCATAAGTTCCTCTCCTTTTTTGTTGAAACCTGAGCTGGAATGCCTTTGGTGCTTTAATCAGGCAGGCTGAAGTAGAAAGCATATTCAAGTTTGAGTGAACCTCTAAAAATGTGCTTGGTGAGAATGCAGCCAGCTTATACTGTAGCTTGAATTGAATCTCCATTTGGGCCTGAGGGTTTCACTGAGAGGACAGAACCAATAAGAAAAGTGGCCAGCCTGGACATTTTATGAGCTCCATGGCCATTTCCCTTGGAAGGGCCATCACTTCCTATCGCCATCACTGCGATGTGACATCTTTCAGAGGAGCTCTATTTACAGCGAGTGAAATGCTGCTTGAGTTTGACGGTAAAGGAGAAGAAAACATAATTAACTTTCATGCGCATAAGAAAACAGATTACTGTCGGTAATCAGGTCAAGGCAATGAATTGGATGTCATGTTTACATTATGTTCCTTTATTATGATCCCTCTCTTTGCTAAATGTCATTCAAATAATGTTTAATACATTGACAGAATATTGTTTTGGAGTGGGGTTGAAAATGTCACAGTTTTAGTTAATTAAAAAGGCACAAATGTGGGGAATGTAAAGGTCGTATTGTGTTGTTTTTACAAAGGCTGTATGCTATTGGATACATTCTTTTATTGTGCACAAACTGACCAAACATGTAACTGTCTTGTCTCATAATTGTCTTAATCCTAAAACTAAAAGTAAAAACAATTATAATAATATATGTGATGATTTCAAAAATTCACAACATGTTTTATCTTTCCTAATATGTTGCTTCAATACATAATAGTTGGCATTAAGCCTTTCAAAGTCAACATTTTATTACGAGAAAAAAAATGAATGAAAAAGGTAGGAAGGAAACTGTGTAGAGATGCAATGGGTTAAAATCTCAGGCTCAAATTGTTGGCGAACGTTTAAAATTAGGAGTAACACACAACTACCGAAAAGATGCATGAGATTATTTTAAAGACAGAATGTCCGTTGAGGATTAAGGTTTTTTCTAAAAAAAATTGGTTTATTGAAGTCACGCCCTTAAACCATCATTGACAAAACATTTAAAATAATGTATTTTGGCCAAAAGTGTCTTTGTCAATTGTCATATTGTAATGTCATAAGTGGCCAGCTAATACGGTATCTCAGGCAGACACAAAGCTAGATCCGGGTTAGTTTGTAATGTACCAATGTAGGCACTAAAAAAGGAAACTAAAACAGTGTAAACTAAAACAGTTTAAACAAAACCGTAATGAGCAATACACAAACAAGTGTAGCACATACTCGAAAAGTCAAATGGAACTTTATTAGTCCCCAGAGGTTAATTAGTTGTTTAGCAGTCTACATTATTAGAACACTTACAGGAACATCTACAGAAAATGTTAAATTAGTTAACTTGTTAATTACAGCTAAGGGAGCAGTAGGTATCAGAGGAATACAGAGGTGTGCTGCACGAGGTGGCAGTGTGCGCATAGTGTGCTGAGAGTAGGAGGTGTGAAGATCTCCTTGGTAAGATGTGAAGCAAATGGAAAAAGGGAGAATGAAATAAAGATGGAGGTGTAGATGAGCAGAAGGCGAGGCGGCTGTGAGAGCAGAAATCCTTGGGAGCTTGGAGAGCAGCAGATGCTGCAGACTTTGCTGCAGTGGTCTGAATCATTCATTCTCCTTTAGTTTTTAAGGCGATCTCAGTAAACATCAGCCCTGTGCTGTGTCAGGGGAGTTGTTTCCTCCAACAGTATGTGAATGTTGCTGAGAGATGATGGATGCTAAAGAACAACCGTCGTGTCCCGATCTTTCCTTATCTCTCTGCCTTTCTTTTTACCCTTTATCTCACTCTCTTATCAACAAACATACACCAGGGTCATGAAAGTTTTAGAGGCTTGGCATGGCTTCAGAAGGGTCTGAAACTCGGTCAAGGTTGGCCGTTTCCTGTCAGGTATTTACACAGCGATTGAAAACAACAGGGGAACGTATCCACATTGATGCAACATGCATTATGTACCATATATATTTCATCAAAGGAAACAGTTATAAAAAGCTGCAGGCAAGTTGAGCGCCATGCACGCCACTTGTGTTCCACACAGCTCAAGGATACATCATGAGGCGATCACAATCACTCTGCTCTCTTCTCCTACTCCTCTGTCTTTCCATCTGCTGGCTCCTTTATCTAAAACTGCTCTCTGTGTATCTCAAGTTCCATATAACCTCCAAAACAGAGAAAGATAAGACTCAATGAGAAAAGGACCATTGAGCATTGAGCATGTTGAATGTTGGGCACTAATGTTGGAGTTACTTTGCTTTGTTTCTAACAGATTGTCATAAATTGCACAACCGGTCTTTTCATGGTAAATGGAAACTTAGATTTAAAGGACACCTATCATGCTATATTTAAATGATATATTGTAGGGCCATACCTATATAAGGTATATTTATACGTTTCTGTTTTCAAAATACCAAACAGATCATGCATTTTAGCCATGCCTCATTTCGCTCTATGTGCTGTTTGCTGTCTACGGGGCTGATTTTGTGAGACCACGCCCCCCTGCAGGAGAGGGAAGCCGTGCTCTGATCAAGTCAAGAGCTCAAGAGGGGGAGAAAAAAAGATCTCCGTCCTCCGTGTTTTATTTATATATACAGTCTATGGTTTTATTATATTATTATAGGCCTATAGAGTCGTTATTCATTTGTTTTAAGGCTCAATAAATAACAAAGAAGACCTTTGACCGGCACTTTTCTAATTTTGTCCGGAAGATTTAAACTTTAAGGCGAGACACGGCAGGCAAAAACATCGTTTTTCATGCACTGGTCAATTTTGAGATTTTGTGCTATTTTGATTCCATAACATGTTTTCTTTCAGGCTTTTGGAAGGAAAACGTACAAAATACACATTTAAGTGTTTATTTTACTATAGTTTGTCTATTTGTGTCTGTAGATTTCTCCTAAATTCACCAAAAGTTAGCATTCTAACGTAACATAAAGTACCGCGACCGCTGTTTGCACCATGTCATCAGAGGTATCGGAAAGCTCCGTGTCTCCTGCACAATCTCATCGGATCCAAATATGGTCATTTCCTTTGTATCAGCAACCAATCGTGAAAGTGCAAAGGGGTCTTAAACCAAGAAACGAAATCTCTTTGGCTGGTGTCAATTTCTGACAACGTGATTCGTTCAGATGCGTCACGTGGTGTGGTAAAGCACTTCCTGGTTAGCTTTCCGCTCGAAATTTAAATCTGAAAATGGCAAAATAACGGCGAAAAAAACGTTCACAGAGAAGACGACAACAATTGTCACTTGCACAAAGCAAGGTTATACAAAAAACAAATGACCCCGAACATGAAATACCTTCACGGAGTGCGTCGATGCGCAAGCTGTCATCCAGATAACAGGAGGGTTTAGCTAGCGTCACACTGCAATCTTTAAAGGTCGTTTTCTCAAAATGAGTTTTTTCTCCTACTCTGAGTTCGAAATGTCCACTTCAGTAGCAGTTACATACACCAAACCTTCCAGTTATATTCCTATCAATATTATGAAGGCTTTTACAGAAGGGTGTGTTCATATATCCTTTATAGCCTGAATTATATAACATTTTATACCTAAAAACATGGTGAAAATTGATATTTTAGAGCTGTTGACAGTATTTTCTGATTTATGGAGTGATACAAAGAGATATCCAAAATCCCTTCTATAAAAGCCTTAGATACTAATATGACTACAAAATGAAACAATAATTTTGATCCTGGCTTTATCCAAAGTTCAGATTTCGGTTCCTGAAATGTGTTCAAATATGCGCATATTTCATGAGATAATGGATCATTTGCATATTTAAACATGCTATTTCAGAAAACTTGTAATACAAAAAACAATTTCCTTATTGTAAGTAATTAACTGGAGAAATGTCTAGCTGATATCTTTAAGTTAAAAAAATTACCCTATTCACCTGGGGTGTCTCGCCTTAACGGACATCTTGACCGGCGAAAGAAACTGAAACTGAAACTCTGCAGCACGGTCCCCTCGTTCCTTGGAAGAGGCGGAGAAGTGGGTGTTTGTCATCTGCTGGTGGACTAACCGGAGAGAATTACAGTGCTTGCCTCAACGGGGAGGGATTGCATTGAATTAAAGCAGCGGGAGCAAACGCTTGCCTCGGGGAGGGAGAAAAAAAGCCACAGCGGAGAATAAACAGAAGGGTAACCCCGGTAACTGTGGGCGGGAAGTCTTCTTCGCTGCTTTTGTGGCAGACTACAGCGCCACTTACAGGCCTGGCATATGTACTACAGCGTCTCCAGCGCTTTCGAGCAGCAATGGCTGGCCGTGGCCCAACCCCACATTCCCCTGATAGGTGGAGAGTTGGCCCAATAGCCGTAGCGCCACTTCTGTGACGTCATAGAAGTGTTCAAATCTGGATCAGTCTGTATCAGATCCGTTGCAGCCCCTTTTTTAGAGATTTGGGTATGGAGGAAAATAGAGAGGGTTGTGTTTTCTGACACTTGGTGAGTTCCCTGGAACACCGGGGACACATATTCATGTATAAAAGACGTACAAAAGTGCATTTTGCATGATAGGTCCCCTTTAAGTTTGCATATAAAAACATGACTATTGTTATATTTCCCTTTTCTGGTGAGGAGAGTTTCAGTTAAGGTCTTCTTTAAATACAATCTTCAGTGTGCTTTAATACAAACGTAGGGCAAGAGTCTATGTTACTTAACTTGAGCTAAAGTAGTGTAAAGCAAGAGCAGTGTTTTACAGCAAAATTATTTCTGGGTTGTCGTTGGCATTTCTTCTAATGGTTTTATGTTCCCAAGCTAACACCTTCTTCAGGGAAACCATAACATTTCTGCCACAAGATTTCATCTTCTGTACAGAGTTGTCAGTTGAGGGAGTTTCTTGCCCATCCAAGTATTGAAATTCATCCATCCATCCATCTTCTCCCGCTTATCCGTGGTCGGGTCACGGAGGTAGCAGTTCCAGCAGAGAGCCCCAAACGTTCCTTTCCCTGGCCACATCAACCAGCTCTGACTGGGGGATCCCAAGGTGCTCCCAGGCCAGCGAAGAGATATAATCCCTCCTCCTGTTCCTAGGTCTACCCCTCGGTCTCTTCCCAGCTGGACGTGCCTGGAACACCTCCCTAGGGAGGCGCCCAGGTGGCATCCTTAGGTGCCCGAACCACCTCAACTGGCTCCTTTCGACGCGAAGGAGGAGCGGTTCAACTCCGAGTCCCTCCCGGATTACTGAACTTCTCAGCTTATCCCTAAGGGAGACGCCAGCCACCCTGCAGAGAAAACCCATCTCGGCCGCTTGTATGTCTATTGAAATTCAGTTACCCCTTAATTTGTTTAGAAAATGAACAGAATTTTCTCTTCCAGAACATTGACGGCTACAACATTTCAGCTACTCTATTAAACATGAACAGTGATTACATCCACAGCTCAGACTAGCAGCGGTCCCTTGGACTCCCACAGAGAACATGTGCCAAGTGTCCTCACCATCATCAACCCCTCCTACACACAGACACACACACACACACACACACACACACACCACACACACACACACACACACACACACACACACACACACACACACACACACACACACACACACACACACACACACACACACACACACACACACACACACACACTTTCTGTCTCAAACTACTCCTAAAATATTTTGATCATGTTTTTATCAGGTGTTTCTAAATATCATCGTTTCTGGGAACATTGTGTTCCATCCAAATCACTATGAGTAAAAAAACATGCTTAACAACTTCATTACACTGGAAATAAGATCAAGAGACGGTAATGAGAATGTCAATATCCAGACTGCTGCAGTATATTAACCTACTGGATAAACATAGCTCATGGTGCTTTTACCTGGAAGAAACTGCTGCTCTCATAAATCCTGGGAACAGAAGGATTCCTACAAATTTGAAAAAATAAATAAATGATGAATCACTTTTGCGGCATCTTGGGACATGGTTGAAATGTAAGTAAAGCAGGACCTTTGAACTTTCCCGAATTCAAATCACAGCTATGGCAGGCTGAATAATGCATGACCTGTTCAAGACTGGCTGTAAACAGAAAGATGTATGCGGTTTCCATATTTTGTTGTGCTGTGAAATGATGATGTTGAGAACATTTGTACTAGGGAGGAAACCTGGAGCATGTTATCCTAAATATTAGGTACATCACAAACCAAAATCTCACACAGACTGACCTTTATTTCTACTGAATGTATTTCAATCAGGAACTATTTATTTTATAGAAATAGTTCTAAATGTCCAGTGAGGTTTTTGGATAATTTATTTATGTTTTAGAAGCGCAAATGAGGCAAACAAAATCTTTTGATCAATTTCTCTTCGATGTATCACACATATCCAAACAATTAAAAGAAAATGTAGAAGAAAAAGCTAAATGATTGCTGGTGTCAAACCACTTCCGTTATGCGATTATTAGCAGTTATACAATAAGCCGTAGTCGAAACCTCAACCTGTCAACTGGAATGTAGAAAAACAAAGTTTGTTTTATGTATTAATGTAGAGAAGGTTGCATCAGATCTGTGTGGACGAAAATGAGATTATATTGGTTTTCAGTGGAGCAGAAGCTTCAGTGGACCTTGCAGTCACATTCATCTTCGCACCTCATGACTCCCTTTACTTGAGCTGTCCACATGATTAATATTTAGCATCATTTGGGCTTTGTCAAACATCTATTCCACGCTTTGTCAAGAACTATGGTTATAAAAAGTGAGTGGGAGTTAATTTAGCCCCTTCTGTGGCAAACACTACTCTCTCTGATTTTCAATGGGGAAAGGGAAGCAAGGGCACTGGTCAGACTCACTCTGAATAACTGAATGATTTGGAGATCTCTGCACTTTCAAATACCAATCATTTGTACAAGAAATACATTAAAAATACATTAAAAGTAAACTGATAGATGATTATTGAATCACATAGAGTCTAAGCAGTGTGGGCTTCTGAATGCTAATTATGCTATAGTTTACTATGAAAGTCCACTGATGGACATGACTAAATGTAACCAAATGCGGCACCATTTAAACAAAAATCTCTCTAGAACCGATGCAGCCATTGACAGTAGAACCTCCCCAATCCCCCCCTTAAAAAACAAGACAATATATATATACTGTATATCAATATAATTTTGAGTTTATTTTTTGTTAAATGGGTCAATTGTATAACCACATTTAAACATAATGGTACATACAGTAGAGTGTAAAAGAAGACTGACTTTATAAGTTGTTAGATGAAAACAAGGACAATACCCAAAACTGGACATTACTGTGGTAGCAAACTGTCAATTACAGGCTAGCCACGCACCAAAGCAGTTGCTTCCTTAATGTCTGTTTTATTCAAAATGGAATCTAACGTTTACAAAATGAACATCATGCTGTATTAAAGAAGTCTTAATTCTGACCATACAGGTATAAAGAAAAATGGTGATGGGGATAATAAAACCAGTGAGCAGTAGTATCATTTTCTCATAGACTTCTATACAGTCAGATCGCTTTTAGCAACCAATGCAGTCACCCCATATGCTTCACTGTTAAAGGTGGGGTAGGTAATTTTGGAGAAACCAGCTCGAGTGCGCTAGAATTTGAAAATACACGACCGGAAAAAAACTGCCACTTCCTTACAGAGCCCCTCCTCCAACACACACGAACGCGCACATGACCAATGAGGGCACGAGATAAGTTTGTGCACAGATGGAAGGCTGACCGGCAGGTAGGCCATCCAGTTATTTTAGCCTGGCCGGGCTTTTTACAGCGCCACGGCTTCCACAGATTACATTTTTTTATGTATTTATTGTCAAAGCATTTAATATATTCATTGCTATCGGGATGTTAAGAGCATTCCATGGAATATAACAAAAAGTGTTTCTGAAATAAATTACACACCCCACCTTTAAGACATTGAATTTACTATTTATTATGTGTTATGGGAGTAAAGGAATAAATACATCCATTCAAGCTCATCGGCTTAAAATACACCATGAAATCAAATCAAGCCAGAACTGGAACCCGAAAATACAGCGCTGATATTTTTACTAAAAGATCAAAATAAATAGAAAAACAACTGAAGCATCCGTCATAAGCAACTCGTTATTAACCTCTTAAGCACGGCGGTCCCCCCATTGGACCCCTCCCACCGTTTTTTTTTTGAGATAATGTCTCAGGGCTTCTTAACATTTATGAAACTATTAATGTGTAGCACCAGATTAACGGGAAGAATCTCAGCTAACTGAAGATATGAACCATTTTTACCAAAACACAAGTCTCATAAGAAGCGTCTAAATGACCCCTGAGCGAAAAAATTCTAACGCACTGCGGCACACAATTCAAGATAAAGATACCCTTATTACTTATCGTAGCTGCACATACAATATAGCCGATTAAAGCTGAGACTCCACTGATTATTTAGGTATAGTATCATCACTGAGCGATCCGAACTTGCGACAGGGGAAGCAAACACAGACATCACAACACGTACCTTTACGGAGCTTTTACGGCAGATCGTCTCACCGTAGCTGTCAATTAGGTCAAAAGACGTGTTCAATGGCATTAAAATGAAAAAAAAAAATGCTACAACTGTTGATCCATAGGTTGATAATGTACCTGTGCCTTTGAAAAAAGTATTTATAATCCATAATTCCATTTTTTATGTAAAAATCGGAGCGGAAAAGTTAGCTGCTAATGGTAGCCACCAGAGTGTATGCAGCTTCCGGTTTTGGTAACGCGTCACTCTCACTCCTTATTTGTTAACGTTTTGGTGTGTATATAACTTTCCCTCGATTCCATTGGCTCTAGCGGTTATAAATTAAAATCGAGCAAGGGGGGCCAGAGATAGGTCAAATCCACCCAAATGACCCCAGAAGTGGGTTTTTTTGGCTAAATCTCTCTAAAAAGGTCAAATGTCACTTGTTTTGCATCAATCTTGATACAGGGTACTTATTATATGTTGTACTTTGGATTCCTAAAGCTTTTAGTCTACTATCCCATCATCCAAGGGTAGTTTTCACTATCTGTAAAAAAGAATTTTTGGACGGACACTATAATTTACAGTTTTTTACTATGTAAAATCTGAATTTTCTTTAAAATAAAAAACATCTATATTGATTCTGACTTTTCTACATCCAACTCACAGGTTTATCATTACTTTGAGAATAAAGATTATTAATTTAACCCTTTTAGAAGGGAAGATATGGTCATTTGTTCTGGGAATGTCATTTTCGAGCCTGAGACCTGAAAAACAGGCTCAGGGCTTAAGAGGTTAAGTATAACATCATTTATAAATCACTCATCGGAACATTTACTACGTACTGTAATACTGAAAAATGTAAGTTAATGTTAATTAAACAATCTATCTTGCTTTATTTCCATTCTTTTAAGACCACACTTTGGAAAACTTAAACCGATCAAAATCATAAAACCATTACAGTTTGTGAGCATAATAATGTCATGCTTTAGACGAGACATTTTATGGAACATTAAGTCTCTTAAGCCATTATAGTTTGTACATGACAAAAGAAAATGGGCCTTTATTTCCTATTCACCCAAGTAGCACAGCTCACACAAACTGTTTTCCTCCTGAAAATGTGTTGAATCGACCAAACTAATGACCAAAGGAGGAATAAAAGCTCTCAGCTGTGCAATCTTTGGCTTCTAGACACAATGTGACAACTCATTCAAGGCCTAACTGTTTCAGATGCACATGTGCTTCATTTTAGCTTTGACTCATTATTCTTCTAATATCAATAAAAGCTTATTTTTAATGGCTCTGATCTGTATATTTCTTTTAATTGTATTTTAAGGACTGAATGGACTATATTTGGACAGGAACCTAGCTTACATCATTTTATTTTATTAAACTAATGTTAAAAAGCAATGCCTTCATGATGGAAGAGTGAAATCTTAATAACATATCTAATATTAAACCATGCAGCAGTTGGTTTGTCCTAGAATGTTTAGCTCTTATTGTTTTTATTGCAATAGTTATTACATACATTTTGTATCAACTGCTCTTTGGCTGTTGAACTGTTTCATCTATTTAAAATGAAATGTATCTGTTGCAACCGTTGCAACAAAATAAGAAGAATTTCGACATATTGTATGAACTAGTGAGATTTTCTCAACCAATCCCAGGATTACGCAAATAGATTTCTAATCCCATAATTTAAAGGCAATGTAGACTACATGTGTATAGAAATCAAACATTTCTACCATGTAAAATATAATTTCATCATCACTAATAATAAAAAAATTGCCCTATTATACTGTAGCAGTGCGATAAAAAGAAACCTCTTAAATTACCAGCCAATCCCAGGATTGTTCCATTTATTGATTTATTAGCAGCTAGACCAACCAAGCGTTAAACTAGCACCGTGAGAACTATCCAGTTTTAGCCAATGAACGTGTCGTCCTTGCCATATATGGTACTTGTTGGCCGGGATATCCTGTGGGACCAGAGACACCCGCGTAAAAAGAATCCTCTCTCATTGTGTTGATGAAGGGGGCGTAAGCAGTGAGTGGCAGGCCGGTCCCTGGAGGGAAACTACACCGCTTAAAACTTTCTCCAAAGGAAACGTCATATAACTCCTCGTACTAAAGATATGTTTCTGTCTGAGTCTGAGGATGAATTGGAAGAGCTCCACTCGGATTTGGACTCCGAGAGCGAGTGCAGTCTGGACGAGGAGGAATATGTTCCGGGGGGGGCTGGCCCGAGGATCCGACCAGTGAGTACAGACACCCGGAGCTATCGCGATAACCCCGCTACTAAACCACATATGCCTCGGCTGCATGTGGTGCTGTCTGACTGTGGATGTATAAGAAGAACTGACTAATAATAACGCATGCATATATAGGAGAAAAAGCACACGCAGGTTGCCTGTTGCACTTGTCCTGCTCCTCGTGCACATGCTGCTGTTACCCTGTTGCATAAAGCGCTGTGTACAAATAGACAGCAGCTTCATCAGACAGCCCCACAGAAAGTCCTCGTTGAACATGTAAACCAACAGTTTCTGGTGTTGTTTTATGTTCAGTTTAAACACGCAAAGCATGTAACTGTTGTGACAAGCTCGTGCACGTAACGGGGGCGTGCATACTCTCGCTGTTTTTACCTGAGTCCAGCTGTTGTGGAATTAGATGTTGATATTTCAACATGTGTGTCATCTAGCACTATATCAAAACAGTATGCATACAAGATCGTCTGAAGGAGTTCCAGGTTTTTTAAATGAAAAATAATTAGTTTCTCTAATACTGCATACCTGCCAACCCTACCGATTTGGGCGGTAGTCTACCGCTTTTGACATGTTTCTACCGCCTACCGATTTAGCTGACTCCCTACCGATTTTCAATCTTCCCAAACTATAACAAATAAAAATGACACTACATAGACACTGGACTCGACTTTTGGCGGACACCGTTTGCAGCGTGTCTGTGATCCCATCATACAAACAGTCCTCTGTGTTTCAGTCGATCGCGAGATGTGTCTAAAAATAGAACAACAATATTCTGTTTTATCGTTAATGTCCTATAACATAATCTTCCTGTGCCAGAATAATGCACTTGAACGCATCAAAGCTTTGTGATTGGCGTGACCCCATGTATCGGGCGTGGCTGGTAGGCAGTGGGCACTAGTTTGCTGTGCAGTCCGCACACACAAGACCACAATTATGGCAGAAGCGAAAGAGCCCAAAATATATAATTTTCACTCTGAGTGTGGGGGGGAGGATGATTATTTTTGTATCTATTCCAATTCAAAGTCTATCTGTCTCATCTGCAATGCGAGCGTGGCTTTATCGAAGAAGGGTAATTTAGGAGCGGCATTTCAAAACAGTGCACAAACGCTACGAGACGGAATTCCCTCCTAATTCTGCCCTACGCTCCCAAAAGGTGAGGGACCTGAAAGGACAGCTAAATGCACAGCAGTCCATTTTCACCAGGCCCAACAACAAGAGCAAGGCTGCTACCATAGCATCTTATTGTGTCAGTCACGTTCTGCCAAACACATGAAGTCTTTCAAAGACGGCGAGGTTGTGAAAGAAGCATTCCTGGAGGCTGCCGACGCGCTTTTTGGGGACAGTACAAATAACAGTAGCATTTCAACAGGTTTTTGATATAATAAAAACTCAAGTTAGATACCGTTATTAATCAGCTGTAAGTTTTAGTTTGTTTGAACTTATTCATTATAATTATTGTACAAAATGGTATAAGAATGCAAACTTTAAGATCTGTTCTGTTTAAATTGATTATAGTCTATTATCAATTCAGGTTAAGAAACTAGTGTTGCTTGCATCCTATTTTAAAGGCATTTATTTTTATACTCTACTAAAATGCAAAAAAAAGAAAAGGGTTTGATTCTATTAATTTTGTCTTTTTTATTGCACTTTGGCAGCAGATTCCTGTGTAGCTTCAGATCTGAGTTGTCTTATTAGTAAAACTCATTTATACTTTTGTAGCAACACTATTTTTATATAATGGCAAAGAAAGGGTTCAGAGTCTTTTCTGCACTGTTCAATGTTTCTTGAAAACATTACCCACTGTAGTATGTGACGTGTGAATAAACTCCAACTCTGTATCAACAACACTGTTGTGTAACTTCAGTTAAATACTTGTGTGTGTGTTGATTAGACAGAGGTAAGATAAATGATCTGCAGTATTTTATGAAGTATTAATCGTACAAAGGTCAGTTTTATACAAGTAGAAGTGTGTATTTACCTGGTAGTCGGCTGTCAGTAATGGCTACGCCCAGTGGCGTCGCCTGGCCTGGGCATCCGGGGCTTTAGCCCCGAATGTTTTTTCTGTAGCCCCGGACAATTCTCCCTCAATAATATAATACATTAACCGTGCTTTACGTGAACCTCATCATGACACAAGAGAGGACGGCAGCACTCTCTTCTTCCGGTTTCGCTATGAGTGGTCGCATTTTCGAGAGCTCCCGCTTTGGAGGTTATTCCTCACGATTTTTTACATATTTCATCCTCCTGACAATATGGATTATGGACTCCTACCTCAACTCATCAATGAGGCAACATCACTTAGAGAAGGAGAGTAGTGAAAGCAGGGATAAAATGAACCACAATGACTTTTACCTTCTCAACGGCTGGGAAAGGAAACACCTCGCTTTTGGAAGTGCAAGCATTCATGCATTATTAACTGCAAACCCGACGCGAAAGTACTTACCCCCGTCAGGCAAACTAGACCGAAGAAGTATGATCGTCTTGGTCTTATTGTTAGCGGGAGACATCCATCTGAATCCGGGCCCGGTGCAGACAAGAAGCCATTCCTGCAGGCTCGAGGAGCTAGCATCACAACTAGCATCACAACTAGCATCTCTTCCGCTACAGCAACAACTACGCGACGACAACAGAGACCATGGAGACAGCGGAGACCGAGGAATCAACGGAGACTTCGACATTCCCCCGGGGACGCCTCGGCAGACAGACACGCATGAGGCAGTGACGAGAGGAAGAGAACCGAGATCCGAGGGAACAAATATCCACCATGTTGTTAGCCACCCTGCTAGCATATCGACGGCTAAAGCTACAACGGAGCCTCCCTCCCCCCACCACCCCACCGCTCCAAGCACCACGGCAGGCCGCAAGCCGTTTGCTGTAACGGACAAAGACAAATATCTTCAAGCTGACGACATTATGCATTTAAACAACAAAAATGGACTACATATTTTTCATCTGAACACTAACAGCCTGAGACACAAACTGGCTGAACTCAGGCAACTGTTCATGAACGGTAAGGCAAGCATATTATGCTTTTCTGAGACCAAATTGGACAATTCCATTACAGATTCAGAGATTGAAATTGAAGATTATCTTGTAGTGAGAAGGGACAGGAACGTGAATGGAGGTGGTGTCTGCATGTACATACATAAAGACACCAATTTCAAAAACCGTACTGACCTGCATCATGAAAATATTGAATCTGTGTGGGTTGAAATTCTTTTTGACAATGCTAAATCTGTAATAGTCGGGACAATCTATAGACCACCGGAACAGAGTGACTTTTATGATACATTAGATGGGTGTTTGGCTGATGTGGGGGATGTAGAGACAATTATTATTGGAGACTGGAACACGGATATGCAACGTAAAGACACGTCCGTCTTCAAGTCCTTCAGTAGGATTTGTGATCTGCACGGCTTCAGCCAGCTAATCACCCAACCCACCCGGGTATGTGAAACAACACAAACTACCATTGATCTCATTCTGACCTCTGACAGGTCCAGGATCTCCAGTAAAGGGGTTATAGCATGCGGTTTAAGTGATCATTATATGATATTCTGTACCCGCAAAAAGCTAAAACAAAAGGCCGGCTGTCACAAAACAGTCATATCTAGAGACCTCAAAAACTACTCTAGCGAGGCCTTTAACCTAGAACTGGAGAGCCTGGACTGGTCAGATGAGCTCAGTGGTACACAAGTTGAAGAAACATGGCTTGGTTTCAAAAACAAATTCTCTGCAATACTCAATGATTTGGCCCCCCTAAGAACAACCAGGGTAAAAAATCGCGCTGAGCCGTGGATGCACTCCGGCATACTGACCGCCATGAAAACCAGAGACAAAAAATGCTCTGAGTTTCATAAAAGTCAGTCAATGCTTTCCAAAAGCACGAGCAGTGAACTCCAGGCCCACGTGACTGAACTAAAAATTGAAAGAAACAGACTAAGAAATGACGTAAGCTCCATGATCAAAACTGCCAAAAAGAATTTCATCAATGACAAAACTGAGGAAAACAAAAATAAACCCCGTGAACTTTGGAAATTACTCAATAACCAGCTTGGCTGCAGTAAAAAACTCAAAACGAGATTTTCAAACGTAAACATAAAGACAGATAACAGGCTCATCACAGACAAACTGGATGTGGCCAAGTACTTGAACATTTTTTTCACAAACATAGCCACAACTCTTGTAAATAAATTACCCTCCCACTCAGGGCTTTTTGGAGTAGATCACATCATGACCTACTACAAAAACCTAGGGGTACGCAAAGATGATTTCAGTCTAGCAAGGGTAACAACAGCAGAGGTACTCATTAAACTGAGCGCCCTCAAACCTAACAAGGCCACTGGCCACGACAATATCCCCTCCAAATTCCTCAGAGACACAGCAACCGCCATCTCACCAGTCATAGCTCACATAATTAACCTCTCCATAAAACAGGGAAAAGTACCCAAAGACTTCAAAATTGCAAGAGTAACCCCCCTGCACAAAAAGGGCAGCAAATTGGACCCAGGCAACTACCGCCCTGTTTCTATACTTACCTCCATCTCGAAAGTCATGGAAAAAATAGTATATGAACAGGTCGAAAAGTACCTCGCAGAAAAGAAACTAATCTATGAATTTCAATCTGGCTTTAGAACATCCCACTCCACTGACACATGCCTTCTTTATTTGAACGACCACATCAAACAAGAGGTGGACGAGGGTAAATACTGCGGCATGGTGATGCTGGACCTACAAAAGGCTTTCGACACTGTCAATCACCCCATTCTGATTGACAAGCTAAAAGCAATTGGTTTTGATAAACTATCGGTGAGCTGGATGCAATCCTACCTGGAGGGGAGAGAACAGATGGTGGAGGTAAACGGTACTCTGTCCCCCCCCCTCCCAGTGAGCTGTGGTGTTCCACAAGGAAGCATATTAGGTCCGTTACTGTTCCTAATTTATGCAAATGACATGTCATCAGCATGTGACTGCAACTTGTTCCTGTTCGCGGACGACTCAGCCCTGCTGGTCTCTGACAGGAGCAGATTGCAGGTTGAAAAAACCCTCAGCTCCGAGCTCGGCAGAATCTGCACCTGGCTCGCCGATAATAAATTATCATTACACCTGGGTAAAACAGAGTCCATTCTCTTCGGTTCGAAACATAATCTCAGCAAATCCGACGACTTCTCAGTTGCAGTGGGTGACATTATTGTCACAAGTAAGAAGGAAATTACATACCTAGGATCTATTCTTGAGGCAAACCTCTCCTGTGACAAAATGGCATCCAATGTAATAAAAAAAGTCAATCAAAGAACTAGATTCCTATACCGGATCTCCTCTCTGGTAAACAAAAACACCCTGAAAACTCTGGCAGGAGCACTCATTCAAGGGTACTATGACTATGCTTGCACGTCATGGTACCATAGCACCTCCAAGGCGCTAAAAATAAAACTTCAAACATCGCAAAATAAACTGGTCAGACTACTGCTTGACCTTTCATCTAGAACCCACCTCACCTCTGCCCACTTTGACAACCTAGGATGGCTTAGAGTAGACGACAGAGTACAGCTACTTGCAATGGGCCTGGTCTACAAGATCCACTACACCTCTATGGTACCCATGTACATGTCAAAATTCTTCCCAAAGGTCAAGGAATACCATGATCATAACACCAGAGGGAGCTCCACAAATCATGTAAAACCCAGATTTGGCACAAAAAAAAGGGGAATACACGTTTCGCAATTATGCCACATCAAGGTGGAACGCTCTTCCCACAACTGTAAAGGAAAGTAAAACTATACTTACCTTCAAAACCTCTCTTAAAGAGCACCTTCGGGGGAAAGCATTGCAAAACTGGCCCCGGTAATGGTACAAATCTCAACCTGTCGTACAATGGACAGCTTCCCCCCCCATCTATGTATATACTCGCATTTTAGACTCTGTTACTAACTGTATATCTGTAGACTTGGTATGTCTTAAATGTCCGGTTAGGATGTATTAGAACGAAATCTAAAATGAAAATTGTAAATAAGCCATCTGTATGTAAAAAAACAACTGTATGTAAATTGTAAATAAGCCATCTGTATGTCAAATATGTCTTATATGTCTTAAATGATATGATGAATTGGAAATGGGGGACCCTGATGTAAACAAGACGAAAGTCTTTCTCTGGTCTGCATCCCCTTAACAATTGTATGTTTTGAGCTGTACTGTACTGTACCCAATATACAAGCTGTTAATAAACTTTTCAATCAATCAATCAAACTGTAATTTCCCGTGTTCAGTGAATGCAACAGAGGCATGACACCAGACCAATCAGAGAGTTGCATGGAAATAAACGTGTGTCATTCAAAAGCTCGGCTCTGTGTGTGTGTGGCAATAGCGCATGTGAGAGAGAGAGAGAGAGGGGGAGAGAGAGGGGGAGAGGGGGAGGGAGAGACCGGTGTCAGCATGGACCGTGTTGTTAGCATCTGGTTAGCTAGCTGCACTAACGGACATAAGGAGCTGTTTGTTCCACAACAAGCTGGAGGAGAGTCCTCTCCTCTCAGACTGAGAGACTCAGGTGAGCTAAAGGACTCTCTGAGTGTTTAGATAGTTAACTTTAGTCTAAGTTATCTCAGTGGGTCTCAAACGGTTTGGTCACAAATTATTCAAAAGATTATTTCCGCGGCACACCTTCATATGATCATTATAGTTATTAAAAAAAAGAGAATAAAGGAAAAACAGTTATGAAATACTATATGGCAGTAAAACAAGAATAGAGTTTAAAAGGGGAGTGATTAGTAAAATATCCATAAAGAAAAAGTACATCTGTTTACAGTTCTGCTTCATATGGGTGTTGAGAGAGGTATCCATAGATCTCTTAATTTTGCTCTCAAAGTGCACCAGATTGATGCATTTAACTTCAATATTTAAAAAAAAGATCTTCCCGGGGGAGCATCCCCCCGGACCCCCACGAGGAGGTGAGCCCCCCACTCATAAAAAATACCACTTTACCCCTGCCTATATGCCGTGAGCTGATTATCGAGCCTTCATTGTAACAGTCGCGGGTGTACTGTGTGTGTGCGTGTGGGGAGTGTTGCAGTAAAAAATGCCACTGTAGTGCCGCCGCCACTGTGGGCTAAGCCCCGAATGTTTTCAGGTCCAGGCGACGCCCCTGGCTACGCCTCTCTATTTGGACTGGTAGATCTCGGCAGACTGGCCACTTTAAAAGTAGCTCTCGGTTCAAAAAAGGTTGGGCACCCCTGATCTACACTGTCAAGGTTCAAGGTTCTTTATTGTCAAACTAACATAGCTACAGAGTAATTATGTCGTTGAAAATCTTATGTCACAGGCTTCTCCAACAATGCAACTGAAAGGACCAGAAACACATTAAAAATATAATAAAATGTGGAGACTTTGGGATATTTATCTCCCATTCTTTTACTTTTCGGGCATTTTACAGACCAAACATGTCGTTGATGTCACTGTTTAGTGTTTACCAAACTACCACTTTTTCTGAAAAATGCATAAAATGATGCAATATATGTTAAATACATGGTTTATACATGTAATTACTGGGGTTCTGATTACCTAATTTGGGCGTGCACATTTGCCACGCGCAAACCTACCTCTTTTGGATTTGGAAAGGTTGGCATGTATGATACTGTAAACATTTGCTACTGATAATACATGTACATCACTAATGAGATCAAATAAAAGCTTTTGGTCAACATGAAGAGTCCATACTGCATGCATCATTATGGAATGCATGACAATCTGATATTTGATTAAGACAATGCTGTGTGTCATTATAATGTCAGAAGCTTAAAGGGGGTTTACAATACATATTATGTACAGTACAACTAAGCCTGTGAAATCATACTATTATGTGTGGCTCTGGAGAAGCTTTGTTAAATATTAGAAAAAAACAATCCTGATGATGTCATCAGGTTTATCTCAGCTTGGACAATAGAGTGCCACAGTGACGCGTCCTAAAACCCGGAATTAAGTTAGCATTTTACCACTTCCGGTTTCTTCGCCAAAAAGCAATGCAATTTCTCCATAGGATTTTGGAAAATAGCTGGAAATAAGGTCTGTGGTTGACACAAATTGAAGAGACAGATCACGTTTTGTTCTACGACATTAAATACATCAGCAGTGACCCCGCTGGTGATTTTTGAAGAGTTTACGTGTCTGAAAAACGATGGTTTTTAACATGTGGCTGAATAGGACTACAGAAGTTGTCGAGGCCGTTTTACGTCATTACACCGAACACGTAAAACACTCCCGCTAAGTTTGTTTTGCCCTGTTCTGCTTGAAAGCAAGTACCTGCCTCCTGCAAACTGTTCAAACAAACGCTTCAACTTGTACGATTTATATGTTTGAATATGGATCTTAAGTTGGCGTGACTATGAAGCAGCGACCCTGCTGTAGTTCCTTTATAGCATAACGTTAGCATTTGGCTTCTGGCGACTAAATTTATGATTCGAAAATTATAAAAGTAGGGTAGACATGTGGATATTATCCGGCTGAACAAAACGTGATCCGTCTCTTAAATGTGTGTCAACCACAGACCTTATTTCGAGCTATTTTCCAAAATCCTATGGAGAAATAGCATTGCTTTTTTGTCGAAGGAACCGGAAGGAGTTTACTTCAGGGTTTTAGGACGCGTCACTGTGGCACTCTATACAGATTTATGACAGAAAGTCTACATTAATAACTTGTGTTTGGATTTTCCTGCCTCAATGTAGGTAACATTTAAAATCAATTTATGTTTTGTATTGTGATATTACGGAGCCCTGGAGGGTTCATAGAGAGAAAAATAAATAAAACGAGGCCACGTTTTATTAATTTGTGTGCATGAGATGTAATTAGTGCGCACGAGATGTAATTCGTGGCCTCAATTTAAATAAAACGAGGCCACGTTTTATTAATTTGTGCGCATGAGATGTAATACGTGGCCTCAATTTAAATAAAACGAGGCAACGCTTTATTAATTTGTGCGCACGAGATGCTTTCTCGTTCGCACGAGAAAGTTACCGGTGCGCCAAGTAGGAAGTGGAGCGCACAGGAGACAACCGTTTCATTGCAGACTGTTATGTTTATGTGGGGAAATGACAGTGCATACATTATTTGAGATATATTTCAAACTCGAACTTCATTTTAGGGATATTTCGGCCAAAGGTGTAGAGCTATTTGTTTAAGCACCGAATTCGCAAAACAGGAGAGTCTGTGAACCAGTCTGCCTTGATCTATGAATTAATGTCCGTGACTCTCACAGTATCAGCTATCTGCGCGCAGAGAGCTGTGTCTTTTACACAGCGCCTTCACTGTGTCACAAATTGAGGCACACATCTTGTGCGCTCAAATTAATAAAACGTGGCCTCGTTTTATTTATTTTTCCTCTATGAACCCTCCAGGGCTCCGTATGATATAGATAGATGTACATGTAATTTAGTAATCCATCTGTAGAATTAATAAAACTGTCCATTAAATACAATTACCAGATCAAGTGTTTTGGGCTAATCTACAGATGAAATACCTGAATAATCAAATGGTGGAAATAGTCCCCATCCCTAATGACATTTTTAAAGTGGTAGCAATATAATATTATTAATATAGCCACTATAGAGTGCCACAGTGACGCGTCCTAAAACCCGGAAGTAAACTCCTTCCGGTTCCTTCGACAAAAACCAATGCAATTTCTCCATAGGATTTTGGAAAATAGCTCGAAATAAGGTCTGTGGTTGACACACATTGAAGAGACGGATCACGTTTTGTTCAGCCGGATAATATCCACATGTCTACCCTACTTTTATAATTTTCTAATCATAAATCTATTCGATAGATTTATGATTCGAAAAAATGCTAACTTACTTCCGGGTTTTAGGACGCGTCACTGTGGAACTCTATTGGGACCATGTCATGGTCCTTACCTTTAATTTTCTTTTCTTAGATATAACTGAGAATTGCTTTAATCATTTCATTGTTTGTTGCAATTAACCATTACATCCAGAAGAATGTCATCCTAGCTTACTGAATAATAATCCTTACCTACATGCACTTCTACTTTATTTACAGGGATGACTTCAGTGATGAGGACAGTTCAGACGAGGAGTGGGCTAGTAAGCCTAAGAGGAAAGTTTCCAGGAAGCGCTGCTGCTCTGTTTCTGCTTCTCCGGTGTCATCACCCCTGAAATCCCCCTCTAGGAAGCAGGAAGTGAGTCCATGCAGAAAGAAGCTACACTATGCATCCACACCCAAAAAAGATACCTCTACCCCAAACAGTGGCAAGACATTATCCTCTCCACGGGGGAAAAACAAAAGCTGTAAGCCAGCAGAAAAAAAAGTTGTGATAGAGGAAGAGGATAATGTTGATGGAGACCGGTGGTGTAATATTGATGAGGAAGACGTTGAGCCTCTTCAGCCACGGTTCAGACCTGACAGAGACGTAGGGCCGCAGCTGAACAGAACAGCTAACTACACGCCACTCGAACTGTTTCAGCTGTTCTTCTCCATGACAGTAATCAATACTCTGGTGAAAAACACCAATGCCTACGGGAAAAATAAATACCAAGGCCATAAGGAAAGCTGGGTGCCTGTCACAACAGCCGACATGTACTCCTTCATCTGCCTTGTCCTCTACATGGGTATTGTACCTCTTAAAACTCTGAAAGAGTTCTGGAGAGGATCTAAACTGTTTAGCTTACCATTTCCTGCCTCTGTCATGCCCTGCAGACGCTTTCTAGCCATCTCCCGCAGCCTACACATGAATGATCCTGCTGTAGAAATGGCCAATGAACAGAAGAAAGGGACATCAGGGTATGACCGACTTTGCAAGATAAAGCCACTCTATGGGCAGATTTTGGAGGCCTGCTACACTTTCTTTCATCCCCACCAGCATATCTCCATAGATGAAAGGATGGTGGCGAGCAAAGCAAGGATCAGTTTTAAGCAGTACATCAAAAGCAAGCCTACAAAATGGGGCTTTAAGCTTTTTGTTTTAGCAGATTCATCGTGTGGCTACACCCTAAACTTTTTTGTATATGTGGGAAGAGAAGGCGTGTCCTCAGGGAAGGGGGTAAGCTATGACGCTGTGATGAGACTGCTGAAAATCCCCTTTCTGGGTAAAGGATACAAGCTCTACACGGACAACTTTTACACCAGTCCAACTCTTTCCCTTGACCTCCTTCAGAGAAAAATCTGGTGTGTTGGCACGCTTCGCTCTAACGTAGCAGGGTACCCCAGAACGAAAAGGAATGCCATGCCTGAGAAAACACCCAGGGGAACCCTCCGGTGGATCAGAAAAGGACGGTTGCTGTTTGTGAAGTGGTTAGACACCCGGGAGGTAACAATGTGCTCCACTTTACACAAGGCTTACAGCAATGAAATGGTGAAGCGGAAAGTGAAAGACGCAGATGGACAGTGGAGAGTGAAGGAAGTGCCCGTCCCAGGCTGCATCAAAGATTACAACCAGCACATGGGGGGGGTTGACTTGTCAGATGCCCTCATTAGCTACTACAACGTCCTCCATAAAACCCACAAATGGTACAAGACTCTTTTTTATCATTTTGTGGACATAGCCACCGTGAATGCCTTCATCCTGCACAAAGGAATGTGCAAACTGCAGAATCGGCCCATGTTAAAGCAGAAAAACTTCAGGGAACAACTGATTGTGTCCCTGGCTGAGATCGGGTCAACTCCACGGCGGTCAGGCCCACAAAACTTTATGTTGCCTGCCTCTCCGTTCAAAGTGCCTCCTGCTTCTCCATCCATTGTACCGGCCAATGCAGCTCCGTGTCCATCGGCTGGGCTCCCAGATGCTCCAGGTGTAGGTCACCTGCCAGCTTACTTTGTTGAGCAAATGACCAATGTGGCCCCCAAAGATCGGGCCACAGCTGGCAGAAGGGCGTGCGTGGTCTGCAAGAGAAAGTCGCCAGTCTACTGCAGCACATGTCAAAAAACACTTTGTTTCACTACTTTAAGGAACTGTTATAGTGAGTGGCATAGAGACAATCGTATTTGTATGTAAGCGACAACACTGACTTGTATATAGTGTGTATAAAGGGCCCTATGATCGGGAGAGGCAGCTAATGTGTCACCGTTTTCTGATAAGTCCTTCATAAACATGTTCCTTTGATTACAACAAGTGTTGAAATGTCAACTGCCTTATGTTACCCCATAAGGCTTTTTACCATGATTACATTGAGTACTTAAAACACCTATGCAAATGGTCTTCACGTACAAAACTACAGTAACTCGAATAATAGCCTTAAAGTGTGTTTAATGAGCTAGAGGAAACTCTACAAAAAGTATTAATCTACCTATCAATTTTTACTGGCAAAATTAACTGGCAAAATTAAAGTACTCCCAAGGCTATAGTATCTGTTCCAGTCATTACTCCTTATACATTTCAATATCTCTGAAACTCTTAAAAATAACATAAATGATATGTAACTGTAAAGCAGAACTTACTAACCAGGTAGCAACATGTCACTGTCTGGAACACAGACATCTTGGAGTAACAACTAATATATCATCTAAAAAAACACAATTGAAAAGTCGTCTCCCAGCATCATAGACATAAACATCTACGTACCACTGCCTGGAAGACTGCTGGGAAAATTAGAGATTAGAGACAATATAGTGTCAGAAGATAATGGGCAAATTCATATTAATGAACATCATTACTTAACAAGCGCAGCTTCTAAAACTCTTATAGCTAAATGAGTTTTAAGTACTTGAAATACTTAAATATTTGAAAAGGCGGGACTTTTTTTTATATTAACAATATTAGATTTGGTTATGTCAGAGCTGTGGAATATTTCTAACACTCAGCTCCAGGTTATAAACTTATTTAAAATGCAAAAATGTGAAATACAGCTCCGAAAAATATTAAGAGACCACTGCGGCATTATCAATTTCTCTGGTTTTACTATTTATAGGTATGTGTTTGAGTTTTTTAATGGTATTCTATAAACTACTGACAATATTGCTCTGTGTTGGAATTCGACAGATACTGGAATGGAAAGCCTGCCATACATGTAGAGATTGAGATTTAAGAACAATTTGGAGTGGTCTCTTAATTTCTTTCAGAGCTGTATCTGTTAATGTCAAGGTATTAGCCTTCAGAAGCAGGTAATTATGAGTGTCAGCTGAAAAAAAACAATCATATTGTGCATCCCAAATGAAAATCAATACCTCATGTCATCTTCTGTTATCTGCAACCAAGATCCTTCTTACAACAAAGCCCACCAATGTGGTGATGATTCTTCATGTGGGAAGTTCATTTAGTTATTTAAATCATTTTAAATCAATGGAAGACAGTTAAACTACCTCTGAAAATGTTTACATGTGCACTCGTTTAACTAAAATGACATCTTATTGTTGTTAACATGAGTCATTTGTTATTCAGCTGTTGTTTCTCCAGGTTTTGGTACCACTGTACAGTACCTCAGCAGTTTGGTTTTGTGTTCATTAACAACAGCTTCCTCATTTTCTTCTTTTTTTTATGGAACAAAAAGTTTTCTTTGCTTCATATGAATATTTCTGAAGCTCAGATGTTTACAAAGACTTCATATAAAGCAGAACTTTTGTACATACAAGCATGCCGTTTTCTTTTTACAGTTTACCTCATCAACTCACTCCACACTAATGACACGATACTTGGTGCTACATTTACATGGATCTACATTTTACAATTGTTTGTGAATATTTAAAGAGTTCTCTACAACAACAGAGCACACTATTAAAGCATTTTGTACTGAACAATGAACGGCTATCATTACAGTCTCAGTCTCAATCTGCAATACCTCTCCAGCTCTTCCAAAGTTATTTCAAAGTATTTTCTGTTGATAAACATGTTTTTTTATACACTACTCTTTTGAATGCTGTATATATGTGTATGTGGGTTGGAGTAGGGATTTGGAATAGCCTTTTTTGTGTGTGTTTTTGTACAAAAATAAAAAGTAAATACAAATTGGAGCTGTACTCAGTATGTTTATATTGTTGTGGAGGTGTATAAATAGATAAATAAAGGTAGAATATGGGACAATATTGGACAATTATAGTTCATAACATTTACATATACTCTTGATTTTGGTAGATTACATTTCCAAAAGTTAAAAGCATACTGTACAACATCTTAGAAGTCCAAATATAAAACACATTTACTTGTTGTACAAGAAGCTGAGATCATTATGCTCCTGTGGAGGAGATGCTTGTGAATGATTCAGTGATGCTAAATATCTTAAATAATGCTTTGGTACAAGAGGAAGTGTTATAAACATCACATTTTTTCATTATCATACAAAAAAATACATTCATCATAATTTGTTAACTATGCATTCATTCAGACATTCATCTTAAGTAATTACACCTGCGTAAAGGTGTAAAACAAAGCTGCTCTCAAACTCTCTATTGAGTGCTTTAGAGATTCAAAAAAATTGAATAAATACAATCTGCCAACTGTAAATCTTGGTAATGATCATGTAAATCAATCTACACTTTAATAAACAAAGCTGATGTGTCAGTCAGTTAATGGGTCACACTGAATTCTCAATTTTAATTTACCCTGACAGGAAACACAAACAGTAGGCTCCGTTCTCACATGTTTTTTTTTTCAGGAAATATAAAATAAACTGAAAAAAACAGATGTCCAACTGAGTCACTTCATCCTGCTGATGCTAATTGTTCTTTGAGAAACGTTATAATGCATCGCTTATTTCTTTCAATAAGTGTCAATTTGTTATATATTTAATGTTTGAGAAAAATAATTGAATGAAAATGTAACTGATTATCAAACATTTACATGTGCACAGCTGAATTTGGGGAACTTCCTTTAGCTATAAACATTAGCTCTGCAACTGCAGATTATTTCCATTTTAAATGTATCAGCCAATTATTTTATCGATGAATCTATAAAATGTCAAAAAAATATTTAAACATGTACAGTCCACTTTCTGAAGGTCAAAGCTGTCTTTAAATACTTTGTTCTGCCAATCCAAATATCTTCTACGGTGGCCCTGAAGTGTAAGTCAAAACAGCACTTCAGGAAACACCACAGCATTTCACAAAACACTACAGCATTTTAGAAAACGCTACAGCATTTCAGAAAACACCACAGCATTTCAGAAAACACAACAGCATTTGAGAAAACACCACAGCATTTCACTAAACGCCACAGCATTTGAGAAAACACCACAGCATTTCAACTTATACGGAAAGGGTATTCCTTTAGGGAGAACATTTATTGTTTGTGATTGGACAGAGCCAGCCAGGGAAGCACTGCTGTGATTGGTTGTTTTTGCTGCCAGTCAAGAAATGACGCTTTGTGACAGCGCAACATGTGCCGAAACATCAGCCGTTACCTGTTATCACACAGAGCTCACAGCTCCTCATATCTGTTCAGAAACTGGACAAAAGTTAAACATGAACAAACCACAGACTGTCTGTGTCATGGTGAATACAGTCACTGCTTTATTTATGTCTGTATGCCGTTGTTGTGAGTTTGGACGGAGCAGCTACAGGTTAGTTTATCCTGATCGATCCGATCTCCATTCAGACAACACGCATTTTAAAAGGGTTTTCGCCTGCCGTCTTGCCACAGCATTAATTCATGGTTTTTACTAACCAGTATCAGCATTTAGTTACTTCGGCATTATTTTTGAAACGTGTATTACAATTAAATCATGGTAAAATATGTTAATTTTGTTGTAGTTGGTATCTACCAAAGTATTTGCATGGATATAAGCCCCGCCCCCTCTCCAGCGCATCTTGTTTGAATGACAGGAGTAAACACAGCTGACAGCCGCGGTGAAACCTGAAACTCGAGCGATTAGAGCGTTGCGAATATTCAGGGCTTATATCCATGTAAATACTATGGTAGACTACAACACAATGAACATATTTTACCGTGATTTAATTGTAAAACACGTTTCAAAGTGATGCCGAAGTAACAACATACTGATACCAGTTAGTAAAAACCATGAATTAATGCTTTGACAAGTGTGCAGACAAGACGGCAGGCGAAAAACCTTTTAAAATGCGTGTTTTCTGAATGAAGATCGGATCGATCAGGATAAACTAACCTGTAGCTGCTCCGTCCACACTCACAACAGCTAACGGCTGATGTTTCGGGACATGTTGCGCTGTCGGGTGCTGACCAATCACGAAGCGTAATTTCTTGACTGGCAGCAAAAACAACCAATCACAGCAGTGCTTCTCTGGCTGGCTCTGTCCAATCACAAACAAGAAGTGTTCTCCCTAAAGGAATACCCTTTCTGTATAAGTTGAAATGCTGTGGTGTTTTGTGAAATGCTGTAGTGTTTTGTGAAATGCTGTAGTGTTTTCTGAAATGCTATTTTGACTTGCACTTCAGGGCCACCGTAATATTCAGTTTAACAAGATTTAAAACAGAATAGAAGAACATCTCCACATTTAAAGAGGCATATTATGCTCCTTTTAGGTTCATGTTTGTATTTTGTGCCTTTACTGTGACATGTTTACATGCTTTAATGTTCATAAAGTAATTTATCTTTCTCATACTGCCTCGTACTTTACCCTGCTCTGTTATTATTTGTAAGTCGCTTAGAGATGTCCCGCCCCTTAGCCTATCAAGTACAATGTGTTGAAGAGCCAGCCAATAGAAGCGCAAAAGGAAAACCCCAAAAGCATAATAGGGCCTCTTTAAGAGGCATTTTCTGCCATTTTTAAATAAAAAATTGTTTTGCAGTCAAACAATAAATATATTAGTCGTTAATCGTCCAAGCTCTACAATTGCCAAGTGATTTGAGACTGACCGGGTCAGAAGCGACAGCTACATTATTTAGTGGTAAAACTGCAGCAAGGTTAAATACAGGTTGAATTAATATGATAATAAAGCACTCATAGCAGGGCTTCTCATAATTAGGGCCTGCACTGAGATATTGTCAATAGTAATGAACTGAATGTACATACATACACTGGAAACCAAATTACTCCAGCAGCAGAATGCCCTGCGTAAGTTAATGCTGCCCCTGACATTCTGTCCGCTAACAAGATAGCTAAGATAAAATAGTGTTTTTTCCTTGATAGCCGGGTGAAAGAAAAACACGAGAAATGAAAGCGAGTGGAGGCATGGTTATGCAACACTAAGCATGGATGATGCATACAATTAAAAAAGTCAGAGTGACCGCTGAACTTATCCTTCTCTGGTCTGATGGCAGCGGTATGTGCACCGGCGCATTAGCAGCCAGGTGACAGCTGCGGCGCGGCGTATAGCTGTGATTAATAGCCTGATAGCTCCTTTCACAGAGGCTTTGCGGACAGAGTGGCGTCCAAGGTGGGGCGATGTCATGGGAGCATCCGTCTGTGATTATATATCCTGTGTCTGCAGATAAGAAGACTGGTTAGCCTACTGCCAATCACACCCACAGATTGTATTTGGTTTTCTTCTAAACATTAAAACGGGAGCAATTCTGCAAGTGCGTAGCAAACTCATGTCAGTTAAAAAGCAGAAGCGTAAGGAAACACCTGCTTGGGTGTTAATAACACTGTTTCTGCTTACTAAATATATTAGCCGCATTTGGAAATATTGGGTGTCTTTTCTACATCACTGAGATGTTTCAGTGGTGGCAATGTTAGAGGTTCATTTAGTTTGATCTCTTCCTTCTGGCTGGTGCATGCTGTGATTGGTTCTGGACCCCTGTACTCTGAAATAACATTAGGCAGGAAAAGACAATTAATTACTGCATATGAATGACTAGCAATCCTCAAGCCAGACATTGTAAGGTAAGCACATTTGACCCTCTTTTGACCCTCCCACTGGCTGATGTATGACAATTGCTCATTAAAATAAAAGGCTGGCTCAAAGGAAGAAAGTCTGTAGTGTGTGTGTGTGTGTGTGTGTGTGTGTGTGTGTGTGTGCGTGTGTGTGTGTGCGTGTGTGTGTGTGTGTGTGTGTGTGTGTGTGTGTGTGTGTGTGTGTGTGTGTGTTAGAATTTCCTCCAGCTGCTCCAGTTTCCTGTCACAGCCCAAAGACATGCAGATTAGGGTGAATTGATGACCTAAAAATGAAGCCTGGGTTTGTTTGCTTATGGCCTTTGTTGACCAAATGGTCCCAGGAACTGAGGAATCCTAAGAACCCAATAGCAGACTAAAAGTTACTTTTAAACATATCATTTGGTTCCTACTTGGCCGTTTACACACACACACAGACAGACAAGTTTTGACAACCACATGCTGTTCTTTGTAATTTAGCATTGTGTGACCATGATGTTGAAATAGATTTTGAAATGGAGATGTGCAAAGGCGGAAAAAAGAAGACCTAAAAAGGAAGTACTTTAAATGTGTATTTTGCTGAACTTTTTAACTGAAAAAAACATTTTTAAATGACAATATGTAATACGTATTGTTATTCAACATATTCAACATTATAGTAAATTATATTCAGCTTATTTCAGTCAGTAACAGGCTCTAGCGCCACTGTGAAGGATATGCACTGTATATGCAACCCAAGAGTACAATATCCTTACTAAAAAGCTAATTTGGCTTATTATTGTTTTTCTCAGGATTTTATTAATTGTCATAATCATTGGAAACCATTATCATTAATGAAAAAATTCTTCTTTAATCACCCAGCCCAAAGACCAATCGTTATATTGGTATTATCTATAGCATGGAGAAGTTCCTGAGTCCCTACATAATGATAAAATAAATTTTTAATATCCTGGTTTGGTTACAAGATTTAACTTTCTGCCAAAAATATGTAATATGTGGTGAAGTGGATTATCAGCTTTGTGAAGCAACACTGTTCATCAAGAGAAGAGGCGCACATCTCTCAACACATTATTCATCGTGTCATCCTGATCACTGACCCAGGCTCAGCCATTCAGACGGACAGAATATGCCCTTACAGTACTAGGTGCCCTGTCATTATGGTAATGGTGCTGGGTGTCAAAACCCTGCTGCTGCTCTCCGACAAGATAAACACTTATCACATCATTACACACCATTATTGATTTTAATGAAGTCAACAAGCTCCCAAGCACAGGATACCCTCTCAACGGTTGACTCATTACATGTTCCAACATGTGAATAACCCAGGGCTCAATTATCAAGTCAGTGAGCTGTCCTCGAGCCTGCTTACCTCCCCCTCCTCTTCACTAAACCACACGGAAAATCAGTCACAACTTCGGCCTGTTCTGTTGCTGTGAGTGATGGAGATGTCCTGATAACAGTAAGGGCAATTTATCTTCGAGCCAATATTGGATTTTTTATTACATATTCAGTCATGCTTCACCCTGCCAATGTAATGAAGGTTCTCTGGGGTAAAGGTAAACAGGTACATGGTGTGTTTTAGCATTAAAAGTGGTAAACTCAAAGATACTGAGGTAACAAATGTAACTGAATGTATCAGAGCTCAGAAGGCAGAACTGCAGTCATTTTTTACTAACTTGTGTGCCCCTGAGCAAGGGACTTAAAACCCTAAATGCTAAGTGATCCGCTCAATGGCCTTCAATACTGAAACAGTAATAAAAAACAACATCCTAAGTTGTTTTGATTGAGGTTAAGATTTGAAATAGGATTCCTGTCTTGAAAAAAATCATGCCTCCTAAGAAGGATGTTTTAATGTATTCATAGTGTAAAATTAAACAGCCTTAATTGATGTTACATACTGTAGGGCGTTGTTTAGAATGTTACCCGGCAAATCGTGGGATTGCATTATCTCCTTTCCTTTGATAAAGAATGGTCAAGTATATTCTATGCTAAAGGGGGAACTAAAGCAAGCTTTAAAGGCAGATTTCCTCAGATAATTCGTCCTGCTGGTATAATGGCTGCGACTTAGATACATCTGGGTCATTTTACTCAGTAAGGAACCTTCATGAGCAGAAAAAACATTATTCAACTGCAGCCTGTGAGTGGGAAAAAAGTCCCTTTGTGTGTCTGCCAAATGAGTGTTATGTAATGTACCGGGCAACCTCCATGTGTGAATGTGCGTGACTGTGTGGGTGTGCATCTTCTGCCTGAAGAAGACAGTTGGCATTTACAGCAAAATACTTTGATAATTAGTTATATATTTCACAAGTATGCAAAAAGTACATAAATGTCTAACACCACTTTGTCAGTGTTATGTGTGCACCTGTTCACCAGCTATTAGTATTTCATCCATCAGGAGTTACAAACTTGTCATCGGGGAGTTCCTCTCCACTCACTTCAGGACGTTCATCACACGAAGGTCACACCGAAACTCCACCAGCTGTTCTTTATTAACACTCAACCTTTCAATAGAGCCTTCTGCCAGTTACAGGAGGAAGTGTAGTTAAACAGAGGAGAGGGGTATGTGTTTCTTCACTGGCAACAACCTTGCACTGGCAACATTCAAACACCTGCCTTTACATTCTCAACCTCTCTCTTTATACCATGTAGTGTAATGGTTTTACTGAAATAAAAAACCATTACCTAACCCTATCAAGATAGGGAAAACATGTAATGTATTAACCAGTACCCTGGTGATAACACAAAAAGCATTTGGGTGACTTTTTAAACCCTCTGATATTCCCCACTAAACAAACCAGAAGTGTTTGAAATGCATGACCATAGGGGGAAAACAACTATTTTCAATAATCCAAACAGCTAAAACAGTGAGCTAAGAACTAAGACAGATATTTGTCAGACTTTTTTTTCTTCTGGACTAATACATAGCAAACAACTACCTACACCTCCCGAAACCTGCATCTCCTCGTCTCCATTAGAGAGCAAGACTTGTCCTCCACATTGCAGAAAACAAAGGTTTTGCTGAATTAAATAAATCGATAAGTGCTTCCTTCACTGTGATATAATCCTTGAACTGCAACATCCTGGATATACTATACTTTTTCAAAGACAGCACAGTTGACATGCTTAAGGCAACAGGTGCAGTGAGCTGAGGCCCCTTTGTACTCTGAGCATCTGTATTATAGCCAGGAGCGTTCTGCAGGTATTTTTGGGGAAGAACTACATGAGGCTTTCACTGTTTATATGGCTGTGACTATTGACAACACTGTGATATAATCCTTGAACTGCAACATCCTGGATATACTATACTTTTTCAAAGACAGCACAGTTGACATGCTTAAGGCAACAGGTGCAGTGAGCTGAGGCCCCTTTGTACTCTGAGCATCTGTATTATAGCCAGGAGCGTTCTGCAGGTATTTTTGGGGAAGAACTACATGAGGCTTTCACTGTTTATATGGCTGTGACTATTGACAACCCCTTTGAAGCTTGATGCGCTGAGTTCACTGAGTTCAGAGTTGAAATATCTTTTACTTCAAGCACTTGGAGTTGTTGACACCAATGCATGCATATGGCAATATAACAATGTCAGCAAAACAATGAGACAACAATGTTGCAAAGAGAATGAGGATTAATACCTAAAGCACCTGAAATTGGGAAGCAAAATAATGCCAACACACTCAGACCAAGATTAACTGCAACTAAAAAGGACACAATATATTTAATATTTAAAATGCTAAGGAGAGACCATCCATCCATCCATCTTCTCCCGCTTATCCATGGTCGGGTCGCGGAGGTCGCAGTTCCAGCAGAGAGCCCCAAACTTTCCTTTCCCTGGCCACATCAACCAGCTCTGACTGGGGGATTCCAAGGCGCTCCCAGGCCAGCGAAGAGATATACTCCCTCCACCTGGTCCTAGGTCTACCCCTCGGTCTCTTCCCAGCTGGACGTGCCTGGAACACCTCCCTAGGGAGGTTTCCGACTTCCACGCAACTTTGATGAGACGTGTCAACCATGACAGTCCCTTAACACCCAGAGCCTTCAGCATTTCTGGGCGGATCTCATCCACCCCCGGGGCTTTGCCACTGTGGAGTTGCTTGACTACCTCAGTGACCTCCCCCCGGGAGATTGGTGTTGATCCCCCGTCATACTCCAGCTCTGCCTCTACCATAGAGGGCGGAGTTGTCGGGTTCAGGAGTTCCTCAAAGTGTTCCTTCCAACACCCTAACACTCCATCAGTTGAGGTCAACAGTGTCCCATCCTTACTGTACACAGCTTGGATAGTTCCCTGCTTCCCCCTCCTGAGGTGTCGGA
Organism: Trematomus bernacchii; assembly: GCF_902827165.1. Classification (NCBI taxonomy): domain Eukaryota; kingdom Metazoa; phylum Chordata; class Actinopteri; order Perciformes; family Nototheniidae; genus Trematomus; species Trematomus bernacchii. The sequence continues at coordinate 19,695,984 of NW_022987973.1, forward strand.
CAGTTTTCCAGAACAACTTTGGTGCCGCCCGAAAGTCCTTTTCCATGGCTTCTCCGAACCCGCTCACCCACACCCGCTGCTTTGCCTCGGCCACGGCTGCTCAGCCACGGCTGCTGCCCTTCGGGTCTGTCGGTGCCTTGCAACTGCCTCGGGACTCTCCCGGGACAACATATCCCTGAAGGCCTCCTTCTTCAGTCGGACGGCTTCCCTGACCACCGGTCTCCACCAGGAGGTTCAAGGGTTACCGCCCCTTGAGGCACCTAAGACCTTGAGACCACAGCTCCCCACCACAGCATCGGCAATAGAGGCTTTGAACACTGCCCACTCTGGTTCAATGTCCCCCACCTCCACAGGGATGCCCGAAAAGCTCCGCCGGAGGTGTGAGTTGAAGGCCTCCTGAACTTGGGCCTCCTCCAGACGTTCCCAGTTCACCCGCACTACACATTTGGGCTTACCAGGTCTGTCCAGAGGCTTCCCCCGCCACTCGACCCAACTCACCACCAGATGGTGATCAGTTGACAACTCCGCCCCTCTCTTTACCCGAGTGTCCAAAACATACGGCCTCAGGTCCGATGATACGATAACGAAATCGATCATGGACCTTCTGCCTAGGGTGCTCTGGTACCACATACACTTATGAGCATCCTTATGTTCGAACATGGTGTTTGTTATGGCCAATCCATGACTAGCACAGAAGTCCAGTAACAAACCACCACTCCGGTTCAGATCAGGGGGGCCGTTCCTCCCAATCATGCCCCTCCAAGTGTCTCCATCATTTCCCACATGTGCGTTGAAGTCTCCCAGCAAGATTAAAGAGTCCCCTTCAGGAGCCCCATACAGGACTCTTTCCAGGGTCTCCAAGAAGGCCGAATACTCTGAACTGCTGTTTGGTGCATAAGCACATACAACAGTTAGAGTTTTCCCACCCATAACCCGCAGACGAAGGGAGGCGACCCTCTCGTCCACTTGTGTGAACTCCAACAAAGAAGCACCCAACCGGGGGCTTGTGAGTATCCCCACACCCGCCCGGCGCCTCACACCTTGGGCAACTCCGGAGAAGAATAGAGTCCAACCCCTATCCAGAAGTAAGGTTCGACACACACACACACACACACCTCTTTTACTTTCTCTTTCTTGATCCTCCTTAGCAACGGAATTGACCAATCAGAATTGAGTATTCAACTAAGCCTTGTAATAAAAGTTGTTAGTAGCCTTAAGGGCCTACGCAGTCGCTGCACTAAACTACATTTTAGCATTTAAAATACCTAGCCATTATTTTGCGGTTATTTTGGTGAAAGTAACTCAAAAGTAATATAAAAGTAGTGTAACTCATTACATTTCAGAGACAGTAATATTGTAATGTAACTCATTACTTAAAAAATAAAGTAATAAGTAATATGTAATGTATTACATTTCGGAAGTAACTTGCCCAACACTGTATGTATGTTATTTATAGACATGATGTGGCATCATTCCTCCCTCCCTATAAAGTCAAAGCTCATCTTGGTTGCACCGGAGCATTAAATTAGTGCTGTGACAGTTACAACTAAGGGTTGTTGGCGGGTTTAATTGTCAGCGGTTAAATGTGGTGTGAATGTAAGGCAGCCTGGCAGAACCTTTGGGTCATAAACCACTCTGAGCTGTCGTGCTTTGTGGAGCGGAGCAGAAAATCACTGCTCCAAGGGAAAATCCTTGACAGTACTCTGACGGCTAAAATAATCAATCCCCAAACAAAGCTTAACTTCAGGATAAATAGAGTTTTGGCATACAAATGTATCTAATAATTCCCTCGGAAAGAAAGACGAAGCAAAATATTTGTGTATACATTCATCACTTTATGTTTAGATGGCCCTAAATTATGTATTTACGTGTATACGCTTCTGATACAGTTTTGTCACAGCCTTTGCATCTCTGGGCATATTTGAAAAAGTAGTCGGTTCAGCAACTACGTGTAAGAGACTCGTTTAGTCCAATGACACACAACTCATTTCTTGTCTTGTTCACCTCAGTGTGGTGTGTGTGTGTGTGTGTGTGTGTGTGTGTGTGTGTGTGTGTGTGTGTGTGTGTGTGTGTGTGTGTGTGTGTGTGTGTGTGTGTGTGTGTGTGTGTGTGTGTGTGTGTGTGTGTGTAAACGGCCAAGGACGATGTCTTAGCTAAGTGGAGATGACTGATGTCCTCGCAGTCATAATTGTGTCATTACCAGCCGGTGTTACATGATCATTAGTCCCTGTGGTCTCCGCTGTGATTAACATATTGGGGATGACTTAAAAGAGAGGAGGAGGAGGAGCGTCTGTCCGTCTCCAGACTCGACCAAAGCCATATCTTCACCTTCCAACAAGACACACACAGGACATGACCTGAGGTGATCTCTTTTTCATTATCTGTGCTCTGATGGTAGTTGGGTCCCAAGTCAGGTGCCAACTCCTTGAAGGTCTGACTTTGAAGACTGAATATTTTGTTACGGGTCAATACGGCCTGTCCCTCTTGTTTCACATAGTCTTTTCCTGCGGCCAAAATCAAACGTTATTTTGGAAAGTCAGTATCCCACAAAATCCCTTGCCTAGTATGCTGGTGCACCCAGTGCTTGTGTTCTGGTGATACTTTTTCACTGGTTAATGTACAGATCAGAAAGGACCAAAACTAAATAAAACGTTACATTTGTAAACTTGTACACTCATTATACCTAATTACAGACTATTGCCAATACATACGTTACCTGGACTTTAAAGTTTAAAGAATATAAATCAAGCGTACATTTTGTTCCTGTTAGTAGCCTGAATATTTTGACAGCTGATTTTCAGAATAGTAAAAGTTATACATATTGATGAGTTACCTTTTTCCCGGCCAAGTGAAAAGTCACAACCTATCCCCTAAACTCAGGAATCAGAGAACTTCCCTCACTCACTGCTATTTACAATTTTGTTAGGCATTCAAGTTCAACTTATTTTTGGTAAAACCTTATGAGATTAAGATCACCCAATAAAATGCACCAAAGGCCAGGTTTTGGTGAGACTACAATGGAAGTTTAAGAACAGTCCACTTTTCTTCAGGGCTCCATAGGAACCACTTTTATAGGCTGTGTCATTTAAAGGATGGAGCAACTGAATTAGGACAGAGACAGTGTTTGATTGATGGTGTGTTACAGTACCTGTAGGGATCTGGAAAGTCAGCTTAGACTGTATCTCTGCTGGTTGCCTGCAACAACCCTGTGGCTACAGGATCAGCAAGTCTGCCTATTTCCGCCTTTTGAAAAAGATTCAATTTCTCTCAACCGCATTTACAGCTCTAGTACTAATCCTCTGATAAGTGCTGTGTTTACGGAGTGTGGGCCTGCATCAGAGAGCACTGTCTCCCATTTTAGAAATCCAAGCCCTATCATTTTGATCAATGAAAAGACCAGAAAGTCTGTAACTGTGAGATAAGTTAATACGCCTCAGCCCTCAGCTTTATAAAAACAACTGGTTGCTTGAATTGAGATATGTCAGTAAAAGTTTATTAAATTGGGTCTGCTCCAAAAGATTATCACTGTAGTGATATGATCTTTGCATTAATTAATGAAGACTTTTTTTTTCTCATCAGTGTGCTTTACTGTGTGATGGAGGACAATTTGGTTTGTTAATTAAAACCTGACAATCACTTTGGCAATCTGATGGCACATCGCAATCCAGCTAATGTGAAAATAGGGAATAGCAAACACTTGGGGTACAACACTGATGCTAATTATATAAGCCAGGCTAGGTAATGTGCATTCACTCCCTTTAGGCTACTTATAGCAACAATGTTTTTCAGGATTGCATGGTAGCTTTCAGGCTCGAGTCCAAAGGAAATGTGAACAATTTAGCCCATAGACCATGCTGAGCAGCAAGCCAGCAAGGCCTCTGGCTTGAGGATTACCACCCCAATCCCCTACAGCTCAGAAATGGTCAGGAAATTGAATGAGAATAGCAGGGATAACCCTATGAAGAATGAGGCGAGGAAACGGAGCGATGCCAAGGACAACGTTGGCTGTGTTGGAGCCCATGCAGTCAGTGCAGTGCAGATGGCAGAGATGGATGCCACCCAGAAGAGAGTTTGAGAAGTGGGACATAGAGGGTGAGAAGGGATTCAGAGGAACAGGAACAGACACACACACACACACACACACACACACACACACACACACACACACACACACACACACACACACACACACACACACACACACACACACACACACACACACACACACACACACACACACACACACACACACACACACACACACACACACACACACACTCTCACACACACACACACACACACACACACACACACACACACACACACACACACACACACACACACACACACACACACACACACAGACACACACAATTCATTACAGGTTTTTCAGTGATCTTTTACCAGAGTGCTCACCCACTGTGACCCCTGCAGACCTTTGCCAGTTTCACAGTAGGCCGAGTCAATCCTCCCACCTCACACACAGAAGCTCTCCTTACATTCTCACACTTTTAGCTTCATGGACAGCACTTGGCTAGCAATACTGCCCGGACTTTTCAACACTGTCCTCTCTTTTTGTGTTGTTTTTGCTCTGATTGAATGTCAGCCTGTTTGAAGGTAGGTATAGCTTTTCAGTTTAATTCTACTGGGATTTTGTTTTTGTAGGTCCTAGATCTCAGCAATTGAGGATTTGCAAACCCAGAGTGATCCTTTAACTGTGTGAGTATTGCTTTGGTCAGCAATGCCCTTTTTTCAATAAGTCCCTGTTCCACACTAACACAATTTAACTTATTCCCAATTGATATTTCTATGGAATGAGCATTTGCCTAAAAATGTCGATCAGCGTGTATCTATTTCTGCAAAATAGTCTTTACCAAATAATCTTGAGTTTTCACAGGAGAAAACTTTGTTGGGTTTAGGCAACACAACTTCAAAGTTAGTTTAGGAAAATAATGTTGAAATAACTCCAGTTACATGAACAGTTAATCAATTTGTATGCGGGTTACATTAGTCTCCTGGCTGAAAGGCATGGGCTTTATACCTGCTGGTTTACATATTGTGAAATATAATTTTCTTTGAGGGATATACACAAATTGCAGTGCATTACTTTCTGTAGGTATAACTACCATAAATGAATGACAACAGCCTGCTGAGTTACGTGAATTAACACTTTGGAAGCTACACAGTGCTATTATAGTTTAATCTGTTGGTTAATGAGCAGCTCACTAGAGCAGCTTGAGGTTAGGGGCCTCGCTAAAGGCCCCTTCAGTTGTTGCAATGAGAGAGGGTTGACAGCTGCTGTTTTATTTTCGCCACTTAGATTTATCATGCTGGTTTGTAGAATGAACACTTGACCCAATGGCTAGAATTTGGTGGAGAAATGTCTCTTGACCTGTGGATTATCTGGTAAAATGTTGGTGGTGATCCAACGCTGAAAAATGACCTCTTGTACTCTTGTGCTTCTGCAATTAATTATTCCTGGAAAGGAATGATGGCCTTCATCTATGAAAGAAGACTTCCTATCCAAAAGTTAAAATGAATAGCACAACATTTTGGGAAATATAGAATTTCTGGCAGACTTGATCATACTGAATGGTTGCATTCATGTCCACACTGTGACATATAATCCTATATGTAATACAAGTGGCCTTAACTTTAATTAAATTGTCAAAGAACAGTTCAAGGTTCATCCAAACAACACTATCAGTAATGGATAAGAGTGAATTATTATCCAGATTGTCTGTATAAGACACATTGAATGTCCCAGAACACCAAGCCATACAGCAGGTTTTAATTCCTTTTCAAACTCTAGGCATCATCCTGTCATTTGGTGCATTTAGGTGCAGGTGGGAATGTCGAAGACTTTCAGGCTCTCAACATATGCTTTGACAAACGACAAACCTTACGGTAGGGCACAGCTAACAGCATGAAGTTGGCGAAGGGTTGTTCTGCTGCCTTTTAGCTTGTCCTTGTTTTTATCTACTGTACCTTACTTACTGCCTGTCTGTCCTCTTTGTATCCCCCCCACAGCTAACCCAACCTCGACCCACTACCTCCACAACACACATAACTGCAGAGGAGTGGGCGATGTTGCTCATTCGTTCCCTGTCATTACATCTTTGTTTTAACACGGCAGAGGCAGAGTTCCCACAGAGAACCTGATTGATTCACAGAAGTACAAACACAGCCAATTACTCTTTAATGCCACTGAGTGAGAGCCAATTCAGCCAGCGGCACAAGAAGACAGACACACACCGCTGCTCCCATCATAGCAGTCTGAATAAGGACGCATGAGGATTATCTAAACCGCTCCACAATCAATAAGTCACTTTGTTTGCATGGCGCCTCTCAGCGCACATCTCATTGGCTCTATTAGCGCTTTTTATCTAAATGACTTGACAATGATGGAGTCCTTGATATAGCATGAGTACAACCACCTTGACACATCAGAGGTGTGCATTCCCATGTTATTTCTGCTTCCTGGCCTCCAGACTCATTGAGGAAAGGTAAGCAGAAGCTGTCAGTTTTAGCGGATTAGCTGTAGCATAGGGCAGTTGCTGGAGACACATCGTGTTTTCCTGAGCTTATCTAAAAACCCAGGACAGCTACACACATCACACACACACAAACACACTTGCGCTCACACACAACTTCAATCCTTCAGTGGAAGTCCTGCAGGCTCTGCCCCTGATTAGCTTATTTCCAACCTATGTGGATATGGTTCCTGCAGGTTTGCACTCCCAGGGATCTGTCTTTATTTCTGTCCGTTTGTAGCTTTACAGCCTCCCACCACCATGAATGTGTTTGTCAGTGTACCGGTCTGTACCACCCAGAAGCCAAATGCCCAGCTCATCTCAGCTCATTTGCTTACATACGATAACAGCACCTTTATCGGGTAAAGCTACATAGACAGATATGATTGGGAAAATCCGCCACAAATTACTTCTTAAATCCTAAATTATCTGTCTTGGGTTTAAGGGAATTGGATGCAGCGATATCAGCTGTGAACATCTCAGTAACTATGGCTTAGGACATGAGGACACACTACATGGGAAGCATTCCCTGAGCCAGCAACCTTAGCCTTGACAAAGGGTGTTCAGAATGTCTGGAAAGAAAACCAAAATAATGGCATTTAAAGAGTCAGTGGTCCCAAGTTAGGTTTTTCACCCATGTGTGGCGATCTCTAGCTATGCAGATAATATTGGTTTCATGTGCTGATGTTTTTAGATATCCATCTGAGATGTTTGCCACCATCCCAACACTGTGGAGGGGAATGTTATTTGGATGGTGGTGCTCAATGAAAAAATGAAGTCTTACTTAAGAGTTAAAGAGTACAAATGACACGACATGTTTTTATTGTACAAAGCTTTTGAGAGTCCCAAACAAAAGTCAATTTACCCCCACCTTACTGGAGTGGAGGCATGTATCCGATCAAGCACAATATACAAAAGTGTTCCAAGGTAACAGGTCTTGTCTTTTCTTAGTACAATATTTATTGAATATCTGAAAATCTGAAAGGAAATCCTCTGAAATGTGATTTGCATGGTTGTCACACTCTCATCCAAAACACTCCATTAAGGAAAAAGCTGTATGATCGGCAAAGTAGGATCGCTTTGTGGAGATCATTCACAGGGATCTCTTACCAGGGGCAGATAACAGCAGCACTCCTACTGCAATGAAAACATTACCGCATTTCTCTACATTGAGAGGCCTGTGCAAATATTAACTATAGGTCTAAGCATAAAGTGCTACAACATGTTTCGACTGAGGCTTCTTCAAGTTTGCTGAGTAAACAAGATTGTTTATTTACAGGATAGACTAATCTTGTTCAATGCAAGACAAAATCAACACTGCAATTATTATTTGATTTAGTTCAACTGTAAATCCATGTACGTTAAATCAAAGCAAAGCAGATAATCTTATATTTAGATAAAAAATATATTTGGGTTTAAGGCCAATATGGACTGAAATGATACAGTATTAAAAAAATTCAAACAAGTTTGCCCATTTTTTTCAAGGACCTTTTTTCCGGTAAGTGTAGTGTAACTCATTTCCATTCATTATTGTTCTTCTGATAAAATCTGATAAAAAGCAGATACAAAGGTTTTCTGTTTGTGTGTTTCCTAAACAACCAAGCCAATTTTTACACTTTATTTTTTTCCCTTTGGGGCCATCAAGTGCAAAATGTTCAAGAAATGGATCACAGCCACTCCAATCCCTCTACAGATGTTATGTAAAACACTGCATGGACATGTTCGAGAGTGATGTGGCTGCATCTACTGTTAGCACTGATAGTTAGCTCTCAAGTGATTTTATCGAGCCTATTATTAAATTGCAGCAACTCAATGTAATTAGGTCACTCAGTTTTCCAGAAATGAAATAAATTGCACAAGACATGTGCGCAGAACACAACATTAAAAACAATCCCTCTTTGTCACAGATTTAGTTTGACATGTGTTTTTTGTTCCTCTGTGAATTTCATCATGTTGCATGACCTCGACCAAGATGTCTGAAATGTGTTCAAGAAGCTCAAGTTGCAGTTCCTATGAAAGTATTAGCACCGAGGTCGCGGCATGTTATCAGTGACTGGTAAAAGCTAGAGAAAGAGAGAAGGATCGAGCAAAGAAGAGAAGAAATGTGCTGTGGTGTCAGTGGAGATTGACTGGAGATCAGCAACATCATAAAGTGCCTCCCCAGAGCCTGAGAGCTAAGGGACACATCAGAGAGGCCGTCTCTTAACCCAGGGAGCTCTGCTGCTCCGGAGCTAAATGAGAGCGCGCTGAACAAACAGAAAAAGCACTGTGAGGTTTCATCTGTCGGCCTCACACTGGGCTCTAATCGTGTTACCCATAGCAGAAAAAAGCATTGTGGTCTATAAGCCAAATAAAAACTGCGGAAGAATGCAGCCCCAGCCGGTGATTGACAGCAATGTGAGCGGTGAGGGAGTCATAACATTTGCATCAAATGCATGTTAATTAGGCTCAATTAAACTTAGCAAGTACTGCAATCCAAACACACAGCTGGTGGGGCGGTGAAACACATCCACCTTTACATGTCACACAAGGGCAATTTGGTGTTTGAGTCGCACATAAGAGTCCCGAGGCACAACAGGACCTAATGTTGCCATTAATGTAGGTGGAGTGACCCATGAGGGTTCTTACCAGCATGACAGTTCTCCACAATAACCTCCTGAGACCATTTCTATGGAAATAAGCTTCATCTCTGCATATGTGAAAATACTTGACTCGACTCGAGCGTCTTGCTAACTGCTCTGACTTTTCCCGAATGCACTCCCCCATAAACATTTCCAAGGACGCGCTGTAGTGGTGAAGCCTTTAATTTGAAACATGGAGGAGGAAGGAAGAGCATTTAAGGCACTTGAGAGGCTGTTAAAAAAAAGTGGGAGTTATTTTGGGTATATATAAAGCTGCACTATATACAGTAGATGCCCTACGGTTCAACATTAGCTGCATGCTGGGATTTCACCCACCCTGAAAACAGAGCAGCCTCTGTGGTAACAACCGGCCATTTGGGAGGAGGGTCCCCGCAGCACTAGCTGGGAGACAGGGAATTATGCTGTTTCTCCTTAGCTGATGCAACTACTCGCAACATCCACTGCTTCTTTATTTGGAGCATTATTGTGAGAGGACTTAACCCAATGTGAACATAGCCTTTTACGATACCATTTACAAGCTGTCAGCAAATTAACAGCAACAGTATTATTTCCTTCAGAGCTGGGAAATATACAGTGGTAGATGTTCAGGGACTCTAAGAATATCACTGACAGCGTAAAAACAAAAGCTGATGAGGATAATTAGCCTATGGTAAGCCCATTAGCACAAACGTTAGAAGTAACAGTATGCTAAGTGGAGCAGTGTCAGGTGGTATGACACACTGAGCAGTAGAGTGAGATGCAGTTGTTGCTTTTTATCAATGGTAATGAGAGCTTTAACATGTATCTCTTCGATTTACACACAGCATCTATTGCAATTCTGTCCATCATGGGAGAGGGATCCCTCCTCTGTTGCTCTCCCCGAGGTTTCTCCCATTTTTTCCCTTTAAACTGTGGGTTTTTCTCCGGAAGTCTTTCCTTGTACGATGTGAGGGTCTAAGGACAGAGGGTGTCGTTTTTTCTCATACAAACTGTGCTGTTGTATTAGCTGTAAAATGTCTTTACTGTAGGGTATTTTTATTAATTGTACAGCACTTTGGCTCGACCAAAAATCGTTTATAAATGTGCTATATAAATAAAACTTGATTTGATTTGATTTGATTTAGTGCCTCAAAATTCACACAGGGTTTATCTGTTTGTACAGATAACATATTTGATCCCAGGGTAATGACAATCCTGATTCAACATCCATGTATATACAGTATATATATTGTATATATTCTTTTTTATTGATAGGAAATATTGACATATTCCGTCTGGATAGGTTTCGTTGTTGCTGTTGTTTGCTCTCTCGTCTCACAGTGAGAAGGTGTTTGGTTTGAGTGTGTTCTGCCCTGGTTTCCACAGCTCATTCCACAACCCGAAACGTGCAGCTAAAGTTAATTGGTGACTCTAAATTGCCTGAAAGTGTGAAGGGGAGCTTCTCTATAGCCTCTTTCCCACTGGACAAAAAATGACTTACTTCTGGCTTTTTATCTTTATAGGAAAGGTTACAATTGTCATTTATTCCTGGGACAAATTACTCTGCAGGTATTTAACAGCTCCAGCTATTGTCAGTGAAACCTGAGAGGATATGCAAATTCTTCGACATTTCCTGTGCAATAAGTATGTTTTTAAAACCACCAGACAACATTGACAGAAATATGTATTATTATGCTACTTTGCTGTCCAGCCATCCTTGATAATCTTTCCAAAAACTCGCTAAAGCAGGTTTGAGAGATTGAGTGACTAACAGATATAAAGAATAAGTAACCACTATGTCCAAGATTTTCAACATGACTTTCCATATAAAAAAAATAAAGGCATACTCGTCTACTGGCCAAGGGAAATGGGTTTATTTTCACCAGGTTTTCCCGTGTTTAAGAGCATGTATATACAGGGGCGCTGCAAGACACTCTGGGGGCCCCAGGCAGAAGAGACCTGCCCCCCCATCACATCCACCACCACCACCACCCACGCCAGTTTTGGTGGAAAAAGGGTATGTGTTCAGACCTTTCCAGGGGGGAACCGAGTCTCTAGCTAAATCAGCTGTTGAATGGATCTGTATAGGTAAAGAAATAGGCTATTGACACAACAAGAAAATAGGAAAAGCTAAAAGGTTCTCAGGTAACTTTGGGAGAACATGGAAGGGATGTTATTATTCAATGCAAACAGTTCATGCAGTCTACTAGGCCCATTGAACTTCATGTGTCCATGCTGTTGCTGAAGCAGAGCCTGCAGGCCAGCAGTGAGCCCGATTGGAGCCTTTGAGTTGCTCAGTGTTAACAAGACCAATCAATAGCAACCCTTGGCTTCACCCAGCCTTCCTGCAGGATTACAAAAAAATATTTTCCAAGACAGAGTGAGGAGGAGCAGCTGGACTTATCTTTAAAGACCATGGATGAAAATGCTAGCACATATTACGATATTCATCTTCAATGGGGTAAATAAACAGACAGACCTCGGTGGGCGGCTTAGTGACGCACACAAACCATCATTAGTGTGTGCCGACTGTTTGTGTGCATTTTGTGCATATGCAGACACATTTCCCTCTTTCTGAGTCTAGGCAGATGGCTTTAAATATTAACACGTATCACACACGGATACCAGGCATGTGTCAAACATGCTGCAGGAGACAGGCTAGAATATGCTGCACCATCACTGACTTCTAAAGCCAGAAGAAAAGCATTATTCATCATAAATCACACCCCTTTTTCTTAGAGTCATAAACCAGTCAAATTGGTACGCATATTCATCGTACACATGTGGCTGTACTCAGCACAACTCTCTTTAGTGGGATGTCCACTCTCATTTGTTTTGGATAAATGTTCTTAGTTGATGGATGTTTCAGTGGAACAAACTGTGACTACTTGTTACAGAAAGACTTCCGTTCTTGCAACAAAACTTACAAAGCAACAGTACACCTGCTGTTTCCATTATCTGATGGGTGCCAAAACTCTAAACCTCAGAAATACTAGCAAAAACAATGCTTGGCATGTTTAGCTAAGACATATAGTGTAGATTAAGAGTGGAAACCAAGCCAAATGTGCCTAGTTTTCGAGGAATTACACATTGATCCAAAGACATTGGACCAAGGACAGCACACCCATACCCATCAGCATCAGCATTGACAAAGGTTGAACATGTCAGCCGTTTCAAATTTCTAGTCCATATCACTGAGGACCTCTCCTGGGAGCTCAACACCTCATGCCTGGTTAAGAAGGCTCCCCAGCGTCTCTTCATCCTGAGGAGACTGAGGAAGGCCCATCTGTCCCCTCGCATTCTGGTGAACTTCTACTGCTGTATCATTGAGAGCTGCCTCACTATCTGCATCACTGTCTGTTAGGCAACTGCCCTGCCACAGAACCAAAATCACTGCAGAGGGTGGTACTCCCCTAAGAATGTTTGCTCTCCTGCCCTTTTGGAGGCGCTACAGGAACCTCCGGACCAGGAAAAGCTTCTTCCCCTCAGCTATCAGTTGTACTCTGAATGATGACAGCTATAATGTGTTTAACTCTATAAACTGTTTACAGTGTAAATACTTCAGTTTGTCTATACTGTATCTGTCAGATGTAAAGGTGTATATTTTACTCAACATCATGCATTGCGTTGTTTTAGTACTCAGTACTGTGCAATGACAATAAATAAATATAATCTAATCAAGTTAAATACATACTCCAGAACGCACCATTAGGCGTATTCACAAGTCTGATGTGTTTTATAAGGGAATGAAACATGTCTAATTATTCTCTTTTTGAACATTTTGACACACTGGAGGACAATAACCCAGCCAAATATAATTAGACGTTACAATTATGGCAGAGTAAGGTTTGACAACTGAGTACAATAAATACCTCTCAAGCTGGTTTATGTTTGAATCCCCTGGTCCCTCCTCAAACAGTCTTCTGATTACAAGTAAATAATCTCATCTTCAATCATTCAGTTGCATATTAAAACATTTATGAGGATATAATGGTCACATTTAATGACAGCATAGCGGCACAGCCAGGAACAATCTCCGGTTTATAAAGTACAAGAGGAGAAATTAATTGTTCGGCAAAACATCTATTCGGGATATCAGCAACACTTTATCAAACTGCTGGGCTTTATTTATAGCTCAAATAAAACGGGGAAAAAAAGAAGATCGACAGAGTCTGCTGTGTAGTACATGTTATCCTAAGCCAATTTAAGTTGGAGGAGGTGGAAATGTAGCCATGTCAAATATCAGCATACTGTACAGAGAGATTCCAGCTAATCCTTTCACAATAGAAGTTTTAGCTGCCTTAAGGGAGCAAACTCCCAAACATGGATAATACCACCACAGCCGTGTCTCCCCGATGTACATAGTTGAACAATCATTGTTTCCCAGCCCTCACTCATATGGTGCATGGATTGAAAGTGGAGCTCTTGGTAAACCTCTTTACCGTACGGATCAAACAGAGACAGTGTGCAATGTTGAGGCCCCTCATTTAGTGAATTCAGTCTGCCATGGCTTCGACCCAAAGACAACCGCATCGAGCATCAAGCAAATCCTTCAATCCTCCGCCTGCCTCTCCCAAGCCTCTTAATCAAATAAGGCCATTAGTTCCATCACAAGTTCTCTAGGCCTCCAACACCCTTCGACTGGGGCTTTTACTCAGCCAAATCCAACATTCAGCTAACTGGAAGAAAACTGACAACGATTTTTCCTCGGGAGAGAGACTGCCCTCTACATTTCTAAAATAACGTCTTGAAACTCTGATAATATGTAATCCAAAAAAGTTGAAGCAGACACTACAGACAAATAATTGTTCCGCCAAAAGTATGCAGTGAAATGAAATGGACATCTTGACATTACAGACCTGGGTTATATTTCCAGATGTATATTACTTCACATATAAAATAAGAGTAAACCTTACCAAAAATTAGGCATGAGCATTTTTTTACGACAACCTAAACAGAACTTTGCCTGTGGCAGCCCAATGAAAAATAAATTAAAAATTTAAATTTCTAACTGGTTATACAATTAATAGCTGAAAGTATATTCAATGGCATGCTATGAAAAATGGCCAGCAGTAATGTAACATTTAAACAAGTGAACTATACACCCAAAGGTCCTGCAACTAAAGGACTTAGGTTTGTTGCCTAAATGTAACCTTACCATTGACCCTAACCAACTTAAAACATTGGTAAAATATTCACATATTTAACAAATCATCACATCACATCTTTCAGAGATCTTGCTCTTCTCAAAACTCGCAAATCCATGGGCTTTAATCGATTGTTGATGCCATGACAAAGGTGCAGCTATCTGTTCACAACTTATCACGGATATCTCAGACAAATCCTTGTTCCCCTTGAAGCCAGTCATCATTACGACATACAATCAGTCTGTTAATATCCAATTGGTGTGTTAAAGTCTCGATCTGTGGCCCACAGCCAGCACAAACATGCTCACAAACAATTAATTCAATGCTGACCCACTGCCAGCCATACTGTTTTTAAAATCTGGAAGTAATAGATATTATGAGTCGTTTACATGAGTCCCAGCTCAGTTTCAGCAGTCCTACCTTCACAGTAAGTCGAGTCCCCGTGGATGGAGGCAAAGCCGCTCTTGCACTCACACTCTGCTTTAGTATTCCGGTTTTTACATTCAGAGTTTTCTCCACAAATGAGTCCCTCTGCGCAGAAGTCATAACCTGAAAGAGAAGGACAAAGGAGGTCTCCATCTACTTTGGACAGTACAGAGAGATAAAAGAAGACAAATGCACAAAGAAGCAACCCTGTGCCTGGAGCCCACAATACCGTGGCTGACAAGAATCCTGATGTATAAAGTTTATGACTGCAGTAAAATGTCTGTGCCATAATAAAAGTTTGGGCCTTTTTATGGCAGCATGTACACACACCACTTAAATAACATACACACACAACACGCTGTACTTGAAGGAAGACCTCGGAGGATTGTAATCCGTCGAGCAAATAGAGTATAAGTGTGTTCTTCATGTATTTTGTGTTGATTTGGTGCTACTAAAAAAGTCAAAATAACCAAATGTGTAAGAAGGACTGCAACACTATCTGACTTACTTTTACTCTGCCAATGTTTTTCTCTCATTCATCATGATGTTTTACAGAACAGGCGAAAATAAGCCTTAAGCCACAAGACACTAAAGGAGTCTGTGCATCCAACACAGAAGTTTCAAAATAAGAGTACACAGCTAAATGTTATATAACAATTATCTCTTCACAAATGAAAAGCTTAATAAGTTTCTTTAGGCTGGGCGGCTTAGTGTGGCAAGGAAATGTTTAGCTGTCTTGTGGAGAAACCACAGGCTGAGGAATGTATTGAACAGATGGATCAACAGTGGAGAAGTGGATCAAGTTCCAGCAGGGGTGTGAGAGGTTTCTATGGACATTTGGATTTGTTGACACTCTCTTACAGTGTCTGTGGGCTCTTTTTAAGGTTTCAGGAAATAAGTGTTTCCTCAATGGAAATCGGCAGTACAGAAGACACTAAATCAGGATCCAACTGGTTCCCCACCTGTAAAGTATTGAATCTATTGAAGCACATGCTGGGATTAAAGGGGTACTATTATGCTTTTTTTTGGGTCTTCCCTTTCCTGTAGTGTTTTATAGGATTTTGTGCATGTATGCAAAGGCTTACATTCCAAAGTTCCCTCTAGACGGAGTTTCTTTCCTGCACACTCCCCCCCTGCCCGAAAGCTTTTATAGTCCTTTTTTAAATTGATATGGCATAGTGACATCACTATGCAACACTCGCACTTATATTGGCTAATGCTTCAACACATTGTACGTTATGGGCTAAGGAGTGAGATATCTCTAAGTGGTTGACAAATCATGACAGAGATTGCCAGCTAACCAATCAGGTTGTTTCAGGCAGAGGGTGAAAAGAGCTGCTGCAGCACAGGCAGTATGAGGAAAATAAAGCACTTATTGAACATTAAAGCATGGAAACATGTCACATAAGAGGCACAAAATAAAATCATGAAACCTGAAAATGAGCATAGCAGGGCTCCTTTTATAGGGCTGCACAATATGCATAATAAATAAGGCAAGAACAAATTAAACAACTTGCGGTAAATTAGCAGATACTGGCTTTTGCCTGCTTCAATCTACATCTGAAATCATAAAAACAACAAAGGTATAGTTAGTTAGATAGTTTAGTTACAAAGAGCATTTTTTTTACTGGTATTCTCTTTTTACTAAGTACAAACAAATCCCTCAATGGATTATCCCAGTTCTTAGTGTCATGTTTATTGCCTTGGGTGACATCTCAGTGAATATATGCCTGCACAGCGCCAGCCTTTTGTTGAACCTGGATCAAACCAGAATGAACCTGCACGTGTACATACATGTGAAATGAAATGTACTGAGAATCAGTCTGCTAGATAAGAAAGCAGACAGACAGGCAGGCAGATATAGGTGATTGGCTCCCGCTCAGTAAGTATGATCTGATGTAGGCCATCATGTCCTGTAATGACAGACAGACTGGCTGCACATAAAAGCCTTGAGAGGCAGGTGGCCAGGGGAGCCATTACAGTATGTAACAGTATGAGCCATGTACAAAAGCTCCTCACTTAGCCGTGTAAACATGTACAAAGGGACTGATTACACAAGGAATAACACATTTGTGTGAGTGTGTGCAGTTGAGGCTTTGATATATGGATTATTGAAATACAATACACATTCACAGACCGCTATTAGTACAATTCTTAGGGGCAGTTGTGTATTTGGCGATTTAACAAAGCCAGCGTGATACAAGTAAATATCAGAGTGGTGCCAAAGTGGTGAGCCACAAAGTGGTGAGCCACAAAGTGGAGAAGAGGTCTGGTGTTGATTAGGAAATAATGACCGGCTCTGAGCTTTAGCGATTGTGGGCATCTGTGAGAGAAGAAGGGGGGGTTGTAGGGAAGAGGCACTGTGAGTGTGATCAATCTTTAATTGTTACCACTTACTGCTCAAACTCTCCTCTCGGCTATACTCCTCTCCTCTGTCCTCTAAAACATGTTTCACCTCCTCTTCTCTCTTTCTTCTCTTTTGAACAAGTCTCGATCTTTCTCCATTCTTATCTTCCGCTGCTCTCTTCCCTTTATCTTTTCTCTCTCCTCATTTCCTTACCTTTCTTTTCATCTTCCCTTCCTCTCATTTGCTTTTTGCTCTTCACTTTCCCTTTCCCATCTTCTTCCTCTGCCAGCTTTTTTTTCCCTTCAACTCATCCAAATAAAAGGCCAATTTCCCTTCGCTCAGAACCTGTCGCAGGTTTCTTTCATTATCGCTCTATAGCTGACAGCCCCCTACAGTTTGTTTATTCAATGTATTTACTGAATTACCGGTGGCTATTTACCCTGTAGTACCTCCCTGCCAAAGCAGCGGGGGTTCAGGCAAATTGGCCTAGCAGGTGCTCTATAGAAGGCGGACCAATCTGCTCTCATAGGTATCCCAGCCAAGAAGCACCCGTTCCCGGTGGATAGGAAGAGAAACTGAATTATTGTAGAGGCACAGCCTGATTCAGAAACCGGCAGGCTGGCTTTGTTTACTCTTCGCAGCGGCAGGGGATTGGTGCGTGCCCGTCCAAAGAAAGACAGATTCATGCAACTGAGGATAGTGTGTTAAGCAGAGAGACATACCTCTACAAACATTGCAGCATCGGCCATCTGGTAGGATCTGTTCACTGACAGTGCAGTTAAGCTCTGGACAAGTTTCTGTGACTTTCACCATCAGGCCATTCTGAGAGGAGAGGACAGAAGCAAAACAACCCAATTTAATGCTGGGGTGAACACCAAAGCCAAAGTTAAAAGGATGTTTTACATAATTTGTGTTTAGGATTAGCCCGACTGAATGAGGCTGACAAAAGAGAGGGTGAAATGTAATGGCTCACATTTAGAAAAAAAGGCATCATTTCAGATAGCAGGTAAAGTGCAGATCTGAGCCACTATAGAAGCAAAACAATGGTAGATCGAACTCTGTATCATCTTCCCCTGGGCCTTTAATACAAATAGCAGACACAACGCAACCGTAGCAGCCGGTCTGTCAGCGCTCTGATGGTCCCAGCGATACCTCTCAAGGTCGGCAGTATTGACTCAAATCTGTAAGATATCTCCTTCACAACTTATTTCAATGTCATGCTATTCTAGGCATCATTTTAACTGCTTCCTTGTGTAATCTTTTAATAGTACCAATCTTTTCACTGTGAGCCTTTTGTCAGTCATATGATTTTCTCATTCAAACTTGGGGTAGGCAGTGTATTTTTAGCATCACTGGGCCAAAAGCATATTTTAATTCAAGTACCCCATGAGAGAGGCGACAGCTCCTTCACATGGCTTTGTTTTTCTGCTTTAAAAAACAAATATAGCCTGTGTCAGGCGACTTTGGCCAATAGCAGCTTATTTCAGAGAGAGGGCATTCCATTGGCTATTCTACAGATGTGCACGTGCACATTCCTCCAATGAAAGCCTGATACAAGGCTAACATATCGAATAGGAAATATAGCT
The DNA here is from genome assembly GCF_902827165.1 of Trematomus bernacchii. Classification (NCBI taxonomy): domain Eukaryota; kingdom Metazoa; phylum Chordata; class Actinopteri; order Perciformes; family Nototheniidae; genus Trematomus; species Trematomus bernacchii. The sequence goes on from NW_022987973.1 coordinate 19,714,623, forward strand.
ATTAGAGCATACAATAGATTAGCGGCTAAGCTAATAACAAACTCTCTCTCTTGGCAATGGTAGCGAAAGCCTCAACTTGAGCCTTCTGCTTTTGAATCCAAAGGCTTAAGCCTCTGTTGGCAACACACTCTCATAGCCTACTATATACTGTTTTAGCATTCTGCTAATTGTGGCAAATGGCTTAGCACTTCAGAATGCTCAACTATTAGCAACGTTTTCTTTCCATCTCTGAAACCCTCTCCAATATTCTAGCAAGCTTTGAAGAGAGACAAATAAAGTTAGAGCTCCAGATCTTTTTTCAGGACTTGGCGGCTTCTGAACCAATGACAGTATTGCTCAGTGCCTCATTATTATTATATCATGTCTGGCAGCCAAGATGAGATCAATAAAGCCATAAGTGAAGGGACCTAGCCAAGAGCACAGTGTTTTAGTGATGCTGAGTGTTACTTATCCACAGAGCGTGGTAACCACCAATCTTATTCATCTGTCTGTTCTATCCATATGTCAATGCATGTATTACTCATTTATGTGTTTCCCACTTCTCACCTCTCCTGCTGGGACAATGAGAGGACAGAACAATTGTGATAAATGCTGAAGTCACATGAAAATACTTTCACACACATGAAAAAGCTTTTGATATAAATGTAAGGGATGTCATGGCACAAAGCTCTGAAAAATGACCCCTGAAAACATCAAAATAACACTTTCTAAGCCCATTTAAAAAAAGTATTAGTTCACAAACAAGTCACTTAGCAGGTTCCGCATCCAGGGGTAAAGAAAAGCTGTAATTGCTTGAAACAAAGCCTACAAACAATATAATGATGTTTTGAGTTGCCTGAAGGCTTATAATGAGTCCAGTGTATTGCTCTTTGTAACCAATTAGATGCACCCAGAGCTCATTGTCTCCCAAACACATTGCATTTAGAGATAAATGACTTCTCAGTGAAGAAAGCTCACCTCTGTTCAATGGTGAACTGGAACAATAATTTCAATTATAATGCATGCAGTGATGAAGCTTGTAATAAAATCAGGCCTTTGTGTTGCTGCGTTAATAAGTTAATTTAATTACCTGGCTATCACGCCATTAGCGAGAACAAAAAAGGCAGATTGAACAGATTGGGGGAGGGATGGAAAACTAATATAGCCTGCTGGCTAATTGAATAACACAGCGAGCCGTCCACCACGCAGTTAGCTCACAAGGGCTGCATGGTATATCTGATCAAGCGTGGAGGCCAGATAATGGGGAAAGAATTGTTGAAATTAAGTAGAAATGTTACCTTGCATTCCCTGCAGCTCCTGGATGAAAAGCGCTGGCCTTCGGAAAAGGTCTGGCCCATGTAGGTACATCTCGCTGTGGGCACAAAGGCAGATACATGCTAAAATAACAATATATAAAGGTATAGAACAAAAGAAAATCCAACCCGAAGTTCAGCATATTTAATTTGTGTCAGAAACAAAGTTGATCTTGGCTTGTGTGCATAGCGGAGAGGAGCTGTAACAGTGGAGACACTTCTGCATGTTCCTCTGGTGATAAAGCAGGGGGAAAAATGAAGCATTTGATATGAAGTCCTGCTTTTCTCCCTTCCAGGGTGCTGAACTGTGGAGTGCTCGGTCGCAAGCTGTGGAACGCTGCTTCATCGTTCTTCTGTGCCAGAGCTCTGATGTTCACAGGGGAGGAAGAGGAAGAAGAAGATGCGAGCGGGGGGACGGAGGGAGGCAGAGCAGGGCTGAAATTACTCAAAGACTAACTATCCATCAGGGATTCCGTGTTTTTGCAGTATAGCAAAAGATAGAGTTGTCCGTGCATCTGTGAGCAGCTAGCAGACCCCTGTGTGCTCTATACCAGAAATAGTGTTTCCATGTCTGCTTCCATGAAAATCAGTCGACTGTGATTTTTACTCATGTATTTTCTGTTTTCACCAGGCCAGCAGAATGTCAGCTCTCTTGTTTGTTCAGTGGTTCTAGTTGGTTCTAGTTTAAAACCTGAGATACTGTACATGAGATACATAAGAAAAAACTTAACTTGATAACTAATCAATCACCATTGTTTTCATTTTTCAGATAAATTCAAATCCATGTTGTTGGCCTTGGATAAAAGTGCCCATTCTGTTTTCAACTAAGGACTTTGATTTCACCAACTGGTCAAATAATTTCCTACATATTGTGGAATAGCCATTATACTCTGCAGCCAGTGGAGATGACAGTTACCAGCTGGGTGTCTTTCAAACTCCCCCACAACCGATACATCAAAATGAAGCTTAGAACCTGCAGGTTGAGCTGTACGCGTCAAATCCACCCATTTTATTTCAGTCAATATTCATCCATTTAGAATTTTATATCAGTCAAAGTATTCATTACAAATGTAGTTTCTTATCACTGTCCCCCAGTGCAGATAATAATGTTGGTTTAACCGTTAAACATAATGACATCCCTGTACACCTCTAGCGTGTACGGGCAGGAATGCTAATCACACAGTTAGATCCATGCATTTCCCTTCTGCGCTTGTGTTTTTTGTTCTGGAAGGGCATAACAAACGTCACCACCTCCAAACAGTTACGTATCACTCTCACGGTATCAAGCATCACCCCCAACATTTTTTGCATGTTAAGAAACAAAGCTGGAAAAAACCCTGTTTGAGGTTTTCAAAAATGTTTTGTCATTACCTTGAAACAATGGTTTTTCCATCGACAGGCATCCATGTTGCAAACTTAGAAATAAATATAGATATCACCAACCTATATTAATGTCACTCTCTCCTAAAATGCCTAGACAATTAAGGTCTTAGTATTTTCGTTAGTTAAGGTTTTAATTACATTTTTCTTAACTAACATGTATTGGACATTTCGGACTTCATAACTTGGATGAGCAAATATGTATATATGCTGACAGTTATTTTTCTCTTATTTTTACTCATCTCCTATTTCATAGTCTTTTATTATTATTATCATTATTATTTTAATTTTTTTTCTTGATTTTATTTTTGATTTTATTAATCTGTGTGAATCTTTGCTGTCCTGTTTTTTCACGCTTACCCTGTTGTTTCTTTGTACAACTGAATTTCCTCACGGGGATTAATAAAGGTCCATCTTATCTTATCTTATCTTATTGATAAATACAAATAATTGGGGAGGAATTGATTTTCAAGAAATAGATAAATGACAGCACTTCTGGTTCTATTCTGGTTGTATAGAGAAAATGTGAGCCAAAGTATTATATAAGATTAAGGCCATGCTTTAGACAGAGCAACATGAAGGTTATTGAATATAAACCAGCGCTTATTTGTGTGTTGGAAAAGGTGTTTTTGCACACAAGCAGAGGTGGTTTTCACAGGTTTGGTTGAGAATGTTTCTTCTGCTTTCTGCTTGATCTATATATGTGCTGCCTGGTGATACTTACGTCTGCATTTCTTGCAGCAAGTCCCATCAACGTGTACAGGCAGCGAGTCCTCTGAGCAGTTTGCTGGAGGACAGAAAATCCTGCGACACTCCACCACACCATTCTGTAAGAGAAGGATTTCCTTTTTAACATAAAACATGTAATCTGCAGCAAAAATCCAAAGCTTGCAGTGAACATACGGCTTTTGCCGGTAGCACTGCCAAAAACTCCACACTTAACATGTTTCCTACTTCTTTGTGTGTCTCCACTTCAATTTGCATAAGCATTCATGGAGCTGTAACACCTTTTACCCCTAACCAACAACATATAATACATGCAGTGTGCTCTGATCCAATGCAGCTTACTCTACATCCAAACCTTGCAATGGCTAATGATTGCACCATGCGAATAAAACCAATCATAAACTGAAAGCTATTATATTTAAAGTAGATATATATATATTTTAAATAAAATGAAATAAGATAACAGATTCACTGAGCACTGGATAGCGGATACCCTAACTTAGCGTCATGCTGATATCAGGTAGTTATTCAGGCCCTGAAGGACTGCCTTCATTTTTGAGGCTGATATCTCTCTCTGCGAGCACCTCTTCATTTCACGAGTCATCAGAAATGATTCCCCCAGGACGCAGCGGTTATCAGTTAATGGCATGTCCACAGGAGGAAATCAGACCGACTAAACTCCACCCTGTGCTTGATGTGCAATGATGCCGCAAGTCTAATTCCCCTGGGGCCTCGGTTTGGCCTGATTCATCACATTTCAAATTCTGATTCCTAGGTATGAGGGCCGGCAGGGAGGCTTATTAGAGGGCGCTTGTTAAGGGGTGGGCAGGAGGCAGCCGACATGATGGACAGGCTGGAAAGAAGGAGGACTGCGAGGAAGACAAGTTAAGGAAGTGTTGACAGTGGAGGAAATAAGTTGTAGCAACTTGTCTTTTAAGAAAATAATGTACCCTCAAGCCAATATGTCATCAATCTGTAATGCTAAAACTGTCTAGAGGTTATTTCATAAAACTCATGTAATTTGCCTTTTTCATGCCAGTTACTGCTGACTGCTACTATTATTCTTTCTATTGTCAATAAGATGGCAAATCCCAAATTTACTTTTAACTAAAGGTGCGGTCAGATAGTATGGATAACGACAAATGTAATCATCCTAAAGCTACCTAAGGGTGAATCAAAAAGGGGACTTTAACTAATGTTGCTCCCTGTCAAGATACAGACAATAATTTATCCAGAAAACCTGTTCACCTCATGATAGATTAAATTGCTCAATTTGTACACATGATATCTATTTGCAATTATGTATTTCTTCCTGAGCTTTCTTCAACATTTTCCGAGGGATTTATTTCTTCTTCACCCAAATCAAAGGGTCTAAGGTGTTGCATGCAGAATGTTAAACCCCTTAAGTTGAATTTGTGATGTGTGCTAGTTGCATGTATAAATACTTGACTTAGATAGGATGGAGACAGTGTATGGGGGTGGGGTGACACTCACCTTACATGCACAGTTCCTGCAGTTCTCGGGCTCCACCCACAGCTCCTTATCCCTGTAGACCAGGCCGTTGGCGCTGCAGGTCCTCTCGCAGTGACAGCCCTCCAATTGGGTCAGCCTCGTCTCTGCGTAGTTCAACTGAAGACGAGCACAGAATCACCGGAGTCACAAAATCGAATCAAAAGTGTGTATGCAGGTTCCACCACCACTGCCCCCCCTAGCCCTCTGGCGTGTACTGGTCGGTTTCACAGAAAGCTGCTCTGCTGGGAGCCCCTCATTAGAAGGGCACATAGTATAAGTGATCATCATTCGGCTCATGCTCCAGACCTCAGGCTATGATCTTCTGAGGAGTGACAGACAGGTCTGACAGCCCCGATCCTGCCTGACTCTTTTATTCCCACACACTGATCAGCCCTTCCTCTGCGGCTTACTTCATGCTCAACACTCTCCACGGTTGTTTCTCGACAAAAGTGATGCGCCTTCAACTTGACGAAGTGTCACAGAGGGTAGTTTGCATCAACAAGGATTACATTCAAATTAGGATTTTACAAACGTTTCTCTTCAAACATATGTTTATATATTTGACTCTTGTTTTGTTAAGTATGTTTTGAAAGGAAATACCTGGGTTTTGGTTAAATGTTAATTGATTAGGCAAGTCCAGACCTCGTGCTCTAAGACTCTAACCCTTTCCAATATCAACCAAGACCACAACTCTATCTCATCCTAACCAAGTATTGTGAGTGACGACACATCATTAACACAAAAATATATGAGTCATGCTTTAGTTGCTACAAGTGTGTATCATGTTGCAAGAACAGCTACTGTAGGAAAGAGAAATGAAATACAATGTCTGTCAACATTTTGAAATGGTGTCCAGAAGAAACATTTTGTGACTTTGCAAACATTCAAAACGATTCCTTAATGCGTTGATCAAAAATTGTAAGTGAGGTGTTCCTCTCTAAATGCATATAATTGCTGAATGGAAACTTTCCTGGTGCAGGAAGTCTTCAAGATGATATTTCAGCAATTACCATGTGATGTGTTTGATCCCACAAGTCCCGCAAATGCCCCTTTCACACCAACGCGGTTCCAGGGCCGGTTCAGAGCTAGAGCCTGAAAAGCACCGGTTTTCCTGTTCACACCGCAGCGGAGCCGCCTCTAAGCTCCGGAATCCGGTTTGTTTCTAGCACCAAAAAAGTGCCGGTCTAGAAGCAAGAACCGCATACGTCACGCTTACGTCGGAGGGAGGCTAGATTAACCTGAGCTAACAGTTAAAGGTGAGTACGGCAAATAAAAGTTGTAACAAGCAGTAGCGCTGAGCAAAGTGACTAGAACGCAACCACACACTTTATAAAAAAAAAACACACTTTATAAAGTCAGGCAACACTAACCAGGCTTCGTGTGATTCTGTTTATTTGTGCCTTACTTTGACCATCCGTTCGCTGTTATTGGTCATTGTGGAGAGCAGGCAGACGTTTTGTTTTGTATTATAGCAGCTATCGGATGGAATCAATACATGGGCTGCACAGGTTGTCATGTCCGACTATCACAAGTAGAATCAAAATGAAAAATACGCCGGTAAAATGTGCCTGTAGAAAACGGCTTATGCCACAATAGGATAGCAACAAGTAGTCAAGTTATAGTCAGTTTAGCTTTGGTTGCTATGCTAACATCACCCATTTTATACCAGATAAACTTTCATACAGCGTTGTGATGCCAAACAGCGTCAATTCAGACTGACACACATTCACTTATGGGGAATTGGGGATATGTATCAGCTGCTTGTGTGACAGTCAGACAGTGAATACTTTACAGCGGCCACTGCTGTGACTTAACGGGAGAATAAACTCCGGTGGAAGAGCAGCCAGCACTGCAGCAGTCGGTAAATGCCGCTGAAACACATTAATAAACAATGAACCACGGCACTCTGGTTGTATAAGGTTGGAGAAGTCGTTATTTTATTTAATCTGGCTTCGTATGATTAAAAGCAACACGATCATCGACCTGACGCAGTCCCCCATTGTTGTTGTAGTGAGCGCCGTTGGGGAGAAAATCAGCGACGTAAACGGTGACGTCATGAGGCAGCAGCGGCAGCACCAGTCGGGCTCTGGGCGGTGTGAACAAAACGGGGGCTGAAAAGAAGAACCGGTTCCGAACCAGAAAAGCTCTAGCACGGAGCTAGAACGGGAACTGCGTTGGTGTGAAAGGGGCAAAAGTAACCTTGTGCAGTATCTTGTTACTTAGAAATAAATATAATTGTCTTTTTAACAAACCTTTTCTGTTGAAAATCCACTAGCCTCAAGGTTCAGTTGGCATTCATCTAAGATGTTCACACTTCTTATCCAAAGAGTTATTTATCTGTTATATAGGCCACTTCATCCATCAAAGCTTACTTACAGCCTTGAGTAGATGCTGCCTCGTTAGAATAAGACTCCAGTACCACATCCATTCATATATCTAAAAAATAAGAGTACTTCTGACCCTCACAAAAACCATCAGAGTGCTGTTTCAAAGGCGGACAGGTAGGGGAATTCAAAGGTTCAATTGATCTGAGCAGCGTAGGTCAACTCAGAAATTGTAGGCCCACTTAAGACCCTCAATGCCGCTCTGCCACTCTCCCTCCGCCCTCTCCGCTCCTCTGAGACCTGCCCAGGCCACAGAGTCAAAAAGGGAGGGCTCTCCGTGAAATGATAGTCTTTTCAGTAAAATAGAAAAATCACAGTCAAGTCACAGAGGCTTTTTGCTTCATTTAGAGGAGTCCCATCAGGCTCCTGGGGAACTGCGTGAGCTTTGAGCAGTAGAGATGTGTCCTGTCAAAGCCCTAAACAAAATGTTTGAAATACAATTTCAAAGGCTGGGAGGCTGCCTAGAGCCACCACGGAGGAATACCTATCCTGTACAACGCGAGCATCAAATGGCACAGTGATATCGCTCAAAGGAGTCACAGGCTAATAAGCATGTATCTCCTCCGGTAGACACATGAGGCAGAGAGACATGTGTGAAATAATAAAATAACAACTAAATACAAAGTCTAAATGAATGGTGGCAATGGAAAAGGTGCATTTATTAGCTTTAATCTTATTCATTTGCCTGCCTTTCTGAAGTCACGCATGTGTGGGTTCTGGGGCCAGAATGAATCAGTCTTGGGCCAACGAGTAATTAGGTAGATGTTGTTTGTAATTTATAAATGGGTTATCGGCTGCCAAGTAATTATCACACATTTGCTGCGACAATGAAACAAACACACGCTCAAATGTCTAAACCTGTTGATGACTAAATTAATTATCCAAATGAACAGGGACACTGATTCTTAAGGGGGAGTTGCTGTTGATATTGAGCATTGCTTAATGCTGTTAAGATCACAATCAAGGTGTAAGCAGACATCTAAGCTACAGTACTGAACGTTAATGAGAACACTTTTTTTTTTATTATCAGGCTGAACTAACCTTTGAAAGATAAAAAAATATATAGTTAATTGGTGTCTGTATTAATCCTTCATGTTGATTTCTACATCTTTTGGCATAAACCCGTAATATTGCTTCCTCTCACAAACACACAAACCTGCACATTATCCCATGCATGCCATTCTACACTGAGCATATCTTACTTTCATCTCGTCTTGCCTTGACATGACACAGTCAGGACTGAGCACGTGCTCACCTCATGCTGAATTCCTCAATTCTCTCCACAGCAGTATGGCAGAGAGCCATTTAACGCTGGAGATGACTGCATCCCCCCCCCCCCCCCCCCCCGCGCTGCGACCCATGTGAGCAATAACTGGCAATAACTCGAGGTGTGCTCATGTGAAGGATGATGCACGGACACAGCGGTAGGGTAATGTTCTTCATTTCACCCTTATTCACACCCAAAATTATTCTATAGCTCACTCGCCCGCTGAGATGTCCTTGCTTCATTCACTCCCACCTGATAGCACTCACTCATGCACGTAGAAATAGGCACTCACTCACATGCACACACGCAGTGAATTACACTCACACACATATATGCAGATGTGTAGTCTGACGGACCCGGTGGAATCTAGGGGAGCCATAGGGGAGAGCTTGAACCATTTTTGATCTGAAACCAGAGTCCAGTCTGCTCTGTTTGGTCCGCCTCTTAGAGACGTCCCGTCCCTAAGCCTATCAAGTACTATATGTTGGAGCGCTAGCCAATAGAAGTATGAGTGTTAGTGTTAGGGAGGAAACAAATAAGTCCAACTAAGGCGTTTCAGGCAGGTGGGGGAGTATATAGATAAACTCCCTCTGGCTTCAACCTTGGATTTAAGCCTTTGTAGACCGTTAACATGCACAAAAAGCTCTATAACACACTACAGGACAGGAAAGGGAAAACCCCATAAAGCATAAAAGGGCCTCTTTAAAAATTGAAAGTGCTCAAATTGGGCATAAGGGGCAAGGGAGTCAGAGAGAGTGATACATACTTTATCTCTAAGCAAGATCAATAGGTAACAAAACCAGATTACTAAATATTATCACAGGGTGTTTTAATCTGCTTTATCATAGCACTGACGTGTTCTTAGCTTATCCTTAGTTGGTTTGAAGGGTAACGTTTGTCAGGCTGCTAACAATATATAAACGTGGAGATTGATCATCTTCTTATTTTAATCAAAAGGACATAAAATATGTTATCCACGTTATTGTTGGTAACTCATGGGAGATATGTCCAAAAGATATAAAGGCACATAAATCCTCAAACTTAAGCTTAAGATTTTCTCCCAAAAACACATTTCTGCTCTTCTTCAAATGACGGTCTCTGAAATTCCAGTTCCTGAAACTGAACAGTCAAAGGTTCCCCAACAAGCAAGTGGACTATGAGTTGAGGTTGTTTTGTCATTTCGATTCACAAGGTCACGCTCTACTCTTTGATGATTTCATTCACATTTCCCTCTGAGATCGTTTTTCAAAGGAAAAAAACGTTTTATTCATCCATCACTCGAAATTCAGACTGCAGAAAACAAAACCCTGAAAATAAATAATGTGAGGACTTCTTGGACCAAGTAATTGTCTGTTTACTGTTCCCACTTTTCCGCACATTGATATGCTTTTGTGTTATTTTGTGGTCCTTTTAAACCCCCCTTCATCCTTGCACACAATAATAAATGGCAAAAGAATGATATTTTCTAAAGACATGATTTGTATTCATTTTGTTTTTGTTTCCCAATAATAACTTCTAAAAATGAGATACTGACTTTAGAGGAAACAACGCACTTCAATGAAGGCAGAACATAAATCAAAGGATTCAGCTGTCTCCGGCTGTAGTGGAGAAGGAAGTTATTTATGAATTGTCATATATTTATGTATTTGCATGACAGCTACAACTGGGAAAGCTATTAGTGGATCCTTTAACTTTAAATATTTCATACCACTGACAACTTTATGCATATTAAGTGTTTTTTCTCTAAAGTCTACTAAAGAGCATAAATATACCTTTATTTATTAATATAAATTGTTAAACAGTCTTTGTTGGGGGTCATTCCATTTTGTTACCTTCAGGGTCATCTTGGCCAGTAGCTCCTGAAGGTCCATGATGCCTTGCACCAGGCTCAGGAAATCACTGCAGGTCGGACAGGCTCAATGGAGGAAAAGGAAATCACCAAAACAGATACAAAGAGAAGAAGAAAAAGGGAAGTATTTAGATAGGAGATAAACAGAGTGGCAAACAGAAACGGAAGCCTAACACGTCTGTTGACTCTTTGTCTAAGTTAAGTGTCTGGTATTAGTATCAATAATAAAGCGACAAGGTGTGATGACATGCCTTATTGATCAGAAACAGAGAGAGTGGCACAGCGGTGGCCTTGTATCTCCATCAGTTTGACAGCAAACAGATGGAGAAACAAGGCGGGGAGAAAGAACGCTGCACTGAATCTGAATTACAGCAAAATGAAGATAAAATGAAGGGAACATTGTTTGCGATCAGCAGGGAGAGGTCGCCACCAGCTGACACATGGCTTATTATAGTCCAATTTGATAAGATGTACACAGTAATGGGGCGTGTTATTTTCTAAAACTCAACTTTTTACTCTCGGAGAGGGTTGGGAACACAATGTGCGTCTGTGTCATCATGATACTCACTGCGGTTAAGGTTGGGGCACTGCATGATGTAGCCGTTTGGAGCGAATATCAGCTTCACATCCTGGATAACACCCTGGGAACACAGAGGGAACGGGTGCAGGGATAAGACAGAAAGAGACAATGAGACGTATGGATCGGCAAGATCATAAGCTAGGCCTTTGGATGCGATGGCCAAAAACACAGACAAGCAAAAGAGAGTCTACAGTCAAGTAAGCAGCTCTGTAATGATGAACTTAAGTCCAGAGAGGCTTTTATCAAAAAGGAAACATCAGTAATGCTAGCATACTGATGTTTACATTCATCATGTTTAAGTCTGAGAGTAACAAAAGGCCTTTGGATACTTCATGCAGGATTGATGAAAGTTGGAACAGTACACACTTGTGTAACGATCCAGTAAATAAAAGTAGAGATAGTCACAAAGACTGTATAACAAGTGGGCGTAGTCACCATAATGCATCACTGTTTTGTTGGCCATGTCTTTGCATTTTGGCCATCACCCTCTTTGTTTTTTGGAACTATATGTAACAATGATACAGTGAGAAGGTGGAGCTAAATATAATCGAATGCTGAGCATAACATTTTAAATGGGCAAATGTTACCATTAACTCTCATGAACTAAGACAAATCTTTGAAAGGATTAAGGCTATGAGATGAAAAAACAGACCACGGCAAAACCAAAATAACAATGTGTGGTAGTGACCTGTCAATCACAAGGTGGCCAAGCCTTTTAGAATGCTCTGCATTATTGTATATTTTTCTCTAAATGGAACAAAAATGTACACAATTAAATGTATTTGGTTGTGAGGAAGACTTGAACACAGAGATTGAGACCACAAACCAATGAGAATGTTTTTTACTGAAATGGTGAAAAATCAGAACAGAACTGTTTTAAAAAGAAACCTATTTTCACACAAGTGTTCCACTCAATCCATTCCTAAATGAACACGGCAAATGTACTTCGCACATAGGCATAAGTAAGTGGCCTATAACCAATAGAGTTCTCTCCGTTAACGGACTGGCTTTCAATCACTCTGAATGACAGGCTCCATAAGTGCAAGTTGGTAAATGGAAGGCTTCATATTGACCACGACAACAATCTCGGAAAAAAGGTTCAGTCTCTAATGGAAAAGCAAACTTGTAAAACACTGGGGTGCCCACACACACACAGAAATAGGGGTAGTATACATTCACCATTCCATCAATGTGTCTACTGAAAACATGCTGGAGACATTATAATTTACCATATGAAGCACAGTTGGCATCAACTTGGCCCCTTGCTTTATGTGAAATCCATTTACAGTGCATTTTGTTGGCCTGGATGCAAGCAACACCTGCATCAATTTCAAACAAAGACACAGGGAGAGGGAGCCTCGAGGCATGAGCTTGCAGCACAGATGGAGAACAAACACACTCACACACACAGAGGCTGTGTGAGCAGTAGATGGGGAAGAAGAGATTGTCACTCAGAATGAAAATGAGGGTGTAGATCACAGATGCCGGTCCCAGTGGTGTAATATAGGGGCCCTGACCACACATCACTGTCAATGATCAGTGCGTAATTTGAACTGAAGTCATAAAATCTCTCTTGCTCTCACACACACATGAATTTCCTGCTTCTGCTAAAGCCTATGGAAGAAGTGTTTCAGTTGCAGCATTAACCCTCCTGTTGTCTTTGGGTCAAATCTGACCGATTTACTACTTTCATCAATCATAACTTGTTTGTTTTACATTCGATTGCATTAAGGCTTTATGATATCCTTCACAGTAGACATTTGAACATATACAATTGCTGATCACCAGTTTCATTGCATTTTGGATGATTTAGTCAACTTTGTTACACCCATGGTGTTCCCGGTCAAAAATGACCGCCATAAAGAAAAGGAATTAGTAACCATCCGGATCAGATAAAACACACACACACACACACACACACACACACACACACACACACACACCACACACACACACACACCACACACACACACACACACACACACACACACACACACACACACACACACACACACACACACACACACACACACACACACACACACACACACAAGATGTGTCCCCCCCCCCTTATGTGCCCATCCCCCCATGTGAATCACACCTGGCACCCACAAACACACACACACAGAACAATTTGACACATGTCCCGCTCTTATGTGCCCATCCCACACATGGATCACACCTGGCACACGCAATACATGTTCAGTGTCTATTCTTTGTATATTTACTGCAGTTTTTCATGTATACCAGTACTGATACAATATGTACAGTTTGAAAGGGTGTTAAATGAAATTTGGTGATGATTAATGTTTTTGTTTTAATGTAATAGCAGTTAAAACAGGACCGGTCAAATTTGACCGCGAACACCAAAGTAAGGGGGGGAAAACGAATACAATAGGAGGGTTAAGGAATAATGTGTTTTGCTAAAATGGTGAGACAAGTCCAATTACCCAAGTTATCTTTTCTATTGTGTTTTTCTCTGCACAATAGAACATTGGATTTGAAATGAATGGAGTTAAAATTGCTGACTCTCTACCTTAAAGCTGCACAAATCAATATAGACTGCCACAGTGACGCGTCCTAAAACCCGGAAGTAAGCTGCGCATGGGTTCATTCGACAAAAAAGCAATGCAATTTCTCCATAGGATTTTGGAAAATAGCTCGAAATAAGGTCTGTGGTTGACACACATTTAAGAGACGGATCACGTTTTGTTCAGTCGGATAATCTCCACGTCTACCCTACTTTTATCATTTTCGAATCATAAATCTATCGATTAGATTTAATTGAAAATTAAATGTGTGTCAACCACAGACCTTATTTCGAGCTATTTTCCAAAATCCTATGGAGCAATTGCATTGCTTTTTTGTCGAAGGAACCCATGCGCAGCTTACTTCCGGGTTTTAAGACGCGTCACTGTGGCACACTGAAACAAAGGACAACATTTAATATAAAATACCTCTCTAAAAATGATGAATCCACAGAGAATCACAGCCAACTCTGCCGATGTTTTTTTAAGCTTCTTTTATTCACTTTTTTTTTAGGTTTAGCTGGACTCAGTCTCACCACTTCCAATAAATGACAGCTGTTTCTAGCCTACCTCTAAATATGGAGTATTTTTTAACTGCCTGCACCAAATGGCAGAGAGACAAACCTAGTGTCTAGCTGAAAAGCTCATCTTATGTGGATGGTATCATATTGGGAAAGGCAGTTCTTTAACATGATTGTTTCATTTCAATGCAAATTGAACAGAGATTTGAGAAAAAACTAACAAAAATAATGTCCCAAAACTCACAGGTAGTAATGTAGTCTTGAATAGATATAAAATATATATATAGAACAGCCTTTTTGTGTGGTTATATTCGTAAAAGAAAGAGATGCTTTCATACTTTTGAAAAAGATTGGACATTAGACAAGGTAAGATTTAAATCTGGATTGGTTTAAGGTTTGGTTATGTCTAATGCTGGGAATAAATACAGCCAATGGGGATCCTTACAAGAACTACCAATGAGTGTGTGTGTGTGTGCGTGTGTGTGTCTGTGTGTGTGTTTGTTTGTGTGTGTGTGTGTGTGTGTGTGTGTGTGTTTGTTTGTGTGTGTGTGTGTGTGTGTGTGTGTGTGTTTGTTTGTGTGTGGTGTGGCCTTATGTACATTTGTATGCATAATTTGTTTCTTTGTGTCCCCACATTTTTTTCACATTAATTTAAAATGATCTTTACTTGACTGTCTGCATGCTGTAGATCAGGGCTATTCAATTAGTTTGGAATGGGGGCCGGTTGATGAAAATGATCCAAAGCAAGGGGCCGGGAAAAAGATGGCTTGAAATATGAGCAATCATATTTAAGAGCTTCAGATACAGTAAATACTACAACAGCATAGTGGAGTGCATATATTGTGTTTAATTCAATCAAACAACATAGCCCCAAGGCCTTTATAGATCTAAATGGCAAGTTCAGAACTCAGTAGGCCTACATGTTTCATTTGATTTCATTTAGGTGAAATGATCTAATCATTCACACAGAGATGCAATCAATGACAGGAGTTGTCACTACAGTATAGTAGGTGGGTTCGAAACCCGAGCCCGTCGAAGTTTTCAGGCATTGTCTACCCCTCTATCTCTCAATGTAACACCCTCTCTGGAATAAAGGCACTATGGCACAAAAAAAAAAATAAATAAAAAATCTTAAAAAAAAAAAATTGATTACTTTTTAACATTATACTCAAAGGGCCAGTAAATATCACCCCGGGGCCGGATTTGGCCCGCGGGCCGCCAATTGAATAGTCCTGCTGTAGAGTCATAATTCCCAGTTATCTTGTTTATTATAGCAAGAATAGGCCAGAGCCAGGCATATTTGGCCAGCAATTCGCCTTCAGGCAACATTGACGGAGGTTTATTATCCTGGGTAAGGCTTTATCCTGTGATTCTATTTTCTCAATTTGATCATGCACAACATGACCTTTCCTTAGTCTAGCTTGGTCTGAAGACTTAACCTCCACCTGTGGTTCATCTCCGAGGACTACACCAGCATCAACACTCATTAAAAAAAAACGTGTGAGAGGGGAGAGACATAAGACAGATGAACAGAGAGAAAGACAGATGAAAAGGATAATGTTTTTGACAATCTCCCCAGAGTAATGTACTTTTTCACATGTTCATGCTCGGTTTGACACAGACAAACTATTTGCCATCAAAACCCAACATTTTGATGGACAGTTATGAATTAGCTCACACAGTTCAACCGATGTGTTAGTAATGGATTGTCAAGCTAAGTGACAAAAAGAAAATGCAACATGCAGTGATAAGGGGAGCTCAAAAGCACACGCAATCAAACTGCGTGCTTTGTGTGTCCGGGGCGGGAGATTAATGTGATTGGTTGTTGGTTGTTAACCCCAAGCGCCAGATACGCCCACCAGCAAGCGTCAACGCGACGGAACCGTGTGTAGGTTGCGTTACGTGTATTACCTTCTCATACTTTGGGTAAACTGATACACAAAATACTCAAATATAAACAGTCAATTAAAGAGGGCATATTATGCTCATTTTCAGGTTTCATATTTGTATTTAGTGCTTCTGTGACACGTTTACATGCTTAAACCACGCCACGCCCTACACACTCCCCCTCCGTGATGGAGTGAACTCCGTGGAGTGACACTCGCAGCTCAATGAGGCTCCCTCCTGTCAGATGGAGGGAGTAAATACAGCGGCAAGCTTTGGGACAAACTCCCCTCTCTCCGGCAGAAACAGGAAATGCCGTAACTGTATGTAACAACGGTTTCAAATCAGCATCTCTTAGACAACAAATTAAAATGAATAACTAAAATAAAACTCCAAACATCTTTAATTGTGTTACTTTTTTGTAAAGCTCTTTTAGTTTTAAACCTGATGTTTATAAGCTTCTTAGTTTTTGCAACAGTCTGTAAATATACACAACTTTAAAATAAAATGCACACATTTACCTTTTTCTAGACTAAACACAGGTATGATCCTAAGTAAAAAAAATATGAGGTTATCATGAGGTTGTTAACATCGCAATTTATCAGTGGATGTTTGCTGGAACTACTTGTTAACAGCGTGTTTCCTGACGGACACACACAGCGTTGAGACCGGTCAGGTAGAGACCGGTCTCCAGTCAGCATCGATGCAGACTCGCTGTTTGAGGGCTTGATAGCCCACTCCCCCTCCACACCGCTCCACACTCGTTGGTTTGGAACAGCACTTAATGTGGCGGACCCTCCGCGCGAACGCGCAAACGGAGGGGTAGTGAGTAGGGGTAGGGTGTAGGGGGCGGTTTGGGATTGGGCCTAAATGTTCTCATACATAAACTCTTTTCAACCTGTTGTGATTGGTCAACTGCTCAGAGATTTGTCTGTAATGCTCCGCCCTTAGCTTATCACTTACAATGTGTTGTAGCGCTAGCCAATAGAAGCGCAAGTGTTACATAGTGATGTCACTATGTTATTTATGGGCATAGATTTGTCTCATAATTATTTGTGTGAACATAAAAATAATTTGTGTAAATATGTGATTTGTAAATGTAAAACACCATCCACAAATGCATTTAAAAGATTTGCAAACTCACAAATACATTTGCAAATGTAAAACGGATCTGCAAATACGCTAAATATTTTCACAAATTAAAAAAAGTTAACATTGACAACTTTCGATCAGGCATTTGTGAATCCATTTTTTATTTGTCAACCAAAAATGCGCTTGTGGATCTCACATTTCTGCTTATGGATCTCAAATCTCTGCTCGTGGATCGTCCTTTTACACACACAGAGTTTTGAGACAAACTTTCCACCGGTCTCGACCGAAATCTGCTCGTGTCACTCGGTTATTTTCGGAAACCACGTGATGGCCGGCTGATGACGACATTTCCGCATGATTTCAAAGTAAGAGCATGATGGTTTGTTTAATGCACTGTTTTTGTATTATAATGAACAGCGCAACGTTAGATGCATTCTTCATCACCATCATCATCATGTTATAGTGATACAGTTAGTTTGTGTTCGTTTATTTGTTCAATACAGCATATATCGAGCACATTCACATGCATTGATGTTGAAGTAGGCTACAGGCTACGCCACTTTCGGGTCCCGGAGAGCTACAGCAGCGAAGCAGCCCCAGAGATAACTCTTTCTTCATTGTTTTTTGTGTATTCAGTCAAGCGGGTCAAAGTTACAAAGCACTTCACATCTTATTAATCGGCCTAGTTTTACTTTACCAGTGCAGTAATAAAGTAATCTGTAGAAAAGCACCGTATTTAGGTCAGCCTTCATAGTAAGGCTACATTACATTTTATAATATTCATTGTGTCCTTTCTACTGTATGTGCATATATTCCTGTCTATTGCTTTTATTTGTATTTAATGGTATTCTGTTTATACTTGTTTCCACACATTTCACAATTTGGGATGAATGAAGTATCTATCTATTTATCCATCTATCTCGGGCTCGATATATGCTGTATTGAACAAATAAACTAACACAAACTAACTGTATCAATATAACATGATGATGATGGTGATGAAGAATGCATCTAACGTTGCGCTGTTCATTATAATACAAAAACAGCGCATTAAACAAACCATCATGCTCTTACTTTGAAATCATGCGGAAATGTCGTCATCAGCCGGCCATCACGTGGTTTCTGAAAATAACCGAGTGACACGAGTAGATTTTAGCTGAGACCAGAGGAAAGTTTGTCTCAAAACTCTGTGTGTGTAAAAAGACAGAGTTGAAGAGTTGAGATCCACAAGCGCATTTTTGGTCGACAAATACAAAATGGATTCACAAATGCCTGATCGAAAGTTGTCAATGTTAAAGAGATATTCACAGATCTTTTTTTTATTTGTGAAAATATTTTGCGTATTTGCAGATCCGTTTTACATTTGAACATGTATTTGTGAGTTTGCAAATCTTTTAAATGCATTTGTGAATGGTGTTTTACATTTAAAAATCACATATTTACACACAAATTATTTTTATGTTCACACAAATAATTATGAGACATATCTATGCCCATAGTTATTGAAGTAAACAAAGGCGTCCAATGGAGGCGTTTCAGGCAAGAGTGTCTATGGGAGAGAAACTCCCTCTGGAGGGAACTTTGGAATTTTACCACACTACAGGAAAGGGAAGACCCCCAAAAAGAATAATAGTGTGCCTTTAAAATGTTAATGATTCATATATTGAAACAAAAGCAGTTAAAACAGTCTATTCATTACTGTACCATAAAACTTAAGAACCCTCCTACCACAAACAAAAGGGGGAGCAGCATCAATGGGAAACCATTCAGCCTTTGTGAAAGTTTGGCTCTTCATAGAGAAGTTGAAATGTATTCCCTAGAATGCAATTTTGTTCCTTTCATGCCACAAGTTCGCTTTTGCCCATTCTACATTTAGAAGGGTAATTCCAGACTGTACACAGCATAGATAGAGGTTTGAACACGAGATGATTATGTTGTGGATGGTACAACTCGGACATAAAAAGAACAAATCAGGAATGACAGCAAAAACAAACCATTTTAAACCGCCAGGAAAGAGAGGACACACTAGACATACATGGGAAGAGCCGGAGTGAGAGATCAAATCCCAGAAACCCTTATGTCCAGGTTCAGCTTTTAATCGTGCTGCCTTATGTAATGTCTTCAAGCGCTCCATCATTGTCCATAGTAGATTCATTACTGTCCTGTGGTGCATGAAACACCGAGCGTTTCACAAAAGCACCAGTTCCAAAGGAGTCTGCAGTGTCCCTGAGGAGTCAGCATCCTTGGCACAATGGATTCTCGATAAAGATAATTTATTACGGTTGCTCGTTCAGATGGAGAGGCTCCCGGGAGGAGGCGGCACAAGGACCAGGAGCGTCTCAGCCACTGGGAGAGCTCAATATTTTGTATTTAAAAGGCCTAGTTAGCTCTTCTTATCATTATCCTACTTCGGAGTCCTGAATGGAAAAGATTAGAGCTGCAGCTTTATTTCACCTCCTATTGCTATCTGCTGCATAGAATTATTTCCTCTCTGCTTTTGACTTGAGGAGAGGGAAGTAGGCTCTGTTTATCCCCTCGACTTAGGAAACAGATAGGAGCAGTACATGTGAAGAGAAAGCATAGAAGAGAAGTGTTGATGATTATGTAACATTTTATTTTGTTTTAGCACATACAGTATCTTCCTGTCAAGCCACGACTTTTTTAGTTATTGTTAACATTCCAATTAAACAAATGAAATACAAGGTGTAAATGGATGGATCTCTACATAGATGTACAGGGCACAGCCTGGGGCCCCAAAATCAGGGGCCTTTACCTACAAATTGTCGTTTAAAGAGACACAAACTAACCAAAGAGCCTCAAAACGACCACAAAGAGACATTACTGATGATATTGCTTTAAGAAAAACAATAATATAGGTCTGAAGACAGAGATGCACATTGATATAAACGTATATGGAATGGAAACTGAATAGGAAAAAAAAACAGACGTGGTTTGACAAATGGCATTACGTTATCTTGGCCTCTAAGCCTAAACCAGTAAGAGATGGCTGCTACAATCTGAAACATTTAGTTAGCTAGTAGGCTAAATTAACCAAAACACGGAGGGAATAAAAAAAACTATGACTAAGTTTCTATCTCGGATATGTTGCTTTATATATCCGAGATGCATGCATGAGCAGGACATATTTCACAGTTTTCTTAAAAAAAAGTTGTTCAGGGGTGGGGAACCATTTTGTACGGCCCTCGAGGTAATTTATACGCAAAAGAGAAAAAAATTAAAGAAATCTAGACCGCAAAATAATTAAACAAGCGAGTGCCTGTTTTTCCTGGCCAAGGTCAGGGTCCTTGAACACAACACGAGCCTAACGTGTCATCACGTGGTATATGTCTCGTCTGACAGGGGTGTAGTGCTGACGGAGAGCACCGGAACGCCGCTCCGGCACTTCCAAAAATTGCAGTACCCATAAGGAGCCGGACACATGCCGCAGTTTTTGCGTGGCTGTGTCTTTAGTTGAAAGCCCAGTGGCGATCTGCTCATCTGTCATACTGATCATACAGTCAATAACTTTGTTGTTATTAGCATCTGGTTAGCTAGCTATGCTAACGAATATAAGAAGCTTTTTCTACAACCAGTGAGGTAAAGGCACATCTTTATATGATCATTATAGTTATAAAAAAATAAGAGAATAAAGTAAACTGGTATAAAATACTATATGACAGTAAAAGTTGTTAATAAACAAGAATACAGTTTGAAAGGGGAGTGATTTGTAAAATATCCATAAAGAAAAAGAAAATCTGCTTACAGTTCTGTTTCATATGGGTGTTGAGAGAGGTATCCATAGATCTCTTAATGTTGCTCTCAAAGTGCACCAGATTGATGCTTTTAACTTCAACATTTAAAAAAAAATCTTCCCGGGGAGCATGCCCCCCGGACCCCCCTAGAGGAGGTTAGGTCCCCCCCCCACTTAAATCATGTCCACATGGATAGGAAACTAAATACATTTGCAGACACCTTGTGTCCATATCTTTCTGTTTTGGTGGTCATGCCACAACCGTGCACGTGCATGCATGCATGAGTCATTGTAAGATATCTGGATTAACAGGTTGCTTTTTCTTTGCACAGCATGAAAGAAAGGCGAAATGAATGGGCTGTGATTTTAGTATTTTTAAGCAGAGGTCAATCATTTGTACGGCCCTCGGAGGATGTTGAAAAAATTGAAATGGCTCTTGAGAAGAAAAAGGTTCCCCACCCCTGCTCTAAATGGTCCCTGATACCACGTGCAACAGGTCCTTGATCCAAGGTTTTACAAGTGCACCTGTCAGCCGAAATGCCAACTCATCCCAGTGTAAAGGGAGGGAAACATCCTCTTGTTCCCTCTGTCACTTCACACGAGCACACACACTTCCACACCATCTGTCTCTGCTGCTGACAAACACTATTGAGTGCTCCCCTCCCCACAAGGAGGGTAGAAAGACTCTGAGCACCGAGCAGATGAACTCGATGAAGGAGCTGCGTCTTTCAAGACCAGACATGTCCTCCAGAAGAAGGAGCTCCTTGAAGCCTTGATGCGAGAGAGGATGAGGGAGGAAGAGGTAGAGGGAGGAGGAACAATGGGCTGATGTGCAGCAGCGATAGTGTCAAAGCACGGGGAGGAGACATTATTTACACCACAGCAGGGTCTGGTGTCTAATCAATATTACATGGATGTTACAGAGAAAAAATAAAAGGTCCATTGATTGCATTGCAGGTGGGAAAGAGAGGCGGGGATTTGGTAGTGTGTGCATGTCTCAGTGACACTCAGCCCTTTACCCGCTGTGAGCACATGCAGGAGCCTGAGAAAATGAGCAGTGATAAAAAAATCGTCAACGTCGTAATGGGCAAGGGAATAAGGGTTCCAAAAGCATACGCTGAGCTTTTGTTGTGGCTCCTCTGAGAGGCCTCTGTGTTTCTTTCTTGTATCTTCCACTTGGCTCTCTTCCCTCACACAGCCTTCTGCAGATCTGGCCAATTATACCAGGCGATCATGAATGTGAAGCACGTACATGGGGGAAGGAATGTATATGTGGGTATTGTTTCTGGAGTCTTACCTTGAACAGGCCGTGCTTGTGGCTGTGCTGGCCGAGCCACACTCCACTGCCCGGGGTGATCTCCATCTGGGGGGGGTCTATCACCCGCTCATAAATCCTGTAAAACAACAAATCAGAAGAGAATGTTTGGTTATGATAACGACGCAGACACAGTGTTGTTTTTGTCCTGGCTTGGCAGCAACACTGATCCAACGCAGCTGAATAGTAAATCCAACAGAGTGTGTGCATGTCCGCGCCCTCACGCCCTCCCTCTCCACTTCATGAGGTGTAAAGCAGGAGCTGATCTCCTCGAGCATGACAGCCAGTTTCGCCCCACGGCCCCCTAACACGGTATTGATAACTGGTGCTCGGGTGTGGGCTGGATTAACCGCCCGACTCCTGACGGACACAAACAGGCTTTGGCATTAGCAAAGCAAACAACCTCAGCGTCATTCAGAATCACTTTTTCCTGCAATAAGGAAGGCTTAACGATACCGGCGAGCTCTGGTGGGCCTCTGAGAGGATGTAAAAGAACAATTTGTCAGGTTTTTCCCTCCCTCTACTCACACTAGTAGGAAAAGGTGGAGAAGACCTGCTGTGTTTCTCTGCATGTGTTTTCTCACTCAATTTAGCAAGATGATTTCTCTCTTGTTCTCTATGTCCACTGATACATTAGGTCATTTTGTACTAGTTGTGATCTCTTGACAGGTAAATTGCAACAAAATGGAAATAAATTATCATGAAAAATAAAACTTGTTATTATAAGTGGTTAGGGGTGGTTTCCAAAAGAGATGAGAAGACAGAGATGACTGGTTTAATAAATAACAGTACAAATCCTCTTAGTATAATCTCAGCTTCAATAAGCATTATTTGTGTTATTATTACCTCAGGAAATTACTGTTATTTCAAATGAGGGATAGTGGTCGTAATCCCTTCTGCTCTTATGTTTTCAAGGATTTTATCAGCTTTTGGTTTTGATCTGCCTGAACATATATTGGACCACTTGTCTCTAATCAACCCCTCCTATAAAACAATGAGCAGCTCAATAAAACTACCTGCCCAGCACAGAGTGGAAGTTAAATATTTGTCTCATATGGCAAAGGATTAAATCATGAATGAAGCCTTAGCTTTTTGCAGCTAGTAAGAGAATGGGCTCCATTCGGATGTCTGTAGGTTGCGTTGCTGCTGCATGTGGGTTTCATCAAATGACTGTGTGCTAACATGCTAACGACAATTAGCTACTGAGATATTTCAAAACTCTTAAAAATTTTTTTTTTGTTTTCAAGCTATAAGCTTTCAGAAAATCATTTGTTTTTGTTTACTACACCCTGCTTGATTGTCAGCCTTTATATGCACCTGTGTTGCATTGGTTTGTGACAAATATACTAAGTTATCGCTGTCAAACCGAGCATGATACGAATTAAAATGGCATTTAATTGGGAAATATCTAAATATCAAGCTGAAACAATTCACAAATACGTTTTCCATAATGCTTTAAAAAAAAATGCCCTCCAGCAAGAGAATGAATCAAGAACAAGACAGAAGCAGAAGGTGTCATCTGACTGACGGTAAGTTTCTTTAAGGAGTAAAAAGCAAAAACAAAGCCAAGCATTACTAATTATATATATTTTTTTTAGAGAAGGCATATTTATTTCCTTAGGTTTGTAAATAGAAGCTTTTTCATTTAAAGACATGAGCACACAGTGCATGCTTGATGTGGAAGAGCTGCAGTGCCTGGATGATGTTTATGCCGCAGCCGTCTGATTTCCCACCTGCTGGGCGAGCTGTCACTGCGGTAGAGAATGCAGAGGTCATGTGATTTTACTCTATTTTGTCTCCTACAACCTTTCTGTGTTTGCTTTCCGAACCTTCCTGTCTTGTCAGCAGCAGTGAGGACTACAGCTTCGTACAGGGAACATTGGAGAGAGCAGCGATGCCAATTAGAACAGTGTAATGTGCTCGCGGGCATATTTGCATAGTTTGACAACACCGGCTGCAGCCATCAACGGCTAATTATAGGACATTAACCAGTCAAAATACTGTATAGTATGATTAAAAGAGCTCTTCTATCACCAAAGTGCAGGATTCAATGATTAATGGCTACAGCTGACAATCGAGAAAAGACAGGAGGATGTGAATAAATATAACGTTTTGATGACATTTATCATAAAAACTAAAATAAATACATTTTCTAATGTACAATTTCTATCCACAGTTTTGGTAAAATGTGTCAAAGTTTGAAATGTTCAATCATTTTTTTATTTGCATCATCAGTCACTTTTAAAATCAAATCAACAATCAAACTGCATCTTTTGTATTGTAAATGGTCAGCACTATGTGAGCCAATAGATCTCCAATGGTAAAACATAGCCATACCTGCATGACAGAGTAACAGGGTATGATAGACCATACTTTAGTATCAGCATTACGATAGTTTGAAATATTATCTATTGAGCTCAGCCTCACTGTCAATTGTCCACTGTTCACTCTCAAACATCCTATCAAACTGAACTGTTAGTTCCCATTAAAAGCATTCAAATAGCAAACCACAGGGCGGCTTTTATTGTGGAGCAGTCACAGGGAACTGTATTTGTCCCTGAGGTTGGTGCCCGACATTGACCGTTCGTCATAAATGCCTCTGCAAGGCTTGACTTTTTAACAACGGATCAGTTTTAAATATTGCAGAGAGTAATAGAACACGCTGAAGAGCTGCAGGCAACTTCTCAGCGAGGTAACCAATTCAACTATGCCCTACAGTTGGGAGTAAAATGCCGTGTGCAGCATGAAATCAGATCACAGTTGCTCATGGCTTGATGGAACAAGGCAAATTATTGTCTGACGTCTTTATAAACATAACATTCTGACAAATTAGCTGCTCAACAAGTGTTTGCTGCCCCCAGATAAAGATAGGACCTGTAGTATTAAAGGGCGCAAATGATGCTAATGTTCAGGTTTCATAATTGTTTGTTGAGCCTCTACTGCTTAATGTGCTGCAGCACCTCTTTTCACCCTCTGTCTGAAACCCGAGCCCAGTCTGCTCTGATTTGTTAGCTGGCTGTCTCTGTTATAATTGGTCAATTGCTAAGAGATGTCCCACCCCTTAGCCTATCACGTACAATGTGTTTTAGTGGTAGCCGATAGAAGCACAAATGTTACATAGTGATGTAAATATGTGGCGGAAGTAAACACAGGACTACAATCGAGACGTTTCAGGTGGGGGGGGGAGTCTGTACGAGCGAAACTCCCTCTGGCAAAGCATAATAGGAACCATTTAAAAAACTCGTTAACACAGGTGTCACCAAGTCGACCAGAACTGAAATGTCACGGATTAAAACTTTAATTTGGGATTAACAGTAGCACTCTGCTTTGCCAAATCCCCGAGCATACTTCCCTGGCAAAAATGAACATCAATAAAAGCTTGTTGGACATGGAGTAACTTGCAGGGAATATATGTTACACTGATGCCAGATGAACCAGTAAAATGGGGCAGCACTGCTCCACTTTTACAGTGCTCCAGTTGGCCTTTAGGTGTCTGTGTGTATGTGGGCTTGAGTGAAAGAGTCCCACAACTTCATCCAGAACATATAACCATGCAGGTCTTGAGCGACCTGACCATCAGTCATGTGAATGGAGGCTGAAACAAAGACAAGAGATGCTGCATTATGTCCAGCCAGAGTTGTGAGGCGTATGGCAGAGACTGTATACATCCACTACAACATTGCACATATTTCTTTTGACAGTCCACTCCAAAAAGCTGCCAAACCAATGTGTTTCCACTGACTTACTGAATCAAATAAACTACATTTAATCCTAGGCAGTTAAACAGGCTGTTTTCAAAGTGTGCCTTTAAGCCATACTAATAATGATAAGAGAAAATTGATTAAAAGACCAAATAAACTATAAATAAAGCCACTAACCCCATCAAACTTCATGTCTATCTAACATAAAGTTTGCACGTCAGAAAATCCTAAAACCAACAGCTTTCATGCTCAAAAGTGTGACACAACAGTTAGATCCTTGGCAGCCTTCATGGCTACCTCTCAGAAGAACAATCTCAATCACAGCCTTCATTATTTGCTCTGCCAATAGCTGTCCGCCACATTAAACTCTACACCACTTCCAATGTTGCACTAGTTTATCTTGAGACATTTCCTGTCAGGTTTGTGACTTTCCTCTGCCAATAAGATAAAGGCAGTATATTCATGAGTCAATGTCCCTTTTGAATAACTTAACAAGATTCTCAAAGCTCTCTGTTCATTCTCTGCCAACAGAACAGGCTGAGATATGTCACGTCACTGAAGGTGGGTCGGAAATTACAAGTTAGGGTTTCATTGCACTTCAGCAACGAATAATATATTTAAGAACTATAGCTCAAAATATTGATTTTCTAGACAAGACTAAAACATAGTGTATTTGCCATGTCACCAAAATGAGTATCTGAATGTTTGTCTTTAAAAAGGTAAAATATTTGATCCTTTGTACTGTATGTTATCCACTATATAGAATCCAAAATGGTGCAACTAATGGAACAAAGCCCTACTAATTCTCTGGTATAGAGTATGTATATTTGCATTTTTGCTTTTGCATCACGTTCTAACTCCCAACTCGTCAATTACTTATGCTTTGTAATGACGCCTTAGCGTAACTTTTCTAACGTACTGATTACCCATTACCAAAATTGAAAGTGCAGGGTATTTTGATAGGCATAAACATGTGATTACCGTTTGGATGTTAACGTGGCGTTACATTATGTCAGGCCAAGTAGTCCTACATGACCTTAAATAAGTACATTGGGTCATTATCTGGTTAGGTTACGGAAGAGATCATATAAAAAAAAAAGTTGTTATACAGTTTATAAGTTAGTTACATATGTAAGTTAACCTTTTTCTGTATGAGACAAAAGTTTAAATATGTTTCACAAACAAAAACACAAAGTTGGTTTTACATGGGAAACGAACGACAGTTTCCTGTGTACAAGTCCTGAGTTTGTCTAACCACCTGCTCCCTACTCACTCTTCCTTTGCCCCCCTGACTATTTCTATGGCCACTAGGGGCAGCCATGGATGTATAATAAGAACTGGATACAGCGTTCATTCCTATGAGAGTTGCTCATTGGCGCATGAAGACAAAATGGCCCAACTTTTGAGAGAGCGAAGCGTCACGAGAGTATTCATATAATCATATAATCCGTTCTTATTGTGCATCCATGGGTAAAGGTAAAACTCATGTAGTACTGAACACGTCACATGAACGTGCCGGGCGGCGCGGTCCCGTGGGTTAGATGCGCGTTCATAATGCAGAGGAAAATAACTCTCAGAATAACGTTATTAGCACATTTTACAACTTGAGGACCGAATGTTTTTAATAAGGGCTATACAAATGTTCATACTGGGTAGTTTATTTAGTTTAAAAAAAATTATCCAACGATTTACAGACGTCTCTTTCCCAATGTTAGTCAATGGGAAAAAGTATTTCCGGGCCCAGCGACTGATATGGAAGTGTAGTACCGCCATTTGGCCACAACAAATATTTTCCTCAGAGTCCGGCGCACTTCCTGGGGGCTTGGGGGCAGCCCTGCTTGTCCAAAAACGATGGAGGATTTGATGCAAGATAAACAATCTTTAAATTACCCTACTTTACCTCCCTGTAATGGTGCCAACACTAAATGGCGACATGTTGTATTTCAGCTGAACCAGCTAAGCCTAAACATTCACCACTCTTGAGAACAAGTGTACACAGTCCAAATCACATAATACCCAACACAAATGACAGGAATAAAGGGGATATATTGTGAAATTCTTTTACAATAATTATGAGATAACCTTTCTTTTGTGAATACAGATTATGCCCCACTAATTGTAATATGGTCATAATAATTGGGCTGATTCCTAGTAACAGTCCATTTACTGAGATTGGATATAAATTCCAGCTCATTTACATAAGAATCTCTTCTACTGTACAGAGAGAGCTACAGATCTGCACTTTCCTTATGCTAACATACTGTATACTATTTTCATTATACTTCTAATGTGTCTACCAGTTAAAAAACTGTCATGGAATAATTACAATTAACTGAATCATGTTCGTACAAACCCAGTGAAGTTTGTAACCATGGAGAGAAATCTTATGGCAAAAGTTTCTTCCAATAACATGTCAAAAACACAGCCCTCCTCCTCCTTGTTATACTGTGAGAGGGATGTTACAGAACAGATCATAGTAAACATGCCTGGCATCACGAAGCTTGTGCATAATTACATCCCTATATGTAACACCTCTCTGACAGCAGTAGCAGTGTGTCATGCAGTATATAGCCCTTTACACAGTACACCCTTTGTAAGTGCTGACAAAATATAGAGTGAACCTGACATGGTGGTTTCCATTTGTTTCACATATACACACACATTTTACATACAAGATACTCTATTTGTCTTTTGTGCATTTGTGTTAATCCCTGTCTCTCTATTCTCGTAACGATATGTAAGCCTGGGTTAGAAAAATGCAATAGAAAATAACAGCTTATTAAAGTTGTGCTATCTGGGGGGAAATTGTGCAAAATGAGTAGCCCTTTTTTAAGAAATGAATAATGTATTTTAAAAGGAAAACAAAGAACGTGGGCTTTCTTTTCCTTTATTTGTTGCTTTCCTAACTATTAGGTGGCATGTATTGTGCAAACTGGTGAGATGTCTATTGAATGAACGGCCCCTAATAAAGGCACCCTCCAACTAGAAGATACCTTTCAAAAATGTATATTTACCGCAAAATGTCGATAAAGCAGTCGGCAGTTATCTAAATGACGGTATTTGTTGTTTACAGCTGTGTAATACTCTGTGAAAACCCTCTCCCTCACTTCATTAAATCCCTGCAGCCATCTGAAAGCAGCAGGACAGATATGTGATAAATCTGCATCGAGAAAGGACCCCTGTGGAACACCATTAAAAGCTAGATTTCACAGCCACAGCAGCATGATATTTTTCTTTTAAGTTAGAATGGAAGCTTTCAAATGTAGACTTTACACATAATTACCATCTATGGCAAACTGGCCATATCAGACTGTGCTTTCATTTAGACAAGAGGTGTTTTTAGAGTAATAAAGCTTTTAATGAAACCCTACTCTACATATATGAACAGGCTACCCAACAGTATGTTTGTATTATATTACATAGTCATGTAGCAACAACACAGATACGCAGTAGAGCTGAGAGGATTAGTCTATCAATATGTACGTCTTATAGATCTTCTAGATAATAATTTGCAACAATTTGGATACTTTATAAAAAAATATTTTCAAACCAATATCTCGTTTCAGCTTCTGATTTACGTATAGTTATTTCATTCAGACAACTCGTGTTTATTAATAACAGCATAATGTTTGAGTCTGGCGTTTCAGCTCCTGCCTCATCACTCCCCGCGAATATCTTCATAACATTGAGGAGTGATGATTAAATAAATTACCCCCAGAACCCACAGCTGGATGCTGGGGTGGTTGTGGGCCAGACAAGCAGCAGTGGTGCCGCAGCAGGGGGAGCAATCTTTAATCTTAAATAGAGTGCCAGATTAAGGAGAATGTGCCTAGTTGGTTGTATGAGAGGGTAACATGTATATGTATCATTGTTGCTCGAGTTGAATGCACTGAAAAAAGGGAAACGTTAATTTTAATTAAATGTTTTATGTCAACAAATGTCATCGTCAATAATATTACGTTTAAATAGGTTCAACTTAATATTATTGCTTTCAACTAACTTAATACAGTTATGTGAAATGTGTTGACATAATACATTTACCGTAATTTTCGGACTATAAGCCGCAACTTTTTTCCCATTTTTCGACCCTGCGGCTTATATAACGGTGCGGCTAATCTATGGATTTTTACAGCTCCGACGACTTGCTCTGAAAACACGGAGGAACAAAACAACAAACGAGTGAAACAAAGCGTATATTAAAGCCCGGGAAATATACCCGTTTTGACGCTGTTTCAGGAGCGCCTCTAACATTGTTTTGAAGGCCTGTTGCTAGCTGCGGGGGATCCTCGGGCTAGCCCTGTAGACACCAGGCCGAGAGAGCGCAATGGCCCGGGACAGGAGCTCCGGGGATAACGACCAGGTTTGACTGACCCTGCCAGTCCTATTTTATAACACAAAGAAGACGTAACCTCTCCTAAGTTTGAAAGTTGAAAAGTTTGTGTGTCTGTAACGCCATGTGATACAGTACAGTTTACACAGCACAGTACAGACTAGACTCACAGACAGACAGACTAGACTCCTTGTACTAGGATGGGTTAAAAGCAGAGGCCAAATTTCACTGTGTGTGCTGTGTGCTCTGCATGTGTGACCATTAAAGAGGGTTTCATCCCTCCCTATTCTATTCTATTCTACATGTACTGAACTAAATGGTAACACTTGAATACGTTATGCAACTTGTTTGTTGAAATGTTAATAAATGGGAGCTTCCTCAAACAGCCATCTCTTTCCCGACAATCCCCTCTGTGCACGAACCCTTACATATGGTAATTAAACATTAAAACACCTGCGGCTTATAGTCCAGTGCGGCTTATATATGTACACATCATTCAATTTAGCTGCTGCGGCTTATATTCAGGTGCGCTTTATAGTCCGAAAATTACGGTAATTAAAATCCACGTTTCAGTTTTTCAGTGTGCCTGTATCTCAAGACGCTTTTTCTCCAAAAAGTTTAGGATGACCACTTTGGCCTCTATAGGGAATTGTGATCCGTATGTCTCACCAGCTGTTTCTATGAGTTCTTAACAATCATCAATGAAGATTGTTCCAAATGTGTCAATGATGTAAATAAATGTTAGTTGTAGCACTTCTCATTAGTGCTGTGAAGCAGATAGAGATGGGGAAGTAGGGTAATACTGTGCTGCTGTTCCTTCTTACTGGCCTTTTCTTGACTTTAGTGGCAGCACTACTGTACATTCAGGCAGCTGTCTCTGCAGCTCTGCAGCAACTACTTCTAAAAGGGCATATGTCAGTCTCTCTTGTGCTTCTAAAGCGCTGTGACTTGAAATACACCAGCCCTACTCTAACTGGAGCTCTGCCACCCACAGTGGTTGAAAGATGCCAGAATTATGCTGTGAGATGGCAGGTCTGCAGTTTGAGTCAATAGTGCTATTCATTGTTGAATCCAGATGTGGTCTTCTTTCAGCAGAAATGAAAGACCAAGAAATCCTTAATATGAAATATGTGCAAGTTGTTTTTACATAGTAAATGGAAATATGTAACGTACATTAATCCCTTGGCAAAAAAAATGAAGTAATCCAGATAAACTAGAGCAAGGGTCTCCAACACATCGATCGCGAGCTACCGGTAGCTCGCAAGCCCTCAATAGGCGCTTTCACACCGGAGTACTTTTCCCTTTTAGTTCCGATAGTTCCTGGGATTTTGCGTTCACACCAAAAAGAGAACTTAGTTCATGATAACTTTTCCCCCCTTTTCAGTCCCTGCTAGAGACCAGGGACTTTCCTGGGAGAAAAAGGTTCCCATTTCTGATTGGCTGGGCGAATTGCAAACCACGCCCCGTAAAACTCTTAAAAGTGTTGTGAAGCCGCCATTGTATTTGCTGGCATTAGCATTATTAGCATTAGAATTAGCCAGCGCACCAACGGAGAGAGACTAACTTATGGCAACACAAAAAAAAACATGGGAGCGGTGGAGATGTTCGGCGATTTACTCTGAAGAAGCTGGGGACTCCCAGCAGCTTCTACTGAAGCCAGTCCCCAACTCCGGGGACTTCCGGCCAGGGACTTCGGGTGGCAGTATACGCTGTGAAGTTGTTTGCGGCCTGCCAGTAAACCCAAAGCAGAAGAAGAAGAAGTGACGTCAGCGCCTTCATTTGCCTAATCCTCCCTCAGGGACTTATTCCGGTGTAAACGCGATCTGCTCTTTAGTTCTGGGAACTAAAGAGTTCCGATGAACTAAGTACTGGGAACTAAGTACGGCAAAGTACTTGGTGTGAAAGCGCCTAACAAGTAGCTCGCCAAGCAAATCCAAAATGTAAAAAATACACAAAAAAAATTGAATTAAAAGAATCTACCCTATGCATAAACAAAACCTCAATCATAGCGAACTCTATCTACTTACTACAACTCTATATCTATCTAACACCCCTCCTTACCACACCCCCCACAAAGAATATCGACCAATCACGTTCTTGCATGATTTGCGGGCCCGGCGTTGCAGTCGGGAAGAAAAGCAATGTGGAGCGGCACTTCACCGCTTCATAAGGAGTTTGACCTTTCCTTCTGGCAGAATCTA
Source organism: Trematomus bernacchii (assembly GCF_902827165.1). Classification (NCBI taxonomy): domain Eukaryota; kingdom Metazoa; phylum Chordata; class Actinopteri; order Perciformes; family Nototheniidae; genus Trematomus; species Trematomus bernacchii. The sequence goes on from NW_022987973.1 coordinate 19,746,936, forward strand.
CTCGACACATCAGCCCCATTGAACACAGCCTAGTCACGCCGCATGGCGTAATTTCCACTGGGGACAGGGGGGACATGTCCCCCCCACTTTTCGAAATCCCGTTTGTGTCCCCCCACTTTACAAATATGTTTATTATTATTTTTACAAAATAACGTAAGAAATCATTCCAATGTGTACTATAGGACAGTAAAAAAAACAGTTTAAAAGGGGAGTGATTAGTAAAATATGCATAAATAGAAAGAAAGAATGCTAACTAGGTAACATAAGATAAGAATAAACAAGTTTAAATTATCTGTTATTGGTTGTGATCATATTCTAAAGATGTTTGGATTATTGAAAAGTATACAGCTCCCTTTCATATGAGTGTTGAGAGCTGTATCCATAAATTCATGTTGTGCTCAAAGTGCTCCAGATTGATGCTTTTCACTTCAACATTTAAAAGAAAATCTACAGTAAACACTGAAAACGGGTCCCACAGACCCAAACAGCGCACAAAGGTTAAAGGTAAGCATATAATAATGTTAAAATGTGCTAAATATATACACTGCAAAAAAAAAAAAAATAGGAGTAAAAGTAGCTCACGACTTGTTTTATTTTCTGAAAGTAGCCCTCATCCTAAAAAAGGTTGGAGACCCCTGAACAAGAGCATTTACATTGAGAATAACTTATTTCCAAGAACCAGAGCATATCCGTTTCAAAATCAGCCTTCTTCCACCTCAGAAACATATCCAGACTCCGGTCATCACTCTCCGACTCTGTTGCAGAGAAGCTAATTCATTGTTTTATTACCTCACGCCTGGACTACTGCAACGGACTCCTGTCCGGGCTCCAGTATATACAGAACTCAGCTGCCAGGGTTCTCACACGCACCAAGCCCTGGCAGCACCCCCACTCTCTTCAACCTCCACTGGCTCCCGGTCAAGTCCTGCATCACTACAAACTCCTCCTCCTCACCTACAAGTCCCTCCATGCCCTCTCCCCTCAGTACCTCACAGATCTCCTCCACCCATACATCCCGTCCCGCACCCTTCGATCCTCAGACTCTGGCCTGCTCTCCATTCCACCTTCACGCCTCTGCACCTTCGGGGACCGTGCCTTCAGTGTCGCTGTGCCCACCCTCTGGAACTCCCTCCCTGCTGAAATCCGCAACGCCCCTTCTCTCAACATCTTCAAATCAACCCTGAAAACTCATCTGTTCAACAAAGCCTTCCAACAATAACTCACTTCCCCCCCACTGCAATGTTACACTTCCATTTCTGCCACCTGTTTTATGTTTATGTTTTATATTTGTATGTCTTGTCCTTAAATGTTTCTTTCTAAAGCGACCTTGAGGTTATGAAAGGCGCTATATAAATTCAAGTTATTATTATTATTATTATTATCCTAATAATATGGCAGATGTATCATCAAACAATATTCCTTTACCCTCATCTTGTCGCAGGGGATTTTACACATGTAGATGGAGTGTAATCTAGATTTGTAACCCAATTCCTAAAGGAACTGTACCCCCGCTTCCTCTCTGTCTCAGATATCTGTAATAACTTCACCTCGACAAAGACCTTATCTGTTGATAGCAGCTCCTGTCCTCTACTGATAACACATAAGTAGCTGCAGATATATTGTAGTGAACAGGTAGATGAGGAGGCTAAGGTGTGCCAGGACGCTCCTGTAAGCATGCGTGTGTCCCCTGGGTGTCCTTGGCGCTCCTCCTGTCTTCCTCTCTGCCACCAGGGGCCTGAGCGGGGGAGTCTGCCAGCATGATGGGGGGTTGGCCCCCGCTGAGCTCGACGCAGGGAGGCTACAGTAATGACACACTCCAACACACCTTACACAAGGCAACAGTGAACCCAATACTCAAGAGGGCTATTAGGGAGGACTAACAGACCCAAATCTGCTCCTTAAAATAAAATCAGACACTTGAGCAGGACAGAAACGGAGGCTCAGGCAAGGTTAATGAGGGCGGAATGCTGACAATGTTTCTTTCACCTACTATGACAGTAATAACGTGCTATGGCAGAGAAGGCAAAAATAAATAGAGAAAACATTATTTTACTACCATCTTTTTTGCATTGTCCATTCAACCAACTATGCCAATATTGTTGTACAAGTTTTTTGTCAAATCGCCATGTTTCACCAATGCAGGAAGCATTGAGACTTAAATAAAGCAAAGCTAACAAAGCAAACTTGACAGGGCAGTAAAACCTTATTATTTAGCCTTATGTTAAGCTGTAGCAGAACATTACAAAGCACATTTACTAAATCACTGTGCTTAAAGGTAGGTAAGAATGGAGAAACCAGCACGAGTGCGCTAGAATTTGAAACTACACAAACGAAAAAAATCGGTCCCTTCCTTCAGACTTCCTTACAGAGCCCCTCCTCCAACACACACGAACGCGCACATGACCAATGAGGGCACGAGATAGGTTTGTGCACGAGATGGAAGGCTGACAGGCAGGCAGATAATTGGACTTGCTTTTTACAGCGCCACGGCTTCCACAGATGAACTATTTGTATATATTTATTGTCAAAGCATTTAATTTATTAATTGCTATCGGGATGTTAAGAGCATTCCATGGAATATAACAAAAAGGGTTTCTGAAGTGAATTACCTACCCTACCTTTAAGCTTACATTTCTGGAATTTGTATTTTTCTGCAGTATCTCCATTTTAATGCTACTTTAAACTCATTTGAATGGCAAAGATTATTGTTGTAAACAAAATGGGACAAATATCTAATCTGATTAGCACCTGAGTCATTCATATACTGTAATCATTATCAGTTCACCCTTCAAATCAATTTTAGGAGATAAGTGCAACCTGATGGAAAATAATTGGGTTTAACAGTTCCACCACTGAAATGGCAGGTTTGCAACTATGATTGTAAATAACAGTCTGATGGCAGATGTTCGTCAATACAGCCCAACTCACCTGAGGATCACACAATAGAAAGCCAATTGAAACCAACATTCTTTAACACCACCAACACCACTCATTGACATTTAAAAATGTCCATCATTAGGCTGGCTGGGGAAGGAAGAGTCATTACTGAGAGACCTGCATGAGCAGCTGCTCTGGAACTGAAGCCACTATTGATCTAAGTGCTGGTTATTATGCTGGAGTTGCACCATTGATTAGAGACCCAAGGGCCACACATCATTTCCTCTGTGCCTTCATTGAGCTCTGAGTCCAGTAAGGCTGTGACAATACAACCACCTGGTCAAACAAAAGAGCTTTGCGGTCAGAGATGCCAACTGTATCTCAAGCACGACAAGGGCAAATGTGTCATGGTTACATAAAAGCATCACATGGCAATATTAACCCGATTTCAACTCATTATTATTCTTTGTGCAGCACACTCCTCTTAGCAGGGGTGGCATTGATCGGGTAATGAAATAATAAATGCTTGCTGCTCTGTTGAGCATTACTGCCAATGCCCTTCACAGGAAATTAAAACGTTACACCTGAATTGCTAATTTGCCGTAAAATGTCCAGTTTTTCATGCATGGCTTAACTATGACTTAAACCTGCCCATCGCATAATATATATTACATGAATATGTATTGTGGAATTGCACAAATTACTAGATTGTCAAAGGCGTGGGAAATGTCAAAGGCTAAAAACAAATGCCATGTTAGAACAATGGACAGAAAGCAACTGAATTATCAGATTTAGTTTGGCTTCATTGCAGCTCATTATTTTAATGTTCCATTTCAGTCTAACTGCCTTGTTCTTGTCCTAATGATAGTTTTGGCCAGCCTGATGAGCTGCTTAGTAGGTAAAAAAAAGGAAAAAAAGGATGTACCTTCCAGCTCACTGGCTTCTTTAATGAGCAAAAGCAGGATGTCATTTTCTGGCTGCTGGACACAAAAGCAGTATGAGTCGAATCATTATGAGATCTTTAGGGTGGAGGGTTCCCGATGTCTCCCTTCCTTCATTAGCCATGTGTGTAATGAAACAGACTATATTTCATAACCTACATCGAGCTGTACACTTCACCGTGAAACCAAACAAATGTGAATTAGGTCTGCTATCATCAGCTCTACAAGACATCAATCAGAACACATAATGAAGAAGAGGGTCTAATGTATTTCTGATGAGTGTTGGGCTCATTGAGCCATCAGTCTACTTCCTGACATTGATTTGCACATTAACAGCAGTGTGGGAAGTGTAAAATGAGCAGAATGATAAATATATATTGTGCAGCACGGACACATTTTTTTTCACAATAAATAATTTTGCTCGCCCACAAGTTGTCAAATACGGCAGCTTAGTCAGTACATTATAACATTAATTTATTATATACTGTCCCATAAATTATGTATTTTAGTATATTTTCCCAGTTGTAGTACAAAGGTTGGAGATTACAATCAGTTGTACCATTTTCCATATTCCTTAGTTTCTTAACTGTCAACTATGACCAGAAATATGAATAAAGTCTCATGGTTGAATAGCTATTTTGGGTATGTTATTTAATGCTTTTGTTTCTTAGGAAGGATCAAGTGCTTCAGCGGATAAATAGCGAAAAAGTCTCCACAGGAAGAAAATTCAGCTGTGTCAAAAAACACAGGACTTTCACCCAGTAGACTTCTGTTTATGTCCTGTATGGTACTTATAGTCAACATTTACTTATTTTAAATCACACACTAAATAATGTACTCAGAATCATAAACACTTTATTGATCCTGGGGGAAATTGGACTTTATATAAAACACGCAAACAAAACTTCCCAGGAGACAGCTATTCTGGTCCCATGTGAAACTAAAACTCAACACACCTGGGTTTTGTACCTATATACACAACAAACATACTTTTTTTGACCCAATTCATGACCTTTTCCTGTACCTAACAAGCACCTTTATTTAGAAAAGACAATGTATATATGTGGGGAGGAAAAACTTGTGTGCAAAACTGATGCTGGGGTTCGTCATATAAGTGTTGGACCACTGACCAAGCTTTGTTGAACACTTTAAAGCCAGTCTAATCTTCAAACTGTTTGTACTAAGTCAAACCTGTTCCCAGTGTGTGCCCATTTAATAACATCTTATCAGATTCTGTTGCAACAGACATCCATCAGCTGTTTCAAGACCTAATTAGGGCATCTTCAACACAAACACTATGAGATAGAAAAAGAAAGGGGATGAGGCAACAGGGAGAGCTAAAGCATTTTAAAAGAGATATTCAAAGCGAGTCCTCACATCATTACTGGAAAACAGAGAGCTGCGGTGTGATTTGTAAAAGTGCGTTCAGAGTGGCAATAAGCAGTGGTGAGTTGGAGGATCAAGAAGGAGAACAAACACTGGCTGGTGACAGTTTATTGCTAATGAAACCAATAACAGCCCCTCTTTCAGCACCAAAAGCAGCTTGTTATAGGCCACAACTACATCTTAGATATTTAAATCCCTGCACGATATACGAGCAAAATGAGATGAATAATGTTGATAAGACTGCATTATTAGTCAAGCATCTGATTAATGCAGGTCACGTAAACACCTCCATGTCTTCATGCTGTTCAGGCATCTGCTCCTCTAACTGGGGCTGAACCAAGGGTCCACCAGCCACTCTACAACAAGTAGTTTCTAACAAGTAATGTGATTGGTTGACTACTCAACCAGTGCAGACAATTCTAAAAATAATAGATTTTGGAGGAAACCTTGCAGGGATGATGTAACCTGGCTTAAACACATTTGAATTGCTCTTTTTGGACATTACATTTATAATTTATAATTTGGGATTTTATTACAGTGTGGCCCAAAGGGAGCAGATTTGATTTGATTGTGTTGTGCTGTAAGCCATGACAATAAGAAAAAGGTCTGAATATATTTTTGACACCGAACACAACAATATTATATACAAATACTGGAAACTGCATAGTAATTATTTTCACTATTCGATAATAAGCTATATGAGTCTTTCCTTTGTTTATTGTTGTTGTACTTTTAGCTGAATTATAACATTGTTCTAGCTTACTTACAATTACAAGATGTTTTATTTGCACCAAGAACCATGTGAATGTCATAGCTTTACCAGGTATTGCTCATATGTTAAACTATTGGGCAGATACATTAACCTGATAATGGTGCTGTAAAAGCAAGGGTATCACAAAACTGTTAAAATTAATCTTGAAAGGTTCAAGAATGTCTCTACTAAAATTCATTCAATAGTTGTTGGGAAATGTAACTCAAGATATCTGCTCATGGTGGCACTTAATAACAAGTTTGAGGATAGCCAGTAGGAGAAATCATGAATGCCATTCTACTGGCTAAAAAACAACCTAATAACAGACGCAAGTGTACAATATGTCCTCTGAGTCACTCACATCCTTTTTCTCTGGGGTTGTCAATAAAGTACAGATCTATCCATCATCATGTCCCGCCTAATGACTCTATGCAAACCAAAGCAGAAAAAATACTCAGCAGGCGTTAGAAATCTGTCAAATTTCCTCTTGGGATATTTATATTTTACTCTGTATTAAAGAGCTGCTTAAAACCAGGCGCAGCGCAGTCGTCCTGTAACTGTCGCTGCAGTGATTCAGACACCTCAGCTAATGGAGCTGTGTCAATAAATATGTCTTCTAAACCGGCCCTTGAATAGTTAGAAGAAAAAAAAAGATTTAGCATTCAAACCATGTCTTTAAAATGAGGAATGACTGACACAAAGTCTTTCTGAGACTTTGACTTGATACAGAACTGAAAATAGATGTAAATGAGGATCAATTGTTATTCAGTTATTCAGCTTATCCATAAGTAAAGCTTGCCACTGATGAGTGTACAAAAACTGTTGATGTGACACTTGCTTTCCCTCTCGAACTAAAAACTCCAGCAGAGAGAATACAATAGTATACACACAAAATATTGTGCATTATATAATCACTAAACCTGAAAAAGGAGCGTCTGATTCGCCAGAGCGGAGCTAAAACCTTCCGTCTCTCTGACACGGCACTTTAAACTACTTATTGGAGACATTTGAAAATTAAATGGATAATGACTAACCATATCCCCATATTGATGTTTTAAACAAACAACTAGGAAAATTAATCGGATTCAATATTAATTAGTATCAGTATTGCCAGTTGTTAAAATATAACATAGTCCATAATAGAGAGAACAAAATGCTGGTTCAACTTGACCTACAATACTTGTTGTAGTTGTAGCACACAGGTAATCTGCAAAAAGAGCTTATTAGCTTTTAGCTTTCAGCTATGGAAATGACATCCAAGTTTTAATTAGATGTCTATGTGATGTTGGGTAGAAAGTTCTCTCTAAATTAAAACAATATCCAGTTGATATGATCTTGATGAACAATTAAATATTGAACCATTTTTTTGTTAAACACTCTATGATACAAGTAAAACAACAAGTATTGCTACACATTGTTACAAAGTACACCATAGGAAACAAATCATTGGAAATAAAGAAATGATCTCTCACATACAGACAGAAGAACACATGTGAGGAACAATCTCCAGGGGGTCATTTTGGCTGAAAATACTAAGGCAATATTACAGCGCTGAACCAAGCTCTGCTTTACTTCATTATAACTTGCTCTATTCTTTGTTTTAATACTCCTCCAAGCTTTCCTCATAATCATGGTCTCTCTCTACCAATAAATACAAAATGTTACTTTTGTCTCAATCTAACTGTACTGTATGTTAGAGACAGACAACATACTGAGTCACTGATCAACAATGAAATACGAAGTTATTTTAATGATGCCGCCTGTTCTATGTTTCAGTAATCTGTTCATAAACACACACATTATTGTGCATGTTAATGAAGGTATTATCTCTGTTGGATTTTTCTGAGAATGTGGCTGTGCACTAATTAGGGCTAAAGCATGACCTATGAAAGAGCTAAATAAATGGACACATTTATTTCCAGAGCTATCACCATAACAACCAGACCTGGCGGCAGACCTAAATCCATGGGTGGGCAATTCATTTTCGAGGGCGCACCGAAGGTACAAATAATTGCTGGAGCGGGCACATCAGTTTATTGATCTTTCTGATCAATTTCAAGCATATCTCCCTATTTCTACGTAACATGTGAGTCTTGAATTCCAATGACCTGAAACACATATATTCTCATTTAAGAAATGAAAATGCAATTTTCCAAGGCACTACCAATGTGATGACCCGGTTTCGGCACAGAAGAGCTATCTAGTTGTAACAACATAAACATTCAGGCTACCTGGACCTGTGTTAAGGGTTGGGGGGACTTTTCTTGATAACCAAGTTCTATTTTGATGCTTTTTGATGCATTCTCACTAAGGCAAAGAACATGCTTCAATCATTGAAAACATTTCTGGGAGAATAAATGTTTTATAATTGTGATGTAAAATGATTTACTATCTGTCGCTCAAGGCTTACCACTAGATTCACACACACAAAGTTACTTCTCAGACCTGCATTTTTTCTGGCTGTTATGTGACGCCTATCTCACATTCTCACTCAATACGTTTATTTTCTTCACAGCAGATAACCCTGTTACATGGATTTCTCTTCAGAGGGTCAAAACACTGTATGGGTGGGCCCGGCCCCCTTGACACCAGGTCTGATAACGACTGATGAATTCCATCCCATCAGAAATACTTAAATGCCACTAAAAGAAGCTAGTACCCTTTAACAGATTTACCTGTACACCACAGTACTCTGTCAGGCCAGCACTATTGGCAGGCAAAAATGTCAGTTTTATCCACTAGATACAGTATATAGTTTGAAGATTAGTTAGTTAGCTAAACACATTTGAAGATCCCAAGGTGGTGAATGACCCTGTGCCATTTCCTTTAGCACCAACCTCAGACAAAATGTATAATTTAGGCCTTTAGCTCTTGAGTACGGCTAAATCTTAAGTGGGTTGTTCATTTTGTCAAGTATTTTCACATTGTGGGGGATAACTGGGCTTTGAAGTCTAGAAAAAAAATGAATTCCAATTCACTAAGAGAGAGAAATCTGGCAGGCTGAGAACAGAAGAAGGCGAAAAAGGGGGTTAAGTAGATCTTGAGAGGGGGGTGCCTTTGTTTTGAGGCCATTGCTGTGTTGCACCCCAAAGGAGGGAGCCTAAGGGGAGAAACATGTTACTTTCAACTCAACCCTTCTTGAAGGTTGGCTTTCATACCACATCTGAAGATCACACATGCAGCAGAGGCCTAGCTTGACTGGATACTGAATATAAAGAAGCACAAGTAGTAGGAAGCATGAACTGAACAGAATTGAATGCAGCAAAGGCCCCTAATGGAAAACACCAGCAGGATTGCACATTAATGACCTTCCGCATGTAAGGACAACCTTGTGGCTGTCAGTGAGAGGCAGAGCCAATGTCATTACTGCGATTAGCCTTTCAGATCCAAAACAAAGAGCGGACTCCAAAGAGTATGTTCTGGGTGTCTGCCACTAATTCAATTGTGAAAATTTGCAGATTGAAATTACATACTACAGCTATGCAAGCGTCTGACCTATAGGCTCCACAGTGGCACTTGCATGCAGGTAATATCCCAGACGTGGTTTTGTGTGTGGGAGAGAAATCACCTACTGTAACTGAGTTGGTTACAATGAAACACTTTTAAAAATGATAGGTGGAGGAGGTACAGGGCATAAAATAAATCATAGAATAGGTACAAGGAAACGCACGTGCACGTGCAGCATACTTCTCCCTCCTGAATGCAATTTTGTATTCTAAATATATCATCATATCTAAATGTACTGGGTAGTTCATTGAAATGTTCCCAAAATGCTGCGGCAGCAAAACAGGAAATTGAATTTTTGCAGCAGGCAGTCAGAACAGCATATTTTGCTTTTGATGTCAGTGACTTTGACTGTTAGTCAGAGTTTATTTATAGAAAAGTAGGTAAACAAACAGAGGTTTTCTGAGCAAAGTCAAAGGGCCTGATAATACCTGCTTTTATAACAGAACGACCTTAATCATAATGTAATCACTGAGTTAAAATTATATTCTGACTCACCCGATGTAAAAGTATGTATGTCTACGGTCCTTTAGCAGACTACACCTTTGGGACAACAGCCCAGCCATCACAAACTCAGAGTGCATGAGTGCATTATCATGTCCATGCTGGTATTTGGGCACTAGAGGTTTTATGTTGTTGTTAAGGACTAAGTGGAGGTTTGTATTGCATGACTTCATGTACAGGATAGTAAGATGTGTTGACCCTATCTCAAAATCTCTGCAATGAGGAGTTGAACAACATAGCTGATAGGAAAAACGGTCATATCTACAACAATAGGACTCAGGATGAAAAATATTTTCTCCAGTCTCAATACATATCTGACCTTTAAACTCTAAGTGCTGCAGTACTATAATCCGTTATCCTCAGTAATGGTGCAACTATTGTTTCAGTTATAACAGTAAGATAAGATGAGATAAACCTTTTTTGACCCCCAAAGGGAGAACTCGGTTGCAGCAGCACCAAGACAGCAATACTACAGATTAGAGAAAGTCGATGAAATAATAAAAAGAGGTTCATAAAAAAATATCTTAAATAAGAATATAATACAAAAAGTAGAAAACTATACAAGAGTATATGGAAACAAAAACTGCAGTGAAAAGGGAAGACATAACATCCCTCATATCTATTCATTACCATTCAAAACTAACAAACTGTTTAGTTTACACAACAAAAAACAGTACCTTTCTAGCACCAGTTCCCAGATCACAAAGCTCAGTTGCTAATTGCTACATTTTACATTTTAATTCAACATTTGATTGCATTCCATTTTGCCACTACTCGCTTTTTATCGAGCTTCAAAGTTCATTTTGAACGATTACTTTCCTAACCAAAAGCAATGCAAAGCAGGGGCACTAGCTCACTATAACTCTAGCTATGCTTAGATTAGCCAGCTAGCTGTAACTTTGCTACAGGGCATGAATTTGTCGTTGTTGCTTCGTCACATTAGCTGTTCAAATAATTCGCAAGGGCAGACTGGTTTGTATCACGGAACCAAAATCCAATTCAAATGTATGGGGATGCTGACTGCAGTCCCCTTAACAACCACTGGTGTTATTTAAAACCAAGATGTTGTGAAAGGAAACAAAAGTCAATCTTCAACAGATTCAGGAACAACCACAGCCTCTGCTTGGTCAGTCTCCATTGGTAGGACAGCAGCCTAAGCCCACTGTGTGCTGTGTGGAGGAATGGACCATGGAACTCAGTAAAGCTAGTCCTCTCCAAAGACTTAATGGAGGAATAATCTCCCTCTGTACAGCAGACCAGGAGGCAACTGCTTGGCTCAATGACTTTTGCTAAATAAATACCAGCTGAAGGCAACAGTGCCTCTATGAGCTCCTTCAGCATCTGGCCCACATGTCTTTATTCTTATTTATTTTTGTAATCAATCTCAGACAAGGACAGATGAGGAAACAGACACAGGAACATTTCCATGAACTCTCGAATTTCTGATCCATCTTGAGATTAACTCCGAATCTTGCCCCACGGTGAGAGACTCGGACTCAGTTACTCTTGTGGTGCCGTCAAACAAAACGAAGGGTACAATTTGAAGCTGTTGCCCTGCAGAAAGCCAAAGGATTTGCTTCTTGAAATAAACAGTGTCAAAGAAACAGATAGATGTGGCAGGATAACCTTGTGGATCAAGTCAGCGAAATAGAGGATAATGTTGCTTTTTCTTGTTTCGCATAATAGTACCAAGTCTGAAATGCTCTGAAACCGTGACAGCAAAAAATTATCAAATAAGAAAACAATTATTATGTTATAACGTCTAATTACGAGTCCAATGAATGTGTTGGATAAGTGGTTCCATTGCCTTTAAAACACTGTAATGTATTTACTTACTTTTCCTTTTTCTTTTTAGATTAATCATGTTTGTACTCTGTCTATATAGAATTGACAAAAAATATACATGTGAATCATTTATAAGCCTCTTAGATCATGATTATAAGATTATCACCAAATTATTAGCAAAACGACTGGAAATTATTTTACCTAAACTAATTAGTCCTGATCAAACAGGTTTTGTCAAGGGCAGATATTCTTCTGATAATATAAGGAGACTTTTGAATATTATAAACCATTTGGACACCTGTCAGAGGCCTTCTCTGCTTCTTTCTTTAGATGCCGAGAAGGCGTTTGACAGGGTAGAGTGGAATTTTCTTTTTGCTGTCTTGAACAGATTGAATATGGGCTCTCGGTTCATAGAGTGGGTCAAATCAATTTATAAAAATCCTAAAGCAGCGGTTATCACTAACTGCAGTTCCTCAGATTTTTTTCCACTAACAAGGGGGACAAGACAGGGATGTCCACTGTCGCCTTTGCTTTTTGCTATTGTAATTGAACCACTGGCGTCATGTGTGCGAGACAACATGGGTATTAAAGGAGTGAAGATTAACGATGAACACAAAATTTCTCTGTATGCTGACGATATCATTCTTTACTTAACAGACCCAGAAAATTCAGAACCACATCTGCACGACACGATAGAGCAATTTGGAAGATACTCAGGATATAAAATTAATTTTAAGAAATCTAATGCTTGTTTCTTACATATGACGCCAACAGCAAATCTGGAAAAGTCTTGTTCTTTTAATTTGTCACCAGGTGGCTTTAAATACTTAGGAATAAATATAACACCACACCTGGATAATCTGTTTAAAGAGAATTACAATCCGCTCATTGACAAAATCAAACAGGATTTATCTAAATGGTCCACATTGCCAATATCACTGCTAGGAAGAATCAATGTCATAAAAATGAATATTCTACCGAGATGTAATTTTCTTTTTCAAATGTTACCATGCTATTTATCCGCTGACTATTTTAAATCTCTCAATAGACATATCTCAACATTTATCTGGTGTAATAAAAAACCAAGAATCAAGTTAATTACTCTTATGAAACCAGAAACTATGGGGGGACTTGGTCTTCCTAACTTTCAACACTACTTCTGGTCAGCTCAATTAAGAAATGTACTATCATGGTCTCTGGGAAGAAAGGATTCACTATGGGTTCAGATAGAAGCCAATGTCTTTGACCCGTTGCCAGTGGAAACTCTTATATTTGTTAAAGATTTCAATAAGGTGAAGAATATGGACAAATGTTTTTACACTTTTAGCCTGGAGGGACTGTACAAAAAAAGCTCATGTTAACTCTGGTATTTCCATCTTTTCTCCTATTTTGAACAATCCGGATCTTAGCAAATATTTGTTGTCAATCGATATAAACAAATGGACGAAATCAGGTATAAAGCAATTGAAACATTTGTTTCACAAAGATATAACAATGAAATCATTTAATGATTTAAGAGCAGAATATGACATTTCAAATAAGGATTTTTTCAGATACCTGCAAATTAGGAACGTGATCCAATCAATTATTAAAAGCAATAAATTGAGACCGGGATTGTTGGAAGAGGAGGAGATATTGATGTCATCGAGCACGATCAAAGGTAAAATTAGTGAATTTAATGCAGTTTTTTCTAAAAGAGCTCAGTCATCATTTCTAACCTTAAAAAAGATCTGGGAAAAGGATTTAGGGATACAGATAGATGAAACTACTTGGCTGAACATTTGTGAAAGAACACATTTTCCATTCACAAGCAATAAAATCAAAGAAGCAAACTTTAAATTTATCAACAAATTCTACCTCACACCCATAAAGATGCATAACATTTCCAAAGAAAACTCTCCAAAATGTCCGAGATGTAAAATAAAAGAAGGAACATTTATGCATCTGTTTTGGGATTGTGATGTCTTGAAACATTTCTGGGATTCGATTCATGCTCTCACAAAAGCCGTTTTAGACATCGAAATTAGCCTAAATCCATGTTTTTTCCTGTTAAATGACATGCCAAACTTTAAACTGAACCCAAAACATTACAGAATACTAATCACAATAACATATTTTGCCAAGAAATGTATACTTTTATTCTGGAAGAATGAACGTCCCCCAACATTCAAACTTTTCATTGATCAGATAACACATTTTTTACCTCTGGAGAAAATGACATTGGAAAAATATAATCGTGGACATATTTTTCAAGCTCTGTGGTTGCCATTGTTTTCGTATTTGGAAAACATATCTGAGATATGACCAGTGATGGAATGGTGCATTCTGTGGCTATTTGTCCTGACGGCTGGAAATACGTGTTATGGTGTTGTCATTGTCTACATTGTCACTGTATTGTATAATTATTTGTATTGTATAATTATTTGTTTGTTTTACTTGTCTGGTTTTTATTTTATTTTTTATTTATTTATTTTTTGGTTCTATTTTTTCCTTTTCCTTTTTATGTTTATTTTCATGGCTCTGTTGTTTAAGTTATATTGATAAGCTTTTTTTGGTTTTGCCTGTGCGGGTATGTGTGGGTGGAGGGAGGGAGGGGGGAGTGTAGTGAGTGTACTGTGATATTACAATATAAATGAAATGGCATCGATTATTGTACACTATAATGAAATAAAAAGACTTGTACATTTTTTTTTTTTAAAAACACTGTAATGTATTTACTTACTTTTCCTTTTTCTTTTTAGATTAATCATGTTTGTACTCTGTCTATATAGAATTGACAAAAAATATACATGTGAATCATTTCCAGAGTAAAGAGAAAAACCGAGAAAAACTGAAAAAAAAACTGAAAAAAGATTCATCAGACTTTGTCGATTACGAGCCTTCTGTAAAGAATAGAGCACTGATAGAGCTATTACCCAGACGGACGCATTGCTTAAAAAATAAATGGGGGACGAATGGAACATTGGATTCATTAAATAATGACGATGATGATGAGCAACAGGGGTCAAAGACATTCACTAGTTAACGTCTGAATTCATTAGTGTCTGGAGGACTTATCTTAAAGCTATTCATCAGAGAAAAGGCCCAAGAATCAAGTTTGACATTGGCAGCATAACTTAAAAAAATAAAAAAGTTCTCTAATAAGTTTCACAGAAGGGAAACATGTTGTCAGCAGATAGGAGTGTGTCATTAAAAAGTATTATCTTAGTAATAACCACATTAGCTTAATAGCTCAATTGCATTCTAGTCTTTTTGTTGCTTTGTTTTGTGGGTTTCTTTGTAAAGATGCCTTTGCCTTTGATCGGGAGCAACTGAAATCAATTACTTCATCTTTTTTCACAATGTCTTTGACTGTTTAACATTTTCATCAGACTATGTTTAACGTAAAGCAAAGTCTGCATTAAAAACAACTTTCACTAGCTAAGACATTACATATCATATGCTTCTATCCGTACAAAAAACAAAGTGGCTTCCAGTGTGTCAGAGTCAGACCAAGAGTGTTTTAAGAACAGCTGCTCTTCTGTAAATATATGAATTGCTTAGGACCAAATTACATCTCTAAATGTCTATTACCATATTAAAACACTCTCTGCTGCTTACTTTTGGTGAGGAAGCATTTAGTAACTATTCACCAGAGAGCTGGGAATAACTTCCAGAGGATATTAAACTTGCACCAACTTTGACCACCTTACAATCCAGGTTAAAAAACGAATTTGTTCTGCTCTGCCCTTGACTGAACCTGAAATACTCATCGTAAAACATCCTGTCATCCAGTCATGTATTTATGTCTCCCTTATTAACTTTTAAATATTTCCCTTCAAAATGGCCTTTAATTTGGAATTGAATATGCTACGCTGCTCTATCTTAATGTATGATTTTAAAGCATTTGGTGAGGCAATTCTTCTTGTGTTTGAACTTTGCAATACAAATGCACCTGCCATCTCTTGCTGGATGATACATTTGGTAGAGTCACCTTTGTCTGAGTTTTCTCATTAATCTGTGGGATGTGATAAAAAGTGTCAATCAAGCAAGAGCTGTCAAGGCCAAAGAAACTCTACACGGTAAAAGTCTGCCAGAAGATGTGAGGATACACTGTACCCTCACACATGTATGGATACTAAAAACCATTTAATGAGCCTTGAAATCAATAAAAAGCTGTTTAGTTCATAAATGAAATCGCGATAAATGTAAAGGGTAATGGAGCTGCCAATTTGCTTCGGATGGAGGAATCCTTCCTGACATAAATGGAGTTAGATGATCCGGTTAGCAGGAAAAGTGTTTTCTATTTGTTCTTTTGTTACAATTTGACATAAAGCCACAGTTATTTGGTTGCTGTCAATGCAATCTGGGAGAACATCTAGGGGGGGAAATATCATGGGAAATATATGTTGGGGATGACTTTCAACAGCATTGTCCTCTCAAAAAACCATAAGAAGGTCATTTTAAGAGACACACTCATGCTATAATCTGTTTGCAAACAATACAAACCCTCATATTTACTTCATAATAAGTTTCCTCTGGGAAGAACTGATTGGAAATGCTCACCATATTCTGCTCACAGCAGTGTTTATCAGCTTTATAAAAGCATCCAATTACAAGTTTTATCGCTTGAGAACTAATGACAACAACATGCAAATACTATATTCCTCTGAGAAGTCCATATCAAATGATAGTAAATACAGTTTGGTTTAATGGGACTTTGTTGTATCCTTTGAGCATAAGAATAAACACTGAATATAAAAAAAAAAATCTGTAATTTGCTACTTCTGATTAAACATATAAAACAGTTTGACACTTCAGTTGTCTCACCATGGGTGTTCAAATAACAGTGGGAGGGAGTCACATCAGGCTAATGTGCTGTGTTGTTTCGCAGATGACAGGTATCATGGGCTAGGATTGCTACTTTGAAGGCCATTTGAAAACTCATTTGCCAGCAGGCGGTGTCAGCTGGTGGTGCTGCAAATCATGGGAATATGCAGCCGGGGGAAACATGTGATCAGAGCTGAGAGTGGCGGAGGATGAGCGGGTTGACCTTTCCCTGCTACCCACTGCACTTACTGTGGGAGGAGCCTGCTCACCACGGTGAAACTCACATTCACCTGCTCGATTTTTATATTCCAAGACAAGGTTAATCGAGCAGTTCTGCATAAAGATCGAAAAAGGGGCTGCTACCAAAAGGAGTGAGCCTTAGTACATGGGTACCTTCTCTTCATATGGTTTTTCCAAAGTCAAATAAATAAGGGAGAAGTTTCTATTTATTAAGAAGCTGCTGGCGGGTGTCTAGTAATGGTCTGGCTGATATGCCAGGCTATTGCAATGTACGGTACTGACAAAAGCATAAACATATAAAAACGACAACAACAATTCAGACAGAAATAATAATATATATTAAATAAATAGATAAAAACAAGATAAAAGAGAAAACTAAAATAGTAGCATCTTGTATTAAGGTAGCATGATACAGAAAAGGGGGTCACTTTATTAAAAAGCTCCCATTTAAACCATTTTAATATTCAGTAATTGACTCAAAGCACTGTAAGCAAGCAAGACGTTTTGATACCCATTTTATTCAATTTCGTTTTGATCTATTCCCCCCAATAACTATCTGATGCTCTCTTTTATCTTCACTAAAGTCTGACAGACAGCGATAATTAATTGACAAACCAGCAGCCTGATGGGAATAATAGCCATCTGGGAAGAATCAATACCACAACCTCCCGTGCATCATATAGCTCTTCATCCACCAGCAGTAACAGAGCATTACCTCTACTCAAATTTACACCACTTGTCCACGATGCGTCTGTAGTGATGGTGTTGAGAAGAGGACAAGTGATGGCTTCCTGCCTCTCGGGAGGGGGATGGAGGACTTAGATGGATTGTCACAGTTGAAGTGCATGTTTATGGATCAGCTCTGACTGAGTGCTCCTTTAGAAAAGAGCCTTCGCTGCCCGATCGATGGGGTGATTATGTCATTGTTACCTTCCACTTCATTATGGATCCCTGTGAGCTGAACACGGGTAAATAAAGAAACAGCCTTTCATGCACGCTGCTGTGTGTTAATCTGCCCATGGATGTTTTCATATTCAGCGCTGCTAACAATGTGTCATCCACACCCAGACAGGAAAGAACAAATAGTTAGCGTGATGAACAACAGCTCATTAGATGTGTTGCTACAAAAGGAGCTCGGCGGAAATAGTTTGTGACAGGGACATCAAGGTGTCATCGTGTGTGTGTGCCTTACCTGTTACAGTCGACGTGCAGCAGTAGGTGGGTGGCGCTGATGGTGAGGGCGATCTTGTGCCACTGGCCGTCAGCGAGGCGGTAGGGGAAGGACTCGGAGCGCGGCTTGCCTTTGAAGCGGTAGTGGTAGCGGATCTCCTCCCTCACCCCGCTGCTCTCCAGCTCAAAGTAACTGCAGAGGAAGAGAGGGGAGGTCAGAGGTGCTCAGTTTCCTGGTTTCCAGTCTCTTTTCAAAACTCATTGAAAACTAGAGCCTGTAATGGAAATTATGATTATCAGAAAGTTTAATGCTATGATGTTATATCTAACATATAAATGATAATATTCTGCAGCGTTACATGTCAAGAGACAGTAGATCTCAGCACTCAGGAAGGTGATCAGTCACAAGGTGCCATGCGACCACACATTGGGGGATCAGTGATCTGATCATGGGTCTATTGTACTCTGATAGGGTCATGGGTCAGTTGTCTCATTACTATGCATGTATTCATTGTAACTTTATAAAAGCTCTCTCTTCAGTCTCTACAGTTTCAGAGTAGTTGCACTCGGCTGTGGAGACATTGCTCTTCATGTTGTGTGCCTCATTTGCAAAAGATTAAAAATAATCAGAAGGAAAACTCTTTGACTAGTTTATTTCAATAATTTCCACCACAAGTCTTATGAGTACAAGGTCTTGTACAAAGAAGGTTATTGACTTGAGAGATTGAAAATAAAAATCACTTGTATTTTCTGCTGTTATTAGGCCCTTGGTAAAGGAAGGGCTTACGCACTGATACAAAAACATGAACATGTTGGCATACCAACCAACAAATATGCTTGTTTAAGAGGCAAGGGTCCCTTTGAAATTGCAACAAAAAATAAATTGGGATCAGAAATGTTAGATTAAAATATGCTTATGCATCAACTTTTGAGTTTTAATTCTATAATCTTGGGCTTTTTAGCTGTTCCTCAGGAACTGAATTTCAAAATAAAGTCACCGGAAACAGACGTAGGCCTATAAGGGACATTTCGAGCATCATTGCGATACACACCCACTGAACTGATTACCCAAGATCCTCAGCTTGAAGCTCGGTGATTGGATGTTTTAGCCGCAATGCACGTTGGGATATGGTGTTAATGCGATATGAAATCCGAAAAACATTTCGGAGTTTAGGATGGCCGAAGACACTACACTACCCATAATCCTCAACTATCGCTTGGGACTACAGTCCCTTTGCTTTATTTTGAAATTCAGTTCCTGAGGAACGGCTAAAAAGCCCAAGATTATAGAATTAAACGAATAAATAAAAACAAGGATAATTGTGTGTTATTGTTGAGTACATAACAGTGTGTTATTTAGAAAAGAATAACAAATTAGAAGGAAAAAAAGATACAAAAAATACAGATTTCAGTATTCTGAGGCTCTGAGTCCCATTTCTTTCCCTAACGGATGGCAAAAAAAGTCCGACATTATACGATTTAAAATAAAAACAATAATCGTGGCTTGGTATTGAGTAAGAACATGTTTTTATGAACCACACAGCTTCCGGTCTACCAAGACCCGACCGGACAAAAATAAGTGGTGCAGGCACGAAACGAGGCGTATCATATGCACGCAAAACTCGGCCTCAGAACTCAATGGGAATGGTTAGCGTATCATATGCACGCAAAATCTGACTTCTGCGTATCTATTGCACGCATTTCCAATGTGTAAAGTCGTGTCCTTTGTACGCAGACTGAAGAGAGTGGGTTGGTTATTTCATTACGCAGACGCTTTTCCGCTTGCTCTTGCCTCTGCTTACTTTTTATGCTGATTTTCCTATTCTTATTCTCTGAAAACTACGAGCAGCGGCTCCTGGACATTGACTTATCACTGGGACAGTTATTCATCGTAAATAGACGGAGGGTTTCAGCCATATTTCAACATTTTTACGACGACCTCAGTCTTACAGTAGCGTGGCCTAGCAACAGCTAAAGCCTGGTAGGCTACTGCATGCTATTTAGCTTAAGCTAGTTGGTAGCAAAATGCCTCTGTTCTCTACAGATTACTTCCACATACTTCTACAGAAGATGGCTGTGTTGGAAATGAAAATGCAACGGTTGGAAGTTAACGTGGAAGTGAATGGACTATGTTGTGGGAATAACACCCATACTTGCCAACCTTGAGACCTCAGAAATCGGGAGCATTTCCAAAACCACCGCGGGGGGGGGGGTGCTAGTGGATCGCCGGAGCTGTATTAGATTAACATTAACATGCTTATTGTAGTTGTAAGTGCGCTACCATGGAAACCAAACAATGGTGTAGCTGTATTAAAGTCCGAGTGGAAACAGTCCTGAGTAAATCTGATTTTGTCAGAAATCGGGAGAAATGCGGGAGAAATATGACCCCGGGAGGAAACCGGGAGAGGGCAATGAAATCGGGAGTCTCCCGCGAAAATCGGGAGGGTTGGCAAGTATGATAACACCACTTTATCAGTGTTGCAAAATAATGGAAAAGGGTATGCTAACTCACAGCTAGTTAGCAGCTACAAGGTTTCCAAGGAACAGGAGGGCTGTGTACTGGGTAATAAATCTACAAGTGGTAGTCCTCCCTGGAACTCTCTGGGTGCAAAGCCTAAGAGTAAATCATTTCCATGGGATTTGGGAGGACGAATAACAGGCAGAGCCCAGCGCTCTGAAATCTGTGATGCGAATGTCTGTTGGAAACTGTCAGCTCTCGAAATGCGGAGGTGTTCATCAGTGGCCCTCTACCGCCAGTCAGAAGAGGAGTGGAGAGATTCAGCAGACTGTTTGCACTGAACACATGGCTTTCAGCTGCCTGTAGTGACCATTCTGTCCATTTTATTGACAATTTTAACTTGTTCTGGGATCGCAGACATCTTTTTAAGGCAGATGGAGTTTGCCTGAACAAGTCAGGAGTGAAATTGTTTATCTCTAACATATTCAACCGCCTGCATCAGCAATCAGTTCCCTCTGCCAAGGACAAGCGGCAAGAGGAATCAAAACAGGAGAAAGACACAACACATCGCGCAGAAAACCCTGAAGAAGTATCACTGCACCCGCCTGAGGAATGTTCTGATTATGGGAGACCTATGACACAAATGGAGGAGTCTCCACTGCCCGTCACCCCCCCTGTCAACGCCTTTGAGGATACTCTTCATTCATCCCCCAGCTCTCTCTACTCTCCGCTCACCCTTTCACCCTTTCACCCTCCCCCCTGGAGTTCGATGACCGCATGAAGGCGATATGCAGGGTTGGCAGCATGTCCTTTACCCCCGCCCCTCAACGACGCCCACCAAAATCACCGAAGACAAGCCTACGTCAACCACCTGCCCCCCCTGGCAGCATGTCCTTTACCCCCGCCCTTCCACAACGCCCACCAAAATCACCGAAGCAGAGACGCGCACCATCTCCCCCGTCTTCATCACCGTGCCTACGTCAACCACCTCCCCTCCCTTCAAGAAAGCATCTGCAGTCTCCGAAGCCTGATAAGGATGTGTGTGTACAAAACGCAACAAACTCTTTCTGATATGTGCTGGGTCCAGGCTCAAGGGCATATGGCACTCTCAACTCTTTCCAGCACATGCCGGGGCCCTGCCTGCCAGTAGCTTTGCCGATATCTGTGTTGATAGGTAATAGATTAAGAGCGGTAAATCAGCTTAGAAACAGGA
Source organism: Trematomus bernacchii (assembly GCF_902827165.1). Taxonomy (NCBI): domain Eukaryota; kingdom Metazoa; phylum Chordata; class Actinopteri; order Perciformes; family Nototheniidae; genus Trematomus; species Trematomus bernacchii. The sequence continues at coordinate 19,768,574 of NW_022987973.1, forward strand.
AGTGCTCAAACGTTTGTGTGAGGTTATCAAATTTAGCAGTGATTCCATGTCAGCCACAGCTTGTCACAAATGTTTTTACTGATAGTGTATTTAACAAACTTAAACTAGCTTTATTAAATGTCAGGTCTTTGGCAGGAAAAACATTTTTAATCAATGATTTTATCACTGAGCACAATGTCGATTTTATGTTTTTAACGGAAACTTGGATTGAACAAAATAACAGTGCAGCTGTTCTTATCGAATCAACCCCTCCCAACTTTAGATTTATGAGTCAGGAAAGAATGCATAAGAAAGGGGGTGGAGTTGCTATTTTGTTCAATGATTCCATTCAATGCAGGAAGACATCTTATGGGGACTTTGCTTCTTTTGAATATGTGGCCCTTCAGCTGAAATGCTCCTCTCGAGCTCTGTTCCTAAATATCTATAGACCACCCAAATACTGTGCAAGCTTTTTTGATGATTTTACTGAACTGCTGTCTATAGTGTGTATTGACTTTGACCGTCTAGTCATTGTTGGTGATTTTAACATCCATGTTGACAACCCCCAGGACAGAGGGGCTAAATAACTGTTTTGTGTTCTTGATAACTATGGACTGACTCAGCATGTGGCGGAGCCCACGCACAATAAGGGGCACACTCTGGACTTAATTATCTCAAAGGGTCTGAATATCTCAAAGGTTGTGGTGACTGATGTTGCACTCTCTGATCATTCCTGTGTTTTCTTTGAGAGCTCTATTTCTGTTCACAAAAATGTTCAGAAAGAGGTAACCACAAAGCGATATTTAACTGAAAATACTAGGGAAATGTTTACTCATAATTTTTCATCCACACTCTCCCCTGCTAACATCTCAGTAAATGAGCTAGTAGATCATTTTAATTCAAAAATTAAAAATGTTATAGATACCATTGCTCCAACTACGGTAAAGGAAGTGATTGGCAAGAAAATATCTCCATGTCGAAAAGCTTAACGTAGGTGGCGAAAAAACAAATCTCCAGGTTCACTTTGAAATCTATAAAGAGAGACTTGGCCTTTATAATTTGGAATTGAAAAACGCACGACAGTCTTTCTTCTCTGACATCATTACCAAAAACAAAAACAACGCACGTGCCTTGTTTGCTACCGTCGACAGACTAACTAACCCCCCAGTGTCAGTAGCCTCTGAATTTCTATCCACCAGGGCGTGCAATGATTTTGCCTCCTTCTTCACTGACAAAATTCAGAAAATTAGACAAGCAGTCAGTGCCTCTGCATCAGGTACAGCAAATGTGTTGTCCCTATGTCCACCTAATATCAATTCAAACACCATGACACAATTCCATCAGATTAATGGTAAAAACTTAGAGGACATTATTCAACTTCTGAAATCCTCCTCCTGCTGCCTTGATATTATTCCAACAGGATTTTTCAAAGATGTTTTTCCTTGCATGGCCTCAGATCTACTTCATATAGTAAACACATCTCTTCACTCAGGTATTTTTCCAGAGGCCCTGAAAACTGCAGTCATTAAACCGCTCTTAAAAAAGAATAATCTAGATGCTTCAGTAATGAACAATTACAGGCCAATATCAAACCTGCCATTTCTAGGTAAAATCATTGAAAAAGTTGTATTTCAACAGTAACTTCTTGCATTTAAATAACTGTTTGGATGTGTTCCAGTCAGGATTTCGTCCAAACCACAGCACTGAGACTGCTCTTGTAAAGGTCTTCAATGACATCCACTTAAACACAGACAGTGGTAGAACTTCAGTGTTAGTATTATTAGATCTCAGTGCTGCGTTTGACACTGTTGACCACAACATATTACTAGACCGACTAGAAAACTGGGTGGGACTTTCGGCAACAGTTCTAAATTGGTTTGAGTCCTACTTAAAGGACAGAAAAAACTTTGTTTCTATAGGTAAATACACATCTGAGTTGACAAATATGACATGTGGGGTACCTCAAGGCTCCATCTTGGGGCCTCTTCTCTTTAACATCTACATGCTACCACTGGCTCAGATAATGAAAAACAACAAAATAAGTTACCATAGCTATGCGGATGACACACACATTTACGTAACAATTTCACCAGGAGATTATGCTCCAATTCAAACACTGAGTAAGTGCATTGAACAAATCAATGACTGGATGTGTCAGAACTTTCTCCAATTAAACAAAAATAAAACTGAGGTAATGGTTTTTGGAGCCAAGGCAGAACGTATAAAAGTTAGCGCTGAGCTTCAGTCTGCAATGTTCAAAACAACAGATAAAGTCAGAAATCTAGGTGTAGTCATGGACTCTGACCTGAGTTTCAACAGCCACATTAAAACAGTTACTAAATCAGCCTACTATCACCTAAAGAACATATCTAGGATTAAAAGACTAATGTCACAGCAGGATTTGGAAAAACTTGTCCATGCTTTTATCTTCAGTAGACTCGACTACTGTAATGGTGTCTTTACAGGTCTCACAAAAAAATCTATTAGAAAGCTGCAGCTAATTCAGAACGCCGCTGCTCGAGTCCTCACTAACACTAAGAAAGTGGATCACATCACTCCTGTTCTGAAGTCCTTACACTGGCTTCCTGTGTGTCAAAGAATAGATTTCAAAATACTGCTGCTGGTTTATAAAGCTTTGAATGGTTTAGGCCCAAAATACATGTCTGACCTACTGCTAAATTATGAACCATCCAGATCTCTCAGGTCTTCAGGGACTGGTCAGCTTTCTGTCCCCAGAGTCAGAACTAAACATGGAGAAGCAGCATTCAGTTATTATGCTCCAAATATCTGGAACAAACTCCCAGAAACCTGCAGGTCCGCTGCAACTCTTACTACTTTTAAATCCAGGCTGAAGACTTTTCTTTTTGCCGCTGCTTTTAATTGAACTATTCACATCTTAAACAGCACTGTAACTTTTAACTTTTATCCATGTATTTTTTCTTTTAATGTTTATTTTATTATCTTTTCTTTTTAATGACTGATTTTAAATGCCATTTTCATAATGTCTTCCATTTTTGTAAAGCACTTTGAATTGCCTTGTGTTGAAAGGTGCTATATAAATAAACTTGCCTTGCCTTGCCTTACCCAGCTGACAAACTATCAACATGTGTGTACACATGAAGCACAGATTTGATACTTCATCAAACAGGTAGTGAGGGGATTGCTCTGTGTCAGCCTGCCAAACTGAAAAAAAATATATATTTCTGTCTCAGTTTCACCTGCTATTCTCCCTTATCGTTGTGACTGCAGGCGTTCGACCGGCACCACGGGCCCTCTCCTCTCCTCCCTCATCAGCCACGCTAAATTAAGAGCCAGCCAGCCAGAGAAGGCGGCAGCCGGGAGCCGCAGGCAACCAGTCATGACATTTCAGCTTCCCTGAGGCTGAAAATGACCCTAACACAGGGACTCCTGGCCCCTCTCACACATAAACACACACAATATACAGTGTGTGACACAGCTTTCCAATATATAGTCCAAACCTAGCCTATATAAAACACACACAGGCTCTCGCACACACACATAGGGATCAGGCCCATCCTATTCCAAAGCTCAACAGCTCTCATGCATATTTATGGAAAGGGAGAGTGGACCCACTCCAGAGAATATCAATGGCGGCTGTGAGGAAGCAGATTTTTTCCAGCTTTTTGTTTGGATAAAATATACAGTATATATAGAATGTGCACACTGACCAAGTACACATTTTAGAAAGTATGTGACAATGTAAGAAATACAGTACATACCTAGTTATGAGACATAACAGGATTTTTTAAAGAGGTGTACAGACATGTCATTTTCTGCATGTTTGATTGATCTGTATCCAGAAGGAAGACAGGAAGTGGGCCATGTTTATACAAAATGTGTTGAATGTATTTGCATTAATTTGAACTGTTAGAAATATTTCCACATTCTCACACTTTTCATTCATCATCTTCCTTCTTCTCTTTTTATTGTTAACTGAATAAGGCTGAACATGAGCTGTCTGAACCTGGGGGACATTGAATAAGGGACATTTATATGGGATTTTGATTGTTGTTTTCTTTTATTTACGTTATTTAAATTAGACAGCCAGCTTAAAAACAACAGGTTTTACGCTTTTATTTACTTGCGGGGCTTTCAAATAAATCTATCTGGGCATAGTTAGCTGACTGTTAACTGTTAACTGACTGGCTTGTGGCATTACAGAATATAGCTAACACTATTCAATAATGTCTAGTGAATAAAATGACTAGGGAATACAAATCAAAGTCATATAATGCAAAAAGAATAGGTGTTTTTTTATATATTAGTGATGGTATTATTGCATTCATTAAAGTAAGGCTGAGATCTGTGAATGCAGCGATACATTGCAGCAAAAATATAAAACAAAAAAAGTTGTTGAAAGAAAACTGTTTGCCAGATTACCAAAACTCCTCGTTTAAAACATAAGTCATTATTCCCTCATTAACAGGGAAACTGTGAGGGCCCAACCACGGCAAGCACAGTAGGTCAAAGATGAAGCAAAGCTGTTCGCTGTGAACTGAAATGGTGGTTTGGGTTATATTTTTATCGTTTGCCTTCAATTTTCTCTTCTAATGAAAGCTTTAGTGCTTGTGTTGCCTACATAATACAATAATATGAACAAACAATTGTTCAGAGAGAAGACAAAGGAAAAAGGTGGAGGGGGCATCTTGTTGTTGGTTTGAGATTTCAAGAAGTTCAAACCTTTCCACAGAGCTAATGACGGACCATCAGCCCCCAACACAGCCAGCTGTGTTAATACTAAAACAAGCATCACACAGTAAATGAACAAGCATCAGGGAAGTGTTTTTCCACAACATTAAATTGCATTTGCATGCACCGAGCACTGGCTACCTGCATGTGTGGAAGAGAGAGAAGTACAGTCAGTATGGGTATGGCTGGCCAGTCTTTGTACAGCATGTCATCACTCTGAAATTAAATGAATACATCACTCTATGGCGACGCCGAGCAGCGTCTGACAGCCCGTCTCTCCGCCGTGCTGCAGGAGACAGAGCCTCTTGTCAGCTGGAGAAGAATCATTTGCATCGAGCGAGGAGTAAAGCGAGAACGAGGACTCTCTAGTTTCGCCCTCTCCCACTGATTCCAGCCTCCTCCAGAGGGTGGAATCACTGAACGAGCCGAAAACACCGTTATTCTGATTTGACTCATGAAATAATCATCAAAGGCATTAACTCCACTTCACAGTAAGCGCTTATTCTATGAAGCATTTAGTGGTAGCTATTGTATCCCTGCATTACAGCATATTTAATGAGGGGGAATAATCTGTTGGCAGGCAGGCCATTTGTTACTAATTGTGTAGCCCGACTGACACTCAAAATGACATATCTGTTTTGGTGCTTTCTCTGTACGGAATAAAAAAACAATGAGCCTTATCACCATTTTAAGGACTTGCTTTTCATCAAAATGCTTACAGAACCAGCATTTAAAAGAGCCATTTTGTTGTGGACCAATCCTAACTTCAATGTGATCAGCAGCTTTCGAAAAAAATTAACAAATCATTTTGCATATCAAAGACAAGAGACAATGTTGGATTGAGGGAGACTGCCACTTGATGGACTATACTATTTTCCTTAACAAATATGCACTTGAAAAGAAGATGTGCATGAATGAGCACGAAGAGATAGAAGTGAGAACATTAAGCTGATTTAACCAAATAGCTGCTAGTGAACAATAAGCATCAGACAACGGATAATGGGAAAGGCTCTTATGGACGCATTGCTTATGTCCACAACATTTGGACAAGAAACTCTGCACTTCTAAGCCAATTGCTAAGCCAATATAGATGCAATCAGTCTAAGACTGTCTGCCTGTCAAAGCAAAGCTCCTGAATTGGGCCACAGCTTTAGATTTCCTACTAATTTCTATTTAACAACAAATGCAAGTTTTCCTTTAAGACTACATATTAAACATCACTGCTATATTGTCTCTTAAGGCTCCAGCATGGTGGAAAAAGCATTTGCCAAATACATCTAATGCAATGTCATACTGTATTTTATAGGGAAATGTGAGGAGTTTCTCGGCACAATGTAACATGAAACCGACTTGCTGTGAGCCATACATTTGTGCACCCTTCAACTACAGATATGGTGATTTTGCAGGTGAAAAATTGGATTTCCTGCTTCACGACTATCATAAATTCAAATAGAGATACCTTGAATTGATTATTTTTTTCGTCAAAAACACTCCCGGTGACATGGTGACATGGCAATTCAACAATAAATCCTGCATGTTCACAGCTATGTTCTAATGTAACAGCAGTCTTTCTCATTAGCTGCACACCATAAGAAATACATATCTAATTGTGTGACTTTTCACAAGCAATGAACTTATCACCAGTGATGACAACATTATTAACATACGAAGGAGACGTAATGCTCATGCTAATAGTTCCCCACATTTTCCTCACTGTACTATAAATGTGCTGGGAGCAGAGGACATGGTTCAAACTGCTGAGTCATAAATAAACAGGCACAGGAAGGGTTGCAGGCTGTGACTCGGTGTGAAGATTGTCAGTTGTGTAAGGGTCTCAGGAAAGTGGTGACAGCTCTGGGAAAAAAGCTGGAGAGGTGACTAGTGGTCTTCATCAAAATGCACTTGCATCTAGAAAAGTCTCTGAAAGAAAGGGCTGACCAAGAGTGCTGGGTTGGCTGTAAATCATCCTGTCCTTTTTCTTCAGCCAAGGTGTCGAGCAGCTATTCCACGGAGGACAGCTGACAGACAATTATCTGCTCAATGGGGAGGTCACCACTCTGGAGCTTGTCCGTGGAACGGGAGGGGGAGGAGGGGAAGGACAGATACCGCGATGGGAAAACCCACCAATGCCTTTAGTTACTGACCTGGAAAATGGGGCCAGGATTGGTTGTGAGGTATTGCGCTTCAGATCCGTGATGGGAGTTTCTGGATTTGGCAGATTATCTCATCGGATGGTGGTGGAAAATAGGTGTAACTTTAATTTATAGATCAACTGGAAGTCTTGAGCAGGAGCAAATGATTTGTTGTGAACACAGACTGCCTCAGGTTCCTGGTGATGAGGTGAATCAGGGCAGTGATGCCCCCAGGTTTAAACAGTTGATGGATACGCCAGAGAGGGTGGAATTACAGGGTGCAGAGGAGTAAATAAAATAAATCCACATGGGTGCTTCTTCACAAAATCAAAGGTACGGCTCAGGAATACATCTCCGGGCATTTTTAACCCTGGTATTCCTGAAGAGTTGAGCTATTTATTGAGTTGAGATACTATGGGATTGTGAATCAATGATCAACATGGGCCAAGGCAATTGTTCTTTAATGACCATGGGAGCTTGCCCCGTAAGAGACAAGGGGTAGCATACGTATTCAGATCCGTTACTTAAGAAAAACCACACTGGAAATATGGAAAGTAAATGCATCTGCGGCAATTCGGTTGGAGAGGATGTGAACGATTTCTTTTTTTTTAAGGGTTCCGACAAATGACTGAATCTTCAGTCAATTTTGATTTTAAGATATTTGTCCATAATTTGAAGTATAAAACGGAAGAATTGTGGTATTAAACATCCCAATGTTGTTTAGGAGATCTGATATGCCATAAAGCTTTTTTCTGCTGTTTTTTTATTTTTGATGACGAGGGCAGCTGAGAGGCTGGTGAAGGTCTCAGGGGTCTGACTGCTGGACAAGTGAGGGAGGTCTGGTAGTCTCAGGATTGTCAGGGGGATCCTGTCATTCAAACTGAAAGCAAACACAGCAGAGGTTTCCAGGAGCTGTGGGCAGGATGAGTCTAAGGTTGCTCTGTTGTTGCTAGCGAGCAGAACAAATCCTTTGTCGTGCTGTGTGAGTGCTGCAGCGGCATGTGGCTGGTATTGTTTTCACCTTGTGCGTCTGTGTGGGTTATTATTGAAAAATGTGCTCCTGGAGACACCTATGATTTCAGGAACTACCACAGAAGTTGTTTGAAGTGTACAGGATGTTAAAGATGGGGTCCGAGGAAGGGCGCAAAAGTAGTGGGATTAGCTGCTATTAACTTTAAGTCCCTGGTTTGATATTCTGTTGTGGTGTAGTCCTATCGCAAGATGGTTTTCTAATTTATTTTTCTTTATTTTTGGCTTGATGTTCATCAGGGTTCTATATAGGTTATTTTAGCTGAGCTAGAGCTTCTATTCCGATTCATGTGTTTATTTTTTTTGAAGGAAGCCTCAGATAAATGGAAGCAGCAACTGTCAAACCAAATGCTTATGTCAACTATCTTGAGCATATGGGGCGAAGCCTGCGAGCTAGTTCAGGCAGTCAACTCGAGCACCAATGATACATTAACACGTGACGCACCTCCTCCCTCTTACAACCAACCAAACACATTCTCCTAAACATGCCGCTCTATTTAAGCTGCCAGGTCTTCCTGCCTCTCCTCGCTATGCTGCCACTGCTGTGTTCACTTGCTATTGCTATGTTCATGTTCCTGCTTATTCACATCGCTGCTGCTCTACACAGTCCTCCATGATATTTTCAGGTTACCTGCTGGTGCTGTTCTTTGCACATGTGTCTCGCTATCTCCGACTCTGGAAGCAAATCATCATCCACGGGGGAAGAAGCCTGCCTCATATCCGAAACATAGGCTAGCTCAGAGCATGGCTCAGACGCCGCTGGAATGAGCCGCAGCTCCCGGAACGACTGGCCGGGTGTCAGGATGAGTCTAAGGTTGCTCTGTTGTTGCTAGCGAGCAGAAGCGAGCAGTGTCCTCAACCACGAGGAGCCTTTTTCCTTCCGGCCAAGAGAAAGGCCCGAGTTGTACGCCAAACTCAAACTATATGCTGCTTATAATAAACATATTAAGAAACACGTGAGTTGTCTGACTGAACTAAGAGAATTTAGATGTGCCCCAGGGCTTTTATTTTCTATCGGCAAATTGCATCATCTGAATGATCCAGGTTGGCCTGTCAAGCTAAATCTACCATTTGTTGCTTGGGAATTCATGAATACTGTATTTTAGAGGTCCATTGTACCCAAAAAGTAGTTGATAAATCACAGGAAATATATACTTATTTCACCAAAAAACAATGATCAGTTATCGTTGAAAAGGTCTAAAATACAACCAGTTAATGGTTCACTTATGTTGGCTGGGGCCCACCTACTCTCTCATAGTCTCATGTAATAAATCTGACTAAACCCAGCAGGCTTGACTGAGCTGGAGATACTGTTTGACTGGAGTAACCCCCAACACTGGAGGCACTGCCACTACTTTAATACTATACTGTGCTTAAATCGCTAATGAACAATAAGTCTATAACACTGCACAATGTCGACTTTCATTACAAAAAAATAATGTAATGGTAAGTAGCCAGTTAAAAGTTGGAACATCTTGCAGTTTAAGAGTTAGATATTGTAATCAAGAGTAGGTGGAGTCACCTATTACAACTGGACTCACATTCATCAAATGGACAAAAACACAACTCCGACTGATATCCTAGATTACTGTGTGTCTCCTGGATGTGAACATAGGCAATGATGTTGCTGTTATGTTAGTCAAAGCAACTTGATAAAGTTGTCACTGTGGGTTTGCCACCTGTTATTGGTGGAAAAACTAAGTGTACGTTAAGTCCTGTTAACCGTAATGTTATCAATGGTCTGCAATGATATGATAGTACACAGAAATTCTAAAGAAGATTCTGAGAAATATAGAGAATCATTGTAAGTCAGATTTAGTAGTTGTTTTTTCTTGAAGAAAATACTACCAAAGAATATCCAGGGAGTTCAGAGTGGAAACTGGAATATGTCTGAGGTGAGAGGTGCAGCCATACTCCATGGGGGAGATCAGGAGTTCAGGATAGAAGCCAGAAGGTTTCCTGTCTCTAAGATTCACACAAATCCTATCCATGGCAAAACACATTTTGAAAAATTCGGCAGAAGAAAATGAAGTAAAAAATAAACAGACAGATCAGTGATTCAATATGCAGCCAGACACAACAAAGAACAGGCCATTTTATTACATTTTAACCACTAAATGATGTTACAAATAGACGTGATTATGTTAAGAATTATGAAAGTACAAACTCTTATGGCATTCTGTCGAGTTTTCATTTTAAATACGTGTTGTTCCTGTGCTCATGTGCAAATATTGCAGCGTGGCAGATATTGACTGCTTCAAACTTCTCCCTGCTTACTCGCCAGTATTCACAAACTTTCCACACAAAGTCTGATTTAACAAGTCCCTTTCCTCCATCCCTCAGTGTGTTTCAATTTACACCTCATGTTGACTTCAGGTCAGCATGTTTCCTTGAAAGAGAAGAACCTGTAAGTGCTTATAGACAGGTATGTCGAGTGACAAAAGGGCACGCCGATGAACAGAGCAGCTGGAAGAGCTGGCTGAGCATCTGAGTTGTCTAAGTACTCAGGTGCATTGGAACGCTGGGCTTTGAGTTAGTTCATCACAGAGCTACTGCCACTTGCTGACAATAAGAGTGTTACTTGGCTCAAGAAAACTGCTGGCTATGCAGAAGCAGGCTTCTTTTGTTCTATTCAGCCTAGTGGAGCAGCCTTCCTTTCCATTCCCCAGTGCCGGGCACAAGAAGAAGAAAAAAAATGAGGTTTCTTCTGCTTTTGCAGCGGGTACCCAGAAATGCCTGCATTCAAAAGACGTTTTCACTTTGAGGATGAGGAGTGCGGAGGACGAGAGGAGGGAGGAGAGGAGGATATTATCATATTGAAGAAGCAGAGCTGGCAGAGGAGGTGGGAGGGAAGAGAGGACGGTTTGATTGTGCTGAGAGAAAGATGAAGAAGTAAAAAGAGACACAGAAGGAATGTATGATTGGATTTGGCCGAACGGTGGAGCTAGCTTTCTGTTAGCTGGGTGAATGGGAGGCCTGTGCTATAATGGGAAAGAATGGGCAGCGGTGGAGGGCTCTAATAGGGCCTTCAGAGAGGATTCAGAGGTTCAGAACAAATCCTCGGTCACAATGGAGCACAGGTCTCCACCGAGCCAGGCAAGGCTCTGTCCATCCCGACAAATGTAATTACCCTCACAGTGTGGCACCAACAGCTTGACTCAAAATGTCCTCAGCCTGCTGCTTCTTGGCTTCTAGGCTACATTTGCCTCACAATATATCCTTAGTCAACAATATAGAATATGTGAAGGAAAAGGATGGCTTTAGAAAACAAGTAACTGAATAGAGGTCTATTCTGTTATAAGTAGGAAATAAATGTCTGAATATTCAGTCTATGTTTCATTGATAAATGTCTTCAGTTAACCAACATAACATGAACTAAAGCATTTTCTTCTTACCCCTATGGTGTCTGTCCATCCAGATAGTTTTTGTTGTGTTTATGTTGTGTTGAGATTTTGAAATGTAAATGTTTTCGAACTCATGTTTCTTTCCAGAAACAGTATTCCAATATTTTGGATTATCTACTGATCTCAATGTGAACAGACATTGTTATGTCACAGCAAATGCTCTTAAGCAGAAGGGTATGGTGGATAAATTGATCAAGAAACCTGCACTGGAAGACAATTGTAAACTTTATTTTTGCCTATACCAAAGCATGAACACAATTTTTCTCTGAAATAGTACTTACCTAATATTATGTTACTTAAAGGTAGGGTAGGTAAGTTTGAGAAACCGGCTCGAGATACACTTTTTGTTATATTCCATGGAATGCTCTTAACATCCCGATAGCAATGAATATCTTAAATGCTTTGACAAAAAATCCATAAAAAAATGTCATCTGTGGAAGCCGTAGTACTGTAAAAAGCACGACCAATCATTTTAGCCGGCCCGGCTAAAATAACTGGATGGCCTACCTGCCTGTCAGCCTTCCATCTCGTGCACAAACTTATCTCGTGCCCTCATTGGTCATGTGCGCGTTCGTGTGTGTTGGAGGAGGGGCTCTGTAAGGAAGTGGCAGATCTTCTCCGGTTGTGTATTTTCAAATTAGAGCGATCTCGAGCTGGTTTCTCCAAAATTACCTACCCTACCTTTAACCTTACACACATTGATGGCAGATCAGAAAAAAAACGCCTTTTGGAAGGCACTGACAAACATCGCCTGGCAGAGGTCCTCAGGTATTGACACATTTACTCTACTCTGAAATGCATTTATATTATTTCCCTATATAATGTGTCTGTGTTTAATATATGTATTTGTATGTCTAAACTGATCAAATAAATATGATAGACCATTTAGCAATAAGGGTTAGATCAATATGATTTTGAGGATTTTTGGTTAATGTTAGGTTTGTTTGTGCTTGTAATGTTTCTGTATAATACATGAACTATGTAAAATAAAAATCAGTATTGATATATGTAGTGTAAATACTTTATATTTAATGTCTGGACCCTTATTCTCTAGCCTCCTATAGCTTATCAGGGTTTCCCATTTCACACGTCTCCATTATGTCTTATGATTGTATTTGTATTGAAACTTGTGAATTGGATCAGATTGACCTCATATTGCTTATTTTTTTAATTTATGAGATAGCATGTGTTTTTTTTGTTAGAGTTGGAGGACTTATTGCTCATAATACTGCTCTGTCTGAGTATGGCCGAGTGCCTGTAATGCAACATTTGCTTAGTCGGAGCACTCCTCCGAGCTACATGCTGGATGGTGCATGTCATTGCGCCTGAAAGAAAAGGACCGTACAGCACACAGTTATCCAGATCCATTACGCCTCGCTGTTGTTTAGCCACCCTGCTGTGTGGCAAATATGCCAGCAGGTTACATAAGAAAGAAAGGGGCATGTACACTAACAGAGAGACGGAAAGGGTACTTAAAAATAAACTCTCAGGGTCACCTCAAAAGCACAGCAGGGGCCAACACATTTCTCTTCAAGTGTGGATCATAAAGTGTTTGTGCACAGGCATGTACATACCAGTTGAGATGCTTTACTTACATAAAAGTATCAATACAACAAATACAATAAAAGTAAGCTTCAAAACTTGACTATAGAAAAAGCATGTATTGTCTGCAAAATCGACTTTGAAGTATTGAGAACTCATAATGAAGAACAGTCATTGTCATTAATATGTTACTATATTATAACAAATGTTTAGAGATGTCGGCAGCATTTTATGTTTTACCTGCAGGGAAACCTGAACTGTTATACGGTATACTCTTGGATAGTTTATGTACAAAATATAATATGGTGATAGCAAATATGTTGTCATTTATTGATATTGGCTTGGGAACCGAAGGGTCCTCGGTTCTAGTGCCGATCAGACCAAAATAATACGGAGTGTGGAGTGCTAACTGGAGAGGTGCCAGTTCACCTCCTCGGCACTGCTGAGGTGCCCTTGAGCAAGGCACAGAACCCCTAACTGCTCCCCGGCGCCGGACAAACTGGCAGCCTGCTCGCTCAAACATTTCTCCTAACAGAAAAATGCATGTGTTTGAATATGTATTCAGACCTACTGTGTAAAGCTCCTGTCCTGTGCATTTGTGTGTATTGTACTGTGTGTTACAGCTGAGTGAACACCTGAATTTCCCCGGGATAAAAGAAAGGTTCATCTTCTACTTCTACTGTATGTAAGAAAGAGATAAATAAAGGTCTTCTTCTTCCTAATTGCTTGCTATACGTACAAATGTTGTCATTCATCTGACCTCTGCTAATTTAGTTCAAAAGCTAAAAGCTTCAGTGTTGTAGCTACTTATTTGAAGTTCTTTAACAAAAAACAGCTTTGGTCGGCGGGATAAAAAGGCATGTTTCATCAGTGCAGAGTAACTGGTTGTTTTGCTACATTTGAGAGGACTATAGTTTCCTACACTTCTGTCTCCGTCAGTCGAAAGGCCTCTGCTTCACTCTCTCAAAGTGTTTGATTATGCTTTTGTCTTGACTATAAGAAATATATATATATATGTACTGTATGTTCGCTTTGCCTGCATGTTATACAGAACTGAAGGATTTTACATTCAGAAGAGTGGAGGAAAATCAATGTCGCCTGCCCTTTAAAAACAATTCACAGTTGTATAGTTTCAGGGGGCTGTTGGTGATGGCGCTGCTGTCATTCACTGATGTCCTGCGGCCATGACATTCTGCGGCACACTTACAGCCATTGTAACAAATTCAATATGACTCCTCCAAACAGCCATGACAAGATTACCAATGTCCTGAAGAAAATATATGTTTACCTATTTCTGTAAACTGGTAGCTCATCACAGCTCAGTTGCAAAGCCATATATTATAGTTATCAGTGTAACAGCCATATTGAGAAGCTGCATGTCTGTTTATGCAGCATTCTACGATAAAGTTCAGCATTATCAACATGCTTGGTATTGCCGAGTACTTCACACACATCTTACAGCCAAAATACAAGGTTATCTCTCTGCCCCGAGCTTACAGCAGGAAACGCTCCATTATTCCACACGTAGACTTGCCCTGCCATAACACGCTGACTTACACAGGCATGGAGTAATCTAACAGTGATCTTTACTTTCCTACATCTCATCAACAGCCATCTGCAAACAGCTATGATTGAAATGAGAATTTAATTTGAAATGAGAGCGCTCGTACAGTTGTGCAGAAAAGGAGCTGAAGGCCAAAATGAAGAGGATTACGGACGGATTACCTGTGTTCCGACTCGTGGATGGAGAAAATGACTCCTGACGTGGAGGACTTCTGCTGGATGGAGGCCAAGAAGGTAAACTCACTTTTCCTCTTGAACAGCTGCACCACTTTCTCTGTGATGTGTGCAGGGGCGTGAACTGCTCTCCCAACATCTGAAGGAATAAAGTAGAAATGGAAGTTAATCGTGAGCTTGTGTAAAGTCTTTTCACAGGCGATGTGCTGTGTGCCTCCGTCTTTTGCACTTGCCAAAAGTTGGGGCATCAGATTAAGCTATCTAATCACACATGGTGAATAACTTTACGCTTTGAAAATATATCTCATCTACAGTTCTCCCTGGCAGTATGTTTGAACAGAAAAATCCTCTGTTGATGCCAACAAGTTCCACCAAACGGATGCATGTTAATTGATACTTAGTCAGTAAACATTTTCATAGACGTGTGTGCTTTCTTATACTTAAGATAACTCTGTTCCCTCTAGAGATGTTGTACTAGTTAAATCCAGCTTCTTCTGGGAAGAGCTCTGGCCCAATGTTTTGAAGTTTCTTTTTAAATGTTACTACCAGTTAAAGACAATTTTAGCCTTTAATAAATACATTGTTTATGGTCACTTTGTACTCAAAATTGCCAGGTTCTGTAAAAAGGCCAATTTTCTACAACATACACAGTCAGATAATGGGAGAGGTTGGGAAAAAAACAACAGTTTAGCCTACTGTAGATGTTGCTAATAAGGCCTTATTGTAATTTTTAAATATGGTAGGTAGAAGTTGAGCATGGATTTTTACAACCAATAGTTTGTGCCATAACGTCATTGTCTGCCTTCAGATTCTCTTTTTTTTTTCGTACTTAAGGAATTATTTCTAGCAAGATTTCAGTGTCCTTATATGTTATTGACTGAAGTTTGTCAGTATTGCTATGTTTTCATCTCCAGTAGGAGTCATGGACAATCCAACAGTGAGTTTGACAACTCTCGACTTTCAAAGCAACAATAAATGAGACAAATCACACCATAACAGTTTAAGTCTATGCGACCCTGCATTAACATAAATAGAATTTCCCCATCTGCTTGTAAATTAGAATTCCAGTGATGTCTGTAAGTCAGCAATAATAATTGCATGGAGGGGTCACTAGTTTGATTAGCAAACAGCCAGTTGAAAAAGAGGGATGATAGATTATGTATATGAGTGTTGGAATTCAAGCAGTTGATTCAAAGAGGTTAGCAGCACATCTGTGCCAAGACAATCTAAGTGCCAAGAAATCTATAGAATGCAGCATTTGCTAGGAAGAATGGGGGATTTGTTTGTTTTTTCTTTAAATGTCCTATGTATTGTATTTCATCGAGTGCTAGATGAGTCTTAATATTGATTTTCTTCTATCCAGAGACAGTGGTTTTCATTTATGTCAATATGCTATGAGAAGAAACGTGCAGACTCGTAAACCATTCACTGATGATGCCGGAGTTTTAAAACGTCTTACTGTGTAAAATGAGACACCAACAACTGGCAACCTACTCACAAAAGATCAGAAAACATTGCATGTAAATGCAGTGAAATAGGCGTACAATTGCGTGGACACTCAGGATGAATTCTAGTTACTTGTTTCATTTACTTCTCATCTTCTGCCACCATCAGGTGAATGTACACTTTGTAGTTTATGACTCAATACCTCCAAAACAGGTTTTGTGTTTGTTGCTAGCATGCTAACAAACTAAACTTAGATGGAAAACGCAAGACTGTTAGCTTAACAGAGAGTTGCTAGCAATGATTTATACATCAAGTCTCATTCGTCCAAGTCCACAACTTAAATGAATTTAAATGATATGGAAAAAAAACTGGTACATATTGCAAATAAAAAAAAAATATATATATATCAATTGTTAAGCGCAAACAGAAAACACCCCACTGTCTTTGTTAATGAATAAAGTTCTCACTTCCTTTTGTGTGCATGTGACTGGGTTTGTAGGTGAGGAAACCAGAGGAATGTGTAGCGACAGTAACCATGTGACTAAGCCACAAACACTGAGAACTGATTCTAAACGAGAAGATGCTTCCACTCTCCCAGCTGTACATGACAGACAGTCCAGTGGAGAGGAGCCGTGGCTGTCTCAGAGCAGGGCTTTTAAAACTCCCTGGGGTGAGAGCGGCCTGCCTTCTCACTCCACAGCCCTGTTGATGGGAGTGCCACTTCCCCCCATCTCCTGTTTCATGACCAGAGATCACCCCTTTCAATCTGAGATACTGAACCTGTTTTGTGAGGATGCCGTCAGATTAACAGTCTGTTTTTGTTTTCATCTCCATTTTACATTTTGAGAAAAAGGAGCTGTGTGGTGCACTTGAAAGTCAACAAATTGCTTCCTAATTGATTCAAAAAGTATTTCTTTCAAGTCCCATATTGACTCAAGCATACAGATGATAAATTGCAGCCTGAGCATATTATTATACTGTTCCATCAGCTGTGTCAGTCTAGAGGAAGAGAAAATAATTATTTCACAGCTGAGATTAACAACTCTATATAATGGAGATAATGCAAATGAATGTAGTTTATAATAGTCTCTGTAGATGTATTAAGAGGTGTTCTTAGAACCCATCAATGTCTATTGTATGAGCCAATACAATTGGTTAATCCCTTTTTAAAGAGGCCCTATTGTGCTTTTTGGGGTTTTCCCTTTACTGTAATGTTTTGGCCTAGCTTTTTGTGCATGTAAATGCTCTGCAAAGGCTAAAATCCCAAAGTTCCCTTCAGATGGAGTTTCTCTTACACCAGGGGTGCCCAACCAGTCGATCGCGAGATGTTTCTAAAAATAGAACAACAATATTGTGTTTTATCGTTAATGTCCTATAACATAATCTTCCTGTGCCAGAATAATGCACTTGAACGCATCAAAGCTTTGTGATTGGCGTGACCCCATGTGTCGGGGCGTGGCTGATGGGCAGTGGGCACTAGTTAGCTGACGTTGTCCGAGTCAACAGGAGTGACAGTCCGCACACACACAAGACCGCAATTATGGCAGAAGCAAAAAAGCCCAAAATATATCATTTTCACTCCGAGTGGGAGGATGATTATTGTTTTGTTTATTCCAATTCAAAGTCCATCTGTCTCATCTGCAATGCGAGCGTGGCTTTACCGAAGAAGGGTAATTTAGAGCGGCATTTCAAAACGGTGCACAAACGCTACGAGACGGAATTCCCAACTAATTCTGTCCTACGCTCTTCTGTTCGTTGCGTGCATATGTAACAGAGTTAAACATACATAATTATAAGTTTGTGAATGTCTAATTCATAATAAGTTGTGAATTTTAAGAGATGAGATTGTTTCATTTAATATTTTAAGTTTTGTTTCCCGTGGGAACACCGTCCCGTTGCACGTATTTTTTTACTTCCGTAATGTATTTTCCACCCTCCACGGACTGGCCATCTGTAGAATCTGGAGAATCACAGAACAGCCGGTCGCCAAGGGCCGGCTCGATTCGCTGACGACCGTCACCGCCCTTAATTGTTTATGTTTTTAAAAGGCATCATTGAAGTTGCACCGACAGAGGTCCGCCGTTTCCCCGCAGCGAGGCTCCCCCCCAGTTGACAGTTCGCTAGCACCCCAGTCCCCCCCCCAACCTCTCTATTTGGACTGGTAGATCTCGGCAGACTGGCAACTTTAAAAGTAGCTCTTGGTTCAAAAAAGGTTGGGCACCCCTTTCTTACACACACTCCCCCCCTGTCTGAAACATCTCCATTGGACTGCTTTGTTTACTCCCAGAATATATATCGGCTTCACTATGTAGTAACACTGGCACATTTATGTCTAGCGCTCCAAACTGTTGGGCTAAAGGGCGGGACATCTCTTTGCGGTTGACCAATCATAAGAGAGCCAGCCAGCTGACCAATCAGAGGAGACTTGGCCTGCCCAGTTCACCTACTGTAGATCAGTGTTTCTCAAACTTTTTCATACCAAGGATCACTTAACCAATAAAAAACACTCGCGGACCACCTAACTCCACAAATATCCAAAAACACATCGTTTTTCTAGAACAGATTACAAATCGCCTGAAAATGGTACAAACAAGTGGCAACATGTGTGATGAAGCTGCAATCAAAAGTGAAACTTAAAGTGGACCTGTCATGCTATATTTCAATTTTATAAAACGGACAAGCCAAATCAAGCAATCTGATTGGTTCTTAGCTGTGGTATACTGAGCGTATACCACGGGTAGAATTGTAAGTTACTTTTCACAACAACTCAGTATCCCTCCGCGTCTGAGATAAACAGTATACAGTTGGCCCGAAAAGCAAACTGCCTGCAGTTTGCTTTTCAAACTGGAACAAGAAAGCAGCGGAGAAGTAACGGGGCAGAAACCCTCCTTTTTACGCAGCGGTCCAGACATAGACATCAAACGGCAAAACATATTCAGTGTGCAGTTCCTTTGGCATTAGGGCAGGGATATCTAGATACTTTCTAAGGTTTGACATAATTAATTGTGCTACTTTTAAAGCAAGCAACAATGTTTTCAAATCTGTAATCAAAAAGGTCCGCAAAAACGCTATCGACCAATCAGATTGCTTGATTTGACTTGTCCGTTTATAAATATATTTACATTTCTTCCGTTACGAAACAAACTTACAAAGCATAACATGGACACATTTAAGATTAACTTCGACCTCCGGGGTGGTCTTACTATGGAGGAGTGGCTTGAGGAGGAGTGCCTATCTCCAGAAAAAAAGCCCCCTGCTAAACGAAGACATGCAGAGCTACGTGATGAGCAGGTAGACCAACTAGAAAAAAACCGAAACGAACAGAACACCGTGAAGCAAACAAAATGGGCAGTTAAGTGCTTTGAAGACTGGTGTCAGGATAATTCTGTGGTCATAGACTTTCAGACGTCGACAAAACAGCAGCTCAATAACATCTTGAGAGATTTTTATGCAACTGTCAGAAACGGTAAAGGCGAACTATACGGCCTGAGCAGCTATATCGGTCTACGTGCTGGACTCAACCGGCACATAAATGACCCACCACTCAGTCTGTCCTGGTCCATCCTCAAAGACACAGAGTTCACAACTTGCAACAATGTGTTCATCTGCGTTGTGAAAATGTTGAGAAAGAAGGGACTCGACACTTCAGTCCATCACTCTTCCATAACAGAACATGACTTTAAAGCTATCAAGCAAGTACTTGATCCCAAAACTCCGGAGGGGCTAGTAAACAAGGTGTGGTTTGACGTTCAACTGCACTTTGGACGCAGGGGAAATGAGGGTAATCGGCAGCTCAAACCCTCGTCTTTCACCACCAAAACAGACGAAAACGGGCTTAAGTATGTAACGCTGACGTTCAATGAGCACACAAAAAACCACAACGACCCGCAGGCGAGAAATAAAGAGAGCACAAGGGGATTTATGTGTGAACTGCCTGGTGATCCTCTCTGCCCCGTTTCTTCGTTGGAAAAATACATCTCCCTCCTACCCCCGGACGCACCTGCCTTTTATCTACACCCAAGAAGACAAGTGAACTGCGATGTCGACAATATTTGGTAAATGATGTGTAGTGCATATTATTTTAATAGATTAGGCTAGATTAGGATAGCTACTAAAAATCACATTTGCTTTGTTACAGGTTCACTCGAGAGCCAATGGGCGTAAATCACCTTTCGACAATGTTGCCTAGAATGTGCAAGCAAGCAGGAACACAGCAGAAATACACCAACCACTGCCTCCGCAGTACCACCATTCAGAAGCTTTCTGATGCGGGTCTTGAAAGCAGAGAAATTATGACCGTTAGTGGCCACAGGTGCGAAAGCTCTCTCCAGAGCTACTGGAAGCCGAATCTCGCAGACCGGAGAAAATGGAGCAATATTCTCTCCACGCCCAGCAACAGCCGAGTACAACCGCAGCCTAGTACAAGTAACCTTGTAAGCCAGTCTACGGATGCTGCACAGTTTTTCAGTGGGTGCACAATAAACGGCAACATACACATTAATGTAAATAAATAGCCAAATAACCGATCAACGCTCTCTGTCTAATTTGTTCGCTAGCTGTTGTTAGTGTTGTTGCATAGCAACCACCTCGCACTATGTTTTGTGCAGAAGGCAACGGGGGGACTATTTTATTTTGAACATCATTATTTAATAATAACAACTACTTAAATTAGAGTGTGTATTTTTCTTTTATATTGCCACACTTGGTAACCGTTTTATAAAAGCAATAGCTCACTTCAGGCCGTGGTATATGCTCATTATATCACAGCTAAGGGGGTTGTCGACCCTCCGCTTCGCGTCGGGCCGAACCACGCCCCTTAGCTGTGATATAATGAGCATATACCACGGCCTGTCGTGAGCTATTGCTTAAATATATTGTAGGGCCATACCTATATAAGGTATATTTATATGTTTCTGTTTTCAAAATACCAAACAGATCATGCATTTTAGCCATGCCTCATTTCGCTCTATTTGCTGTTCTCCAGCCCTGTTTTTGCAGGGGGCTGATTCTGTGAGCTGCAGCTGACCACGCCCCCCTGCAGGAGAGGGGAGCCGAGAAGAGGAGGGGGAGAAAAATAGATCTCCGTCCTCCGTGTTTTATTATTATTATATAGAGTCGTTATTCATTTGTTTTAAG
Organism: Trematomus bernacchii; assembly: GCF_902827165.1. Lineage (NCBI taxonomy): Eukaryota > Metazoa > Chordata > Actinopteri > Perciformes > Nototheniidae > Trematomus > Trematomus bernacchii. Next base: position 19,789,689 of record NW_022987973.1, read on the forward strand.
GCGAGACACGGCAGGCAAAAACATAGTTTTTCCTGCACTGGTCAATTTTGAGATTTTGTGCTATTTTGATTCCATAACATGTTTTCTTTCAGGCTTTTGGAAGGAAAACGTACAAAATACACATTTAAGTGTTTATTTTACTATAGTTTGTCTATTTGCGTCTGTAGATTTCTCCTACATTCACCAAAAGTTAGCATTCTAACGTAACATAAAGTACCGCGACCGCTGTTTGCACCATGTCTTCAGAGGTATCGTTGGAAAGCTCCGTTTCTCCTGCACAATCTCATCGGATCCAAATATGGTCATTTCCTTTGTATCAGCAACCAATCGTGAAAGTGCAAAGGGGTCTTAAACCAAGAAACGAAATCTCATTGGCTGGTGTCAATTTCTGACAACGTGATTCGTTCAGATGCGTCACGTGGTGTGCTAAAGCACTTCCTGGTTAGCTTTCCGCTAGAAATTTAAATCTGAAAATGGCAAAATAACGGAGAAAAAAACGTTCACAGAGAAGACGACAACAATTGTCACTTGCACAAAGCAAGGTTATACAAAAAACAAATGACCCCGAACATGAAATACCTTCACGGAGTGCGTCGATGCGCAAGCAATCATCCAGATAACAGGAGGGTTTAGCTAGCGTCACACTGCAATCTTTAAAGGTCGTTTTCTCAAAATGAGTTTGTTCTCCTACTCTGAGTTCGAAATGTCCAGTTCAGTAGCAGTTACATACACCAAACCTTCCAGTTATATTCCTATCAATATTATGAAGGCTTTTACAGAAGGGTTTGGTCATATATAATTCATAGCCTGAATTATATAACATTTTATACCTAAAAACATGGTGAAAATTGATATTTTAGGGCTGTTGACAGTATTTTCTGATTTATGGAGTGATACAAAGAGATATCCAAAATCCCTTCTGTAAAAGCCTTAGATACTAATATGACTACAAAATGAAACAATAATTTTGATCCTGGCTTTATCCAAAGTTCAGATTTCGGTTCCTGAAATGTGTTAAAATATGCGCATATTTCATGAGTTAATGGTTCATTTGCATATTTAAACATGCTATTTCAGAAAACTTGTAATACAAAAAACAATTGCCTTATTGTAAGAAATTAACTGGAGAAATGTTTAGCTGATATCTTTAAGTTAAAAACATTACCCTATTCACCTGGGGTGTCTCGCCTTAAAGCTCAATAAATAACAAAGAAGACCTTTGACCGGCACTTTTCTAATATTGTCCGGAAGATTTAAACTTTAACGGACATCTTGACCGGCGAAAGAAACTGAAACTGAAACTCTGCCGCACGGTCCCCTCGTTCCTTGGAAGAGGCGGAGAGGTGGGTGTTTGTCATCTGCTGGTGGACTAACCGGAGAGAATTACAGTGCTTGCCTCGACGGGGAGGGATTGCATTGAATTAAAGCAGCAGGAGCAAACGCTTGCCTCGGGGAGGGAGAAAAAAAGCCACAGCGGAGAATAAACAGAATGGTAACCATGGTAACCATGCGCGGAAGTCATCTTCGCTGCTTTTGTGGCAGACTACAGCGCCACTTACAGGCCTGGCATATGTACTACATCGTCTCCAGCGCTTTCGAGCGGCAATTGCCGGCCGTGGCCCAACCCCACATTCCCCTGATAGGTGGAGAGTTGGCCCAATAGCCGTAGCGCCACCATCCTGACGTCAGGACAGTGTTCAAATCTGGATCAGTTTTTATCAGATCCGTTGCAGCCCCTTTTTTAGAGATTTGGGTATGGAGGAAAAGAGAGAGGGTTGTGTTTTCTGACACTTGGGGAGTTCCCTGGAACACCGGGGACACATATATGTATATATACATGTATAAAAGACGTACAAAAGTGCATTTTGCATGATAGGTCCCCTTTAAGCTTGCTCCATTGCGGAGATATCCCTGCGAGAGTGCGGAAAACTTAAATAAATAAATGTATTTCAAATGTGAAATGTCACCAATATACTCACGGACCACTAGGGGGCGCTCACGGACCACCAGTGGTCCGCGGACCACACTTTGAGAAGCACTGCTGTAGATCTATTGCCTCCCTTTATTTCATTAAAAATAATTCATTTTCACTTATCTTCAAACAACCTGGCCTTGCTTTTGACTGCACTTGAGATATGGAAATAATTATATTGAAGTACATTTCCAGGCATTTTTCCTTATTAGTGCCTATGCTGAATACAGTATACTTAAAAATATAAAAATCAACCCACATAACAAATATTATTATTAACCAAGTTGTTGCGATACACCTATAGAATAATTATCCAATGGAAACCAATATTTACAAACCCAGACAGAACAGTAATGATGATGGATCGATTAGGAGCATAACTAAACCCTAAATGTCTATGTTCTGCTTTTATAGCTGGGTGTTCATTGGGGTTAAGTCATTTTGAAAAGATCTGCATATCTTGACTGCTGCTTATGAAGACGTACAGTATGCTACATGCATCTTTCATGGCTTGATGCGGTGCAATGATGGCAATGGAGTTTCATTGGCAGCCATCCTCAGGAGAAAGACATGATTTCTTACAGTAAGAAAGTTGCACATGAACATAATAAAAGTAGTAGTAGTACTAACACTTTGTCCCTTTTTTATGTTGGTTTAATAAAGCAGTTTCCTGTTGAAAGTCAGATTATTTCCAGAGCAGCTAAACAGCTATAAACACGAACTAAGGCACGTACACATAAAAAGTGTGTGTTTCTCCAACGCTGTTATCTGCCTTTAACATTTGCTCAGCTTGTTAGCTGTTAGTAAGTTCTGATCCAGTCGTTGTTGACTAAAATCCTTCATTCTGTTGAGGATATAGTTATAAATGAACAAGATTTTAAAGCATCATGTAGAATTGTGCCTTAAAACTGGATAAAAAGTAAATGAATTACTTTTATGGCAGACAAACAAAACACTGAAAAGCGGATTCGATGCATCACAGGCGACTAAATTAAACAAATGTTTACCTTGATTAAGATTAACCAATTTTTCTAGGTTTAAAAATAGTTTGAAACATTTGGTATAATATACACAACTGAACAATATACAACCTAGGCTTTTAAACTTTTTTGAGAAATTGTTATAAACATTTGGAATGAAATAACCTGTGGATCAGTACACGTTCAGACAGAAAACCTTAATTTGGACAAAGGAACCAGTACATGCATTGACTGTAAATTAGAACAAACACACTCCATCTATATTCAGGCTCCAGATCAAAGAGTGTCTCTGAGCACTATAAGGTACAACCAGTCTCTGTTGGACTCATGTCCCCCCCAGCGGCAACTCATTTTATATCACTCATGGCACCTGCTCAGAGGCTTCTTCGTTATAGAATGGAACAACATAAAAAGGTACAAAGGCGGAAATATACATCAAAGTTTTCCTGCATCGGTTGCAGTCAATTAGCTAAACCTTCAATGATGGACAAAAACGTTGTTCTCTTAGGCGTCAGAACTCCTCCAGCTCTGTCATTCCTTTGACTGAGAAAATGCTGCGGACAGATCCATAAACACACCCACCTTCCAAGCAGGTGGGCCGTTTTTTCATCTTCAGCTGCCTTCACATCTACAGACACCAACAGTAAGACGATTGTATAGTCCAAGTTTGTGTTGAACCTTCACTCAAATGTAACCAGAGTTGCAACGAACCATGCAGGAAATTAAAGGGGAAGTTTAATCATCCAATTTAGATGTTCTAAGTCGCAATAATTATAACAAATATACAATATGATTATTTATAACCATTTTATGCCAACACATAATGAAATCATATATCAAGATATCCTCATACACAATTACTTATTCTAAATTTCATATGACAAGCACATAACTCAAATAACCAGCTGGACTCTAACTGGCAAGCTTTCAGTCACAAGCTTCCCGGGACCTTTCAGCTCCATTTTCCCACAATGCAATAGTGCATACAGTGCAGGACACTGGAACACCCCATGAGAGCCTGCAACATAGATTTTCATTTATTTTGGAGGAAATAAGTGATTTTTTTTGTAGTATTGAGAGTTTATAACCGTAATATCCATAGGTAAATGTATGATGCTGGCTAACTGTGTCTCTGATAAGCGAATGCTAAATGATGTTCGTTTGAAAAGAAAGCTATTTCTGCAAGATACTGTACATGCACATATATATAACATTTCGATATAATACATTCAATGATATATTCACCTTGCGTATCAGCAAACACTCCCTAAAGATAGTATTTAGCACTGCTGTTACTGGTGGCAGTTTTGCCAAAAGACCCCTCTTCCTGCTTCAATATCCATGTGGTCAGCGTTTTGTCTGATTTATATGAAAGTTGAACATTCATTCTCTACTGCTTCAGGACTCAGTCATTGTATAATCCAGTTATTCCTTTGGGAAATTGGGGCAAAAGCCGGTGCCATGAAACCATGACATTAATGATAAAAAATATGGCATAGGAGAATACTTCCCCTCTTTTTCTTGTATTAATCTTTTGAATTGTCTCCGTAAGCTTCCAAATTATTTCTAAATGGGAAAAAAACGCCACGCCCTGGGAAGAAATGTCCCACTTATATTCTCACAAATCATGTGCGGCAGTAATTGCATTCATGCATGGTTACTAGGCAACTCAAAAAGAATATTAAACAAACAATGTATATGCCAATTGCCCAGCATATTATGAGCCTTCATCGTCTTTTTTTAAATTTTTTATTTCTGATCCAGCAAGAGGGCAGGCATCATAATTGCACTTCCACCCCTGCAGTCATCTGAACATCCACACATGAAGCTAGCCAGCCAGTCATCCGTCCAGAACACAGCAGACTGTCCCTGAGGAGCTAGCCTGCTTTCAGCTGCTGAAGGCGGTCTGCAGTGAGGAGTAAAGAGCAGAGACTGGACTGCAGAGCATGGGCTGGGCTGCAACTAAAAACAAAAAGGACTGAGGCATGACTATAGACGGAAAACAAACGTCCACAAAACTTTCTAAGATTCAAGGTAATGTTTAGAACAAAAAATGTCAACAGCAACTACTGATGACACTTCACAGTGAGTAGAGCAAAAGCGGAGAGCATATCTTCTATCAAAAGCAAAATGCATAGGAGACAAACTAAGAACTGCAGCAGCAGAGATGCTAACAGAAGTTTACAAAGAAATAACAGAACAAAGAACTTCCAAGGCAAGTGGAAAAGAATATGGAATAAGAAACTGGCAAAAACCACAGAAAGTGAACAGTGTGCGTACAGAAAAACAAAGGAGGAAGAGAGTTTGATGCACGTGAAAGGAGACTGGGAGTGCATGTCAGGCCGCCGAGCTCTCAGCAGCAAGCCTCTGCTAAGATGACTTGGCTTGCATTTGAAGAACTCCTCAGCTGCTGTGAATTGATAAAACATTGATGATACAGTACAACTTTTTCTTCCTTTTGCAAGTACATAAGCTGGCTGTAAACACTAAAAAACCCTGTAAGTTCCATATTTTCGGTTATTGGTGTGAAGTAATGACACATATGTGATGCGACCGGACGCTGATATCCTCAGAGAGCACGCCCACCTCTTGAGCTGACGACACTCTATCTCAGGCCATCACACTTTGATTACAGTAAATAAGGATAAAACTCTGAGAAATAAAGCTCATCCATCTGTGGGAGAGGCGTCGGATGTCACTAACAGCTATAATGCAGAGCCCTGATGCACAACGCAGCCAGAGGAAGATCGGATATAGGTTGGAGAAATTAACTTCCTCTTTGATTTCCTTCAGGGGCATGAACATTTGCATGGTGTATTTCTATTCTAACACATGCACAGTAAGGCTGTGAACCCAGTGTTCAACTGTATGGAGTTATTTGTGCATATGTGTGTGTCATTTGAAATATGACTTTTGCATTTGAGGGAAAATGTCAACATTTAGGAAAATGCATTCACTGGCTTTCTTTACCATCATGCTTTAAGAAGATTGATGGATTTGAAATGATGTTTAGGGAAACAGCTAGGCTGGCATCCGAGGGGATATCTGCATCTCAGAAGCTGCCGTTCTTACATATTGGGTTTTGTTTTGTTTGACCTATGTATTTACAGAGAAAAATTGGCAATTTATAGTTTAAGGTACGAGTCCGACAATGTTGTTTGCCTGGTCTACAAGAATAGTGTTCTCATACAACAAAACTACTACTACTAAAGCGTCACTACAAAGGAAACATTTTCTTCTGAAAAAAATTATCCTTGGACATATCATAAATCATTTTCTTATTATAGAAAGGAGGAGGGGCGGAAATACATTTACCTCGGTACATTATTAGGACATGACATACACAAGAAGACAGTTTTGAACAATCAAAGCCACAGGTTCTGCTATAATGATTTGCAGTAAACTGTGTACATCTACACAGCATGTCAGAAAGCCATTCTTTGATATTTATTTTTCTACTTGTTGTTGCTTGTAACCATGGAAACACAGTTGTTATATCTGAGATAGCCTAGAGTAAAGTAGGTCAGTGTGCATGTCTCTCATGTCACATCTAAACTATAAATGTAGAGTAAGAACAGTTGTGAAAATGTAACCACAGTGTATAATATTAGCTGGTCTTGTGGTGTCATTTTTCTGACTAAAATATGGCAACAAGTGAAACTCAATAATAATTCCAATAAATTACAACTGGTGCCTTACAGATACACTTCTATATTCATGTATTAAAAAACAAAGTATGTCGAATTCTGATAGCTACAGTCCCTGTGGGCACTAATCTATTTCCATACTGTGTAAGGATTTGAGTGTGAGTGTGTGTGTGTGTGTGTGTGTGTGTGTGTGTGTGTGTGTGTGTGTGTGTGTGTGTGTGTGTGTGTGTGTGTGTGTGTGTGTGTGTGTGTGTGTGTGTGTGTGTGTGTGTGTGTGTGTGTGTGTGTGTGTGTGTGTGCTTGTAGGTGTGCGTGTGTGTGTGTGTTTTGTTAACAACTCTCTAGGATGAGATCCTATCCATACTCTGCTCCACCCCGACAGCTATGCACAGCCCTCCTCTGCTGTGGGCAAGTTTTTAACACCGCAGCAGGCTGTCTGCGCTTCAAAGCGCTCACACTGTACACACACACACACACACACATATATACAGAACACAGACCCTCACAGGGGAAATAGGTGGAATTGAGATGTGGGCTAAATTAGTAGAGCGCTGAGTGCTTTGAGGTGCCGTATCAGTATCAGTGCCTTACAGATACACTTCTATATTCATGTATTAAAAAACAAAGTATGTCGAATTCTGATAGATTTCTGAGATAAATTGAAATGTATGCTGCACAGCTACAGTCCCTGTGGGCACTAATCTATTTCCATACTGTGTAAGGATTTGAGTGTGTGTGTGAGTGTGTGCGAGTGTGTGTGAGTGTGTGTGTGTGTGTGTGCGTGTGTGCGTGTGTGCGTGTGTGTGTGTGTGTGTGTGTGTGTGTGTGTGTGTGTGTGTGTGTGTGTGTGTGCGTGTAGGTGTGCGTGTGTGTGTGTGTGTGTTTTGTTAACAACTCTCTAGGATGAGATCCTATCCATACTCTGCTCCACCCCCACAGCTAAGCACAGCCCTCCTCTGCTGTGGGCAAGTTTTTAACACCGCAGCAGGCTGTCTGCGCTTCAAAGCGCTCACACTGTACACACACACACACACACACACACACACACATATATACAGAACACAGACCCTCACAGGGGAAATAGGTGGAATTGAGATGTGGGCTAAATTAGTAGAGCGCTGAGTGCTTTGAGGTGTCGTATCAGTATCAGTCAGGCCTCCGGTAGGCCCACTGCTGGGATTGTGGCTCATTCTGAGGGACCAAGTCACTGTACAGCTGGGGCCCCTGCAGAGATCATAAACAGAGAGAGTCCCCCCCGTCACAACTCAGCCAAGCTTAATTACGTCCTCACTCTCCGCGTATCGCTGCGCCTGACAAACAGGATAGGAGAATAGGACGGCACCAGCCAGCAGGCTCCACACTGTCATCAGCAGTGCTTACACAGCTATTTATCTAAATTAGCCATGCTTTGCATACTTACAAAAAATATGATGTCTGGATAAGGATAACGGCGTCCGTTAGCACTGTTCTCCTTATATTTGTGATAAATCATCCCAGAGCTTTAAACAACCATATCGTTAAATGACGAATAAAGCAACAACCGGGCAAATAACCTCATCATCACGCAGTCATGTTTCTGACGGGCTCCTTTAATCATTCTCTCACAGCCACAAGCTGACAGTCACAGCCACAGAGTTAACCCTGCATGAGCCCTGCTGCATTTCTTACTCCTTTTAAAAGAAGGAGAGGAGGGAAAAACGATTGGTGGAGCAAACAAGGGGAGCAGTGTGGGCAGCATGCAGAGCAGAGCTGGGAGATACTATCATGACAGGACATACAGGGAGAGATAATACAGCCAAAGGTCACCCAAGGATGCCTTGGATCTTTCCCAGAAAACACAGCCCAGTGGCTCCACACCAAACACCTGCAACAACCATTTTTTACCTGTTACAGTGTGTGCACACAATGCTTAAGGGCTGCGGTATGACAAACAGCCAAGATTATGAGCTCATAACCCTTCTATGTACTTTATCAGGACTGTTTTGGATGTCATTGCTCCTTGGCAATGTTTCAATCATTTCACAGAAGTAAAAAGAAAAACAATATGAGAACAAAAAACATAAAGAAGGAAGGATTTGTTGTTGAAAGGCTGCAATTACAGAATGTAGTTCGATGTTTTTGAATAAATGTAAAGGCTACCCTGTGTCGCTTGATTAAAAACATAAATATATAACTTTTTGTTAGCTGACCAAAGTAGTATTGTTAAAGGGGACCTACTATGCAAAATGCACTTTTTGATGTCTTGTATATATGTGTCCCCGGTGTGTCACGGAACTCACAAAGTGTCAGAAAACAAAACCCTCTCCCTTTTCCTCCGTACCCACATCTCAAAAAAAAGAAAAGAAAAGGGAGGTTCTAACAAGCAGATACAGAATTTTCGCTCCTATAACGTCATTGGCGACATCCGGCCGACGTGACACGTCCCAACCTATCGTCTCCGGCACACGTGACAAGTCCCAACCTATATTCTCCGGCACACGTGACACGTCCCAACCTATCGTCTCTGTATACAGTCGCAGCTGTGTGTCTGTGTATTCAGCAGGGTGTCTGCTGGACAGTGGCGAGCCGTGACTTTTATACCTAGGCCCTCTGACCCCCACCTTCCCTCGAAAAAATAATAAAAAAAGAGTTATTATGTCACAACGTATACTTCAGCGGAATATCAAAACAACGGCCTGGGGTGCAAAACGCATCAATGACAGCGACCCTCTACCACACAAAACAACACCTGTAAATAACCCAATTTGTCTTCTTTGAAATTGAAAAAGATATTGCATTGTGTTTGTTACTTTAGTTGCAGTTGTTTATATGTTTTAAGTGTAAGTGGCATGGCTTCCTATTTTGGATGGACATGCTTTTATTTTGAAGGCGAGTTTACGCTGTTGACAGGAAGTTGTTGTTGCTATGGAAACAACGTCATGGAGAAAAGCTTCACAGCGGGCGGAACTTGTCATAAAGTCCGTGATAATTGAGAGGCGAAGTCCCTCCCTTTCCGGTGGACCTCCATGGGACCTTATTTCGGAAAAATGATGTATTGAAGTCAATGGCGAGAGAAACGTTATCTTTCGATCCCGTTTGAATTGTGCCACGAATTACACATATGATGTTTGTCAATTTAAAAGATAATTTTGCCGTAAAACTGTGAAGTAAGACTTTTTTTGTGTGAAACCGCTCAATGAACTACATTTCTGGTCTCGCACAACAACACACGTCACCAAGATGGCCGTCACTACTGTCTTGCCAAACAAGGGATTGACTACCCTCACTATCACCACAATGAAACACGTCCAGAAGAATGTCATGCAAAGCTGCCTGCCTGCCTTCCTTCGATTCTCCCTGAACTGCCTGATCTTTTTAATGTTCAATGTTAACCATTTGTGCAGATAGCATGAAGTAATAAAAGATCGCCGATGCTAATGTAGCGTTAGCATGTCTACCTCGGGGGCATCCGGGCTTAAAGGTGTATTATAGAATGATCACAACGGTGTGACAGTACTCTTCAAAGGGTTCACGAAATATGACTACTACTCTACTGTTTAACACTTTGGTTAACTTAATGTTACTTCATGTTAAGGCTAATAAAAATGACAAGGCTAAGCCGGCTGTAATGCTAACTAACGTGCTTCCTACTAGCTAGGTAGCTAACTTGATCCAGCCAGCCACTCCTGGTCCTTTCATCAGACGGGAAGCGAAAGAACGAGTAAGACCCATTGCTGGTATGATTATAACCTGATACAAAGCACACAGGCATCTTGTTAAAGTTATCTTATCTTAGCTATCTCTTATATTTAGTGGAGGAAAACAATTACGACATCACTTACGCAACTCTGGGATTTGTAGTCTTTCTAGTTGCGTATTTTTCATAGTCTTATATTTCAACAGTTTTACTGACTTTTTTGACATGGAAATGATATTTTAAGACTGACAAACATCATATGTGTAATTCATGGCACAATTCAAACGGGATCGAAAGATACGTTTTCTCTCAGAATCAGCATGTTTGGAACAGGGCTGCAAAAGAGGAGTATGAGCAGTATGAGGCATGGCTACTGTACAATGGGTGATCTGTTTGGTATTTTAAGCAAAAAACTTCACAGACATGTTTTGTATAGGTATGGCCCTACAATATATATTTCCAATATAGCATTATAGGTCCACTTTAAATTGATATCTCCTTGTACTGTATGAGCAAAATGTTCCTTTATTGATCACCCAGATCAATATGACAACCGTAAAGTCAAAACCCAAAACAAATTGAAAAGAAACATTAATATTCAATGTTGTTTACAACATGCTTCATTATGGATTAATCAAAGGATGCTGCGAAAACTAAAGTAATGCTTTTGTACCAAGTAATTTCTAAAAATGTGTAATTGAGATGGTACTGGTTTTTCTGCAGTACCATAGGTATCAGGACTAGAGACTAATAAATAATAAAGTAGCTAACAAATAACGCTTAAAAAAGTAATTTAATTACGATACAATGCGATAATACAACTTGTGTTCTGGGGCCTCATTTATAAAGGGATATACGCTCAAAAAATGGCGTACGCCAGTTTCTACGCAATGTTTGCGATTTATAAAATACTAACTTGACGGGAAAATGTGCGGTCCTCCACGCAAACTCTAACCCATGCGTACGCACTAAGCACAACAACGGGAGAGACGAGAAACTGCGACACCGTTGGCAGAAGGAAGTATGGAGAGAAATATGTGGAAATAAATAAAATGTTACCTCTCATTTATCATATGAAGAATTCATTTTCAAACATTGATTAAAGCCAATCTTAAAATGATTAAACAAACGCCTGTTTGCGACTCCTCAGTGCACACAAAAACATAACTTGGAGAAATAAATAAATACGGATATGTTATTTAAAACCACCTCGAATATGTTGTGTTAATGTTATGAAATGTTTTCTCATAAATGATGCGGTAAGCAGGAGGACAGAATTACGTCTAAACTGACGCCGTTTTGCATTTCTATAGGTTGTAGATACGAGCATGGTTTTATATACTATCACGTTTAATCGTGTTTTATGCCGTTTGCCAAGACTTGATAAGTCGCTCGTAAAACACAGGAGTTATGGAAACTAAGAACACCTATGTGGTAAATTGTACAGCTAATATAACACAACACATTAGTTGTATTTCCTTTAACTGGTGGATTATGGATATATAGTTGCTGATCGACAGCTGGAACACAAACCACCAAATACAACAAAATAATTCAGATCCAGTCGTCATGACTCCACTCCGGAGGGATTCCCCGATAATTTCTTAGAGTTTCTCATCAAGGGGGTGTCTCCTGTCCCCGGGACAAACACACTGCATGAGGAAGGTTATGTGTATTTTTTTTGTCATTAACTTTTTTCGGACCACTTATTTATTTATTTTGGTGACGATCCGACCTCCATGCTGCTACTCTGGTTCAAACTGCATCCACCAAACAATATGATTTATCTCGACCTCCCCAAAATAACCAAAATCTGACACGGTGTGAGATGTCTTTTTTAGCTGTTCGGTCGTAATTTCCTGCGATCTTCTTGATGCAGTCAGTCAAAATGAATGAATGAATGGGCGTTTCTTTGACTATTTATAGGCAAATATGGGCGTTACGTGAAGCCTGCAAAAGCTGCGCCGCATTTCGAGTCGATTGTGATTTATAAAGGGAAACAGGCGTAGGAAGTGCCGGTACGCACTTCCCTCGCCGGTACGCAATGTTTTGTGAATCGGAAAATGTCGGAAAATTTCTGTACCTATTTTTTTGCTTTGTACTACGTAAGCAACCTTCTCACGTCAATCCTACGCAAGGCGTTATAAATGAGGCCCCAGATCAAGTCTGAAATTTGACTTCAAAAAATTACATTATAAGGCATATTAGTAAGAACTACTGCTGCCAGTGAGCAAACACACTTTTTAAAGAAAAAAAAGGAAATGGCAAGAACAACAACTCAAACAGTTCCCTCCCTTTCTTATCTGAGCAAGAGGGGCATCAAGTCAAACAGAGGTATAACCAGAAAGGAGGCAACTCATCAAACACAGGGGACTGGAAATGCAAACTAGCTGCTGCGTGTGTAACAATATCTCTATGGGTACTCTCAACATGTGTCAGAGACAGATTATTCGCACGGGAGAGGAAGCTACCGGGTTTAGTGACTCCGACTGTGTTGGGGTTGATTATGAAGTCAGAAACGATTAATTATTAAAACAAATGGCGCTCCAGATGTTTCCCCTGTCGTCGTGACAAACGCTATCCTCTCTCAAGCATGGAGATGCGAGCTGAGCATAACACAAGCTTGAAAAATCTCTGTGGCCTTCGTCCCTCTTGGGTGTGTGAGAGTGAGGTAGTGTTGCGCGGTTTCCTTTCTCAGGAGGTACTGTCACTGTGACACATTAGCAGCCCTAAGTCATCTTGCATTGTAAAGTTAAAGCTTATGCATAATACACAGCTGGTACGAGGCTGACAGGTACTACATATCCTGCTCATAGTACAATTATGTTGATATATTTTATTAGGATCCATTCAGGCAGGTTTAATGTTCTGGGGGAGGGTGGGTGGTAAAACCTTTTTCTATTGCTTTAACAGTTAGATATGACTCAACGATTTAAAATAAGAAATCTAATAGTGATTATTAAGACTAATATTGCCATTACAATATGAGATGCAATTGGTGTGATCATTGTAACATTATTTTTCCAATTTTCATTAAAAAAACATGAGACAAATTATTATGGTTTGACTTTTGTGGGGATCAGTACAAGGAAAATATGTTTTTGAAGTCGTTAGAACATTTTAAATCAAAGTCAGTTGCTGAGAGAAAATTTAAAATGTCATAATTTCATAGGTGTTTTCTACCTCTTTGTCTTGCTTCTTTTAACTTAACACGTTTGAATTTGGCCCTGGAGGTACATAAAATCCCATTTTATATCTTTCACAAATGTAAAGTGTAGTTATTCTTTGGATTAGTTAACAGTGTTTTAGCAATAGACAGCATTAAATAAAGTTCTACATAAAAAACAATGTTCATTACAAAATTGAGTGACCTTTACTTGGGAATTGTACTCATCATTATTTTTGAATTATTCTAGTTTTATTAATTGAACATCAATTAATTTATTCAATAGTTTCAAAAAGTAAAATGTATTTTACTGTAAAAGCTGAACTGAGAAAATTACTCTTTGATGTTGAGGTGTCCATCATTTTCCAAAAGCTAACATCCATCATTAACTGAATATTTTTTCTGCCTAGTCACTTTCCTTTAGATCTCCAAGGGCAAATACTGTATAGGCCATAGACTACATATTTCAGACTGTTATTGCAGTGTAACTTCCTAAAAATAAATCCAATTCTTACACCAAGGTCCACAGCATAGGATCATTTTCCATGAGATGAGATGTTACAAATCATGATTAGGGCCTGTGATGCCTTTTGGGGGAGTAGGATAGCAGAGCTCTCAGAGGAATCTCCTGTTAACATGTAAACATGCTACCACCACAGAGAGATGCCATTTACTCGTTTGTTGAAGGGGATGAGCTGCAGTGGTTACAAAGAATATGAAGAATGTCATTTATATGCTCCATCTGCTCACATTCGCTCACATGTTACACCCCAAATGTTTAGAATTTTAAATCAATTTTAGAATGGGCATATACCCCTTACATATTCATACATTTTGGCTTCTTGAGGAGTAAATGAAGAGCCAGATTCATTTGGCGACAGGACTGAACAAACCTCCTGTTTCCATCAAAGCACATATCACTTTTCAGCTCGCTGTCTTGCCTCAGAGACACCAATGGAAGACATGAAAAGCTTCCAGTCAAGAAGAGCAGCGGTATCTCTAACTGTGTTTTGCTATGCCTCTTGCTCCTCTAACCCTGACTAAAACAAAATGACGGCTTGCCTTGTGATGCAGTCAGCGTTTATTTTTAAAACCAACTTTTTCCTGTTTTCTATTGCCAAGTGGTAAAGCTTTCAAGCAGGTACAGTGCAGTATCCAGGATGTTGAGAACAGCCAAATTATGTTGGTTCTGACCAGCCAATAAACTCTCAGACCTTCTTTCACATAACAAGTAACAAGAAACACTTTGACCTCAACAAATATTGCACAGACTATAAGCACTCAGCAGTAAAATGCACCATTCTTCCAGATTCCAACCTAACCAAGAGTCCAACACTTTTTAAAATGAGACTAGTCACTGTGCCAAAATGTATCATCCATCCGACTCCCATTAAAGTTTTTTTTGCTCTGATTAAATCCACAGTTTGATTCAGTTTCATAACTATGTTCCAGAATGAAAGCAATGTTCTTACTGATGTTTTGAAAAAGATAGAGTTTAGTTCAAAGAGAATATGTTGAATGAAAATGAATACATTTTAGAATTAAACCACTTCTTGATGGAATCATCATTGAATGATGAACGCTTCTTATGCTGTGTTCACACCGGACGCGATGCGACGTTTGGGGGCGGCGCGATTACATGTAAAGTCAATGCAGAGACGTGGACAGACGCGAATTCGCTCCGACGGCGTGCATGAAGCGGTGGACGCGGCGCGAATCACACGATTGAGGCGATTGAACGGTGCCGCATTAAACGCGAGAGTTCAATTTTTTCAACTCGAGCGTCAAATTCACATGACGCGTTCTCGCGGAAGCCAATCAGCGGTGAGGATCTCAGCCGCCGTCACTGACGTTCAACCACACAACATCAGCCGTTAGCTGTTAGCAGTTAGCACACAGAGCTCACAGCTCCTCATATCCGTTCAGAAACTGGACAAAAGTTAAACAAGTACAAACCACAGACTGTCTGTGTCATGGTGAATACAGTCGCTGCTTATTTATGTCTGTAGGCCGTTGTTATGAGTGTGGAATGAGCATATACAACGTTAGCTTAGCCTGGTTGACCCGATCTTCATTCAGAAAACAAGCATTTTAAAAGGTGTTTTGCCTGCCGTCTTGTCTGCAGACTTGTCAAAGCATTAATTCATGGTTGTTACTAACCGGTATCAGTATGTTGTTACTTCGGCATCATTTAGAAACGTGTATTACAATTTAATCACGGTAAAATATGTTCATTTGTTGTAGTTGTAGCTCCCGAGCCAGCGCGTCTTGTTTGAATGATGCGAGTAAACACAGCTGGCAGCCGCGGTGAACCTCCAGCGTTTAGAGCGATGCGATAGGAGCGATTAGAGCGAAGCGAATAGTCGCATCGCGTCCGGTGTGAACGCAGCATTAGTAGATTGCTGACATTAGAGGATACTGAGTTATGCCAGATTTACAGATGCATTACAGTTCATATTTAGCCACGAAGAACATCATAACTAGCTTCTGTTTATACACTCAGCTTGACTCTGGACATTCAAGTTTGTTCAGCATTTGTCTTGCAAATGGTTTCCAAGAAAATGACACACAAGTGCAAGACTGCTTATCAAACTAGGCAGAAACCCCACATGTTCTGACTAAAGTCACAATACTGGAAGCTAAATGGTTGACAGCAGCTCATCAAACGAAGTACACCTGCTGAGTGAAGATTTTTCAGCAGATGCTAAGTGTCCGGACTACAAAGCGCTGGCAAGGGTGAAGGAAGCACTCAAATGCTTTATTGAAAGGGCCAGTATGTAGGATTTAGAGGGATTTGTTGACAGAAATGGAACATGACATTGATAAAAAAAATTCCTTTGTGTTTAATCAGGGGTAACTTATAATTGTTGTGTTTCTGTTGGCTTGGAATGAGCCCTTCATGTCAACATATTGAGCGGGTTCTGCCATGTTACACCCCCATGTTTTAAGAGTAGCAAACAGGCAAACATACGGCTCTATATAGGGTCTTTTGCAGGTTTTTTTATCTTTTTTTAAACTGCAAAGAAAGAGTCTTGAATCAATGATTTTAACCAAAACAAAAGAATACATGAAGAAGTACCAGGAGCTAAGGTCCTGGAATCAGTGTCGATTCAGGAATCTTATAATAGATCAGTATCAGGTTAGATGAAACACATCCATTTTATTCTTTATTTGATCACCTCAGCTTAGTACTGCTGCAGTGCTGCGCTCCTTTAACAGCCTGAAGTGTGGGCATGTTGCTGCATATCCAAGTAAAAGTTATTGTGTGTGAATTTAAAAATGTATTTGGTCACACTGGTGAAAGAAGTTCAGACACACAGATTGGCAAAATACAGAGATTTGCTAAACTCACACACAAACACAAAAGAGTCTACTATATCTCCTCTCCATTCAGGAAGCAGCTTCTGGAGAGCTTTGTACATGAGAGTTGAAACAGAAGTAGTGTATTTATCTATGTTTTAGCAAGTAAATGGCAGTTTGGAAAGTGGGTTATGCAGCAGGAGGGTTTTGAGAAATGTCAATGTATATAATTATCCTCTGCTGTGAAAACGGTTCATGTACATTGCAACTGCCATGAATCAAGCTGAACACATGCTATGTATTCTAAAGGAGAAAGCTATAAAGCAATAACTCATTATATTGACCTGAATCTTATGGAATAACATTGCTTTCCTGAAAAATCTAAAGGTTGGAAGGGGCTTGATAATCTATCCTTTTCTTTGCAGTAGTTGTAAACACATGTGGATGATGTTTTGTGATTAAATGTGCCAAAAATAAACCCTTTACTATCACTTGTTTTATGGAGGACTGGATCGGATCCATAACCAGAAAGGATTAACAACTTTGCTTTACAAATAAAGGAAAAACGTATTCTGGGATACATACAATTGTCAAAGTAGTTTTATTATTAAATGCCAGGGTACCTAAACAAAAACCTAACCTATGTTGTGTGTGTTATAAAGAGACGTTATACTAGAAGAAACTGTGATATGATGTCACCCATTGGTTTATGGACTATGGTGTAGAAGGCTCAATGTTGTACAAGGCCCTCACAATGTTGGTTTTTGGAAATGCGAGCAACATCATCAAAATAAAATGTCAAATATGATACTACAGTAACCTTAATGCAAAGATTTTCGAAGTCCGACACTGCGACCTGCCCTTTAGACAAAATTGAGACAACCGCTACAAAAACTCATGTTTTGTTCAATATTTTCAAATGTTCTGTTAATTGCATGATCCCATTCATTTTAAACAGCAATGGAAACATACATGCGTACAAACACATATCGATTTAAGCACATTTAGACAGTGACCTCCATGGACACCAAAGAGCAAGATTCTGCATTAGTTTGACAACTAGCAAATGTTAGCTCATGGCTAACAAATCCATACCAGTCAACCTCACTTTGAACGAAATGAGGAGAAGTTTGAAGCTGTTTCGTAACACCCAGCAGTGGCAGAACTTTTGCAGCCCCCAGAGGCATGTGAAGTTTCATCTGCACTTAAAACGTGTAAATCTGCCAGATTGGTCTAGCAAGGTGTTCACATGGCAACAGCGATATCTCAGTGTTTGCTCCAGCATGTTACAGGCTTAGTGTGATTTTAAAGGTTTTACGGGACTTCTAATGCCTTAGAGCTGCCACAGCTGCATTTCCTGCTACGGTGGATTAAAATAAGCGTGCAATATGATACTTTCAGTGTCGTCTTGGTAACCAGTTGGTTTTTACATTTAATCCATGAAGTATCCTGAACTGTGGGAGATTATCCCAGTGCTGCCTAAACCTATACTTCCCCTCAGTATCTTCACTAGAGAACAGACAAACTGTTTTTTGGTTTTAAAATGGGTGAGGATAAATTATCAAGAATATTCCTTTTGTTTTCTTTTTTGAAATGTAAGAATAAATTGGTAATTGTACAGCTCAGCAGGTGCACAAATATTGATCAAATAAAACAGTGGGTGACCTCAAGGGAAATTATTCCAAGTACTTTCCCAGTACTACATGTAATAATATAATTATCGCTGAAATTACCATGGTCATCTTAGGGGTCTGAAGGAGGGGACAAATATTACTTGCTGTTTGCTGCAGTATTTAAAAGATATCTCAAAGAAAGTGGTTACTTTCATGGTAAAATATCCTTTATTAGAAAGACAGGCAGCCAGATGATATGAGCTGAAAGCAGAACATGTTAAAGTTTACGTTGCTTGTTAATAACGAAAGTATTATATACTCTACATATATTAAAAAATAACATCTTATTAGCTTTAATTAGTCCAAACAGGACCAATCCAATTCCAATCAAGGTTATAAAGCCACCGGAGTGAAAGTCAATGCAATAATACTGTGACTATGATAGCATCAAAACAATGACAATGGCTCGCGGCAGGACAAAGCAGGGCTAATTATATCAGGATACTGATGGAGATAGTGAAAGTGCTGATGGCTCATTCTTGCACCTTCCACAAACAGTTTGAGGCAGCGATAAATAGACAGAGTTTAATTGCTTCGCTCCGAGGTTACTGTGCCAGTTCTCCATTCATGCAGCAGAGGATTTAAAGATGAGCGTTTCATATTGTAGATGACATTTCTGTGTATGATAATGAGCCGGACTTTAGAGGGAGTGTATGATAATGTCGATTTCAACTATTTTGCAGACGTACTATTCTGAACTTGTTTATAAGAGCACAAAGCAGCACATTTAGCTGCTGTCTAGCTCATAAAAATAGAATAAAGAGATGAAAAGCAGCCATCAATACAGCCTCCCTCTGTGCAGTGAAATCTGTTGGGAGCTGCAATATGCGCTGTTATTATTAAAGCTGTAACTATTTCCTATTTATGTGTAAATAATTTGTGTGTGCTGCACACCAGGACTCAGACTTGGAAATTCAGCATACCCACATCTTGCAGGCTTTAGATGTGATCTTAAAACAGTGTCCATAAACAATATTTGAAGCTCTTTGACAGATATGTATGTGAAGACCAATAGAAAATCATTTTTACCTTTCACTAGAGCTGTGTATTGGCAAAAATATGGAAATAAATGATGTTTTATAATACAAGGATAACCATTTGATGTAATGCGATACTTTAAGCTAAGCAGTACATTTCTTATGTTAGGAAAACAAATATGTTTTTGGGGTTTTAAACTGTTATGCTTTTGGGGGTTTTCCTTTCCTGTAGTGTGTTATAAGTTATTGGGCATGTAAATGCCAGGTGGAGTTTATCTCCCACGCATTCCCCCTGCCTGAAGCGCCTCGATTGTAGTTCTGTGTTACTTCGGCGATAGAGTGACATCAATACATAACCCTCCTTCTGGCTAGTGCTCCAACACATTGTATGTGAGGTTGAGGGGTTTGACCTCTCAAAATGGTTGACCAATCACAATGGAGCCGGCCAATCAGAGCAGACTGGGCTCTGGTTTCAGACAGAGGGTGAAAAGAGGTGCTGCAGCACAGACAGTATGAGAAAAATAAAGACCTTTTTGAACATTAAAGCATGTAAACATGTCACAGTAGAGGCACAACATATAATGATGAAACCTGAAAATTAGCCTAATAGCCCCTTTAAAGAGCACACCATCCTTATGTTACTTCCTGTCTCAGTTTAGGTTATTACCTTGGAGTGGAAGAGTGAAATTATTAATTACAACACTGCTATTTAGTTTGTGGGGGTTTAGAGAAAAGACAAAATGAACCACTGTATGCCACCAATGTTATATAGACAAATCAAGCATGTACTACAAAACATTATATTAGGGTATTTTCTTAAACCCCTACCGACCATAAATAGCTGCACCAAATTGCTTGATTATCCATCCCATCCATACAATCTTTTAAACAGTTATTGAGTCAATTCAGTCTATGTGACTGACATTGCATCATCATAGCAGTAGTCTTAAAAAAGACTGGGGACCCTTAGGCTGAAAGCAACACACCAACTGCACTTCTCTACCAACACAAATGTATAGCATCAGACCTTTTTTAAAGATCCTTAAAAATCCTAACCAAGGGGCTTCAAAAAATCCTCAACAGATGGGTATGGAGAATTTCACCGCTTGGTTCCGAAAACTGCAGAAGTCAGCTTTGCTGCAGGGCATCAAAGCCAACAATAGATCATTTGCAGTAAATCCCCTCTATTGATCCTGGTCCCAGGAGACTGTGATACTCTGGACCATTTATATAGATTTTAAGTAAGGGTGTGCCCGATGAGATCATGTTTTCCACATCCCACTGAAGGCACTTGTGTTTGGCCATTGTTCCTCTACACTGCCTTTAATTTGACAGCAGGGGGGCAATAGAGACACGTCTGTCCCTTTAAAAGATATCGCCCTCATGTACGATGAATAATTCAGATGGAATAATTCTGCAGAGGTTCCTGTGAGGTAGGACCAGTGTCTCGTCTCCTCCAGCAGTAGGACAGCCAGGAAGCTCATACATAAAAGATGAAAGGTTTGATAGCCTCCATTGGATTCAGCGGCGGGGACCATGCGCTGTAGACTTAAGAGTCGTAGCCGGGCTTAGCTTGCAGCCTGTGAACTGCCCGCAGCCTCTCGGGCCTGCCTGCAGGAGGCTCTCTGAGTAATATCTGTGACATATGCAACCTAACTCTGCTCTGCAGTCAGAGGGGGAGGTATAAATAGCAACAAAATGGATGCAGGAGAGAACGAGACCAGACTGAAACCTGAAATCCGTTTATAGCTATTTCACTCCACACCTGCAAATATCAGTGATGATATCTTTGCTATATCTGTGTTTT
This sequence comes from Trematomus bernacchii, assembly GCF_902827165.1. NCBI lineage: Eukaryota > Metazoa > Chordata > Actinopteri > Perciformes > Nototheniidae > Trematomus > Trematomus bernacchii. Next base: position 19,810,887 of record NW_022987973.1, read on the forward strand.
TTAAAGATTTTTAAGTGATATAATCTATTCAAACCATTACACCTTTCAAATGTTTTGGAGCATCTGCAATTGCAAGCTACATTTGAATCTTTAATGTACCATTTACATTTTCCATTTCGCTACCTGCAGCTTAGCCTCCACCATGAGAGCAGACAGATCTGTTCACGTGGAGCCAAACGTTCTGCCTGCCCTATCCCCTGACACAAACATGATACATTTCACCGGAGCACATAAAAGATTGCAATATTTTGACTTTCTTAAACAGGAGTAACATGCACAGCACTGATATACTCTGAGAAAAGGACACCTGTAGTAAAACATGGATTTACAGTATCGTCCTGTGTCGTAAACCTTCCTGGTTACCCCAAGGGCAAATCTGCAATACTAAAAAGATAAAAAGGACAAATATTTGTATTTTAAGGCGCTTATCTTTTGATTGGCTGTCAAGAAACTCTTATCTATGGAGAGACCAATAAAACTAGCAATAATTTCAATCATGAACTCCAGCACTATGGGAGAGTCAATGGATTTAACCCCTGTTGCTAACAAAATGGGTTCACATTGATTTGTACACAGTAGGTCTGGTTGACAAGAGATCTGTGGGCAGGGGATTTGGTAGAGATTAAAAACACTACTAAATATTTTAAACTGATAGTGGAATTACATTCAAATAGTATAAAAGATGCAACAAAAAAATATAGAGCTACAAGGAACACGTCTGCAGCCACTGCAACAGTTAATGTGTTTATCATTTGGATTCCAGGTTGGATTCTCTAGCAAAAATAGCATATCCATGAAACAACACAGCAGTAGTGTAATGCAGGACATGGATAAGACTTTAAGGGGCAAAAATAATTAAACTGTAAGTACAACCAACATCAGAACTAGCAAACTTTCCAAAGCATTCCATCACTATTGAGTAGAAATCACCAAAACACTCATGAATGAACCACAAAGAGAGAGTTTTTAGTTCTGGCTAGGTCGATATATTGTTTACATTTACCAACTGGTTGAGTTTGCCTTACTAAGACAAAACTCAGATGGTCCACACAAATAAAATAAAAATATATAATTTCAAGTCAATGTTTTCTAGTTTAGCAGCTGGCTAGATAGATAGCTAGTTATAGTGATTTCAGAGTGGTACAACAACAATGAGACTAACAGCAGGCTGGTGGCCATCTGAAGTGAAACAGTCACTTCAGCGCACTCCCTAACGCTAGGAGGCTGCGAGGCTGCCTGCCGACTGATCTCCTACCTTTTGACTTGTCTCCTTATGAAGGTTTCTAATTTCTCTAATTCCCCTCCTCGACTCCCCTCCTCGACTCCTATCCTCGTGTCTTAGTCCCGCCCACAGGAGATGCGAGCGGAGGAGTCGAGGAGGGGAACCGAGGAGAGAGGAGGGGAAGCAGCAGGCGGTTAGAGAAATGAGAACTCCTCTCCTTGAGCGGTCATTTTAAAGAGACGTCCATTAATGATGACAGGAACAGATTAACAGGCTACAGATGCGGACATATATTTACACACACACACACATATATATTTATATAGGCTATATATTTGTAATTTCAGATTCAAACAAGTATGAGAGCACTCTCATAATAACGTAACACTATCAGAGACTGGATATATCCCCCCCCCCCCTCTCTCTGGTCGCTACAATGGGGAAATTAAATTACGGGCCAAACGTTGACTGAGACCTGTCTGTCCACCACATCTACGCACGCACACACACACCTACACACTGTACAACACACATGCTGTACAACACTGTAGCCTACCACACACACCTACAGCTCCTAAATAGGGTGACCAGATGTCCCGCTTTGCGCGGGACTGCACAGCATTTTCACGAGTTTTGGTGCGTCCTGCAAATTGAGACAATGTCCCGCATATTTCATTTTGATTGGCTAAAACGCTTTTCTAAAATCTGATTTGTGACATAAATTAGAGATGGCAAATCCGGATCCTTTTACGGACTCAGGGTCTTCTGAGTCAGTCATTGAAGAGATCCGGATCATACGAGTCATTTGAGTCATATGAGTCAGCATCACCAAGACCGTAGAAATCCTATCGGTGAAACCGAAAAGTTGTTGCATTTCACGAGCATATTAAACTGACGTTATATTAACCTCCGCTACACAGTGTATTTTGCTTTAATAAAAAATGTTGATCACAAAAAAAAGGGTTATTTTGCGATTTGGCAAATCTGAGTCTGCTGTTGACTCGTGCATGAGGACGAGTCTGCTGGATCTCTGGATCTGCTGCTATATGGCTAGGGCTCTGAGTCCGCACGAGTCTGCTCTGCTGTGTTTTGCACAGCGAGTCAGGATTTGCGAATCTGAGTCTGCTGTTGACTCGTGCATGACGACGAGTCTGCTGGATCTCTGGATCTGCTGCTATACAGTTACGGCTCTGAGTCCGCACGAGTCTGCTATGTTTTGCACAGTGAGTCAGGATTTGCGAATCTGCGAATCTGCGAGTCTGCTGTTGACTCGTGCATAATATAGCCGCGGGAGCCGGGTGCTGGGCTATGCTCGTGCACATGACGAGTATGGATCTCTGGATCTGCTATGCTATTACGGTTAGGAGCCGTCGGCTCCTCTGAGTCCCCACGAGTCTGCAGGAAGTTTCACTGATCCGCATCCCCTCCCCTGAGCCAAACGATCACTTCTGGCAGCTATCCTACTTGCTAAAGGGTAGGCAGATGGACTGGGGTACGTTGTAATGTGATTTTACATGTTATAAAGAGAGTAGCGAGTGACGCAATTTATAGTTTTAATTTGTACGTCACACAAAGTGTGGGACTCAAAGGACTCGGGTTAATGGAGAGGGGAGACTCGTCACGACCAGCTCATTTCTAGGATCCGGGTTAATGATCCGGATGAATCAGAACTCGCCCATCTCTAACATAAATCAGATGCGGAGAAAGGCCGGCTCTGTTCGCTGACGGCCGGCACCGCCCTTTATTATTATATGTTTTAAACGGCATCATGTAAGTTGCGCTGACACTAAAGTATATAATATATCAGGATACAGCCGTTGGGTATTTTATTATGTGAAGCACTAAATGGTTTTAGAAAAATATCGACTCTTTGTTTGTAGATATCTACTAAACTAAAGCATACAAATACAGAGAGTAATGTAGGCCTGTTATACTGAGTGATATATATTATACACACTGCTCTGCTTTCAGCACGGACCTCACAGCTGTTCTCACTGTAAACATCGCGTCTGATTCAAGCAGTTAATAAAATAATATCCAGGGGATGCATGCAGAGCTGTCATTGGCTGAGATAAGTCCGGCTGTGCGTCACGACTCTTTTAAACATCGCTGTTGCCGAAAATACTGATGGTTCCGCGGAGGACCCATCAGTGTATCCTCGATTATAGCTCCTCCAGAGAGCCTCCTCGATGCTCGATCCTCAGTCTTCGATGTGCATTTAGAGAAATTAGATGTCCTTCAACATGGCACGCTGAAATCCATTTCCGGGTCACTACCGGAGGACCGAGGATTCGAGGAGTCGAGGAGGGGAAATTAGAGAATTGAGAAACCTTCCTTATGTCAGGGAGTGAGGCGGAGGGAACGTGATGTGTGCTAGTAAGCTAATTTAGTGGGAATGCTGATACAGCATTACAACTATATGTTATGCTACGGACAAAAAGTTTATTATTCCGCCGACTTATTTTGGCCCTCTTCTCCTCCCACATTCAACATCGCAGAAACTCCGTTCAAACATCAAAACGTTCAGCTCGGTCGGGAATCGCAGGCTATTACTTTTATCATTCATAACTTTCATAATTCCAGAGATACATCCCATAATACATCACATGTTTAACCATTGAAGTCAATGGAGAAATTCTTCAGACTTCAACAAATCTTCATGCGACTTCAACTGCTAACTGTTCATTCATACTTTCACTCAGAAACCTCATTCCAACTTTAAAATGTTACACATCCTTCTGACATTATTCGTGTAACACAACTTTTAAATCTGATTCTTACTTTTAGAGATATTAAACATTGTTCAGACCTTGGAAAAGAGGTTTTCTTCAGATTTTAACATTAACTAGAGTGCGTGAGGTCACAGCTAGAGTGGAGGAAATCTTGAAATTTGCCTTCATATTTTTTTTTAAAACTGCCATAATTCCCAAACCCTACATTCCTGAGACATCATTTTTCATGACAAACGTAGGAAAACATCTCGTAGCTTGAAAAATGACAAATAATTAAGCAAAAAATTAAACAAAATGCCTCTTGAGGGCATGAAGTGACAAAAACGTTCAACATGTCTCCATTAAAACCATTGTAATTTCAGGCTGATATTTCCTCACAGCAGCAGCCGCACACCTTTAGTTAAACTACCAAAAAGGCCACATTATTAACCCAAAAGTACACAAAAATTACACTTCAGATACTCAACTTCCTTGACATGCTTCACGTTTTGAAATTTCACAGATATCTGTTATCGTTCTTCCACAAAACGTTCACATGTAAGAGGTTTATCTCTCATTCAGAACAATGCAAACTTTTGATCTCTACAGAGCTCGTTAGCTCAACTATAAACACCTGTGTAATGGAACACGATGATGTCATCACTCCAACTGACATGCTCAGAGCAGCATCTCTCTCTCTCTCTGCCACACACAGACACACACACTCTCTCTCTCTCTCACACACAATGTTCCAAACGGCCCAAAACCTCACAGGTTTGGTAACGATGCAGCCATCAACGCATCTAACCGTAGTATGGGGTGTCATCAAATGCCGTTGCCATGGCGACAGACCACTCGCCATGAAACACGATGTCGCTGTAAGTCCAATGGACACGGTCCAATCGTCCACCAAACTTCGCTTGTATATCACCGGTCCATGCCTCAACAGCTCCACGTCAATTATGGGGTTTCTTCAAATGCTGTTGCCATGGCAACACAATGCTCGCCATGAAACACGGTTTTCTCATAACTTCAGTGAAAATGCTCCAAACGGCCCAAAACTTCACAGGTTTGGTAACGATGCAGCCATCAACGCATCTAACCGTATTATGGAGTGTCATCAAATGCCGATGCCATGGCGACAGACCACTCGCCATGAAGCATGATGTCGCTGTAAGTCCAATGGACACGGTCCGATCGTCCTCCAAACTTCGCTTGTATATCACCGGTACAGCCCTCAACAGCTCTACGTCAATTATGGGGTTTCTTCAAATGCCGTTGCCATGGTAACACAAGGCTCGCCATGAAACACGGTTTTCTCATAACTTCAGTGAAAATGCTCCAAACAGCCCAAAACTTCACAGGTTTGGTAACGATGCAGCCATCCACACATCTAAGCGTATTATGGGATGTCATCAAATGCCATTGGCATGGCGACAGATCATTCACCATCAAGTTAGTTCAAAAGTCTGCAGTTCAAATATTCTGCTGCTTTTCCAAGCCTTTTTACTTTCTTTTCTTCTCTCATCACACATTCAAGCCCCCAGTGTTCATGTATCATTTCAATCTAAAGTCTTCACTTTCTTCTTACACATTACATTTCAGCATAGCAGTTAAGCGTCAGATTTTCAGCATAAAACATTCCCACTAGCAATTTCTTCAGGAATTGCATTCTCTAGTTATTGTATGATTTGCAACATTCAATTCACCAAATTCAATGGTAGCAAACCTGCATACTGTATAGGCTACTAGTTCACCAGTCACCAAAACAAAAATAGATAACGTTTTCTCACCAATTAAATAACGAAATTACCTCAATACTGACATATATTTTCATGTTCCAGGCATTTTCAAAAGCTGGGAGCAATATTTAAAATTTGCCCAACAGCACTAGGTTTGCGTAAGGTTGAGAAAACCTCAACTTTACGCAAATGAACTCTAACGCAATGTGAGATAAGTAAAAGCACTACTCTGCTACACAAGAGTAGTGTGGATTGCATACAGTAAAGATACAGGACCACAATGCTAGTCAGGCTTATCCAGCTGAAGAATCTTTGTATTAAAACATGTATTGCTCACAAAAAGTAACATGCTTTCTGCAACATTCCCACAGAGCTACAGCTTCATGACCACCCAGAGACTGCCTACTACTTTGTGTTGTATTTGTGAACGCAAAATGGTTAGCACACAGCAGCTTTATCTAGCAGATATCTATGACAGACGGTTGGTCTTGGCAAGCTCTGATCACTCACTTTGGGATGAATTCATTATTCTCCCCTCTGGGCAGATACAGGTAACCGAAGGTAAAAAGAAAATGTTTCCAAGTGCAATACATTTGTTTCAATTTGCACTGAAACTTGACTGCACTGGTCAGCAGCAATTTAGCGTGGCTAGCAATACATTGGTTTGTTACATTTAATGGAGAGATACATCTTGTTTAACTTGGTTGTGTGCTGTAACTGTAGAGATTAATGTCCCATGTTCTCTTGATTGTTATGTTTTTGTTTTTGCCTTCTACTTTAAACCAAATTAACCCTTGAGGGACAATAAAGATGAACTTGCCTGAACTCAGAGTTTAAGTCATTAGCCTAAAGCGGAGCTATCCACCACGCTTTCAGAGTTTTATTTTACAGTATATCCCACCACCTTCCCATGGGTAGTTATTAAGCCCTTTTCTGCCAGAAAGTACAAAAAAAGACAGGAAATCTAGGGAAATAAAAAGGCATTAAATGCAACAAGGGTCCCGAGCCAAAAATCACACAGTGGACATTGTGGTTTCATTTCATTTCAAACCTTTATTTATCCAGGTGTATCCCATTGAGATCATTGATCTCTTTTTCAAGGGAGACCTGCTCAAGTAGGTTCCACATGAAACATAAAAAAACATAAACAGAACAACAAAAAGGACATCATACAGCATCATTACAGGGATTACAATGTACACAACTATCCACATGAACAGGTACCAACAGCTTCCGATTGAGTAGCATCCAACCGAGCTTTAAAAACATTTAGTGGCACCAGATTGCTCAGTTTCCATTTCAATTGCAGACTATTCCAAGACAGTGGAGCTGCGCATCTAAATGCTATCTTCCCTAAGACAATCCTAGCAGTTGGCACATTTAATAAAACCACAGCATGCGATCTCAGGCAGTAGCCACTTACAATTCGCCGTGAGATCAGGGAGCAGATGTAGGATGGAAGTTTCCCTAACATGGCTTTGTATATACATTTTAAAAATGTACCAGTGACTGAGCCTCCGTACAGTTAGTGAAGGCAAACCAGCCCTTGCATACAGGGTACAGTGATGGGTTAATGCTTTACAGTTTGTCACAAATCTCAGTGTACTGTGATACGCAGCATCTAACTTGACCAGGCAATTGGCAGGTGCATTCATATAAATCAAATCACCATAGTCCAGCACAGGTAAAAAGGTCACAGTAACTAGCCTTTTCCTGGCCTCAAGCGAGAAAAAGGGACTTGTTCCTGTAGAAGAAACCTAGCCTAACCCTCAGTTTTTTAAGCAGGTTATTGACATGACGTTTAAAAGTGAGACAGTCATCAAGCCAGATACCAAGGTATTTGTAACAGGTAACCACTTCAAGTTTTATTCCTTGCGTAGTTACAATATCTAAAACAGGCTCTGGTGTCTTTTTAGCTTTTGAAAAGAGCATTACCTTGGTTTTATCAACATTTAAAAGAAGCTTTAGTTCAGAGAGCTGAGTCTGAATAATGTTAAAAACAGCTTGCAATTCAACAACAGCCTCCTTAATGGAGGGACCTGCACAGTACATAATGGTATCGTCCGCATAAAAATGTAAGGTTGCTCCATCGATATTTTCACCTAAACTATTGATGTAGATGGAGAATAAAAGTGGACCTAAAACAGAACCTTGAGGAACACCATTAGTAATGTTTAACCACTCAGAAGACAGCCCATCAAAATGAACACATTGGGACCTTTCAGAGAGGTAGTTCACAAACCACCCTACTACATGGCAGGATAAGCCAATACTGAGTAGCCTCTGCTTCAAAATGCGATGATCGACGGTATCAAACGCTTTGGACAGGTCAATAAATAGAGCTGCACAACTCTGCTTATTATTTAAAATACTCGCCACATCATTCACCACTTTCATTGTAGCAGTGATGGTGCTATGTTGCTTTCTGAAGCCTGACTGATGTTTAGACAGGATGTCATTTGTACATAAAAACACCTTTACCTGTTCACTCACTAGGCGTTCAAGAACCTTACCCAGAACTGATAATTTAGAGATGGGCCTATAATTGTTTAATAAAGTGGCCTCCCCACCTTTTAGTAGAGGCAGGACATACGCTGACTTCCACAATTTTGGAATTGTGTTTGTGCTGAGGGAGAGGTTAAAAAGAGTAGTGAGAGGTGGAGCAATAACATCTGCAGCTATCTTTAAAAAGAAAGGTTCTACGTTGTCCGGGCCAGCCGGTTTCTTAGAATCTAACTTGGTTAAAGCTTCACGAACAACATCAACAGTAAAAGGAGTAAAACTAAAAGGGTTTTCCAAAACACGTTTTTCAGAGTCACAGACTGTGGTGTTCACAGAAGCAGAGTTAGTGACAGAATCAAACAGAGAGCCACAGGACACAAAATGCTCATTAAAACAATTTAACATAGTGGCCCTGTCCGATATAGTGCCAGATGCTGTGGTAATGCACGGAGGTAGCTCATTACGGATATCACCGGTGGATATCGATTTTATGGCTTTCCAAAATCTTTCAGGATTATTCAGGTTCTTTGTGTTAGCTGACCGATAATACTTAGACTTTGCACTTTTTATTTGTGATGTGAAGCTATTTCTTAGCTGCCTAAAGCGTAGCCATTCTACCTCTGAGCCTGATTTCCTAGCCTTTGCCCAGGCCTTGTTTCTCTCATGTAGGAGACTAGATAATTTAACAGAAAACCAAGGATTGTCTCGTCCCTTCACTCTAAATGTACGCAGGGGTGCATGTCTATCTATAATTTCCATAAAACCAAGATAAAAATAAGACCATGCAGTTTCTACATCAGCACACAGATCGATTTTACCCCAATCAAAATCAAACAGATCATGTACAAAACCCTGCTCCACAAAATGTTTTTTGTCTCTCTTACTGATAATGCGAGGTTTAACCTTTTGGACTTTTGTGTCCCTAATTGTGGCTACAACACAGTGATCACTCAGATCATTTGCAAATACTCCCACAGATGAGTATTTATGGGGAACATTAGTTAAAATGAGATCAATTAAGGAGGATTTATTTGGGGACTTAATGTTAGGGCGAGTAGGACTGTCTATAATCTGAGTAACATTCAGAGAGATACAAAGGTTTTTAAAATCCTCTGACACAGAAGTTAACCAGTCCCAATTAAAATCACCAAGCAGCACTATTTCCTTGTAGTCAAGTTGAGATAAAAGTTTTGCCAATGAAGATAAAGAGTGCTTGACAGCTGAGGGGGGTCTGTAGCAGCCCACCACCATGACCTGTTGACCCTTTGCTACTTCGATATTTAAGGCTAAAAATTCTAGTTGTTTACTAATAGATTTGGAAACCATCTTGGTTACACAAAACTTATTTTTCACATAAATGGCAACGCCACCACCTTTTTTAGGATGGTCGGTACGATATACACTATAACCATTTAAGTAGATGTCAGAGGCCAAAATAGATTTATCTAGCCACGTTTCTGATAAGACAGCATCAGTCGAGCTCGCCCAAATGCGGACAAAATCTAACTTAGGTAACAGACTGCGCACATTTAAGTGAATGAATCCCAACCCAGATCTAGAATTAAAATCAGCAGGAGTAGCTATCTGACTACTGCTACTGGGCGGTCCAGGGTTTAGTTGTACATTCCCTGATAGTAATAATAGCAAAGAAAACAAGCACCTTTTCCTCTTAACCGACACACATACATTGTCATCTGCTTTAAAGTCACCAGCAAACTCCGCGAAACTGAGATTAGAGCTCAAGAAGCAGTCCTGAAGAACCATCATAGCAGGCAAGTGAGAAAGACAAACATTTGTCGAACTGAATGTCTGTGACAAGGCAACCAGTAATTGTTTGTGTAACACATCCGAACCTTTACAGGGGATGTCCACTGCGGGCGGTAGAACAGACCTGAACCCAGTCGACTTCTCAGGATGACGAGAGAACTTCTCTTTGTCCAAAATAGCTAACAGGCATAGCAGAAACACGATAGGGGCCATTTTCCCAGACCAGCACAGCATCCGGATAGGCGCGCAAGCAGGCCCGAAACGTGGAGGCGCTCCGGTCTCTCCGCGATATCCCCGGTGCAAAACCTCCTCAGCACAGCAGTGGTAATGTGGTATGTGCTTCGACTAAACTACATGGGCATCCCTACTTTACACATTTCCGACCCTTTAGTGGCCATCTATAGTGTTGTGCAATAACTCCTAATCCTTTGGAAAATATTGAACAATAAATATAGATTCTAGATTGTTGAGACATCTAGCGGACAGATAAACAAGCAGGGTGTGTATGCAGCAACATTTTTTAAACCTGTTAATCAAGTGCCTACAAATTGAATTCAGTAGGCAATAAGGCATTGAATTATTATATTAAAACCACAACAAAATACCCCTTTAACACATGAAAGCCAAGCAATAAACTGTTTGATAAAAACAGCTTCTGGTGAGGCATCAGATCATGATTTTAACTAAACACTCCCTGATGGTTGGGAGATGACAGAGACGAGAATCACCGTTAAAGATCATTAGGAGCTCTTCTTTTATTCATTTTAGGACAGTAATCCCTGTAATCAGCTGATCAGCTTGCCCTGCCTCATTTCAGGCTGACAAACTTTAGGGAATAATGTTTCCCATCTGCAAGAGACCATCATTAATACAATTCTTCATCATTAAAAACACCTCTGTATTCTACACGGGTTGTTACAAGGATTGTAAATTTTTCTTTAAAAAGGCATCAACAACTACAACAACAACTGTTTACCTTGGATATTTTTCTGTCTTCATGTGATTATAAAAGTTTTGCTGTTCCCTCTTACATCAACCTGCTTCATCTGTTTATATTTCATGTAGAAATGTCCGATTGCATCATTACCAGATTGCCTTTTGATAACTGCGAGAGAAGTGGCGAGAACCGTTTGGGTTTAGCTCTGGGTGTTATGTGCACATAGAGAGATTGTTTGTTATCCTGCTGTTAGCTCGCAGAGAATAAGTGAAAATTGCCTCTTTGTTTTGTTTCCATTTTTCTCTTTCTATGTTTTTTTTCTTTCCTGTACGAATAAAAGGACCTGATGGTTACTGTTGATGTCAACCTTAGGAATGAGATTTACATTTGGCTCCATTGTAGCTGCATTTGAAATTTAGAATTGCAATGATCAATTGTTAAAATGTTAAATTAACATTTTACTTTTTTGTATTCACTTGTGTAGAAGTGATGAGCCAAGTAGCAGAACACAAACTGGGGGTATTCTTAACTGTTTCTCATTGCCAACAAATCCCTTTAAAGACGCACACCAGCAATTCATTGAAACCTCCTAATACATGTAGTCGATGTTGCTAAAGCATGCTAAATGAACTTGATTATTTTGGCCGTAGAGCTCTTTTGTTAAAAACACATGACGAGCCACAATATGACATGTTTCTTCAGACCCATGAATACATAAAGACTATGCTTATTTTTTATTCAACCCTATTCACCACGCTGCAGCTGTAAACACCAAATAGCGGGCTCAGACTGTCCATCTGGAGCAAACATGAGAATTGCTGGGGGCAAGGCAAGTGCTGAAAATGAGAAATGAAACGGTCCTACAACTCGGGGCGGACACTGTCACTCAGAGTGGAGACCATAAGGCTCCCGCTGCTTCTAACCTAATTGTATGATCTCTGCCTGTCATCACATATGATTGTCAGCTGATATGTGCATCAACATGTTCAGTCAGTATCTGGGATGTGCAGAAGTTTAGCAGTGAAGAAAAAAGGTGGAGATGAAAGACGATTGGATAAAAAAAAAGAAAAGCGTTGGAAGAAAATACTGAACAATTACAGAAATGTTAATAGCAAGGGGCGTGGTTAATGCCTTTTTGATAGTTTTTACGTTTAACAAATGAGCTTTAGGCCACAGACCGGAATGGGAAATTGGAAATTATTGAGAGATGGAGCCTGGTTTTGGACTCATAGGATTGGTTAATAAAACCATTTAAAAACCGTGGTATACTTTAATGAGAAGCATAACTAAAAACCTGAAAAATTCAATGTCTACATTATGTAAGAAATATAACCCAGGTTCATTGGCATTCACCAAGATATACCTCATCTTAAGAAGTGTTGGTATCAGAAATGCCATTGTCTTGCTCCTGTAGTTCTGGGAATGGTTTTGGAGGGCAGAGTGGTAATACAGAAGGTGGTTACTTTCTTTCTGTTGTTGGCTAAATTGTAGGCCTCTTTTTTTCCAACTGTGAGCAATTGCAGAAATTGAGTGATTTTACAAGCGCCAGAATAGGTGACCTCTGAATTACCACTGTGGTCTGTTTGGGGTAATGGAAAATGTGAAACACTCCAGCAGATCGAGTACTCATTTAGAAGAAAAGTCTACAATGTAGCTGTACAATCAGCAGTTTGCATTGTGAGATGAGGAGAGTGAAAGCAGTGGTGTCCTGAATGTTTTGATATTCATCTGGGTCATGGTTTTACAGGAACAAGGTCTTGGACTTGGAAAGCTTGAACAAATATTTTATAACCAGAATCGGACCCAGATAAATCAAACGTGGCAGAAAAAATAAGCATTTCCAGGAAGTTACAGAGAGTAGCGACCTCTTGCATATCATTTTCAATATAATTGTTTTTTCTCTGGGATTTGTAGACTTTTTCACTGCTTTTTTGGTCTAATGGTGAGTTTTAGAGAAATTCTGAAAGAGCTTGGTGCAGTTTGAACAAACCTTAAACACAAAAGTGAACATCATAAGCCATGCCTCTGTTTTAGAGAGATAGAGAGATTAACTGATACTTAACTATGTGCTGCGTCATCGACATTTATTTCATAGCATTTCCTGTCCTACAATAGATTACTCCCTTAAGTTGTGAAAAATAAATCACTTCAGAGTGTCTGAGCTGGAAAAAAGACTCCTGTCTAACATTGCTGGCATCTTTCTTTACAATTAATTTCCATTGTAGTTTGATTAACATATCCTGATTTTACCTGCACAATTATAACAAACTATGGACTCAGACATGTAATGTGCATCAGCTATAGTTCTTTATTGGACAGTAGTGAGCTGTTTCAGTGAGGATTTAAGCTTTACATGAGGTTAGAAAAAACGTTTTGATTAGAATCGACAGGAAGGTCGATTAAACGCTAATTAAGGACCACTTCAGTCCTAAAACCAATCTGCCGAGTTGGTATATGTTAAGGATAATTGGCCTTAAAGCCTGATAAGAGGCGTGTTTAAAGATCTCAGGGATATCAGGATCAAGGTTGCATTTGTTGTTACCATTTAACTGTTTAACAATAATGATTTTGAGTAAGAGAGTCAGCAGAGTCGAATATACTGACAAGACAGGTTGTACAGTTGCTGGGTTGCCTATGTTGTTCCTCTTAAATGTGTTCAGTAGAATTTCAAATAACCAGGATGGAGTTAACGTTTAAAATAAAGTAGATTTGGTTCAGTTTGTACGGAAGAGGATTAGGGCCAAATGGTAAAATGTTTATGAGATCTGATAAAAAGTACAATTTAATTTTAATTTAACACCAGAAAAAGTGGCTCTAATCCCCTTCAATTTGTTTGACTCTGAAAAGCTGTTTTAAATTGCTTTAAAATGGTTAGGACTTATCTTTCAAGAAGTTATTACTTGAAGAAATCATTATATTTTGACTTTTGTCATGTGACAATTAGCCTAACCAAACTTTGCCAACTTGTGTTTTATAACCTACAAACACAATTAAGGACACCTGACTGTCATCAAACACCTTTCAGCACAGTAACAGATTATTTAATTGCTCTCGACCGGTTTGTATAACATGATCGTGCTCCTAAATAACTGTAATGCCCATGACACATCAGAAAATAAAATACCTGAAGAGACAGGAATCAAAGGACAGCCAGACTATGTTCAAACATAACTGAGTTAATTAGATACCATTTAAAATGAGGTTGTGCCCAAACACTTCTATAATTACTAAGCAATAATTATCATTTAAACCTACAATTCAAACTCAGGGTATTTTTTTTCTTTTTTCTACTGTAATGAATAGGACACCTTGCTGATTTCAAGCCTGCTTGGATCCACTACAAGTATTAGACATACGGACAAACGGAGCCATAAGCAATACAAGGAAGCCCCTCCTGACCCAGTTAGACCAAATATAATGTGGACAAGTCCTGACTGAGGTCCTGAACCAGGTGCCAAGTAGATATACTCTAAGGCTGAATACTATCAGCTAAACATTAGAAAAAAAACGTATCTGGGAACCAAGAATGTCCCTGAACCAAATGTCATGCATAAAACATCCGATAGCTGTTCAGTTATAATATAAAATGGCATATTTCCAAGAACTGAGCAGTTTTCTAGCACTGTACGATTGGAGCGCTTGCATCTTTATTCTGTTTATATAAGAACTATTTCACTTTGGAAAAAACTGACAGGTCAACAGATCCAATATACTCACAGTTTGATACCAAAATACAATTGGATAGCATTGAACATAATTTAACATTGGGTCGGGCTGCATGATTAATATATAACTTGTCTCAAACACACTTTCTGCTTACCGTTATTAAATAAACATGGTTGACTGACATATTTAAAATGTGTGCTCTGCTCATGTTGTGGCTCTAGTACATGGTAAAAGGGTCATATACAACAGTAGAAGAGCAAAACGAAAATACAGAAAATGTTTCATCCATAAAAGCAATGAATATTCGTGATAAACAATTGTTTTCTAAATATCAATTTTAAAATAATCGTGATTATCATGTTCACCATTATGGTCCCGACATTGGGACAGAGAAACGAGGTTGACAATCTGGGTTTCAATGTAGGATGTAATAAGTAGGTCAGTGTCCTTCTTGAAAAACGGAACTGTATTTAGTACATCACAGAAATGCCTGCAATGTAAACCAGTGGCGACCCGTCAGCGCCCTCTGAGGGCCTAAAATATTCTAAAAAATAATATTTGAAAACATTAAAAAAAACATTTTTTTTTAAATATTTTTTTAGTTAAATTTTTCATTAGTTTTACCAAAACAACTTGATTTAATTGTATTTAAAATAACATTTTCAAAGAAATAAATCCTTCGAATCTGCCTGTTCAGTTTCTGTTGAAATGTGAAGGGTTAAATGCCGTCTCTGCGAGTTACTGTGAAGACGGGAGAGCTTGTTGGTCCCTCTGTACATTCACAGACGGCCAGCTATAGTAACTCAACGAGAGAGTAATGTCAAATGACAGTACAATTGACCAATCATATCTTCCCACTAAATGGGTGGGCTTTATTTTCGCGGACTTTATGACAAGTTCCGCCCGCTGTGAAGTCTATGCAAGTGGTGCAGTGACGCGTCCTAAAACCCGGAAGTAAGCTGCGCTCGGGTTCCCTCCATGGATGTATAATAAGAACTGGATACAGCGTGGGAGGCGGGGCCTCATTCATTCCTATGAGAGCTGCTCATTGGCGCATGAAGATAACATGGCCCAACTTTTGAGAGAGTGAAACGTCACAGATTACCCGTCATGCCTGAGAAGTACCCGTATGTGCGCTCATAGAGCATGCACAACTTTAACCACGCCCCCCAAAAGGCTCGTTCACATTAAGCACGTCAATTTGTACACGTAACAGCACCGCGCGTTCATGACAGCATGGTACTGGATTGTTATATGATGGATTTTGATATTAACTAGGCGGCCGCGGCAGTTAGCAGCTAGCGGCTAGCTAGTAATTATGCTAATGTACACATCAATCGTTATGTACTTTTATATTAGGCTACGCTGTAACAGGATCTAGTGATATCCAAGCAACAGAGCTTAATTTATATATATATATATATATACTAAATAAACTACACACGTTCATGTTACGTGTTCAGTACTACATGCGTATATATATATATATATATATATACAGTGCAATAAGCTTCTTAGTGCAATAAGAAGCTACAGGGACGTTAATCTACGTCGGTAATATTAACTTTATTTAATACAACATTTACGGTACAAGATTTATATCATACAGCCCATGTAGTATAATATTTTACAAATGATGAATTACAGCAAACATGTGCAATATATCCATTATTACAGCTCCGTGGGCTGGCAGTAAGGCGATATGGGTCCGTTCTTATTGTGCATCCATGGGTAAAGGTAAAACGCATGTAGTACTGAACACGTAACATGAACGTGCCGGGCGGCGCGGTCCCGTGGGTTAGATGCACGTTCATAATGCAGAGGAAAATAACTCTCAGAATAACGTTATTAGCACATTTTACAACTTGAGGACCGAATGTTTTTAATAAGGGCTATACAAGTGTTCATACTGGGTAGTTTATTTAGTTTAAAAAAAATTATCCAACGATTTACAGACCACTCTTTCCCAATGTAAGTCAATGGGAAAAAGTGTTTCCGGGCCCAGCAACCTAACGGAAGTGTAGTACCGCCGTTTGGCCACAATGAATATTTTCCTCAGAGTCCGGCGCACTTCCTGGGGGCTTGGTTCCCTCGACAAAAAAGCAATGGGATTTCTCCATAGGGTTTTGGAAAATAGCTCGAAATAAGGTCTGTGGAAAACGAACCTGTTAGATAAATGCACGTTTTGTTCAGCCGGATAATATCCACATGTCTACCCTAATTTTATAATTTTCGAATCACAAATCTAATCGATAGATTTATGATCGATAGATTTATGATTAGCATAAGTTCGTTCATGATGGCTCATGTCAGTGATAGTGATGACATCGTTGCGAAATTATTAACCGAGTCATTTTCAAGATTGAGTTACAATGATAAATTGGAGTGGCAAAGGATCAGCTGCATGACCCGCCATCAAGTGCTTCATCCAAAAGGACAGGAGGATGAACTTTGTGTTTAACTGATATGATCATCAAAGGTAGGCCTAAGTCATTTTCAATGTGGGCCGCCGTGCCGACTTAATTCATTTGTAATTGTTACTTGGCTGTGGGTGCCCTGTCATGATAGGTGTTTATATAAATGGTGTTGTTTTGTGTGGTAGAGGGTCGTTGTCATTGATGCGCTTTGCACCCCGGGCCGTTGTTTTGATATTCCGCTGAAGTATATGCTGTGACGTAATAACTTTACTTTTTCTTTTTTTCTTTTTTTTTTCGAGGGAAGGGGTGGGGGTCAGAGGGCCTAGGTATAAAAGTCACGGCTCGCCACTGATGTAAACCAATCTTGTAAAAACTATACAAAATATATTAAACTCTATGAGTGCATAACACACATCTACCTTTTATCAGCAACTCCACACGTCCGCTTTCCCTGATCTGGCTTTCAATTAGTGCACGGTGCATTATTCTGGTGAAAATCTATTCCCTAAAGAAAACCATCTGTTGTTTGTGAAAGACTGGCTAACTGGGCGACTGCAGAGACTGGTCCCAGTGTCCAGCCAAAGACACTGCCAGAGCCCTCTCTTTCTCTTTCTCTTTCTCTCAGTGCTATTGACACTAATTGGACCACCACATTGCCCCTTTTTTTCCAAGCCATTGGACCAGCTCTACAATATGTTCCACAGCAATTTATGCAATCACACTGATGAAATATGATATATTGAGCTCAGGGCACAACATGATTGCATAAAGCGTACATAAATCATATTGAATAATCACTGACCCAATCAGCCACAGGGGCTCCAGCACAGCTTCCACTCGGTCATCATGACCTGTCTGTTACAAGCCTTTTACAAGATAAACTTCCCTCAAACTTTTTCAAAAAGGACTTGGTAGTTGGGGTAACTTTGGCTGTGGTTGTGCTGTGGATCCATCTGGGTCAACAGGCCATGAAAGCAGCACAAGTGTGGGCGAAGTGTTAAATAGGTCACTCACAGCATCCTGTCCAACACTCACAGGTCCATTTTCCCTACTGGATTAATCTCCTGTTTCCCACACTATCTGCCTGCAGCACCTCAAGAAAAACAGGGTATGGAGAGCAGCTATGAGTGTGTGTGTGTGGGTGTGTGGGTGTGTGTACCAAGTAAAAAGTGAGGTTGTGTATGCCTTAGTGCCTTCAGCATTGAATCTTGGACAGCTTCACCTCGACAGAGTTGGCCAAGCTGCCCTGCGTTCATTCATACAGAGCCAGTGGCCCATGGAGCCAAACACTCTAGAAAATAAAAGCACACACACACACACAAACCGAACAATAGCATTCTGCCGATATTCAAGACCCAGTGCAGTTTATTTGGGATTCAGGCTGCTGGTGTTGGTGCCAGTATCTTTGAATTTGAATATATTCATGCCAAAAAAGTAGAAAGAGACTCAGTGTTTCTCACCAACATAACATACAGGTGGGAAAAGCAAGCTGAGACAATTGAATGGTGTAATGTGAATCTAAATCATATTGCCTCCGAAAACTGAGCCAAACCTACATTAATTACAGAAAGTTTCAAATATGATGATAACATTTTCACTGCTGATTTTCCTGGCAGTTTGTCGGGAAGTGCAGCCAAGCAGGACCAAAACAGAACAGTCTTTCTCTTGAGCAGTCATCGGGATCTCTTTCCCTCTGTCTCCCACTCTGTATAATCACTTTCTTGACATTTATCCTCTTTTAGGGCACTGCAGACATACCAAAGAAGTACCAACAAATATTTTTGAGTCCTTTATAGAGTGCTGAGAAGCAAACAACTGACCTTCTACCACTAACACATTTTATTATCAATAGAGTTAATATTCTGCCACGTTTTTCTTCCCATCATGATGCATGGCTTTGAAATTCAAATCTAAGATGTGTGCCCTTCAGGGTCCTTTCACCTGATAGCCCCTTTGACCACCAGTTGTTGGGATTACACTGGATGCCATTGGAGATACTGTAGTAATCCAACACAGACAAGAGCACTCCAGTGTGTCCAGGAAGAGCCAGAGCATCTGCTGCTTGGGACAGATTCAATGTGGAGTAATTATGAGGAGGCTCCCCGGAGTGCTGTGTCTCAGCTAATACTGTGACACTAAAAGGTGTGGCGCTGCATGGATTTGCTCACACTAACTAATGAAACAAAGGGCGTGCGTGTGCGTGTGTTCACAGCCACCGCACAGAAGACAAAGACATTTCGGAACTTGAGCAGCGCGACTAATGAGGAAGAAATTGTCAGCGTGCGTGTGTGCGTGCGTTACCTCGGAAGAGAAAGGCTTTGCTGCTGTTGTGAAGCCCTGCCACTTGGGTAATTCCATAGGTGGCATTTGCCAGGTCAAGTTCGTTGATGATATCAATCTGGTAGTCTTGATCTGATCCAAAAGCCAAAGCTGCGGGAGAGAGATGAAGGTTAGGGGAGCTGAAAGATTAACAGTCAGGGTTTAAACTAAACTCCACAGTTATTTCACTGCGTATGTGCATTGCACTGTTTAAAATGGAGTTCTGGAGGAAAGTCACGCTGTTTTATGTACACGCAGGGTATTGCCTATAGTGCGCACTAACATGCACCGTATTTGCCCGCAGCGAACACCTGTTCTCCCCACGGACACGGTGCGCCCACGTTAAGGTAAAAAGTCCTATCTATTTTTAAAATAAACGCACCCTGATTTTATTTTATTTTTTTAATCTGAAGTTAACATAATAAATAAATAAAAGCAATACAGTTCAGAGACACTACCAAAAACACCTGACAAGCTCGAGCGCAAGGTGCAAACTGACAAAAGACCATAAGAAGCGCTTATCAGTCGCTCCAGAAATCCTCATTGTGATGACAGAGTGCCACAAGCAGCGTGTTCTTTACCTGGTTTGGTAAAAAAGAAAAGAGAAAACAAAGCCACGTAAATATCCATTTGTGTTTGGAGTTGCGCTACAGAGTCCTCAGCCGTGCGCTCCGCTGCTGCTTATCCACACACAACCCACTCTGGTCCGTCTGGCGCTGTGCTCACCTCGCCTGGATGTGGAGGAACGGAGGAAGGGTCCACATCACAAGAGCGGGGGTTCCCTCACTGCAAGACCACATCAATTTACAGTGTTTGGACGCGTCCAATCACTCCCTGCATGGCATCTACAGCGCCATTCACCCACGTTTATTCAGGATATTTTTTAACTGGACTTCAAACGGGGAATCTAAACATATTATTAACCATAAATCAAAAGAGATCCCCTCCGTTTAGACTACAGCAACTGCCAATTTCCGAGATGAGAAAAAGGCTTTACAAAGGAAAGTAAGTGAGTGGAGGATGTGTGACTTCTCTGTAATAGATAGGGAGGCTGCTCTCACTTGTCACTGTAGATGATTTCAAAGAATCTCAATCTCATGGGACAAATTAGCAACACTGCAGCTGACAGAGTAGAAAAGGTTTTTTTTGTAACCGTATGGAGATGCTTTAGCCTGCGAAATAGAAGTTTTCTCTCAGTGAGGAATTTGTGAAACACCACCAAATTGGAGTCCTGCATGTGCTCTTCTGCTTCACCCCCATCACTTACTCCAGATTCTAAATCAACCTATTCCTCCGCCCCCTCTACGCCTCAGAGAATCCCTGGGATTTATAAGCACTGCTGCTCCAGTCCTCTCTCCTCTGGGGCCTGTCCTTATTGAGAACCATTAATCATACCCCTCTCCTGCCTGCCTCTAATTTGTGTACATTGCCAGGTTGTCCGGGGTTACCTGTATCTACACAAACCAGTGAGGGAGAGAACAGCTCCTTACTGATTATGGCAGTTACACTCAGTGTGTTCTACACCAGGGATAGTGTTATGTCTGTGTTGGGATTCAGGTCACCTTTCCATGCACTCAAATTAAACTGTAAACAATAGCAGCATTCTGCAACCACTGATCCATAACCAAAAAGTCTTCAAGGGGAAAAGAAACACATTATTTGAAATTACAGGTTGCAGAGCAGAGAGGAGTAGGTAGGGAAGGATAATTTAAATCAGTTTAGGCAGGTGGTACCGGCCTGAAAGGCTTTTAACACGCACAAAATTATGCAAGTGTCTCTAGATCATCTGCACTTTCTGTCTCTTTTCTTTCTCCACTGGGGCATAGCAGATGTACATCAGGGCTCAAGGTAGAAGGAAGATGTTGCACATTTCAACATAAACAGGAAGCTGGTGTTACTCTAATGGTCCAAATGGCCCCAAATCTCACATGCAGGATAAGGGTTAAAGCCTGAGGACTTTCCCATATGTGACAAACATCCAACGATA
The DNA here is from genome assembly GCF_902827165.1 of Trematomus bernacchii. NCBI lineage: Eukaryota > Metazoa > Chordata > Actinopteri > Perciformes > Nototheniidae > Trematomus > Trematomus bernacchii. The sequence goes on from NW_022987973.1 coordinate 19,832,157, forward strand.
TACAACAACTGTACATTGTGAAGTCTACACTTGATACAGTACATCTACATAATGTAAGCAATGTTCTCTTTCGCCACATAGTGGACAAAGAAAGTTGTTCAAGATTCACAAAATGTTACTTCCAGCGGATCACACTCTGTGGAAGACATACTGTTCACTCGTTGCCCAATCTTCAATGGTCACTGCCAATTACTGCATCGTCAATCGGCGTCCTTCCAATACCCCAGTTAGCATGGATTTGCAAAGATCAGTGCATCGTTGCCTCCAACAGATTTACATTATCCCTATTTACTTGAACTCATCAGATTTTACCATGACTTCCATGATTTGCTGTCTGAATCGACAAGGATCTTTTTCTGAGCCTCTGTCAGCTGTCATTTCATGGCCTCATTGATGCTTCAACCTCAAGGTTAAGACTATTCCCAAATGAGAAACTACAACATTGGTTGCTTGTTCAAAGGGTTTAATGAAAGTTTTTCTGACAAGGACGAGTTGTTGCGAGGTAAGAAATGACATCCCTCTCTCAGAAGCAGTCGTAAATTGTGTGATGTTGATGCTGATAGGAGCACTAGATCCCTCTCATATTTTTGAAAGCAATACATTTTTTGCTACGACAGGCAGGTCTATAGCTCATTGTGTCAGTTTAAAAAGTTTCACCAGCCTTTGGTGGCCACAGTTTTCACCTTAAATGTTGGCATTGAGTTAGTATGTATTCAGGCAGTATGACAAAGATGAAGCACCTTTTGAACATTAAAGCATGTAAACATATCACAGTACAGACAAAAAATACAAATATGAACCTGTAAGAGAGCATAATAGGGCCCTTTTAATGTTCACGGGAATTGGCAAAAGGAGCATGGGAAAGAGATAATGGTCTATAAAAAATGGAAATAACCTCTAAACTGATTCACGTATCATTGCCAGTGTCATTAATTGTTTGTGATAAACTAAGAGGGGGCACACAATCTCCGACACAAGTGCACAAACGTACACACACACGCAATACGTGACAGTTACAATGTCATTCTATTTCACCCAAGGCAACATATTCAGCTCAAGTAAGCCTATGTAAACCCACCCCTGGAAATAAAATGTCAAACATGTCACAGACAAACAGCAAACAACAAACAGGTTTGTGCACGTGTCAGCCTCACATTCTGACATTGCATCCTCATGCTGCCAGTGACCTACAACTTGACAAAGAGTCATCAGTATTCATCCTTAAAAATACCAGTAACAGTACCGTCCCAATTCTTAGAGATTTTAAGTGATTATTGTAAATTCTGTAACTAATAAATGTATATTTTATATAAATAAAACAATGGCTCTTTTCGGAATGTGCCAGCGGTCTGCTATTGTTATTATAGAGTTTGGAAGCATCATTGGACTTACCAGACTTTTTATAACAGTGACGGTTTTCCTATTCCTACACAATTTAGCCTGACCCTTTTACAACATGTTGGTTATAATTTGAAAGCGCAGTAAAGTTATAATATTTTCACGATGGATTCTCTTCAGCAAATACTCGTATTTACCCGCCCAAAAAAAAGAGAGGAAAGTACAATTGCAGATAATTCCATACAGGAAACACCTAGTAAACAAACACAAAAACCAGAGAGCGACAGAGAAAGTATGGACTGGCAGCAACATGACTGTCAACAAGATTAGCTCTATAATTTAGTCCCATTCTGCAGATTGCAGCATGGCAGTGTGGCCCAGCTGTTTAACGTATGACAATGCCTGCCGCATTCACACACCGCGAGGTCAGCGGATGAGGTGCAAACCGAAAAGCCTTTTTTATCAGGAAACAGGCTAGCGAGACATCCAATTGCGTGCAAACAGAAGTGACCTGAAAAGCAGCACTCGGAAAGCTCATTTGCCATGGCTCTTAGTTTCCGGACGGAGATAGAGGCCAAAGTTTATATTCTCTCGAAAAAGAACAGGAGTCGAATTAAACCCAGAGGAAGCGAGATATGGCTCAGTCCCTGAGGATATAAATGACATTCAGCAGAGCTTCTATTTTACATGATGGATCTCTTTATGCTCAATCATTTTCCTACATTGTTTTATGTGTACCCCACGCATCAGCATGATAATGGAGGTGTTATAGTTATATGAAAAGTAATAAGGCCTGATGTGCTCTGATACTTTTAGGAACTAAGAGCAGCACTGGGCAAGTGATAGGCATCGGTTTTAGGAAGAACATTTTCATCTTTGGCAAAAATGGCCTTACATTGAATCATGCATATAAATTCAGGCCGTGTGTATATGTATTGCAAAGCTCATTTTCTTGAGAACACATTGGATACTCAAAATCAGCAAATGTTATATTTAGAATCTTACTCCCATAAGTGAATCAAATTATTCTGAACGCACAGTGTTCTTTGTAGAAGCAGACAGAAGATTGGAGACTATTCACACACGTGTTGCGTCTTAGAAGCTGCACGTTTTAATACAAAGCAGTTATCATGCTCTTTGAGGGATTATGTGACTTGACTTTCTTTGCATCTGTTCCTTTTACTGACCCTTATTTACAAAACGATTCCAATTTGGGACATACTGTGCAATCTGGGAAATAATGAGTGTCGGTAACATCTTAATGAAATGCAATTAGCAAAGTAACTCATGATGGACAGATCGGTGAATATGTCTGCATCTACCAGTAAATGTTAGCCTGTTGCAATAAAATTACTTTTTTAATTGACTGGCAGATGTCAATTATAACTGCAGAACATGGAGCGTCAGACAGGTCACCAGCTGAACTGTCATTCTCAATCAACACACAAGGTGTATTAAAGTGCTGGTTACCAATACATGTTGATGTTGCCTGATACAAAATAGCAAACGTATGGTTAAATCTCAACACTTAGATATGGTCGTTTTCACCTATTGTGCCACTACTATACGAAACAACTAAATGCTCGCTCTCATCTGCTCAAAATAGAAAATTATATGACTAGTTACACAGTTTGTTCTGCTGTAGCATACACTGTGTCTATTGTTAACAGATGAGATATTCTTGGATAAGATTAGCCAATGCATAGTTTTATAAAATAAAGACAACCTGGTCTCACCAGAATGCGTGACTCCACCACGACTCCTTAACACCGCAGTGCGTGGTGGAGTCACGAACTTTGCTACATTTACGTGTCTGCACCACGCAAACAACCCCAATGTAAAGTGAATGAGGCTCCTTTGTCGTGGTGCACACACGCATTTCTACAACGTCCAACATTGAGCTTTTATTCTATAAAGCGTTTTTAAAATCTACTTTATAGCTTGTAGTAACTCATGGGAGGCTTCTTTTATTTTATTTGTATTCATAATAATTTTTATTTTTCGTCAGAATGTATTATGGTGCATTATTCACCAATTTTTGTTCTCAAAAAACAGTGTATTGTGTGTAATACAACTGTGATTTTTATTAAATTAGTTAGTTTTTAAGGAAGGCCAGAGCTTCAGCTGTGTCAAATAGATTGTCCCCTTTAGTTAACGTTATTTAAAAGATAATTATATTCCTATTTGATCAAGTCCCCTTTATTGTATTACGGAGAGCAATGTGAGCGTCCATTCCCATTGGATAACAGAGGATTTTACACCCGGAAGTAAGTATTCTCCTTACTGTCGATTGATTTTATTTACAGTGATATCTGCACTACTCATCAACTCAAAAACACCAGATTATCCTTGTTAATTACACAACATTGATTGGTTTAAATTGTGTACAATGCTTTTGGATTTTCCCCTTTCGATTCGGAGAAACAAATATTTTTTCGTAGTGTGTGGATGGCAGAAGACACTACACTACCCAGAATCCTCAGCTATGGGACTACACCATTTGCTTAGAACGTGTCCTACCCCCCCCCCCCCCCCCCCCCCCCCCTCCCTTAGGTCACAGGCTCCTCCAACAGTGCAACAAAATAAAACGGATACTCAGAACAAATAGTGCAAGTAAATACAAAAAGAAAAATAGTAAAATAGTAAAAAGTGAAATAGTGCAATAAGAGTCTATATACAAGTGATTGAATATGATATATTAGATAAATAATTTCTAAGTAGCAGCCAGATGAATGTTATGGATGTTGTTTCAAAGTTCAGGTGTTTAATAGTCTTATGGCCTGTGGGATGAAACTGTCCCTGAGTCTGGTGGTTTTAGTCCGGATGCTGCGCTGCGGTACCGCCTGCCAGACGGCAGCAGACAGAACAGTTTGTGGCTGGGGTGATGGGGGTCTTTTATAATCCTGAGGGCTTTCTTTAAGGTTAACCTGGTATTTTTACTCCACTACATTTATTTTAGTTACTTTACAGATTTTGATTAATGATGTGAAATATAAACAACCCTTAAATCAGACTTTAGTTACACCTGAGTAAAATTCAGTGAATTCAGCCAACAATCAGGCGAGATATTTGGTAGTGGGTGCTTGAGAAGACTAAATATTTATCTGCAGATCCCTAAGCATATTCATTACTCGTTATTCTCTACTAATAGTTAATTAAAAACTGTATATAATGGCTATTTTGCACATCCCTTTCAAGATTTCAAGATTTTCTAAGGTTTATTGACATATCATATACACAACTACGGTGTAGTTATGCAATGAATGAAAAACTTGGGTCACAGGTTCCTCAACAGTGCATTACAAGACATCTATCGATATCTGTGTACCTCCACCATTAAACATATTCTGCACATTTCTTATACTATCTACATACATCTTATAAGAGTATAATTAATATGTATAATATCAGTTAAAATAAGTGCTTCAACATAGTTAACATTGCAGGAAAGTTGATTGTCAAGTTCCAAAACAAACCATGCAATATATTAGACGTTAAGTACTTTGTCAGGCTTAATATCTGTAGATACCCCCAAAGCTTTTTTCTTATTTAAAAGAAGACCTTAACCTAAAGTATTCTTTAATGTTTAAATAAAGCCTTATTAGTTTGTCTGTTTTGCACATCCTCCTATCAGGCACTAAACTGTTTTATTGTAGAGATCACTTACAGTATCTTCTTGATATTTTCTATTCTATATTATTTATATCATTGACCTTCCACTTTCCCACTATATTAAGAGTATGTTCTCTTAATATTTAAATGTTTTCATCAAATATAACACATTCAAAAGTGCTTTACAAAAATGAAAGACATTAAGAAAAAGGCATTTTAAAACAGTCATTAAAAAGCAACACAACCTACCTGCATTGCATTACTCTAAACGTGTAATAACGTGCTTTAACCAGTAGGAGGTGCGGGTTAAAAAGCTGTCAAGTTTACAGTGTTAACAAAATAAAATATACTGCTGTTTCCTGGTTTAGTTTACGACGGATATATTCTGTTATTGTTTTGATATTTGTAACACAAAAACGATGTAAAAAACCCACAGCAACACAGAAAAGATGGTCTTAACACGACCCAGCGGTCTAGTAGTTAATAAAAAACAATAATATCAAAACAAATTATTACTACTAACTTTATTGTGAAATTAAAACAGAACGGTAAAAGAATAGTTTCCGGTCTATTCTGAGGCCCGATCTCTGTAGATAAATAAAGAACTACGACAGATGTGTAATGTTTAATGCAGCCAAACCATTCATTACAATACATTCATGTGATGACTTTCAAAGAGTAAAGCAAGCACTGCTGAATAAAGTATGATTTTATCTTTTACGAAACGTTTTTTTTCATATGGAATGCAGTTGGAGGTCAACCAATCACAGAGCTTGAGGCAAAGCGGAACAATAGCTGAGGATTCTGGGTAGTGTAGTGTCTTCTGCCATCCACACACTACGAAAAAATATTTGTTTCTCCGAATCGAAAGGGGAAAATCCAAAAGCATTGTACACAATTTAAACCAATCAATGTTGTGTAATTAACAAGGACAAACTGGTGTTTTTGAGTTGATGAGTAGTGCAGATATCACTGTAAATAAAATCAATCGACAGTAAGGAGAATACTTACTTCCGGGTGTAAAATCCTCCGTTATCCAATGGGAATGGACGCTCACATTGCTCTCCGTAATACAATAAAGGGGACTTGATCAAATAGGAATATAATTATCTTTTAAATAACGTTAACTAAAGGGAACAATCTATTTGACACAGCTGAAGCTCTGGCCTTCCTTAAAACTAACTAATTTAATAAAAATCACAGTTGTATTACACACAATGCACTGTTTTTTGAGAACAAAAATTGGTGAATAATGCACCATAATACATTCTGACGAAAAATAAAAATGATTATGAATACAAATAAAATAAAAGAAGCCTCCCGTGAGTTACAACAAGCTATAAAGTAGATTTAAAAAACGTTTTATAGAATAAAAGCTCACTGCTGGACGTTGTAGAAATGCGTGTGTGCACCACGACAAAGGAGCCTCATTCACTTTACATTGGGGTTGTTTGCGTGGTGCAGACACGTAAATGTAGCAAAGTTCGTGACTCCACCACGCACTGCGGTGTTAAGGAGTCGTGGTGGAGTCACGCATTCTGGTGAGACCAGGTTGAATAAAGAAGTGTGTGTCTGACGAGCAGCTGTTGTTGAATGAGGGCCTAAATACAGCCCAGGACACAACTTTGTTGCAAAGTCCTGCTTGTGTTTGTTTTTAGCTAGATAGAAAACCCTTCATTATCCATTAATCACAGTGTTAAAACTCTCAATATGACAAAGCCCAACTTGCATCCTGGTGATTGTGGCATCGTGTGTTCCACAGCTGAGTGTGCGATGCTCACTTTAACCTCTGCGATTATACATCACCGCCTTCATCTAATATGAAGTGGGGTTCACTGAACTTGCCTTTCTGTCAGACATGGCTGTGTACAGCTTAATAATCACCTTGACCCCTCAATTAAATTACTGTTTTGTACTTCTGCAGTCATATGGTGGACGCAAGATATGTCAATGATAACGCCTGTATACTGAGAAATAAAATGTGTGATTGTAGAAAGGGTTGGAGGTGACAAAAAGAGAGAAAGGGAATGGCACAGGATGTTTGTTTTCTATGGTACATCAGATAACTGCATACCAGGGAAGAATTTTCAAGTGAAAACCAATTAAGCTGTGGTGAACATGAAAGCCTCAGACATCCTTGGCGGTACTCAAATGAGAACAATAAACGTGTTTCCAGAGAATAAGCTTGAACTTGTTTAAGATTGATGATGGTTTAAGTGGGTCTTTTTGCACAGACTGAGTGTTTGGTCCTTGGAATAACCAATTAATTACTTGCACATTGGTCTTGCAACATGATCTGCAAAAATGTTCTAATCTATTCTACTCAGTTGCTTCTTGCACTATTTTTATTTGATTTGTATTTTTTAATTTGTTTTATTGTTATAAGAGCCTCCAGTAACAAATGGGGGCTCGTCCGAGATGAAATGTCCATGACGTGAGGTAAATGTGTAAGTATTTTGTATGTATCTAGTGGCCGTTGTTTGCTTTGTAGAGATTTTGTTTGAGTTAATGTGTGGTTGTTGCTGTTTGTTTGGTTGGGCATTTGATTGCTTCCCCAGTTTCATTTTTGAGTACCCTGACTATTAAGTAACCAGGCAGGTTTGAAGATCTTGCCACTTTTTAGTTTTGCCTTTCTTATTTTTGGTAGTAACCCTGAGTGGGGGTACGCTTCAGTGTATATCCTATATAACTATGTTGCAATGTTTGAGGAGCTTGGCACTTAAGATTTTCATTGCCATTTATACACTGTAGCTACTGTGCATATGACAATAAAGCCTTTGAATCTTGAATGGGGCTGGCTTTCACTATAACTGGCATACAACGCTTACAATGCTTTCTCTCTAAAGTTAAAACTGTAAAGTGGAGGTGAAGCTTCAGTAAACAGTATGTGTTGTTCTGTTGAGCTGCTCATGAGAGCTGTTGGTCCAGTTGGCTTTAATAGGTCGAGTGGAGGGGTTGTGGAAAATAGAAGGAGGTTATGAGTCTGCACCATGAGGCAGCTCCTGGGGGACGTCTTAATGGTACTCATGGGAATTAATGCTTTATCTTAATTTGTCAGGAACAGTACGCATTTTGTTGAGTCTATCTATTCCAGGAGTAATGATTAATACTACTGAAGATGCTTAGAGGTAAAAAAAAGCAAGAAAAAAAGAACCAATGTTAAAGTGTTACGCCAGCAACTACAAAGGATGCTATTCAATAAGATTGTGATTGGGCTGCATCTGTTCCACAAAACTTTTGGAACTGTGTGTATTTTTGCACCACAATTTGGGAAAAATGTTTCTCTTCATTCAATAACAGAGAGCAAGGAAATGGCGAGAAAGAGTATTGTATTGTGTCACTCCAACCTGCTGTGAGAGCAGAATAACTTATTGATTAAAATGGCACCACTTCAGTATACCGGTACATTGTTCACCAAAACTGTGGCTGGGAGGTCATTTTCCAGGAGGCACAGAAACCTCTCAGCTCTGGACATGATGGAATTGTCCTAAAGCAAGTTTGATTCCTTTGACCAAAAAAAGCAGCAGTTATCCCAAGCATGACCCACTTTTGCTCTCAACTTTCTTCAGGTGGAGGTAAACATGTTGCTAGACTTGAAAAAACAGCGTGAGTGATAGAATGACAAACTTCAGCTGTGTCATTGTACCACTAAAGACCAGCAACAAACAGCAAAGACAAGGAAACTGCTAAAAAATGTATAGCAACCGCTAGTCGCTAATCACATGTTGCCCTCCTGGTAAGACTGCATAATAATGCTTTCTCAAGTATGAAAGTCTAAGCTCCATTATTCATAAATCTTGGGAAATCTCTTGAAAAGGTCAAAATAAACTGTGAATTGATCCTACCAACTAAAAGGTTTTGCATATGGTTCCAAATGCAAGTCTATCTCCATAGACACCCATGTTTAAATGCCCAACTTTAAAGCAGAAATGTTTACTGCCGGTTACAGAAAAAAATGTTTTGTCTCTTCAGCTGATTTAAAATGTGTTAATATGACTGTATTGTAGTTCATTTTCAAAAAATTAAGATTTAAAGCAGACAGGGAGTTCTTTCAAAAGCGAGAATCATCCAAACTTTGAACATTGCAAGAATATTGCATTCAGGTCTGTATATATGTGGCTTTCCACGATAGCTTTCTCCCTGTGAGTCTATTCTGCTATTTTTTTGCATTATAAATTATCTTTAAAAAGTTGGTATTGCACAAAGGCCAATAACGGCTAGGAAGAAAGAGAACATTTCCGGCAGAGTTAAGCACTGCAAAAAAGTAGTTTGCACATACAAGTGAGTTCCATATAAAGGAAAATCAAATACATTCAAAGGAATAGTTGGATTTTTTAGGGCGCACTTAAACACTTTCCCTTGAATGGGAGTGTGACAAGTGTTACAATCTTCTCCAACACATTTCAGTTCAACTTTTCCCTCAAGGTTTAAATTACCCTTGTCCCACCTACCAACCAGAAAGAACTTCAGTTTTGAACAATTTTCCATCTTAGGTAAAGTAACTGACGGACACATGACTGCCATTGGACCCACATGTGAAATCAAGTGGAGAGGGACCCATCTAGGTTTAGAAAAAAAAAAAACTTTTAGCAGAACTGATGAAGCATCTTGAGTAAGGGACTCAAGTTTGAGTTTAGTTCAACAGTTTGACGGTTTGACATGATTTAAGGAATACTCAACAGAAAATCTTTCCTTTGATTGTGTTGGTTTGAAAGATGGGTCTGAAAAGTTCACACCTTGTTCATTCATGAAGGATGGCAGCTATAGCAAGCATTGATTCACAGAATACAGGAAACTTCTTAACCTTTACTTCAGCCTGCATATCCCACAATGTCCATTAGTATGCTTGGTATGCATAACATATATTTACACAGCCTCAGTAGTTTGAAGGTCATGACCACCAAAACATACATTGTACCTTTGGTGCTTTTCAGTCTTTTTAGTTGGAGTCAAAGTGTCTGGGATATCTGGCTTTGAATGTGGGCTTACTCCCAATCAGCAAAGCGGTCATCAGTTTTAAAGGGGCCCTACTAAGCTTCTTGGAGTTTTCCCTTTCCTATAGTGTGTTATTTAGGTTTGTGTGCATGTTAGGGGTGTAACGGTATCCGTATTCGTCCCGAACCGTCACGGTTTGGACATCACTTTGAGGGGCCGTACAGGCCGTAATTCATACTGGTTCTCTCACACACATACATTTTCCTTTTACATACTGTGAAGCTGACCGTTGAGCGTCCCGACCAAGTAAGGAGGCAGAGGCAGAACGTCCAAATACAACCCGGTATGGGCATTTATTCATCACTGACACATGATTCACAGCCTCAGTTGCTGTCCACCTGAACACAGTCAGCAGTCACAAGGATCTCAAACACACCCAACAGGAAACACAGAGCCTAAATACCCACATGTGCAATCAAGCCAACAAGACACAGGTGAGGGGGGAGGAGACAAAACAGGGCACCAGGTGAACATAATCAGGAGCAACAGACAAAACGGGAGGGGGAACACTTTTCAAACACAAACATATAACTGAACAGAATTACACTCATACAAACCCAACTAAACACAGTCAGCACTTGTACAATTAATGCCACTTAACGCTATGATTTCTACACCCTCACATATTATTTGCACCCGGATTATTCTCAACCGCTGTCATTCTACACCAGCATAAGCACTTTCGGCGCTCTCGCTAACTCCCCTATCTTGTCAGGCGGAGCCGAGGACCCGACCAGCACCTGCCAGACGACATTTCAATTAATACGGTTTAATCCTTTAATAAATACTATCTCAATAATTAGTATAAATTATATAAAATGTGCAAATATGCCATGCCAAACGGTACTGTGCAATCACGCTAATAAAGTGCAAATTGTTCACTAAAGTGCTGAGTTACCTTCGTCACACATACATATATTTTCACTCTTGCACACATACATTCTGCTTTTACATACATGTATTTTCACTCTTACACACATACATTCTCCTTTTACATACATACATTTTCACTCTTACCTACATACATTCTCCTTTTACATACATACATTTTCACTCGCACACATACATATTTACACTCACACATTCATACATTTTGCTCTCATATTATCATATTTCAATGCACACATTCATATATTGTCACTCACATATTTATACATTTTTCACTCACACATTTATGCATTTTGCTCTCATATTCATATATTTTAACGCTCATATGTATACATTTTGCTCTCATGCACATTCATTCAATGTTTACATTTAATATTACAAATAATATAACATGTCTGAAGACAATATATGTATGCAAGAGAAGAATACATATATGTGTGAGAGAAAGTATAGTGGAAACGGAAGGAGTATAGTTGAAACGGAAGGCAGGTCATTATCGTGCTGTGATTGGCTCAGAAGGTCGAGCGGGGCGGGCTCATGTTCAGAACTTCGGATTCAAATCAACATGATGGAGGGAGATGAATCCGTGTATCTTCGGACCATTTGTTTTTCTTTATTAAAAAAGCAAACGGAAGAGCGTCTGCGAGGCGTTTTTGCTTTTTACCTTATTAAATGGTCTAATGGTCATTGAAGCAAGGGGCGCGAAACTCACGGAAGTGATTTAAAAACAAAAGCACTTGTTTGCTTGGAACGGTGATAATATTATAAAGAAGGGGAAACAAGGTGAATTTAGCGATCACAACGAAAATGGCCAAGACACATATTGAGCCCAGAAAATGAATGTTTTAAGTTAATACAAATATTGATATTATATATAGCATATCATTGATGCAGTCTTTCTGAACACTTTTAAAATAAAATACTGCAAATTAAGAATATTTGTAATGTTCTGCACAGATAGTGCCTTAACTTGAATTTGAAAACACGTGGCAACTTTATTAATACAGCAGTTGAAAAGATTTGTGGAAGGATACATTCTTCATGGGCTTCAATGGCTCTCTAGAGGAAGGGCGTTTTATGGTTGCTTGTATTATCCTCAGATAGTGGTTTGTTTAAATAACTAGTGACATTTTAATAAACATTGCAAAAAAGGGCTCCAAAAAAGGCATATACTGTATATATAACCTGGCCGGCTTAACCAGTCTGTATTTATTCAAGCACCACAAGATTCAGAGTTTATAAAGTAAGTAAAAGTACTTCATAGTACTTGTGGGGGTAGTTTCACTAGTACTGAGTCCAACAGGATCAATCTCACGAAGAACTAATGGCAACAAAAAAGAATTCCCTCATCAAACTTAGCAGAAGTGGCTGCTGTTGTTCTCAGGAAGGGACTTTGACCGAGTATTTCAAAAAGAATACACAATAAAAGTACTTCAATGTATTGTTAGTTGCAGTCAAACTAGTACCGAGTCCAACAGTGTCAGTTTTATTAAGAACTTGTGGTAAAAAATATTTGTAATAAAAAAATGAAGAGCTGCTGATTTGAAAAAACAAACTCGAGAGACGGCTGATTGACCGCAGTGCAGAATCGCTGTATAGTTTAAATCTCCTAACAATGTTGTCCATTTTAGACATAGGCTTATTATATTCACAGCCCTTAATAACATTAATTGTCTTGGCCTTTTTCGTTGTGATCGCTAAATTCACCTTGTTAAACAAGGTGAATTTAGCGAAGGGGAGAATGTATGTGTGTAACTTACACACATACATTCTCCTTTTACATACATATATTTTCACTCTTACACAGTGTAAGAGTGAAAATATCAACCATTTGTGCAGATAGCATGAAGTAGAAAAGATCGCCAATGCTAATGTAGCGTTAGCGTTAGCTTTTCTCCACCGGGGGCATCTGGGCTTAAACGGTGTATTATAGAATTATCACACCGGTGTGACAGTACTCTTCAAAGGGTTCACGAAATATGACTACTACTCTTACTGTTTAACATGTTGGGTTACTTAATGTTACTTCATGTTAAGGCTAATAAAAATGACAAGGCTAAGCCGGCTGTAATGCTAACTAACGTGCTTGCTACTAGCTAGGTAGCTAACTTGATCCAGCCACTCCTGGTCCTTTCATCAGACGGGAAGCGAAAGAACGAGCAAGACCCATTGCTGGTATGATAACAACCTGGTACTAAGCACACAGGCATCTTGTTAAAGTTATCTTATCTTAGCTATCTCTTATATTTAGTGGAGGAAAACAATTATGACATCAGTTATGACATCACTTACGCGACTCTGGGATTTGTAGTCTTTCTAGTTGCGTATTTTTCATAGTCTTATATTTCAACAGTTTTACGACAAACTGTGACTTTTTTGACATGGAAACTATTTTTTAAGATTGACAAACATCATATCATTCATGGCACAATTCAAACGGGATCGAAAGATAAGTTTTCTCTCTCCATTGACTTCAAGACATAATTTTTCCTAAATAAGGTCCCATGGGTCGGAAGTAGATGGGCGGGACACTTCGCCTCTCTATAAGTGATCGGGGGCGTCACTCTCCAGCTTAACCAATCACTTCGCTCTATTCCCAAGAGCCTATCATAGCGCTCTGCCAAACCTTTTAAATCTGCTCTCCCCCCTCTGACAGCTGTCATTTCAGGTGACTCTACGCAACCCTCCTCCACCCCTTTTCACCTCCCGTCCCTCTGAATCCAGGGTCAAGCTAAACCACTCCTCTTCAGACTGACCCAACTATCCATTCACCACCACCAGTGTTTCATCGGATCGGTTCTACCCTCCCGAATGATACTTCCTGCACAACGGGGCCTAATCGCCAAAATCACCATTACATTAATTTGTGTATCTCTGCAATAAATATGTATTCTTACATCGAAACCGTCTCTCCTGATTGAACAGCAGTTCGACAGCTTATCCCCGCTGTTTTTAAGAAGCCAATAGACATGAAAGCCGAGAGACCAAAATAAATAACGGAAGCTATTGGCATATATATTTCAACGGCTATGCGCCCTTGAAACACTTTCTTATTATTTATTATGTAATATTTTCAAGACATTCTTTTTTGTTTGACATCAGCCATTATAGATAATATGGCCATCTGAGTGTGTGTGGTACTGTTTGTGGTTTGTTTTTAACTGTGTAATACAGTTAATTGTTCAAAATGTTAGAGTTCCTTATTTTTATACTGAAACTTGCACTACTGTTCAAAAATAAATAACAACAAACCTGGAATTATGCACTTGGGACTTTTTTTTGCATGTGCATGTAAATGGTCTGCAAAGGCTAAAATCTAAAAGTTCACACCAGAGGGAGTTTCTCTCTGTTTTTGTTCTGTAACACTCAAGCTTCTATTGACTAGTGCCTCAACACATTGTATGTGATAGCCTAAGGGGCAGTATCTCTAAGCGGTTGACCAATCACAACAGAACTGGCCAGCGAACCTATCAGAGCAGACTGGGCTGAAAAGAGGTGCTGCAGCACAGGCAGTATGAAAATATAAAGACCTTTATGAACATTAAAGCATGGAAACAGTGTATTAATAAACCATTAACTGAATAGCACTGCTTACATTTCTAAATGTGTTATTTTAATCAGTTGCTTGTAATGAAATCTAGATTGTGAAGAATTCATGTTCACACATTAAAGCTATTGCAAGTGTTAATATTATACAGATTATATATCATCAATGAATCTTAATAGTTCACCTCATTATACTAAGATAAAACCAAGGACAATATTTGGTTTACAGAAACATGCAAGGGCAACATTTTTCCTGGTGGCTGGACTGGCTTTCACGATTAAAAAATATTAGATTTAAATGTACATTTCTCATCAAGCCAGATGCCAATATATTTATACTGTATCTGTAACTCCCTTAATATTACATCCATTTGCAGAGGATTGTAATCAATATATCTATTAAAAAAAAAAAACAGCATGCATTTTATTTAGTTAATTCAAGCATTACGTATAATTTTATATCAGTATAATAAATTGTTATTCTTTTTATTTTTCGCCCAGCCAGGCATTATTTCTAAATGTATAATTTATGATAAATATTAGATGCTGGCTAGCAATGATATGGTCCACAAGTTGAAATGTTATCAAATGCAATGTACAGCAGTGGAGTTTTGATTATATCAATCGAGAGCAGAGCTATTAAATCTGATTGAGTTTTGATTGTGTTCTCTTATTAGTTTACACATGGAAGAGTGCTTTACAGTAAATACAGAGTGCAGATATTTCATTTCCATGGACCCAAATTAGCTCCAGGGTGCCGTATGCTAAAATAGCCCTCATTAGATCATGTGAGCGGCACTGAGAGCCATATGGACTCCCCACCCCCCAAATTAGACAGTCCACACCCTGCAGAGGCTGCTGAGGTGGGAAAGGAAGTGAAAACACATAGTGTTACTGTAAAACCTTTTTGTGAGTGTTGCATATTATATAGTGCAGCAGTTGTCAAAGGTCTGGAATCTAAGCTTATGATTGCAATGTTGTCAATAATCACAGTAAGGCATTAATCTGAATAAAGCGGGTACACTTGGAGCTCAGTATGCATTTAGAATAGAGAAATAAAGTGTTAATTTGACAGAATTTACAATACATGTGGCCTTAAGCTAGCAGCCATATTAGAGAGGATTAACAGCAACAGTGTCAGGAAGTACTAAAAAAAAAAAAAGGCCTGTATAAAATATTTATCACAGTTCAACATCTACTTATTTGTTGCCAATAGCTTAAGTTAAAGTTTTTAACCCAAAGACTGGAGGCTATTTCTATGATCAAATTAAATAAATATATTTTGAAAAAGCTTCTCATGGTGTGTGTTATTGCTAACACGAGATATAGATAAATATTAGATAGAGTAGGTCAGCATTATACACTTTACATAGTCCAGTATGACTCTTTAAAAGGTAGGAAAGACATGACTTCAGATAGTGAAATACTGAGAGAGAAATAGAGTCAGGAACCTGCACTAAAATAAAACATCAAAGGGTACTGGCACTCACACTCTCTCGTATATTTAGGTGTCATCATTTCATTAAAAACTGGAAAAAAGGATAAGACAGACTTCACAAGATAAAAAGCTTTGGTCATTAGTCAAATGGCTTTAAACATTTTCTTCAAAAGCTACCTCTTATGGTTGTGCAAAGGACGACTTCAAATAGGGAAATTAAGAGTTGATATACTGTTGGCAGACGGCTTTAGAATGAGATTGTGACTTTGACGCTGGAAACCACAGTTATCAACATAGTTTTTTGTTTGGTTTTATTCCATGATAGTGATCCTTCTCCCTCCTCTACCAGTTAGATATATATTTTTAAAACGTAACAACACCTAGACTAAATGTGGCAGATTGAAAAATCTATATACAAGTATTTGAAAAAAGGCAAACGACAATTGGCCAATTTTACTCTTTAGTTTTGTCGACTAGTGGCATGTTTACCTTTTCCTGATAAGCACCACATTATAGTTTTGTGAATTAGTACTGTCCTGTGTGAAAAACAGAAACAGAAAAAGTAGATGTGTGTTCAAACAGCATGTTCTGGTCAGACTTGATCCTACCATAGACCGGACAAATGCTCATTGGGGTCTTTAATAAAGTCACAAAACAAAAACATATTTTACTTGGGAAACAGAGGGTTTGAGTCTCCAAATGGACCAAAGTTGGAACCTGGAATGATACCCGGAGAGGTAACCTTGGTCTGAGGTAACCTTGGTCTGATGCACTTGAGCAAGGCCGTATAGTAGCTGCTCATTACTCCTTATACTATTTATCCTACATCTCTTCCACTTGCACAGGCCATGGTCACTAAAGTCAAAATCTGTAGTCAACCGAAGAGCAAGGCTGTATCGACTTCTGCCCATATACTATGTCTATCCATCAATGTTCTACCACTCATTTGGAGTAGGTTTGGGCAGCAATATAAACTCCAATGAGGGTCTAAGGTGGAGGAGAACTTGGCGATCGTAGACGAGTAGAGAAGAGACATTCTGACATACATAAAACAAAAGCAGGATAGCTAAAGGCAGAGAGCTGAGGGAGCGGCGAGCCGACACAGGCGCCATCTTCCTTTTCCCACACTGGTCACAGCTGTACGGTTTCTCCGTCAGAGAGATACAAAAATCCTTGCAGCATTTTGTAGTTTCTTCCCCAAAGTCTCCAGTTGGATCTCCAAAACACCTCATATCATACCTATATGCAATTCTATTTCAAGCTTGTTTTGGGCTCCAAGCTTCACAGCCTGTCCCTAAAGCTAAACCCAGGTGCCAACAAAAGGAAACACATTTTGTATTCTCATTTCTTGTTTTCTATCAGTAATCGCTTGCACATCATGACCACATCTGAGGACTGAAACACAAACAGATTGTTAAATACAGAGCCTCGCCTCCAGGCTCTATCTTCTTTTTTTATATTTCCCACGGGATTACATACGAGTACATCACCTACTGTACATAGCCAGGCTGACATCCTATTAAAAAGAACATTTTTCAGATGTGCTTAGGAGTGTGCACATTCGTTGTTGACACATCATTCTTTCCCCTAGCCTAGCTTCTGGCAATGCGATCGGTCTTGACTACTAATGTGGCACTGAAAGGATTTCCTGAACCCTTGTGCATCAGATCATCTTTTCTACTCAGAAAAATTCAGGTGTGAAGCAATGGAAATACTCTTAGACCTGTTCTACACATTTAAATATATCGTTCTATACCTTTTCCTTATTTAAAATCACCATTATCCAAACCTTTTGACAAGAAAACCAAATAAAAGCCTCATGGCGAGTGACCAACAGTCAATAAAGCAATCGAAGGCCAAGCTTAAGTGGCTCTTTCCGGTAGAACGACATTACTTTTATTATACTGACAACAGGGCCGTTGCATAGTGGGAGAGACCTTTGTTAGAGCCGAAGATTAATGGAGGATTCAGGTAGATAGTCCCAGAGGCCAGAGAGCCACTCTGAAACTAAATGACCTCAGATGGCACAATGAAGCCAGACCGCTCCTTCATATAAGCAAGCACTACAGAGATAAATTGCCTTTTCCCCTCTTAATCTATTATAAGCTCCTTTGGAATTAGTGTAAATTCTTGGGTTTTGAAAAAAAAATCAAAGAAAAAGGAGAAAAAAAAGAAACTATGATTACTGTACAAGTTTTCGAAAGCTATTATTAGTTGAGTTTTTAATGTACTTTCTATCTTTGAAATAGGCAGGCGGACTTCCACTAATCTGTTTTCTGAAATGAGTTTTCTTTGCTGACTTGCGTTTTTGCAATTCCCTAAATGCAACAGTCATAGCTAAACAGCTTTATTGTGAGTGTGACTGGCAAGCAGGTTTCTGTAAGATTAATATATATACTTGACAGACCTCTTCATCCTCCATCCGAAACTCTTTACAAGTGCACCACAGCAGCCATTACTAAACTAATGTTGGTGGTTTGTTAAGCAGTTCAAAAGCATTTCCAGTTGAGTCTTATCACTGGTTGATCAAAGAAATGGGATTCCAATAACATATCACAAATGCAGCAGTAATATCATCAGTTGTACAGTCAGCATGTTGTCTTGTAAAAAACAAGGCATTTACACTAAGCTCCATAGATGGAAGCAGCCAAGCTTCACTGTAAAGGCCGCTACACACCCACCTGAGACCAAAGAACGCGTACCGAAGGCGTCCCGACTTTTCCCGACTTTTACGTCAGCTACGTCGCCTGCGTCGGCTACGCCGCCCGCCTACGCCGCCCGCCTACGAACACACCGCAAATACTTCAGAATCATTTAAGTGAGAGTTGGCGAATGTTGTCTATACACTGTTGTTTGGTATTTCTTTTTAATTTAACCGCCACAAGTCAGGCAATCACTCATCCACGATGTTCATTGTGCTGATTATTCCACAGCAGTGGGAATACTTCCTGCTAAAGTCAATGGCCCTGCACACCCACACAGGTGTTTTCAGTTATTCTGGCTTTATACTTGAAGTGGTTACCTGTTATAAATACCTTTGTATCTGGCTTGATGATTGTCTTACTTTTAAACTTCAGGTCATTAATCTGCTTAAAAAGCTGAGGGTTAGACTAGGTTTCTTTTTCAGAAACAAGTCCTGTTTCTCTTTTGAAGCCAGGAAAAGGCTAGTCACTGTGACCTTTTTACCTGTGCTGGACTATGGTGATTTGATATATATGAATGCACCTGCCCATTGCCTGGAAAGGTTAGATGCCGCCTATCACAGTGCTCTGAGATTTGTTACTAACTGTAAAGCACTTACTCATCACTGTACCCTGTATGCCAAGGCAGGTCTGCCTTCACTTACTGTACGGAGGCTCAGTCATTGGTACATATTCATCTATAAAGCTATGTTGAGTAAACTCCCAACTTATATATGCTCTTTGATCTCACAGAGAGTGGCAAGTAGCTATTGCCTGAGATCCCAGGATGTGTTTTTATTACATGTGCCAAGTGCTAGGACTGTTTTAGGTACTAAAGCTTTTATGTGCGCTGCTCCTCTAGCTTGGTACACTATGCAAAAAAACTTGAAACTGAGCATTTTGATTCCCTTGTATCATTTTAAAGCACGGCTGGATGAAATGTTATTAGATACCTGTCATTGTGAATAGGTTGCTAATTTATACCCCTGTACTGTAATTATGTTGTGATGTCCTTTTTGTTTTCTGTTGTTTTTATGTGTAACCAATGTACTGCAGGTCTCCCTTGAAAAAGAGATCGTTGATCTCAATGGGATTTTTCACCTGGTTAAATAAAGGCTACAAACAAACAATACTTATTCACTGTTCATTACAGTAATATATTGTATATTATAAATTACCATGCAGATGTGCACAGTCAGCAAATAGAAACAGTAATGCACTGTGTTTGCACGTGGTGGAGCACACTCAGTACATTTACTCAAGTACATTATTTGACAACTTTAGTTACCAGTTTCTTTTTCAAATAACGAATTTTGCATATGAATTGCTTATAACATATGGTGTATTGTTATGCGGTAAACTATCCAACAGTATAGTCAGGCTGTAAAACCACCACAGCCCCTGGTAGACCACCGCACCACTAAGCCTGTCACTGATGTGCAATAAAACTGCCTGTAAATGTAACAAATGTTTTGCACTACCACTACTCATGTGCAAAATATACGTATGTAGGCTACTATTAACGCTTTATTGCTTTACAATGTATCTACACTCTTTAAACCTTATGGGAACCTTCAACACTTTTGTGTACTTTTTTAGATACTTGCTTATTTGTTTTTATTTATTCATTAT
This sequence comes from Trematomus bernacchii, assembly GCF_902827165.1. Classification (NCBI taxonomy): domain Eukaryota; kingdom Metazoa; phylum Chordata; class Actinopteri; order Perciformes; family Nototheniidae; genus Trematomus; species Trematomus bernacchii. The sequence continues at coordinate 19,852,287 of NW_022987973.1, forward strand.
TCTTTTAATAACTTAGCCTTTTATTTAATATACTGTATATAGGTATACTCCTATTGCGTTCTATCTGCACTCTACCTTCCCTGCTGTAAGGCTCTAGATTTCCCAACTACAGGACAGACAAAGGAATTCTGAAACAGATTATATTCAAGTAAAGCTAAATGGATTAGTTGTTTTTCTTATTAGTTGATAAGTAAAACGATTTTTACATTTTTTCGTACGTATTTCTTGTAATTATTTTAAACTAATACATTTTATATGACTTTATGCTTTGAGTGTTGCCACTTGTTTTTACTTAAGGTACGTTTTACTCATTATACTTATTTAACATTTTTAATGCAACTGAATGTTGAGTATTTTAGAAAGTGCTATTCGTATGTCTTCCTCCATCACTGTGTAAGGAATATTTAGACTGTCAGCACAAACTGCAGCATCATCACTTTCACAGACTGTGAACAGACCTGGTAAAATATTCATGAACCTCATCAGAACCATGGCATTGCATCTTTTTTGGGTCATCTATATGTCAATAGAATCACTGCGATCACTCGATTTGTTCATGAGGTCAAAGTAAATCCATGCAAATTGTTCACATTGAGTTAAGTCTGGAGAAGTTGACACTCAAATTGGCTGTTCACAGACAGTATCTTATCTTGAAAAAACAGATTGAGGATGGAGCGCAATACAAAGGAATTGCTTTTTAAATAGTTACGAGGCTTAAGACAATGGTACACATTTGTCTAGCATAAACTGTGTGAACTTATTGTTAGCAACCAAGCCATAAAGAGCTTTTTCACCTTTTCAATAAACAATGCTCAATCAAGCGAGAAGTAAACAAAACTATTATTAGAAAAAAGAAAGAAGAATGGGGAGTCATGGTGCTTATTTTGTAAGACCTCAAAAAAAGAAAATATTGCAAAGTGTTTCAAATTAACAGTCACATCTCAAGCTAAAAGCCAAGTGATAGCTAAGTGCATTATTTCTTAAGACATACAATACTGTATGGTACCCTTCAATAAAATATTTGCATGAAAAATTTGTAATTCTAAATGACTCCATTGTTTAGTCTGTCACAGTCAACTACAATCCAATGAGGTTAGATTGTACAATGAAACTGCAACTTATCGACTAATAATAGAAAACAATATGTATTGAAAAATAAAACATATACATTCTTAATATGAGGCTGGACTCTGTGAACATGGATGCATTCAATAAGCATCTTTAGGATTTTTAGGACATTATTTCCTGCTGCCAAACTGTTTGCAAAATATAAATGAAGGCCACATACAGATGCTTATCTCTCTGACCTCTATTAAGGAAAGACACAGTATTGTGCAAAAAGATACAGGGTCAGAGGAGGCTAAATAAAAATTGTCCAAACAATTGTTAAAATATGATTATATTCCTTCAAGACATTATGTTCATGCATACAGAAATATCAAACTATTAAATAAGCAGCTCCCTGGGGATGTTAATTTCTTTATGAGTTAAAATCATTCTGTGCTATGATTGTAGGGAATGATACAGTCCAGATCTGTGTTAATATCTTGAGAGAATAATGTAACACTTCATTACATTGCGATTAGGAACTGCAACAAGAGTGATTCAAATGTGATTAGAGGATGCTTATAGGTTTGTGTTGTTCTCATTACGTTATTAATGGTTTTGACAAGGCCCAGGGCTGACTAATCTGGTTTACCTTAGAGCTTTTAGTCTTTGCGTATTAAAGCATGCAGCTGCTAGGCCATAATCACAAAGTTAATTGGGGAGATATAATTGAAACATCATTTATTTTTTCTTAAATGACTAATAATAATGTTAGATTAAGGGGTTTCTTTGTATCATGTATAGTGCTAAAGGTGAGTGTGAGATTCTCCCTAAATAAATCTCATCGTCTTCATCTCTTTAGGATAAATATGTAATTTGCTTTATGACTTACAGTTCTTGCAACTAAAATACACGCAAATCTCAAGTGTTTCAGATTTGCCATATTTAGACAACTTAAACTACTCTGTTATCTTTGCCGCTCAGTTATTGTTTGCATTTAAACAAGATGTCGCTCGTCTGGAACTTTGCAAGTCGGTGGTTTAGAGAAATCCTAAAATCCAAACAAATCTGTTGTCTTCATCTGTCTTCACAATCTGTTGATAATGTCAAATTTTGTTTATGTTTAAATTAACATTTGCAAAAAAAAATACTAAGTACATTTACTTGAACATTTCCACTTGTTTCACGCCGACAGAAATGTGAGGTCCCTGTGTTTGTCAGATTCTACTGGTTTACATTTACACTTGTCTGAGGCTTTCCAAGGTCTGACTGAGATCAGCTCAGTCTCTCAGTCTCCGCAGAATAAACAGAGCACATGAAGTGGCGTTGTGTTCTTTGACCCTGTGATTTTTCATTAGAAAAACAAGACTTCAGTCTCTGTTGCTATATGGATTCAGTTGTGAAACATGACACAAATATATTTTCCCTGCATAGCTAAGCTAAGCATCATCTAACATATCGCAGAGAGCTTAGTATGTTCAAAGTAAGAAATTAACACCCAACAGTTTGCCTCTGCTGTTAAGATTTGGAAACACGAAAGGATGACGAGCAAAAAAGGATGTTGTAGGTGTGGATTTTTGCTGTGAGAAGGTTTATGCCTGGAGCTGTAACTGAATATTCATCTACAGAGTCTTGCATTATCAATGGTGACAGAAATGAATGGAGATGCAGAAACCTGTAGCTTCTGTGAAATTCAGTAGATCCTGCGCCCTAGACATCTTAAACTCCACAGCAGGATTGAGCACAGTGCTGTGTCTCAATGTGGATCTTCACAGGTGTCATTAGTTGCACTGTGAACACTTGCACAGTGTCTGAATTTCGACCTTGTTGTTGTTTCAAATGTCACATGACTGCTGTGCCCTCGTCAAAAGTGATGAACATCGCTGTTAGCTAGCTAGTAATTTGGCTTGGCTTCCTATTTTGTATGGACATGCTTTTATTTTGAAGGAGAGTTAGCGCTGTTGACAGGAAGTTGTTGTTGCTATGGAAACAACGTGAAGGACAAAAGGAGCGGAGATTAACCATGGATGTATAATAAGAACTGGATACAGCGTGGGAGGCGGGGTCTCGTTCTTTCCTATGAGAGCTGCTCATTGGCGCATAAAGTCAAAATGGCCCAACTTTTGAGAGAGGCCGCGATTTCCGCCAAAGATTTGGAAATTGGTCCGTGCGCAAAGCATTGTGGGGATTTTAAGACCGCGGAGTCTACACATGTGCAGCCTCGAAATTTCTCGCTACGAAGTACGCCGGCCTCGGTAGAATTCCAAGTATGCTGGACATTGGAACAGTCCTTCGGCGAGACTCGATGACGTAGCATGCTTGAAATAGTGGCTCTGGAGCAGCCTTCCTCGACATTGAGAAACACCCTCGGCCTCACTAGAATGAATGGAGAGAGAAAATAAATCTAGATTCGGCTTTTAGTGCATTTTACAACTTTAAGGACCTAAGGATTCTAATAAGGGCTGTAAAATAGTTAATACTTATTAAATACTATAAAATGATCCACCGATTTACAGATGTCTCTTTCCCCATGTTAATCAATGGGAAAAAGTTGTTTTGGGCCGGGTGACGTCACGGACTGATACGGAAGTTTCAGTACCGCCGTTTGGACACAGCGAATGTTGGGCACAGAGTCCGGCGCACTTCCTGGGGGCTTGAGATTAACGTAGAAAAGTAATATCTACATATAAAGACGGAGAAAGTAAAGGATAAAGTTTATGGTTAAGTGTTAGCACCCCCCGAATAGGCACAAGCTCTTACGTTGATATTGGAGATTTCAATAAATTCAATTTGAAAAAAAATGAATATCCGAATAAAGAAATTGAAAACCGAATAGTGGGCCAACGACCGAATATTCGGATATTCGGGTACAGCCCTAGCTATAGCACATAGTTACAGACCATAATATTGACCAAATACAATTAAAGGTGGTTTATTTTATACACTAGTACAGGGGTGTCAAACTCGAGGCCTGGGGGCCAAATCCGGCCCGTGACTTCATTTCATGTGGCCCCACAAGAGCTTGCAAAGAATATAATATGTTTATTATACGGTTACATGGCGATTTACAGAAGCACGTTGCCCATAAACTACATGTCCCACAATGCATCTCAAATTTGACTTTTTCTCAGAATTTGCCTTTTTTTGTCAAAATATGCCTTTTTTCTTAGAATTAGCCTTTTTCTTCAAAATGTCACATATTTTTTTTTTGTTTTTCCAGAATGTGGCTTTTCTTTTAAAATCATTTTGTGACATTCTCACTGAAGAGACTTGCAATTATTTGTACAGTCATATCTGCACTACTCATCAACTCAAAAACACCAGATTATCCTTGTTAATTACACAACATTGATTGGTTTAAATTGTGTACAATGGTTTTGTGTTTTTCCCCTTCGATTCGGAGAAACAAATATTTGTTAGGAGTTTAGGATGGCAGAAGACACTACACTACCCATAATCCTCAACTATCGTTTGGGATTACACCTGCCGCTTTGCTTGACAAACCCCTTGATTAGTCCTCAAGCTCTTTGATTGGATGTTGGAGTGGCAGTGCGCCAAGGTTACGCCGAGCGTCAAACAGCACTTTGAAACGGAATGAAGCCCATCGACGGCACACTATCCAAAACATGATTCGAACGAGTCCACCCCCCCAGAACTACACATGTGCAGTGCAGTTCTCAACAGTGCATTACAATACATCTATCAATATGTTTGTACCTCCACCATTAAACTGTCATATTCTGCACATTTCTTATTCTATCTACATACAGCTTATAAGAGTATAATAAATATGTGAAATGTCAGTTAAAATAAGTGCTTCAACATAGTTAACATTGCAGGAAAGTTGATTGTCAAGTCCCAAAACAAACCATGCAATATATTAAACCTTAAGTACTTTGTCAGGCTTAATATTTATCTGTTGATACCCCCAAAGCTTTTTGCTTACATTACATTACATTGCATTTAGCTGACGCTTTTAACCAAAGCGACTTACAATAAGTGCATTCGACCAACAAGATACAAACTTGAAGAAAACAGAATCATATAAGTACATCAGGTTTCATAGAGCTAAAACATTTCAAGTGCTACTCAACTGGCTTTAGATAAGCCAGTCCTTTATTAGTATATAAGTGCTTTGTTAGCAATTCTTTGTTAGTAATTCTATCGCTCGAAGTGGAGTCGAAAGAGATGAGTTTTCAGTCTGCGCCGGAAGATGTGCAAGCTATCTGCTGTCCTGATTTCAATGGGGAGCTCATTCCACCATTTTGGAGCCAGGATAGCAAACCGACGTGTTTTTGCTGATGGGAACTTGGGTCCCCCTCGCAGTGCTGGCGTAGCGAGCCGTTTGGCCGATGCAGAGCGGAGTGCACGTGCTGGGGTGTATGGTTTAACCATGTCCTGGATGTAGGAAGGGCCAGATCCATTCGCAGCATGGTACGCAAATACCATTGTCTTGAAGTGGATTCTAGCAGTTACCGGAAGCCAGTGAAGGGAGCGGAGGAGCGGCGTGGTGTGGGAAAATGTTGGAAGGTTGAAGACCAGACGAACCGCTGCATTCTGGATGAGCTGCAGAGGTCGGATGGCACATGCAGGTAGACCAGCCAGGAGGGAGTTGCAGTAGTCTAGGCGTGAGATGACGAGAGCCTGGGCCAGAACCTGCGTCACTTTCTGTGTCAGGTGGGGACGTATCCTCCTGATGTTGTAAAGAGTGTATCTGCAGCAGCGGGTTGTTGCAGCGATGTTTGCAGTGAAGGACAGTTTGTTATCTAGGGTCACACCCAGATTCCTTGCAGTCTGAGTCAGGGAAACAATAGAGGTGCCGATGTTGATTGTTAGGTCAAGAGTGGGACAATCTTTTCCCGGAAGGAAAAGCAGTTCAGTTCAGGTGGTGAGCAGACATCCACTGAGAGATGTCCGCTAGACAAGCAGAGATGTGTGCGACGACCTCGGTCTCTGAGCGGGGAAAAGACAGAATTAATTGGGTGTCGTCAGCGTAGCAGTGGTATGAAAAACCATGCGGGCTAATGACAGATCCGAGCGAGTTTGTGTACAGGGAGAAGAGGAGGGGACCAAGAACAGAGCCCTGAGGGAACCCTGTAGTTAATTGACAAGGGTCGGACTCGGACCCTCTCCAAGTTACCCTGTAGGTGCGGTCTTTGAGGTATGAAGTGAGGAGGGAAAGTGCAGAGCCTGAAACTCCAAGTTCTTGGAGAGTGCGAAGGAGGATCTGATGGTTCACCGTGTCGAATGCAGCAGACAGGTCCAAAAGGATGATGACAGAGGAGAGGGAGGCTGCTTTAGCAGTGTGCATTTCCTCAGAGACAGCGAGGAGAGCAGTTTCTGTTGAGTGACCTGCCTTGAAACCAGACTGGTGCGGATCCAGAAGGTTGTTCTGATGGAGATAACAGGAGAGTTGTTTAAAGACAGCGCGTTCAAGTGTTTTAGAAAGGAACGGGAGGAGAGAGACAGGCCTGTAGTTTATAACATCGGACGGGTTGAGAGTGGGTTTCTTTAGGAGAGGGTTTACTCTTGCCTCCTTGAGAGTGTTTGGAAAGTGACCAGAAGTTAGAGAAGTGTTAATGAAATGGGTGAGAAACGGTAGAATATCAGGAGCGATAGTCTGAAGGAGGTGTGAGGGGATAGGATCCAGAGGACAAGTGGTAGGACGGGCAGAGGTAATGAGGGTAAGAACCTCACTTGGAGAGAGAGGGGAAAAAGAGGTTAGTGTGTGGGTGAAGGGTGGGTCTGGTGACCCAGTGGTGAGTAAAGGTGAGTCAGAAAAAGAAGAGCGAATATCATCAACCTTTTTTTCAAAGTAGTTAACAAAGTCGCTTGACAGAAGGGAGGAGGGGGAAGGGGCTTTGGGGGGTTCTAAGAGGGTGGACGGTAGAGAACAACAATGGTTAATTGTATAGGATGGGTTACTGTGACGGAATGGAATTCAAAGGTGGAAGGAGTGAAGTTAGGTAGTTTGAAGAGGGAAAAGCTCCATTTGGGAGAGAGCAGGAGACCAGTGCCACCTCCTCTGCCAGTGGGTCTGGGTGTATGGGAGAAGGAATATGTTGTGGAGAGAGCTGCTGGGGTGGATGTGTTGGATGGTGTAATCCAGGTCTCAGTGAGAGCAAGGAAATCCAGAGACTGCAGGGAAGCGTAGCCAGAGATGAAGTCAGCCTTAGGAACAGCTGACTGGCAGTTCCACAGGCCACCTGAAACTAGATGTTGGATCTCAGTGGAGCATGTGAGATAGACGAGAGCTGGCCGGTTATATCGAGTAGGAGATACACGGGGCCAGTGATAATTGCAAGAAGACACATGAACAGGAATGGAGAAAATACACATGATTATAGCATGAGGGGCTAAAAAATAAAATAAAATAAAACACCAGCGATACTTAGCTCAATCAAAGTAGGATTTGCCTCCTCTTTGCCTCCCTCGTGACTCCAACGCTTACATGTATTTAAAAGAAGACCTTAACCTAAAGTATTATTTAATGTTTTAATAAAGCCTAATTAGTTTGTCTGTTTTGCACATCCTCCTATTAATATCTTTGTACATCCGGCACTAAACTGTTTTATTGTAGAGATTATTTACAGTATCTTCTTGATATTTTCTATTCTATATTTCTATCATTGACCTTCTACTTTCCCCCTAATTTGTTTGCGTCCGTTTATGAAGCTGAAGGGGACTTGGTGCGTCACAACTGCACGCCAAAGGACCCTGACCAAGCGTCGCTATTGGACTATCAGGGAGTGAGACTGTGTTGTCCAGCATCGTCACACGACACAAGGAAGCAACAATCTCATATCAATTATGATTTAACTTGAATTGGAAGGTGCATTCCGGTTATACGAATGAAACACAGATCAGTTGTTAACCAAAACGTCACACATCCTGGAACAGAAAAAGGCGATCATCATTGATAGTTCTTACAAAACTTTCCGAACGGCAATGCAAAAGTTGTATTTTATTCCTAAACTGCAACCTGCAATCGAACAGAATGAAGTACCTCCTTAAGATCAAGGACATACAACCATGTTATTTTCTTACCTGTCTTCTTACCAAAGATGTATGATGATTACAATCTATAAAAACACAGTGAATGTTATAAAGTAAAGCAAAAGCTCTTACAATAGTAGATTGTTTGATATGTCCTCCTCTCTGTGTTTTATATTTGCTTTACTGCACACAGAAGGTGTTCTCTGCTGCTCCCCCTTCTCTGTGGGCCATACCAGGAAAATGGAGGATGGCCTACATTTTACATCTAATCCTAATGACATTCTCATGGCTGCCAGTCAAACACCCCTCTCTCTCTCTCTCTCTCTTTTTCTCTCTCTCTCTTTCTCTCCTTGAAAGTACCCCTCAGCCCATATAGTGAGAGTAACACATCACTAGGAATACGATTTTGCTCACTAAGCCCAAAATAACTGCAGATCATTCCCTATAGCCTTGAAAAAAACATGAAAGATAACTTTCACTTTTTTTTTTTTCTTACAATGAATGAATGGCCTAAAACACTTGGTTTGTTAATTAAAATCTGTACATGTACAGACAGTTATGGTCCCCAGATGACTCCCAAATCCCATAGCAATCCTCACACACAATTATTTCAAGCTTCGGACTCTACACATATTTGATGGCCCATTGTCCTCCATTTGGGATCATGCATCAGTTGTGTGTGAAGGCTAGTTTAGTATACTCCTGTACCAATCAGCCAAATCAGTGTTGTGCTTGTCCTGATTGCAGTACAATATTTGAAAAAAGATTGTATTGAATTTGTTTACACTCTATTTAACTGGTCAATAGGGAGGAAAAGGGGGGCTAACAGCTAAAGGCTAATAGAACTACAGTGCTTATAGAAAGTCATCATACCCTGTGAAAATCTTTACCTTTTGTCACATTAAACCCTGGATTTAAATCTAACTTGTTCTTAACTGTATGTACACATAATAACCCTCATCATCAAAGCGAAAACAACATTTCAAAAAAGTTCTGGACGATTATTACAAATTAATTTGTAAAATACCTTGTTTGGTTAAGTGATCAGCCCCTTAGAGTCAACTTCCAGATCAAACACCAGGCTAATACATTTAAGTGATTTAGATTCCTTCAGAATAAAACCAGCTGTTTCTTGAGGATTCCACTACTAGTAGTCCATGATACTGCAAATAATTCACTGTGGTTGGAAAAGTGCCTTCAAAAGGCTTCCGGGATTAAGTTGTAGGAAGGAAGAGTGCTGTTCAGAGCATCATTAAGAAGTGGAAAGTGAATGGCACAACCAACACCTTGCCTAGATCAGGCCGTTCATCCAAACTTGATGACCGAGCCAGAAGGACATTGATCAGAGAAGCTACCAAGAGGACAAAGGAAACTTTGAAGGACTTACAAGTCTTGTCTATGTCTGGGACTGGTCGGTCTGTGCATGAGACAACAATCTCACAAGCTTTACACAAAGCTTGCCTGTATGGCAGGGGGGCAAGAAAAAAGCCTTTTCTGAAATGGTGCCACACTCAGCCTCATTTGTGATATGCAAAAACACACGTGGAACACAACCTGCTGTTGCCATGTGGAAAAAGGTTCAACGGTCAGATGAGACTAAGGCGCCGTTTACACGAGGAGAAAACTGCTTGTATCTGCATAGTTTCGCGTGCGTATAGCCCTATTATTTACACGAGGCCGATAGAAACTGACCCCACAAACGATAACGGGTCCCAAGGTGGATAGATTTGCAAACGAAACGCTCTGGGGGGTCAACCGAGTCCGTGTAATCACCTCTATACGAATATTTCCTGAAAAAATAGCGAAAATAAAAAAAAATAGCACCTCTCCTGCTCACTGCTGTAGCAACCATCAAAAATAGCTGTGTTAATTAAACGCACAAGGGGTTCTTGAATGAAATAATATTATAAAAGGCAAACCAGAATTGTTAACGCCCAATATACTCCTTAAACAAAATAAACAGAGTCAGATTTCATGCATTGATCCATTATATTGACAAAGGTGCATCTCACCCGGTGTTTGTAGAGAATATCTCTCTTTCTGAGCCGTCCTCTCGATGCAATATCCACAGAGACGTGCTTCTTGGTTTCTTTCAGTTAACTTCCCCGTTGCATTTATCCATATGCTGAGGAAATGACTATATCCCGCTGAATACCAGCAATCGCCACACACACTGACTTCCTCCTGTCAGTAGCTACTGCTAGTGCTACTGCTACTGACCATGCTACAGATATTAGTGCAAAAATATACAGCTCCTCTACCACAACCATCAGCAACAACAGATTCGGTTTCTTTCAGTTTCTTTCAGTTTCAGTTTCAGTTTCAGGGCTTAAACAGAAGGGTAGCCATGGCAACATTGCTGCGGGGCTGCTCCAGGCTGCTCTTCTTCGCGGCTTTTGGTGTATTTTGGCGGAAGTTACAGCGCCACTTACAGTCCCAGCATATGTACTACAGCGTTTCCAGCGGCCTCGTTTAAACAGACACGTTAAATGAAACAAATGCATGTGAACGGAAGACTTTTTTGAATACGCATACTGTGCATAAACGCAAACGGTCCCGTGTGAGCGGGGCCTAAGATTGAACATTTTGGACTGAATTCCAAGCGCCATGTTTGGGAAAAATCAAACACAGCACATCACACGGTGGTGGCAACATTATGTTGTGGGGAAGTTTCTCTTCAGCAGGGATGGGCACTTGGTCAGGATTGAAGGAAAAATGGATGCTGCCATGTACACCCACATTCTGGTTGAAAACCTGCACCTTTCTGATAGACAGCTGAAAATGGGCAAGTCATTCCCCTTCCAACACAACAACAATCCTAAACATTTTGCCAAAAGAACAACGCAGTGGCTTAAGGACAGTAAGGTGAATGTCCTTAAGTGGCCAAGTCAGAACCCTGACTTAAATATGATAGAACATCTGTGGATGGACTTGAAGAAAGCAGTCTTTTTTGGCAAATTGCATTGGACATTCTATGTTTTAGGACATACAAAACGGTTTCGCTTTGGTAACGAACATATGCAGCATTAGGCCACCAATTAGCTAGATCTTATCCAGACCAAAGAAATGAACTGGCCTGCTACAGATCGACAAGTTATTGCCCAAGAACTTAGACACAGTTACAGTACAGGAACTTTGTGATTCTTATAATCTTCCTGCCAATTCAAGCCAACCAAAGCCTCTATTCTTATAACTTTATTATCACTTTAGGTTTATGATTGTACTGTACATAACAAGTCCTCCAACTCATACGACCAAATGGGCCGATTGTTCAGGCCCTTATTACGACCAAATATGTTGTTTGTTCAAGCGCTTAATACGTCCTATAATTATGTTTTAAAATGTTCGCCCTCTAGTGCTCCCGTTGAATGCTAACGTTACAGATGGTCGTTTATTCACAAATAACCCTCTCTGGAAAATCCTAAATTGTAGGATAGTTTGGCCATTAAAACGCTTTTTGATTAGATTTCTAGCGAGAAGTGTATATTGTACTTTTAGAATCCATGTCCAGTCGATATTTAGGATCTATAGTTTGATAGATATTACGAAGACGATTTGAGGTTTCGACAGGAGAACGTGTATATGCGGTAGCTTCCATGTAAAGTTACGGGTTGAAAACAGTATTTCCGGTCTCGACGTTTTCATAATAAAACCAATGATCAAATGATTTAACAGTGATATGTGCAGTACTCAACTAAAAAACATCAGTTATTATACGACATTTATTGGTTTAAATTGTGTACAATGCTTTTGTGTTTTTCCCATAGGTTTTCCTCTTTTGATTCTGAGAGACACCTTTCTTTTTTCAGAGGTTTTGATAGGCTAAAACATTGATTGTTTTAGCCGTAATGCATGTCGGGATATGGTGTTTATGCGATATGAAATCGGATTTTTTTTTAAATAAAATAATACTTTATTCCGAGTGTTCTTGCTTTTCTCTTTGGAAGTCATCACATAACGGCATTGTAATACACGGTTCGGCTGCATTAAATATTACATATCTGCCGTAGATATTTATTTATAGAGCCCTGATCAGAAGACCTTTTGACAAACTGTAAGAAATGCCGCCAAAACTGAATACGTGACGTGGATCATAAATATATTAGCAATTAAACAACATCTTCCATTTCTTTTCACACAATACGTCTCCTTGCAGTATCAACACTAATTCGGCTGACTTTTATATTTGATCCAATTGGTAGGTTATTACACCATAACGGTGCACAGCTGATAGAAAGGGATTTTTTTGTACCTACCTTTCCAACTCCTCAAGCAGTTGACTGTTACAGGTCTATACAGGTTCATGGTACAATGCATAAGCTTCAAATTGAGAGACTGAAACTGTATTTTCCTTTACCGTTCTGTTTTAATTTCACAATAAAGTTAATAGTCATATTATGTTTGATATTATGTTTTATTAACTAGACCACTGGTTTTTTAACCCGCACCGCCTAGTGGTTAAAGCACGTTATTGAATTTTGTTGTTGAATACGTTTTATTTGATGAAAACATTTAAATATTAAGAGTAGCCTACATACAAAATTGGGAGAAAGTAGAAGGCATGATAGAAATATAGAATAGAAAATATCAAGAAGATACTGTAGTGATCTCTACAATAAAACAGTTTAATGCAGGACGTCCAAAGATATTAACAGGAGGATGTGCAAAACAGACAAACTAATGAGGCTTTATTTAAACATTAAAGAATACTTTAAGTTAAGGTCTTCTTTTGAATAAGAAAAACACTTTGGGGTTATCCACAGATAAATATGAAGTCTGACAAAGTACTTAACGTCCAATATATTGCATAGTTTATTTTGGCACTTGACAATCACCTTCCCTGAATTTGACTCAGGTGTAACTAAAGTCTGATTTAAGGGTTGTATATATTTCACATCATTAATCAGAATCTGCAAAGTAACTAAAATAAATGTAGTGGAGTAAAAATACCAGGATCCCAACTTGGGATCAATAAAGTATATCTTAAAATACGAAAACGTTTTATAAAGAGACGTGCCCATGTGTAGTTCTGGGGGGGGGGGGGGGGGGCTGGACCTGGGGGCTGGACCCGTCCAATTCCAGTTTTGGAAAGTCTGCCGTGGTTCCATTCCATTTCATAGAGCTGTTTGACGCTCAGCGTAACCTTGTCGCACTGCCACTCCAACATCCAATCACAGGGCTTGATGACTAATCACGGGGTTTGTAAAGCAAGGCGGATGTTGTAGTCCCAAATGATAGCTGGGGATTCTGGGTAGTGTAGTGTCTTCGGAAACAACTGTAGTGTCTAAACTCCGAAAAAACTATTTGTTTTTCTGAATCGAAGGTTAAAAACACAAAAGCATTGCACACAATTTAAACAAATCAATATTGTGTAATTAACAAGGATAAACTGATGTTTTTTAGTGGATGAGTAATGCAGATATCACTGTGTAATCATTTTGAGGGGAATATATCCGGTTTTATTATGAAAACTTCGAGACCGGAAAAACTGTTTTCACCCACGCTAACTTTACATGGAAGCTGCCCCATATACACGTTATCCTGGCGAGACCTCAAATCATCTTCCTAATATCTATCAAACTACAGATGGAGCATCTTATTTCAGACTCCAGCTTACTGCTTCCTGCCTACTACCTGCCAGTTACCTGCCTAAGACCTGCCAAAGACCAGTATCTGGGAATGTTAAGCCCTCCCACTATTTTCCAAGAGGGCGTTGCCAGATTTTCAATTTCAGGATTTAACCAGGAGATGGCGCTTCCTTCACAGAAACAGGAAGACAGCTTTTCATGGACTTTCAGTTTTGTTTAGAAGAGCATTTGAACACATCAATATTTTAGATCAAATAAAGTATATCTAATCTTGTAATTCAATAATATATAGTCTTTATATATTAAATAACTATGGCCAAACTAAGACTTAGTTTTTCACAAGAGAAAATGCAGATATTATATAAAAAACTAAAGTTAAAATCTTGTTTTTAATGCCCCAAGAGCAATAAAAACACTTGGTAAAAAAATCCTGAGTGAGGCTTTCATAAATTGCATTTAGCTGACGCTTTTATCCAAAGCGACTTACTATTTAATAAATGATAAATGATTATTCATAACAAATATGAGTGATGTGTGATTATTATTCATGCTATATACTGATATAGGGCTAAGTAAGCAATCCTGCAAATTAACCCTTAGTTGTTCAATATATTTATTCAGACAATGTGAGTAGAAATACAGAAATTCTGCTCCCTCCCACCTAAGGCCAACGTTGCAATATTACAACATTTCCCTAAAAACTTACCAAAACGTAAACATTTTTAAAACTCTTTCATTTCTGCTCCAGAGGCCAGCGGCCGGCTCTTCATCACGAACCGATCACGGGCCGATCACGGGCCGATCACGGACCAATCACGACCCAATCACGACCCTCGCATTTCAAACTGTCTGAAATAAGTGCTCCATCTGTATAGATCCTACACATCGACTGGACATGGATTATAAGAGTACAATATACACTTCTCGCCAGAAATCGAATCAAAAAGCATTTTAATGGCCAAACTATTCCACAATTTAGGATTTTCCAGAGAGGGTTATTTGTGAATAAACGTCCCTCCGGAGCGTTTGCAATGAACGGGCCGGGAGCATGTTGTTTCACGACCACTAGAGCACCTCTAGTGGTCGTGTAAGAAACAACATACACTTTAAAACGTGTCTCTGGGTCATAATAAGGGCATGAACAATCGGCCTATATGGTCGTTTTTTGTAGGAGGACAGGCTGGTACATAATACTTCATCTTGTGCTGGTAGAAAATAAAAAGCTGCTTCTGATGGATGAAAGAGATTTAATTAAAAACAGATCTGCACTCATGCATCTGTGAATACTTGCAGACCTCAGACGTATATGGATTTTGGATTGTAGTGGTTTATCTGCTGAAAATGTAAAACAACACATTCATTATTTCAAACTTCATGAATGTTAATACACTTTTTTTGGCTAATACTTTCCGAACACTGGGAATAATGTTGGTTATGCATTGTGAGTATGCACTTCACTAAGTTTGATTCTAACTTTTGGGATATACAATGGTTTTCTCATTCTATAAGGCAGCAAGCAGCAAGATTTTGTACATGTGCGACAATGCCACAGATGACACAAAGTAAACCAAAAAAGTTTTCCAATCAAGAGTTCTGCCTGTACTTCTTCTCTCAATTTCTTCACAAGATGGAAAGACACGGAACAGTTCCCTCATGGTAACACAACTCATTCTGCAGTTTTTCACCCAGAGAATCTCAATCTTACCAAACTGTATTACTTACAGCTTGCACTGTTGCAGGGAGTGAGGCTAAGAATAGGTTTCATTTGTATACTATATTGGTAGTGGGAATCTCTTTATTACATATATATGAAGTCAGTCGTGCCAATGTTCTGTACTGAGATGTTCAGTGTGACCTGTGTTTATTCAGCTCTCCCAGCCTCCAACGTATACTCTCTAAGGTAAAAGCGCCCAGAGAGCTTTTCCTCTATAGTTTCTGAGGTACCATTAGTGGGCTCTCTCCATCACACTCCTCTGGCAGAAATGGACATTCTCATGTGAGTATATGTCCAGCCCGACTGATGGTTTTCATTGTTTCATTTTGGATTACAGAACCTTTATGGCTTTCAGGATGGTTATTAGTGTGCCTCAGTGTAGCACACTCTTATTATTGTGACAGCTTTCTCTCTGTTCACGTACAGTACAAAAGTATAGCTTCTTGATAGATTAATTCTCTCCTCATTTCATAAATGATCAACTTTTTTAGAACTGGGGTGTTCAAACTTCATTATCAAACTATAATTTGTTGAAAAGATGTATTCCATTTCTACAAAGCTGCCTCCTGTTTTAGTGCAGCCTTGATTACGTATTCCTTTAATGTATTAATGCAGTGTGCAACTGTTAATAAAAAGTGTTTAAATAAATAAACTGAATAAAATGCAATTCCACCTTTTTCCTATAGCTGAAAATAATTGCAATTATGTTTCAGAATGTCACAATGAAATCAAATAATAACTTGAAAGAAAAATTATAGGAACAAATAAAGAAATGTAATTTCACAAAGTTAACTATTGACAAACTGTGCACAAGAGAACTGTGACTGTGAAGGGAATGAAACATAAATGAGAGCTGGTGAAGGCAGTCTCTGGTGAGGCCCCTGCATGTGTTCAGATGCTGTTTGCTGATCCTGGATCAGTGTGTGAGGGAGCTAAAGTAGGCCAGCTGTGGAAGGGCCATTGATCGTCCTGGCCGGGCACACCAGACTTATTTTAGAGTCCTACTGTGGCTTCTTTTCCCTGAAGATCTGCGAAGGCAAACATCCAGCCACAGACCAGAAACTGGGGGGGGGAGGGTGGCCAAAAGATTACTGTCCCTGACCTTAAATTATCTGAGTCTGAGATACATTTAATCGCGTAATTCCAACGCGGATGTTGAAACGGCAAAGAAAGCAGAGAAATTGGCACAAACTATATGTATTGCGGTCAGTAAGAGCCATCATTACCTTGTTGTAACAGCACACCTTATCAATGACAAATGGAAACCGCACTTGTTTGCTTTAGGTGCAGGGAAAATGGAGGGAAATCATTTTGCTGAAACATGCACTAACCAGGGTCTTGAAGTTGCACAGGAGTGGGATATAGCAGATAATATCACCACTGTAGTAAAAGATAGGGCTCGCATTATGAAAACGGCAGCAAGAATACACCATACGAGCATATGTGTAGGGCACATTATACAGAGGGGAATCACAGCAGATTTCCGTGACGACGGCTTCATCTATGCTTTTAGTGTAGGAAATTGTAGGACTTCATGTCTATAATGCAGTAATCATCTAAATTAAGATGTTATAATAAAACTTTCGGTAACACTTTATATTAAAGGTGCGGTAGGTAATTTTGGAGAAACCAGCTCGAGTGCGCTAGAATTTGAAAATACACAACCGGAAAAAATCTGCCTCTTCCTTACAGAGCCCCTCCTCCAACACACACGAACGCGCACATGACCAATGAGGGCACGAGATAAGTTTGTGCACAGATGGAAGGCTGACAGGCAGGTAGGCCATCCAGTTACTTTAGCCGGGCCGGCTAAAATGATTGGTCGTGCTTTTACAGTACTACGGCTTCCACAGATGACATTTTTTTATGGATTTTTTGTCAAAGCACTTAAGATATTCATTGCTATCGGGATGTTAAGAGCATTCCATGGAATATAACAAAAAGTGTATCTCGAGCCGGTTTCTCAAACTTACCTACCCCACCTTTAAGGTACACAAATTAACCATCAACTAGTTGTTAATTAACATGCATATTAGCAGTATATTGGCTCTTTATTAGTCATTATAAAACACTTATTAATGCCTTATTCTACATGACCATATTCTACAAGTAATAGGCCATTAGTTGAGAGTTTTTCCTCAATAACCCTCTAATTTATTTTATTGCTCCACCTCTCACTACTCTTTTTAACCTCTCCCTCAGCACAAACACAATTCCAAAACTGTGGAAGTCAGCGTATGTCCTGCCTTTGCTGAAAGGAGGGGAGGCAACTGTTTTAAATAATTATAGGCCAATCTCTAAATTATCAGTTCTGGCTAAGGTTCTTGAACGCCTAGTGAGTGAGCAGGTAAAGGTGTTTTTATGTACAAATGACATCCTGTCTAAACATCAGTCAGGCTTCAGAAAGCAACATAGCACCATCACTGCCACAATGAAAGTGGTGAATGATGTGGCGAGTATTTTAGATAATAAGCAGAGCTGTGCAGCTCTATTTATTGACCTTTCCAAAGCGTTTGATACCGTCGATCATCGCATCTTAAAGCAGAGGCTACTCAGTATTGGCATATCCAGTCATGCAGTGGGGTGGTTTGTAAACTACCTCTCTGAAAGGTCCCAATGTGTTCATTTTGATGGGCTGTCTTCAGAGTGGTTAAACATTACTAATGGTGTTCCTCAAGGTTCTGTTTTAGGTCCACTTTTATTCTCCATCTACATCAATAGTTTAGGTGAAAATGTCAATGGAGCAACCTTACATTTTTATGCGGACGATACCGTTATGTACTGTGCATGTCCCTCCATTAAGGAGGCTGTTGTTGAATTGCAAGCTGCTTTTAACATTATTCAGACTCAGCTCTCTGAACTAAAGCTTCTTTTAAATGTTGATAAAACCAAGGTAATGCTCTTTTCAAAAGCCAAAAAGACACCAGAGCCTGTTTTAGATATTTTAACTACGCAAGGAATAAAACTTGAAGTGGTTGCCTGTTACAAATACCTTGGTATCTGGCTTGATGATTGTCTCACTTTTAAACGTCATGTCAATAACCTGCTTAAAAAACTGAGGGTTAGACTAGGTTTCTTCTACAGGAACAAGTCCTGTTTCTCGCTCGAGGCCAGAAAAAGGCTAGTCACTGTGACCTTTTTACCTGTGCTGGACTATGGTGATCTGATTTATATGAATGCACCTGCCAATTGCCTGGTCAAGTTAGATGCTGCGTATCACAGTGCACTGAGATTTGTGACAAACTGTAAAGCATTAACTCATCACTGTACCCTGTATGCAAGGGCTGGTCTGCCTTCACTAACTGTACGGAGGCTCAGTCACTGGTACATTTTTATATATAAAGCCATGTTAGGGAAACTTCCATCCTACATCTGCTCCCTGATCTCACGGCGAATTGTAAGTGGCTACTGCCTGAGATCGCATGCTGTGGTTTTATTAAATGTGCCAACTGCTAGGACTGTCTTAGGGAAAATAGCATTTAGATGCGCAGCTCCACTGTCCTGGAATAGTCTGCAATTAAAATGGAAACTGAGCAATCTGGTGCCACTAAATTTTTTTAAAGCTCGGTTGGATGCTACTGAATCGGAAGCTGTTGGTACCTGTGCATGTGGATAGTATGTAAATTGTAATCCCTGTAATGCTACTGTATGATGTCCTTTTGTTGTTCTGTTTATGTTTTTAATGTTTCATGTGGAACCTACTTGAGCAGGTCTCCCTTGAAAAAGAGATCAATGATCTCAATGGGATACAACCTGAATAAATAAAGGTGTGAAATGAAATGAAATGAATTAGTGCTTATTTATTGCAAGTAAGGAAGTTGTTGTACATTTGTAGTTTTGGTCTTAATATGCTCTGCTCAATAGAGAACCGCAGTGACGCATCCTAAAACCCGGAAGTAAACTCCTTCCGGTTCCTTCGTCAAAAACGCAATGCAATTTCTCCATAGGATTTTGGAAAATAGCTCGAAATAAGGTCTGTGGTTGACACACATTTAAGAGACGGATCACGTTTTGTTCAGCCGGATAATATCCACATGTCTACCCTACTTTTATAATTTTCGAATCATAAATCTAGTCGCCAGAAGCAAAATGCTAACGTTATGCTATAAACGAACAACAGTAGGGTCGCTGCGTCAACGTCACGCCAACTTAAGATCCATATTCAAACATACAGATTCTAAATGGTACAAGTTGAAGCGTTTGTTTGAACAGTTTGCAGGAGGCAGGTACTTGCTTTCAAGCAGAACAGGGCAAACAAACTTAGCGGGAGTGTTTTACGTGTTCGGTGTAATGACGTAAAACGGCCTGGACAACTTCTGTAGTCCTATTCAGCAACATGTTAACAACCATCGTTTTTCAGACACGTAAACTCTTCAAAAATCACCAGCGGGGTCACTGCTGATGTATTTAATGTCGTAGAACAAAACGTGATCTGTCTCTTCAATTTGTGTCAAACGCAGACCTTATTTCGAGCTATTTTCCAAAATCCTATGAAGAAATTGCATAGCTTTTTGTCGAAGGAACCGGACATGGTAAAAATGCTAACTTACTTCCGGGTTTTAGGATGCGTCACTGCGGTTCTCTATATGGGCTTAATAAGGCAGTAGTAGCCTACCACAAGAATAGTAATTCTCCCATAATAACACTTAACAAATATGATCTATTCTTATGTAACAAGACATGAAACTATAAGTGTTAATTGTGTCTTAATAACTCAAAATTAGGTATTTATATCTAAGAATATGTTTTGGGGTATTGACAGTTCAGCTACCATTAGCAAGGTGATATTGACCTGTATGTTTCATATTTGCACATTTATATCTTTGTAAAATTTGTACTGAAGGTTAGACAGGAAACCGGGTACAGGAAGTAGGAGAAAAGGGTCAGGTCCGTCAGAAAGCAATGACTGTAAGTGTAAGTGTAAGCCTTACACTTACACTGTAAGGATAAGTAACATGTATTGTGTTTATGTGATGACATTTGGAGATGTTTAAACTCAATGAGAAAATGCATTAGCATTCACGCTAGCGTTAGCATACACGCTAGCGTTAGCCATACTAGCCTGTATACATGCTTAATGCAGAGCTAGCATTAGCTATATTTACCTTGTTTACACTTAGCGGTCCTACGTGTTAATCTGTGTATGTTATACTTGCATGTATGAGTTCATTAAGTGCCTTGTAACTTCTTCTTTTATATTTTCACTCCGTTTGAATGTCAGTGGACTGCAAATAAGTCAATAAAGGAGCATGGCTGCTTATTCCCTGGCTCTCAAAAGAGTTTGGCTGGCTGTTTAATCTGTGTTCACACTGAGACAGTACAACACATAGAGAGAACAGTACACCTATTGTGTAAGTACATACAAGCAGGTCACACAGTATGATCACAAATAGATAAACTCTGTTAAAAAACTGTTTTTATTAAAAAGTACAGGCTGCATATGTGTTCTCAGCCTTGGAGAAACTTGACATGTTTTGGTATGTGTCTGAACCTCTCTTTAGTGGTTCATTAATAAAACAGATATTTCAACATGTGCCTACTTCGTTCATGTACTGTTGAGGCTAATTTCAGTAGTTGTGTGCTATAATGTATTTACAAAGTGTGAAGAGGAGGCAACTTCAGAATAGGGAACCTGTTGAGGTCAATTAGAGTCAAACTACTAGCTTATTGGTTATGAACAAGACTTCACTTTAAAATAAAGTGGCGAAGTCACGGCCATCTACTTCCGGTCCATGGGACCTTATTTCGGAAATTGTTTGTATTGAAGTCAATGGAGAGAGAAAACGTATCTTTTGATCCCGTTTGAATTGTGCCATGAATTACACATATGATGTTTGTCAATCTTAAAAAATCATATCCATGTCAAAAAAGTCACAGTTTGTCGTAAAACTGTTGAAATATAAGACTATGAAAAATATGCAACTAGAAAGACTACAAATCCCAGAGTCGCGTAAGTGATGTCATAACTGATGTCACAATTGTTTTCCTCCACTAAATAAGAGATAGCTAAGATAAGATAACTTTAACTAGATGCCTGTGTGCTTAGTACCAGGTTGTTATCATACCAGCAATGGGTCTTGCTCGTTCTTTCGCTTCCCGTCTGATGAAAGGACCAGGAGTGGCTGTATCAAGTTAGCTACCTAGCTAGTAGCAAGCACGTTAGTTAGCATTAAAGCCTCAGCCTTGTCATTTTTATTAGCCTTAAGGCGAGACACGACAGGCAAAAACATCGTTTTTCCTGCACTGGTCAATTTTGAGATTTTGTGCTATTTTGATTCCATAACATGTTTTCTTTCAGGCTTTTGGAAGGAAAACATACAAAATACACATTTAAGTGTTTATTTTACTATAGTTTGTCTATTTGTGTCTGTAGATTTCTCCTAAATTCACCAAAAGTTAGCATTCTAACGTAACATAAAGTACCGCGACCGCTGTTTGCACCATGTCATCAGAGGTATCGTTGGAAAGCTGCGTGTCTCCTGCACAATCTCATCGGATCCAAATATGGTCATTTCCTTTGTATCAGCAACCAATCGTTTAAGTGCAAAGGGGTCTAAACCAAGAAACGAAATCTCATTGGCTGGTGTCAATTTCTGACAACGTGATTCGTTCAGATGCGTCACGTAGTGTGCTAAAGCACTTCCTGGTTAGCTTTCCGCTAGAAACTTAAATCTGAAAAAGGCAAAATAACGGCGAAAAAAAC
Source organism: Trematomus bernacchii (assembly GCF_902827165.1). Taxonomy (NCBI): domain Eukaryota; kingdom Metazoa; phylum Chordata; class Actinopteri; order Perciformes; family Nototheniidae; genus Trematomus; species Trematomus bernacchii. Next base: position 19,874,335 of record NW_022987973.1, read on the forward strand.
GTTCACAGAGAAGACGACAACAATTGTCACTTGCACAAAGCAAGGTTATACAAAAAACAAATGACCCCGAACATGAAATACCTTCAGGGAGTGCGTCGATGCGCAAGCTGTCATCCAGATAACAGGAGAGTTTAGCTAGCGTCACACTGCAAATCTTTAAAGGTCGTTTTCTCAAAATGAGTTTTTTCTCCTACTCTGAGTTCGAAATTTCCACTTCAGTAGCAGTTACATACATCAAACCTTCCAGTTATATTCCTATCAATATTATGAAGGCTTTTACAGAACATGGTGAAAATTGATATTTTAGGGCTGTGGACAGTATTTTCTGATTTATGGAGTGATACAAAGAGATATCCAAAATCCCTTCTGTAAAAGCCTTAGATACTAATATGACTACAAAATGAAACAATAATTTTGATCCTGGCTTTATCCAAAGTTCAGATTTCGGTTCCTGAAATGTGTTAAAATATGCCCATATTTCATGAGATAATGGCTCATTTGCATATTTAAACATGCTATTTCAGAAAACTTGTAATACAAAAAACAATTGCCTTATTGTAAGTAATTAACTGGAGAAATTTCTAGCTGATATCTTTAAGTTAAAAAAATTACCCTATTCACCTGGGGTGTCTCGCCTTAACATGAAGTAACCCAACATGTTAAACAGTAAGAGTAGTAGTCATATTTCGTGAACCCTTTGAAGAGTACTGTCACACCGGTGTGATCATTCTATAATACAAAGATTATAGTTCGATTCGTGGCAAACGGGATCGAACGATAATCTTTCTCTCTCCATTGACTACAATACATAATTTTTCCGAAATAAGGTCCCATGGAGGTCCACCGGAAGGGGAGGGACTTCGCCACTCTATAGGGAACATGTTCTTAGATATAAATACCTAATTAGAGTCAAACCACTAGCTTATTGGTTATGAACAAGACTTCACTTTAAAATAGGGAACATGTTCTTAGATATAAATACCTAATTTTGAGTTATTTAGACACAATTAACACTTATAGTTTCATGTCTTGTTACATAAGAAGAGATCATATTTGTTTAGTGTTATTATGGGAGAACTACTATTCTTGTGGTACTACTGCCTTAATAGGCGCGTTCACACCAAGTACTTTGCCGTATTTAGTGCCGGCACTCAGTGCCCGGGCATTTATTACCCCAGGGCACTTAGTACAGATCGCGTTCACACCGGAGTACTTTTCCCTGAGGGAAGATTACGCAAATGAGCCGCTGACGTCACTTCGTCTTCTTCTGCTTTGGGTTTACTGGCAGGCTGCAAACAACTTCACGGCGTATACTGCCACCCGGAGTCCCCGGCCGGAAGTCCCCGGCCGGAAGTCCCCAGAGTTGGGGACTGGCTTCAGTAAAAGCTGCTGGGACTCCCAGCAGCTTCTACTGAAGCCTTCCGAGTAAATCGCCAGAACGCCGACACCTCCTCATCTCCACCGCTCCCATGTTTTATTTTGTGTTGCCATAAGTTAGTCTCTCTGCGTTTGTGCACTGGGCGAATGCTAATGCTAATAATGCTAATGCCAGGATAATAAAATGGCAGCTCTACAAAACATTTCAGAGTTGTACGGGGCGTGGTTTGCAATTCGCACAGCCAATCAGAACTGGGGCACTTTTTTCCCCCAGCAAAGTACCATCTCTCAGCAGGCACTAAAAATGGGGATAAAAGTTCCCGAGATGAAGTGCTCTTTTTGGTGTGAACGCGACATAAGGGGTACTAACGGAACTAAACGCGAAAAGTATGGTGAAAAGTACTCCGGTGTGAACGCGGCTATTAGGCCCATATTGAGCAGAGCATAGACCAAAACTCAACTTCCTTACTTGCAATAAATAAGCACTAATTAGAGGGTTATTCAGGAAAAACTGTCAAGTAATGGCCTATTATTGTAGAATATGGTCTTGTAGAATAAGGCATTAATAAGTGTTTTATAATGACTAATAAAGAGCCAATATACTGCTAATATGCATGGTAATTAACAACTAGTTGAGGGTGAATTTGTGTACCTTAATATCAAGTGTTACCAAACTTTCCCTTATCATTTTTGCATGCATTTCTGTATCACAAGACAACACTTGCATTGGTTTTATCACCAAAGTTGAAAGTAAATAAAAAAAAAATCAAAATTATGATTTATCATGATTAATCCCAAATCTCTATTGTAATTAATACAATTAAAACATTTTCAAATAGATAGACAGCACTAGTATGTTTTCTCTCTTGAAGCATAGGACTGGAAAATGCCATGTTATTCATTCATAGCTGCACCCGAACAACCATACTTGCAGTTGCAATTATACACAATAATATGCAATTTAGTAAGGAATTACAGCTATGCCTTATACCTACACTTTCCTTATCATGTACTGACTGGAGTCGTGAACATTTTTTAATTCCCTACAATATGCTTCCCTGCAGCAAGCAGCAATGTTTTTGCAGAGATTTTGATAATGATAGGGGGTATTACAAGCTGTATAGATTGTGCAACATTAGCAGCAGATTGTGAGCCCTCTGGGACAAACTCGGCATGCGACATAAATAATCTTGACTTGCTAGTGCTTGTGTGCGCGTTTTGTCTTCGGTGTGAGATTTTGTTTTGCCACTCTGCAAAGAAAGTAGGACTGGGGGAAATATTCCAAGGAGTGACAGATTACCTTATATGCAAACAAGTTGTAGAAACAACGGATGATTGTGGTTTGAGATAACAATATCCCAAAGCTATCCAAAGAGATTTAGCCTTCTTCCCAGGCGTACATTTGAGCTGCTAAGGGGAACAAAAAACATTTTCAAAAGAAACAATGATCATTAATACAACATAAGCCACTGTACATTATCCTTCAGCAAAGAAAAACCTTCAGGCTTTTCTATATTAAGAAGTCATTGCAGATCATTTCTCGTGCCCTCTGACAGGTGAAGAGAGAACGTTCGATTTTAAAAATATTACCTCTTGAGGGGCCGAAACAGGAGAAGATCAATCATTTACAGTATGAAGTGTAAATTGGAATGTGCAATGGTATCAATCGTGCTGTACTAGAATCTCCTGGTAGTTTCCCTGTTTCCCTTACAACAAATATAAATATATTTACTACTGTATTCCTGCATGGCAGACAGGCGATGCAGATAGCACAGCTTCATCCCTTGTCATCGCTGACAGTGAAGAGGTAAAAAGGCCTAAAGTTTTGCCGAAGTTAAGTCGAGTCATGACTTTTCTCCTCCGCTGCGTGCCCCTCGCTCTTACTGCTGGAGACAATCCAACACTGAAATTGTGTGGAAGGCACTTTGCAAATTGCATTGATCTTTCCCTGGACCTGCCTCCCACCTGCCGCACATCCTAATGCCTGGCTCCCTTTCAGGCCGTGTGCACTGAGATAGGTAATGACAGCCAGAGATGGCACCGCTCAGACAAGGAAAAAAACACCCGGTTAAACATTCACATGCATACAAAACATGTGCACACCCCTCACACTTTGGGATCTCTTTGAATCTGAATATGAATAATTTTCAGAATCGTATTCCTCTGAAAATCACAAGGTTCTATACAAAGAGGAAACCAGTGTTTTGCATGTTTTTGTTCAACAAATAGCACCCTTTTTGTATTTTGTCACAACATTTCTGATCGAACAGGTAGGTGGCATTTTTCATGTTTGTGAGAATGATGTGCTTCATTTCTGCTTCCTGTGTGTTTGTATAACTTGTCAAGAAAAAGCGGTGGATAGAAGAAAGTGGGGGCTAAGAATCTAGCTGTTTAGGTATTTATTCCATATTACAAAGGGTTTGATTGGTTTTTTTTTTCTATCCAGTTGATAAGAAAATAGGATGGAGAAAGCTATACATATCTTAAAGCACCCTGAGCCAAATTTGTGATGGGCTATATGAATAAAACTGAGAGGCATTGTCTTTTTCGAACAACATTTCATAAAATCAGGCTATTTTGTCGCAAATAAAAGGATTTATGCCTAACAAACCTTTGTATACCATAACATGTATCTTTTAACGTTTTTTTGTTTTATAAATGTTGTAATATTGAAGAAAACAACCCACTAGACATTAATCTTGCTTCTTTGTGCATGGCTAACAATGCTTTCTTATGTTTATTTAGTGGGAATGCTGATACAGCATTCTAACTATATGTTATGCTACGGACAAAAAGTTTATTATTCCACCAACTTATTTTGGCCCTCTTCTCCTCCCACATTCAACATCGCAGAAACTCCGTTCGAACATCAAAACGTTCAGCTCGGTCGGGAATCGCAGGCTATTACTTTTATCATTCATAACTTTCATAATTCCAGAGATACATCCCATAATTCATCACATTTTTAACCATTGAGAAATGGAGAAAATCTTCAGACCTGAACAATCTTCATGCGACTTCAACTGCTAACTGTTCATTCATACTTTCACTCAGAAACCTCATTCCAACTTTAAAATGTTACACATCTTTCTGACATTATTCGTGTAACACAACTTTTAAATCTGATTCTTACTTTTAGAGATATTAAACATTGTTCAGACCTTGTTAAAGAGGTTTTCTTCAGATTTTAACTTTAAAGGGGACCTATCATGCAAAATGCACTTTTGTACGTCTTTTATACATGAATATGTGTCCCCGGTGTTCCAGGGAACTCACCAAGTGTCAGAAAACACAACCCTCTCTATTTTCCTCCATACCCAAATCTCTAAAAAAGGGGCTGCAACGGATCTGATAAAAACTGATCCAGATTTGAACACTGTCCTGACGTCAGGACGGTGGCGCTACGGCTATTGGGCCAACTCTCCACCTATCAGGGGAATGTGGGGTTGGGCCACGGCCGGCCATTGCCGCTCGAAAGCGCTGGAGACGCTGTAGTACATATGCCAGGCCTGTAAGTGGCGCTGTAGTCTGCCACAAAAGCAGCAAAGAAGACTTCCCGCCCATAGTTACCATGGTTACCCTTCTGTTTATTCTCCGCTGTGGCTTTTTTTTTTGCCTCGTTCCCCTCGTTCCTTGGAAGAGGCGGAGAATTACAGTGCTTGCCTCGACGGGGAGCGATTGCATTGAGCAATCCCTCCCCGTCGAGGCAAGCACTGTAATTCTCTCCGGTTAGTCCACCAGCAGATGACAAACACCCACCTCTCCGCCTCTTCCAAGGAACGAGGGGACCGTGCGGCAGAGTTTCAGTTTCAGTTACTTTCGCCGGTCAAGATGTCCGTTAAAGTTTAAATCTTCCGGACAAAATTAGAAAAGTGCCGGTCAAAGGTCTTTCTGTTTATTCTCCGCTGTGGCTTTTTTTCTCCCTCCCCGAGGCAAGTGTTTGCTCCCGCTGCAAACGCTTGCCTCGTTCCCCTCGTTCCTTGGAAGAGGCGGAGAATTACAGTGCTTGCCTCGACGGGGAGCGATTGCATTGAGCAATCCCTCCCCGTCGAGGCAAGCACTGTAATTCTCTCCGGTTAGTCCACCAGCAGATGACAAACACCCACCTCTCCGCCTCTTCCAAGGAACGAGGGGACCGTGCGGCAGAGTTTCAGTTTCAGTTACTTTCGCCGGTCAAGATGTCCGTTAAAGTTTAAATCTTCCGGACAAAATTAGAAAAGTGCCGGTCAAAGGTCTTTCTGTTTATTCTCCGCTGTGGCTTTTTTTCTCCCTCCCCGAGGCAAGCGTTTGCTCCCGCTGCAAACGCTTGCGGGGAGGGATTGCTCAATGCAATCCCTCCCCGTCGAGGCAAGTACTGTAATTCTCTCCGGTTAGTCCACCAGCAGATGACAAACACCCACCTCCCCGCCTCTTCCAAGGAACGAGGGGACCGTGCGGCAGAGTTTCAGTTTCAGTTACTTTCGCCGGTCAAGATGTCCGTTAAAGTTTAAATCTTCCGGACAAAATTAGAAAAGTGCTGGTCAAAGGTCTTCTTTGTTATTTGTTGAGCTTTAAAACAAATGAATAACGACTCTATATAATAAAACACGGAGGACGGAGATCTCTTTTTCTACCCCTCTTCTGACAGCCCAGCAGCTGATCAGAGCACGGCTCACCTCTCCTGCAGGGGGGGCGTGGTCAGCAGAATCAGACCCGTAGACAGCAAACAGCACATAGAGCGAAATGAGGCATAGCTAAAATGCATGATCTGTTTGGTATTTTGAAAACAGAAACGTATAAATATACCTTATATAGGTATGGCCCTACAATATATCATTTAAATATAGCATGATAGGTCCACTTTAACTAGAGTGTGTGATGTCACAGGTAGAGTGGAGCAAATCTTGAAATTTGCCTTCATATTCTTTTTTAAAACTGCCATAATTCCAAAACCCTACATTCCTGAGACATAATTGTTCATGACAAACGTAGGAAAACATCTCGTAGCTTGAAAAATGACAAATAATTAAGCAAAAATAATTTAACAAAATGCCTCTTGAGGGCATTAAGTGACAAAAACGTTCAACATGTCTCATTATTAACATTAACATTAAAACCCATTGTAATTTCAGGCTGATATTTCCTCACAGCAGCAGCCGCACACCTTTAGTTAAACTGCCAAAAAGGCCACATTATTAACCCGAAAGTACACAAAAATTACACTTCAGATACTCAACTTCCTTGACATGCTTCACGTTTTGAAATTTCACAGATATCTGTTATCGTTCTTCCACAAAACGTTCACATGTAAGAGGTTCATCTTTCATTCAGAACAATGAAACCTTTGAAGTCTAGGCTCGTTAGCTCAACTATAAACACCTGTGTCATGGAACACGATGTCATAACTCCAACTGACATGCTCAGAGCAGCAGACTTCAGATAATGGTTAATGGTCGTGCCCTCAACAGCTCTACGTCAATTATGGGGTGTCATCATATGCCGTTCAAGAGAAGAAAGAGAGGGCGATCAAGAGTCAGTTCTAACTGTTCATTTCATTCTCTCTCTCTATCTTCCTCTCTCTCGCTCTCTCTCGCTCTCTCGCTCTCTCTCGCTCTCTCTCGCTCTCTCGCTCTCTCTCGCTCTCTCTCGCTCTCTCTCGCTCTCTCTCGCTCTCTCTCGCTCTCTCTCTCTCGCTCTCTCTCGCTCTCTCTCGCTCTCTCTCTCTCGCTCGCTCTCTCTCGCTCTCTCTCGCTCTCTCGCTCTCTCTCTCACAATGTTCCAAACGGCCCAAAACTTCACAGGTTTGGTAACGATGCAGCCATCAACGCATCTAAGCGTATTATGGGGTGTCATCAAATGCCGTTGCCATGGCGACAGACCACTCGCCATAAAACACGATGTCCCTTTAACTCCTATGAACATTTTCAAGTGCTCAAAATTCACAAGTGTGCTAACAGTCCAGCCGTGAAGACATCTACGAGACAGTTTTGAGATTTCTTCAAATGCCGTTGCCATGGCAACACAATGCTCGCCATGAAACACGGTTTTCTCATAACTTCAGTGAAAATGCTTCAAACGGCCCAAAACTTCACAGGTTTGGTAACGATGCAGCCATCAATGCATCTAAGCGTATTATGGGGTGTCATCAAATGCTGTTGCCATGGCGACAGATCATTCGCCATCAAGTTAGTTCAAAACTTTGCAGTTCAAATATTCTGCTGCTTTTTCAAGCCTTTCTACTTTCTTTTCTTCACTCATCACACATTCAAGCCCCCAGTGTTCATGTATCATTTCAATCTAAATTCTTCACTTTCTTCTTACACATTACATTTCAGCATAGCAATTCAGCGTCAGCTTTTCAGCATAAAGCATTCCCACTAGCAATTTCTTCAGGAATTGCATTCTCTAGTTAATCAAGATATGGTAATAGCCTGTAACCCAAGTTCATCAGAGTAGGAAACTATTGATGATGACAAAGATGTTATCAGTCCAAACAGGAAGATATAGCGATCACCAACATTTGTCATGCTGTTACATCTCTGGTAGCCAATACAAAACATTATCTACTGCCCCTCCATGTCCCCCAGCGATTAGAAATATTCCCCCACTGATATGATGAAAATCTTCTCTTTGAGCTAAGTGCAATAACATTCAGATAGCAGCCTTACATTCTCAGGCACGTGTACATGCACACCAACACAAACTTGCCTGCAACCTTGAAAGCTATTTTCCTTTTTTCAAATCAAAGCCATTAAAAGGTGAAATGTGTTGATGTTCCTTCAGTGTACACAAGACAGAGGCGTTTGCCATTCACACTGTTTTAGCTCAGAAAGATTTAGCTATTTTCTGTTATTTACAACGTAATCATGGTTGTAAGGTAACAGCCAAGCAGAGGGTGTTTTTACTGGGCTTTTACAAAGTCTCAATAAAATGGAGTTAGCTTCACTCAGTGTACCTGACTTCTATTAAGAGTTCTCAGGCTCCACTGGGCTCTTAACATGGATCCTCTGTGGATGTCATCCAATGTTATTGACCGTCCTGGATGCTGCCTGTCACTCTTCTCCATCTTCCTCCTTTTCTTCACATATACAGAGCCTCGAGCTTGAATGCACAATCATATGCACACCCCACTGCACATGCAATACAATCAATAGGGGCGTTCACACCAAGTACTTTTCCCACAGTAGTTCATGAGAACTTTAGTTCATGAGAGTTCTTTTAGTTCTGACGAACTAAAGCAGATCGCGTTCACACCAAAATGAGTTCCTGGGGGTGGATTAGGCAAATGAGCCGCTGACGTCACTTCTTCTTCTTCTGCTTTGGTTTGATTGGCAGGCCGCAAACAACTTCACGGCGAGTACAGTAGGTGGCGGTATGCACCTTAAAGTTGCAATCCGCCAAAAAATCGAGAGAAGAAGAAAAAAAACTTCCGCTTCCGCTGTATGCTTCTGTTTACCTTCCGACCTCAGACACGGTATGGAGTTGACGTTTTGGTGGTCGTGTTATACAGCTTCGTAACGGAGTTATTTAAGCCAATAACTCAGCCACAAATACAGATCGACCATTCAAATGCAATAGAAATGCTGAGTCGGAGTCGGAGGCGAAGGCGGTTAAGAAGCCTTAACAAAAGGATTAGACGACGAAATCACACGCGATGGACATGTTTCGCCGTTGTACAGCCGAGGATGATGGCCGTTATCACGCCCAAAGAACAGCAATGGTACGTTCATTAAATCACATTAATACTATCTAATGTAGGATTTATGGAGTTATGTGGGGCTAATTTGTGTCTTTGTATGTGTTCCAGATATGCGAATACTACGGAACTCTGGGTGAACAATAGAACGTCGGCCTGGTGGGAGGTGGTGCCAACATGTGCAGTGGATCAAAGATTTCCGAATGTCCAAGGGCTCTTTTCAACTCCTCTGTATTCGCCTGGAAGCAACGTTGTGGAGAGGCATCTGAACAGCATGGAAATTGTAAATTGACAATAAAGCTGATATTTTGTACAGTGCATTTGGTTCTCTTTTATTTACCAGTCAACAGACACAATTACAATAGTGCAGACACACCTTAGTGCAAAGATTAAATGTCAGTATCAAAACAGTACTCATATTGTATATTTGTATATTAATGAGTATATTATGTTAAATGTGTGTTAAAGACAATGGGATGAGGTTGAAAGCTCTTTAAAAACTTTTGTATACATACATGTTAACATACATGTTAAGCATGCACACCTGAAGAACTACGTTACACACACACAGGTTAGTCTGTGTACCGCTGCACTGCTGCTGGTTTAAACAAAGACAGTCATGATGCTAGTGCCGTGCATGTAGGTTCTCTTTTATTTATCAGCAGGAGATCAATAAGTGTCAGTAGTATCAAAACAATATAATAAGAATGGCAATATATATATATATATATATATATATATATATATATATATATATATATATATATATATATATATATATATATATATAATAAAAATAGGTAGGCTCAGCAGCAGACACACCTTAGTGCAAAGTTAGGTGTCAGTATTAATAACAGTGGCATATATATATAATCACAATAATACAAAATTAACTGTCACAGGTGTAGGCAATTTGGGGTGAAGTATCTTGCCCAGGGACACAACGACATCCTGACTGCAGTGGGGTTTGAACCTGTGCTCCCCTGATCCGAACACCAACGCACCAGACCACTGCACCAGACCACTGCACAACACGCCTCCCAACAAGTCATTGTACAGTTTATCAACGACAAGTTTTTCTTCATTTTTGTATTGAAGGCCTGTTGGATTTAATCAGCTCGCTTAGCACTGCCAGAAGCCCAGCCAGAAAGGTATTTTGTTGCTCCACCTCGATTCCTGGGCCTTGTGTGAATGCAGCAGCCGTTCGTCGTGCATCTCCTTGGCACGCAGGTCCTCATTCTCCTTGCTGACCATGGCACGGCGGTCCATCGCCATGATGGTGTCAAGGAAGCTGTCATCGCGTGCCCACTTTCCTAAGGTGAAATATGCAAGATACAAGATCAGTTTAATCGCAACAACGAGGCAAAATGTTGATTAATAGTCCAGTTTACTCTGAGATAGAAGATCAAACCGTTGTCATGTAATCCTTTTATTTATACATCACATATACTGAGGTAGCTGGGCCAATCAAGCTTGGACTGAAATATCGAAATTACATCTCTCTTTGATATTGACTACAATTATTGCTACAATGCATCAATTCATTATCAAGCAAATGACTTGTGCATGAACTCTAAGCAGCGGTGATGCAATACATATTTCGATTTACTTTTACTTATTAATAGTTATATCACCTTCTTCTTCTTTCAAGGCCAGAGTAGTTACAGTGTAAGTGGATTGACATCTAACATAACATGGCTGAGTACAATTATAACAATCAATAAAAAAAAGGAAAAATAAATAGAATTTCAATTACATTTCTACTTAAATGTGCAAAAATATTAGAACATCAGTCTTTGTGGCATGCAGGTAATCAACTGTTTAAGCTTTTACCATTAACATGTAGAATGAATGTTGCAAATTACTTGAAATTATAGCAACTAATGTATTGTTAGAGGTAGCATTAAGTCCAGCTAGCATGCTAATTGCTAACGTTATATTATCGTTTTATCCCGCAGGGGAAAACTAGTTTCTAATCCTGAGAGAAACACCTCGCCTGAAACACACGATTAGTGCCATGAGTTAGTGAAGCAAATTACAGAACATTGCACACTTATTCACAAGTCAAAACGTGTTCATAGCGGGCATGGCTGAGAATAGCTAGCTAGCTAGATGTTGTTAGCCAGCTTGGACCTAACATTAGCAAGTTCTAGCATGGCTAGCTCGATCTACTGAGCAAATAAAAGTACATATAAGACCAGTATTGTGCAGATTAAAACAGTGCAGTGCATGCATTTTATTTTACCTTGGTAGTCGTCCCGACATGACTTTGCCAGGTCTGCTAACTTTGCAGAGCTACAGAAACTGCATTCAGTAGAAGCTTCTGAATGCGGCGCTTCGCGTCCTCCGAGTAAATCGCCAGAAGCGCAGACACATCCTCATCACTCCACCGCTCCAATTGATTTATTTAGTGTTGCTATAATAACTGCTTTCACAAAAGGAATCTCTTCGGGTGTGCTGTCCGAAGCGAGGAAATACAATGGCCGCTTACAACAAAAAATTCAGAGTCAAACGGGCGTGGTTTGCATTCCGCACAGCCAATCAGACGTACAAACTACTTTCTCCCACGACAGTCCCTGCTCTGTAGCAGGGACTGAAAAGCGGTTCGGACGAACTCAATTGAGCTACTTTAGTTCCTGGGGCTTTTTGGTGTGAACGCAAATATATCGTAGTTCTGATGAACTATTGTGGGAAAAGTACACCAAAGTACTCCGGTGTGAACGCACCTAATGCTGCTATCAGTGTATTATCTCCATAACCCATCATTTACAATAACACCAGGCAGTCTCCTTGACACATAAAGAGAAACAAAAAGGAGTCCTCGCTGCTGTTGTGAGTCTGAGGAGTTGGGAAGAAGGGGGGTTGGGCTAAATGAAAATCAATTACCATCATCGCCAGGCGGTGATAAATAAGCAGGGCATGGTGTGGACAGCCGCCAGGGTGGACTTGATGGTGTGAGTACAGATGGCATTCTCACAGAAGCACTGCCCACTGGCATACTGCAGAGAGCGCATGTGGCTCGGAGACAAAGAGAGCGTGCAGATGGACTGAACAGCTGAGATGGATGCTAACACGCTTTCTAGCGCTCCACTCAGGCTGAAAATGTCACCCGCTTCAAAACGGGCGAAAAATGCATTGTTTGTTTGATTCAAATAAAAAGATGATTATGCATGTGTCCACGTGAAAACCTCACACTCCTACGCACTCCTGCATGACGCATCATCAGTATTCAAGCTTCATATTAATCAGCACTAATGCATTTCCCTCCTAATGAGATGGGTTTATTGAGTCCTAAAGCAATCTCTGCACTAATAAGCTGTTTACAAGCAAATCAATGATGGGAGAAAAGGACATGCATAGTCAATGTGCAAAGACACCATCAAATCAAAGCAGATGATTTCAAACATTTGAATAATCACAGGACTCAGCGGTGATTTTTCAAGGGCATATTTTTAATGTGTAATTAGCTCAGTCACGCTAAATGAGCGAGGTTTTTATAGGGAAATGTAAAAGTTTGAAATGTTGAATCGCTTTTCTACAGGGGAAAGTGTGCGTTGATGGAGAAATGAGCAACATATGAAAGATAAATTAATGAACTTCTGTTTTTCCAAGCAGCTTCAGAAAAGGGAGATTGCTTCTACCCTATTTGACAGGGGAATTAAATAAAAGAAACTTTGTCAATTCTTCAAACAAACTTCTTCTCCTCCAGGGGCCCTTATAGACTAAACAATCTAAAAGGTTTAGAGTGTATGCACTGCTCGATCACTGCAGCAGACCCCCCACTGTCGGCCTCATTATGTTAAACTCTGATGCAGACCCAGCCTCACCGATCAATGGCAGCTCTGCAGAGATCCCCTGGCTGTACAGAAAAACTGTTGCTGACTGCTACCGGCGTACTATCATTGCACTCTTAGAGAATATAGATCTCCTACAGATCAGTAGAATGCTTCTTATTGCTGCAAAAAAAGTTCAAGAGGCAGGTTTCTAGTGCATAGGTCCATTGATTTCTTAGAGTATGGTTGAATGTTTCAATATAGAGCGGTATAGAGAGGTAAGGCCAGGTCGATCCATGGCTTTGTGGGGGAAGAGAGAGTAGAAGTAGCTGTCAGGTGATTTCATCATGCCCACTGTTGTTTTTAAATGTATATTACATAAGTGAAAGGTTTTATTATGGTCCGACTTTTAGGTCTTAAGGCCCTGACACACCAAACTGACATCAAAGAACACGTCCCGACGGGCCCGACTGTTGTGTCGCCTCACGTCTCCTGCGTCTTGGCCAAAAAGTCCCACTGGAACACACCGCAAAGACTTCAGCCGACGGCCAAATAGCACGTACGCACTGCGCATGCGTGAGTGGCAATAACTCTCCTTACCAGCAGGCGGTGGTAGTGTGTATTCGTCATTCAAAAGAGGCAACCGGAAGACAGACTGCGTGATATACAAACAACAAATAGCGTGTGCGTTCCATTTTCACTCTTGTCCATCACAGACTGTTTCACAGACTGTTTCACAGACTGTTTCACGTAGCGACTTATAATCGAAAACATGTTTAGTGCGGTACTGGCGGTATCAGCCCTTGGACTGTTGCTTGTGGAAGCAGAAAGCAAGAGGCTAAAATTGTTTGTTTGTGTACCTCACTTCCGTTTCGCTTCTCATGCACTGATTCGCTAAGCTGAACAGCCAATCAGAGTGATTTATTTTGCCGACAGCCTCCGCTCCCGATTCAACATGTTCAATCGGGAGCGGAAGGTGTCTGCACGGCCGAAAAGACACGACGGTGCGGGACACACCAATCTGAGTAGGGCGACAGGACGCTCATCGACGGCCAGACATCTATCGATGGCCGAAATCGGCTAGGTGTGTCAGGGCCTTTAGGCGACACAATGTGATGTTTCAAATCTCCTCTTTAGATAATTAGATTTTCATCAAAACATTCTTTTGACAAACTGGCACTTACCCCTATCCTATTACATGGCTTTGTTGAACAGTAAATTCTGATTGGTCAATTATATGGTCTGTTATTTTGTTATAACAGACTGCTGCTATGAAATATAGATCATTTCTATGTAGTTCAGATCTAAGAACACAGCGAGAGTATTTTTTTTCTTTTTTGTCATAGCAATATAATCAGTTTCAAATATGCTTTTTAATCAATATTTTGTATCAAATTATTGATTTCTTTAGCAGCTAATAAGTGGAGTAATTCAGCAATTCAGCAAGGAGGTCATTATTTGTTGATAACCATAACAGGGTGAGCAAGACCCAAACGCTAACGTATTAAATGTATTATGTTATGATATATAATGTATATGTTATGATGTAAAAATTGCAGAGCAGAATTCTTGAAGGTGAATCATTTCAGTGTATTTTTCATGGCAATTTGTAAATGTTTATGTTTTTATTGTACCTGTATTAAATGTTTGACACAGTGTGCAAAATATGTTGATAGTGGGCCTGTCTCATTGCTCTATGCTCTAATGTCAAGAAACCATTTTTTACCCGCAATTATGTTAAAATCAATTTGGAACCTGACCCGATACAGGCTCAGAGGTGTTGCAGGGAAGTAGACGTAAAAGCTTTTGGAGCCTGGGTATTGCAGGGGGGAACAACACGGATGAGTCAAGTGTAATTTAATTAGCCTGTATTAATAATATTCACAACTGCATGGCCGCCGGTATTCCAGCAGCTGCTGCACCAGACTGCACATGAGCTGACTTTTCTCTGTCATTCCTCAGCTCAATAGATTATTAGAAGAAAAAAAGGGGTTTGATTTTTGAGGTTTTCAGCCTCAAAGATTTTAGTCAAAAGGGAATAAGAGAAATACAAGAAGACGACATTGAGCTCTAGCGACGTAGTCATTAGGACAGGAGGAAAGTGAGAATAACTTAGAATAATGAGTAAGAAACTCCATTGGACATTAAGGCCACGTTTACACTTGAAACGGGTTGTATCCGCTACAGTTCTCTATCGTATGGACGGTTCATCCACACGAGGCCGTAACGGAACCGCGGAAACGGAGCCCTCAAAACGATAACGGCTCCCAAGGTGGGTAGATCTGCGGACGAAACGCTCTGGGGGGCCAAACGGCCCCGTGTGTACGTCCTATATGATCATTTCCTGATAACGATGACGCCATAGCCCCGCCTCTCCCCACCTCTGCTGCTCACCCTCGCGTCACCTGCGTCATTGCTGATGTGTTTCGCCAACAACAACAACAATGGCGGAGCACAGGGTCGCTTTCGTGCTCCAGACGCTACTGACCATGCTACAAATGTCAGTGCAAAATCTACAGCTCCTCTACCACAACCATCAGCAACAAGTGGACATGGAGAACTACATGAACTACATGTTGCTAAATCCAACGCGGAGAATAAACAGAAGGGCAACCAGGCAACCATGGCAACCATGGCAACCATGGCAACCATGCTCGGGAGGTGCTTTTGGTGTATTTTGTGGCGGAAGTGCAGCGCCACTTACAGGCCCGGCATATGTACTACAGCGTTTCTAGCGGGTCGAGCGGTCTCGTGTGGACGGACACGTTTCTTGAGCCGATTCCGTGTGGACGGAAGACTTTTTTGATATCGACTAAGGTTCGTTTTTGTTTTCGTCTCCGTGTAAACGTGGCCTAAGTTTCTACGGAGCCCCGTAGGGGACATGGAGAAGGGAAAAAAAGTATTGCGAAACCACAACAATGGAGCGGTTCATCGATTTTTACTTTGAGCTTGGCCTAAAATATAAAGATATAACATCAGTGCTTGGCAATAGGCACGGGTTTCACATAAGTGAAAGACACCTCAAGAGAACACTCAGAGCGAGGGGACATGCACGTCGCAAAGCATACTCTGAGATGAGTTATTGACAGATTCGAATTTCGCGGATCAATAACTCATGAACATAACGTTGAAAAAATACAAACGTGACTTTACAATCATAGCAAGGTAGACAACGAGCAACAGAGTCGTTTTTATCAGAATAGTTCGATATGCGCCGTCATCCGAGCTAAACATCAATAATTGGTCACAATCTGCAGCTGGAGGAGAGAGAGGAGTGCTTAGGGACCGTCAAACTGCAAAGCCGAAAATATATACTCATAGAAAAATTCAATAACTTCATTTTTTTAAGATGTAGTGCTACCAAAATCTCTTAACACATCAATAGTTATGTTGTTTTCTTGTTCGGTAGGTCCTTAGTGATTTATTGAGTGTCCATTTGTCATTTCAGACCAACATAGCTGCAGCTGCCGCGGCCGAGATTTACTTGACCGACATACGATACAACCAAATCCCACACAGTGTAACGCAAAGTCAAGCTGCTTTGAGCGGCCTTATTGGCTGCTGTGAGTCGTCGGGTAAAGTCTCACAATAGGTACCACTGGAAAGCTACAGTTCCAGTGATTCGGTGGTTATCTGCATGATATTTGTACTCCTTATAATCGAAAAGATCTAATTAAATACGTAGAATATGCGCACTTCGACATGGCGATGCGAGCGTCGACTCCAGAGGGAAGCCATCATGCTCTTACTTTGAAACCTTGAAATCCGGAAATGTCGTCATCAGCAGGCCATCACGTGGTTTCCGAAAATAACCGAGTGACACGAGCAGATTTCGGTCGGGACCGGCGAAAAGTTTGTCTCAAAACTCTGTGTGTGTAAAAAGACGATCCACAAGCAGAGATCTGAGATCCACAAGCGCATTTTTGGTTGACAAATACAAAATGGATTCACAAATGCCTGATCGAAAGTTGTCAATGTTAAAGAGATATTCCCAAATTCCTTTTGTTTATTTGTAAATTAATTACAGTATTCACAGATCTTTTTTTTATTTATGAAAATATATTGCGGATTTGCAGATCCGTTTTACATTTGCAAATTTATTTGTGAGTTTGCAAATCTTTTAAATGCATTTGTGGATGGTGTTTGACATTTACAAATAACATATTTACACACAAATAATTTTTATGTTCACACAAATATTTATGAGACAAATCTAAGGCCATAGTAACTCAGCTCAGAGTGTGCTTTGCGACGTGCATGTCCCCTCGCTCTGAGTGTTCTCTTGAGGTGTCTTTCACTTATTTGAAACCCGTGCCTATTGCCAAGCACTGATGTTATATCTTTATATTTTAGGCCAAGCTCAAAGGAAAAATCGATGAACCGCTCCATTGTTGTGGTTTCGGTGTTGCCAAACTGACCTGGAATTACAATGAGCTAAATGAAAAGTTTTGCGAGATCTCTTTTTTTTTTTTTTTTAACCAATTTATTTTTCTTCTCCATGTCCCCTAGGGGGCTCCGTAGTTTCCCTTTTACTTTAAATACGTAAAAACATAATTTTTCCTCAAGCTAACTAAATTTTTTTTTTGTCTAAACCTGGAGAAGTACGTTTTTTTTGTGACGTTGTTGGAACACAATGCAGTAGATGTAATTTGGCCCATCCGACGCATTACATCAGTAGCAACAATCACTGATGACGCCAATTCAATCAGCTGATGACATTTGGAATGGGTTGACAGATGGATCTTACATTGACATAGTGAGGTTCCAAGTTAAGCACAAAAACAACATATTGATAAATATAATAAACTGTTTAAATAAGATTGAAATGTGTTGTGCCATAGCTTTAGGAAATGCAAAATGTGTCTTATTTCCACCCCGTTTCTTAAAGTTCCCACTGTATTATTTATCTGCTTTACTGCTACACATCATCATGACTGAGAAGAGATGTTCTTGTAAAAGAGTAATTTCAAGTTTCAAAAAAGATTCTTAAATGTCTCCAATAATCTATAAAATATGGATAACTTTCCATCCTAGATCAAGAAAAGCCACTAAATAAAAATGATATGGAATTTTTCAATAACTTTTTTACAATGTTCACAAGCAGAACATTAATTGAAATGTTAATCTTTTTAAAACATTACATCCTGTTTTGGCAAATACCAGCGTTTTAAAAACTACTAAATGTTGGCTTGATATGTCTTTCCAAAATGAGCAGAAGCTGATACCAGTGTTTGATTTTAAAACAGCATGATGATCAAAGAGCTGAGAAGTCTATGTATTCCTGCACAAAGGAATATAACGCTTGTACAAAGTGGTCACAGAGGGAATTGTTTTCACACAATTTAATGAATTACTTGAGCAGAAAGAAGATCAAATCCAAGAGACAAGATTCCAGTTCTTAGATACCAAATGGTCTGTTTTTGATTGTTTCACTACAGAGAAAGGCATGATGGGGCAGGACTCATCCACTCTGTCCCAGCTGAGGTAGACAATGCTGCATGGTGGGCAGCCGAGACACTTAACAAAGAGAGAAATAGATCAATTGTCAACAGGCAACTGCCAACTCCAAGCTAATCAAAGAATTCCTGGAGCAACAAAAAGCAGAAACATCCTTCTCAACACTCGGCTCAGAGTATCCTCCATATGCCATGCTGCTCAGAAGCAAGAAAGCATGGTGTGCTCACCAGAGGTGTTTCCAGCAGTGGCTAATTGTCTGCCTTCCCTCAGTGATTGCAAAAAACAGCCTTGATATTTCCTTGGCTGAGCTAAGAGGTCGAGCCTTTCAATTACCTCCTGCCTTGTAAACAAATTGTCCTCCAAGACTGTCTCCTGCCAGGAGCTGTGAAGCTGAGGAGAATTAACTACGCTACGCTCATTAGATAAAACAGACATGGCTTTACAGGCTCAGAAACTAGAACCACTTTAGAATAGAGATGAGAAGATCTTTAGACTTATTGGTGAATATATACTACTGATGTACACTGTACACATATATGCCTCACCTAAAGAGTAAAATCTCTCTTATCAATACATATGCATCACCGTGATGTTCTTTTTTCCATTGTAATAGCGTTACTGCAAACCACTAAAGTGTACATTCAAGCTGTTTATTTAATGCAGCAGTTAAACGGATGCATGAAATTAGCAAAAGGCTATGGGAGGAAAATGTTTTACAAATGATTATGGCATTAATGGTGACATATGTTCTTTAAGTAACCAGCTCATTACAATGTAAAGTAGCAGTGTACCCTATAGGCAACCCTTTGATGTCATGTAATTGACAAAAGGCGTTTGCAGAGGCTTTGTTTCAAGGAAGTAACACTTTCTGAGAAACCAACCAACAAAGGGATGAAAATGGATAACAAAGGGTTAGGGATACCTTATATGAGGCCTATTTTTGACATATAAAAATAAATAAGATGACAATCGGTTGAAGAAAGAGAAAGGAGGAAAAAGGGATAGGATAGATAAAGATCTGGACAACAAGTAGAAGTAGGATCTTTGATTTATGTTGTCCAATTTATTTGAGATAACACTAATGTAGGACTAATAAATAGGGTTAGTGCAGACATCGCAAAGTACAACTTATATTGATTTATAGTTTATAAAAATTAGGTGTAGTTCCCCCTTTGGGCCAAAGATACTGTAGTATGCTTCATTTTGCTTGTATTGAATCACATATTTAGTTAATGTTTTTTACTCTGTTTACCTTGATAATTGTGTGGATTCTACTTGTGTGTGTTTTCAATAGGTAACTAAAATCTACAAATGAATGTTGCATTATAAAAGTAGCAGAAGTGAGGTGTAATACCTGGCCACATGCTCAAAAGAGAGAGAGGTGGGGCAGCATGTTACCTCTAAATACTGGGTTCATACAATCTAAAAAAAACAGACATTAACAGTAGAGTCATGAGCGTTGCAGTATCAGAGGAGCAAGTCAGTAGCAAACTATTTGCGAGAGCATAGTCCTGATACCAAGCTCAAACCAACTTCGAAAAGATTTGTTTTTTTTAAAGCACAAACGAGTAATCAATGAATTAGTTATATTGCTGCAAGGTAGCTCCCTGCCACCCACGGCAGCACTTCCGATGAACAGCGCTAAAGCCATTACACCAGAAAGAATGTCGTTGAAATGTCTAAGTGACTTCAAGCAGGAGCATAATTCTTGTTATGACAATCATGGATCAACACTTTATTTGTCAAAAAAAGTCATATGATACTTTGCTAGTGACCCGACAGTAAAAGTGTGTCATTGTTTTGTCATTAAATGTTAAAAATACATAGATTAAAAGGAAAATGTTTAGAATAAGATAACAGAAAAGTAGAATGTGCAACCCTGACACAACACCACTGTATGCCGTCACAGAGTAAATTAAGGGATTCACTGGATGCAGAGGGAAAACAAACAGAATATCTCAGCAGTGATGGGATACCTAAGACCTTTCCTTCGCTTCATTCACATTTTATCATCCACTCCTACTTGAGAAAAGCTCTACATTCCTCTGTGTGCTGAAGTGTACAAAATGCAGATGCTCCTCCTGGGAGGGGGGGGGATATGATTTTCTGTCACATTGCCCTGGCCATGAATATATGGATGCAATTGTATAGGCTGTAACAATGTATAGAGATGTTCAATATGGATTTTGTACTATGACAAAATGACACTATCAATAACTGCACCTGCCTCAGTTTAAGATTAAACAGACTGTATGTAAAATCATTCCCTGATTAATAATGTTTAGAGATGTATACTCTCTGGATATGTAAGATTAAACAAAAATAAGTATAATTAAAGCTGCAAGCAGCGTTGAGCGGGTCTTCGACGCTCCGCAGGCTGTTGTCCGCACGTCGAGGTATCATGCAGGAGTTTTCCGGACTCGGCCGTTGGCAAACATGGGAAGTTTCAGGCCGATCGGACAACGTAAATGGGAGTTACAGCAGTATCATACAGTAAACATTGTGTTTGATGGCGAGTGATCTACTGCCATGGCAACGGCATATGATGACATCCCAGAATTGGCGTAGAGCTGTTGAGGGGCGGACTAGTAGTCGTCATCTGAAGTCTGGTGCAGTTTGGACCATTTTCCAATGACTTAAGACAACATTGTGTTTTATGGCGAAGGATGCGTTGCCATGGAAACGGCATATGATGACATCCCATAATTGACATAGTGCTGTTGAGGGCCGGACTAGTAGCCATGATCTGAAGTCTGGTGCCGTTTGGAAGCTTTTCCATTGAATTAAGACAACATCGTGTTTTATGGCGAGTGATGCGTTGCCATGGAAACGGCATACGGTGAGATCTGAAATTTCGCGTAGAGCTGTTGAGTCATGGAGCAGTGATATAAAAGTGAAGATTGGCGGACGATGGGACCGTGTCGATTGGATTTACAGCGACACCGTGTTTTATGGCGAGGAATGCGTTGCCATGGAAACGGCATACGGTGAGATCTCAAATTTCACGTAGAGCTGTTGAGTCATGGACCAGTGATATAAAAGTGAAGATTGTGGGACGATGGGACCGTGTCGATTGGATTTACAGCGACACCGTGTTTTACGGCGAGGAATGCGTTGCCATGGAAACGGCATACGGTGAGATCTCAAATTTCGCGTAGAGCTGTTGAGTCATGGACCAGTGATATAAAAGTGAAGATTGGGGGACGATGGGACCGTGTCCATTGGATTTACAGCGACACGGTGTTTTATGGCGAGAGATTCGTTGCCATGGCAACAGCTTTTGAGGAAAACTCACTTTTGTCATATTAATGTGTTGAGGGCCGGACCATTATCTGTCATCTGAAGTCTGGTGCAGTTTGGAGCATTTTCCATTGACTTAAGACAACATTGTGAAGTTTTGTGGCGTTGTGAGCATGTCAGTTGGTGTTATGACATCATCGTATTCGTTTGATGGGCCTAGCATCGAGCGAACGCGAACTTTGGCGCCAAATAACGGCTGCGCCGTGCGAAAGAAAAAAACTTCCGTGATAACTTTTAATTGCCCATGTCTCGAGATGCTACCCGACGAATTTGGAGTCGTACGGATAAAGTCCCTGGGAGAAGATAGATTTTGCGCGGATGACGAAAAACGCGATAAATCGCGTTTTTTGACACCTTTTTCGACGCCAAATTCAAAATGGCCGACTTCCTGTACGTTATTTTATACCCCTCCAAGAGGCTTTTTTGTTCGTCTCCGCACCTTAGATATGCGTAACGAGTTTCGTTCGTTTTCGTGAAAGTTAAAGTAGGGGGAGTTAACGTTAAAAACGGAAGTGGGCGTGGCCTACGCAATTTTTGACGTTTTCGCCCACGTGACTGGGCTCGCGCGGACTATCTGCCGTTACTATTTCCGAACCTTTTCTGTGCTTTTGCCGGTCGTTTTCCCTGTTTTTATGTGTTTTTCGCAGGTTTATCGGTCGCTGCGCGACCGATTTCAATAGGGTCTTCGCCGACCTATGGTCTCAGACCCTAATTAAAAAATGAACACCACTATATATATTTCCTTTTAAACCTAGAATTTGTCAGTTTGCTCTGATTGGTTAGCTGGCCGGATCTGTTGTGATTGGTCAACCGCTTAGAGATGTCCCATCACGTACAATGTGTTGGAGCGCTAGCCAATAGAAGCGCAAGTTTTACATAGTGATGTCATGTTACGGAAGAAAAGAGTCCAATGGCAGCTGGAGGATTGTGTGGGAGAGAAACTCCCTCTCGAGGGAACGCAGGGATTTGAGCCTTTGCAGACCATTTAAATGAACAAAAACCTAAACAACACACTACAGGAAAGGGAAAAACCCCAATAGCATAATAGGGCCCTTTTGCATATTTTTTACTTTAGGATTTCATAAAGTGTCAGTGTTTGCCAAAGATTTTTTAAATGGACACTTGAAAAAGAAAGGATTGCAATAATTATTTGCAAAAGTGTGGAAGCATTAATGTAAAAAGTAGAACACACACTTAAACGTTCACACACACACACACTTCACACATGTAGTGATTTCAAAGTCCTTCTTGAACTGCACAACATGCATACATGACTTTCAGTGGAAGGACTTTGATCTGCTAATAGTCCAGACAAGCGCAACAAGAAGATTTGGCAGAGCCCCAGCCACCGACAAAACACAGAAGTTAATCTGGTGAGAGTTCGGGAGGTGGGCAGGTCGCACACACGGCTTTGTGTGCGTTACCATGGCATCCACAGAAAGAAGAGCGAAGCCCCTCATGTCTCTCTCAGAGATGAAGGCATTCATCACTAGAGTGACATCTAACAAGGAGTCGATTTACCCCAGCCCAAACACAGACATCAGCACCCACAAAAGAAACTGCATTAACTGTGGCTATTTTTGTCCTACAATATAATTTTTCGTTTCATGGTTTAAATCTTCTTTACAGCCTTTAGCCAAGACAATAAAGCCCGGCATGTAGAGCTTTCCAAAGTGCTGTACATAATTCATACGGTACAATATATTCCCTACAAGGAAAGGGCTTGACAAGCAGGCCAAGCCTAATTTGGAGCAATGTAACCGAGCAGATACTCCGGGATAAAAACAGCTGTCAGTTTGACGCGGCAAGCATATTGCGACTTGAGGAACTTCAGACAGAATGACAAACAACATGCACTACATGACAGCATTGGAATGAATCCGTCTCTCAGTTGATTGATTGTGCTCGTTGTTTGAATTTGTTATTTGTGTGCTTCCATGCTCATTTAAATGTGTTAATGTCAATGTTTCTCACATAGGTATTTCACAATGGTGGCTATAGGACATCATTGCCAGTCACAGCTTCCTATGGTTTATTTGAATGAATACAAAAACTGCATCTGCACTGTGAAACAGGGATGTTTTGTTTCTCCATCGACTCCACAAGCATCAGAGACACCAGAGGTCAGGTGAAGCTGTTGCTAACCTTATCTCTTGTCCAATATTGACTTAGGTCAAGATGAGGAAAAATGTTAAGAGTTATAAGTATATTTGGCTCGTCTTGAAGTAATTCCCTTATTGACTTTAGACAGGATAACACTGAAGTATTGGTTAACAGATGCCAAGGAGGTTATATATTCATCCCCTTATCCTTGCTAATGACTTAGTTATCACAAATAGTCTAAATCAATTTCTATTTAATGCCACGGGTTAAAGAGAAAGGGATTATTTTTTGTTACAAATCCTGAAATAAATTCTGAAAAGATAATGTGGTGTATTACAGATTTATCTCATCATTAATCATGATAACATTACCAAAAGCTGAGATCTAGTCAGGGCCGCCCCTCCCTACACGCAGATCACGCAGACTGCGTGGGGCATCATCTTGCGGAGGGGGCCTCATTTTATGCGCAAATGCGGCGCAATTCATCTTATGCGCAAATACGTCACAATTACGAGCGCCACAGTTTCCCCGCAGCGAGGCTCTGGCGCTAACAGTTTACGAGCGTGTTGACGAGCGTGCTCTACCACCCCTCACCTCGCGACAGGTGAGTGACGAGTTGTTTACAAACCCGGGGGGGGGCTCATGACAAAATCTTGCGTAGGGCCTCACGTTGGTCAGGGGCAGCCCTGGATCTAGTGATGTAGAAGAGGCAACAAACCCCAGCAGGTTTTCTTTGGCAGTTGGATTTGCGGGTTCTACAATCTACAGAAAGTGACCTTAGATTAGCTTTTTGTTCGACAAACAACTGTTTCTGAGATGTAAGAATACCTCAATGGAATTTATTGTTTACAAACTGGCTGCTGTAAATAAACATCATAGTTTGCAGGCTAACATCTCAGTTCAACAATGACTTTATTTTTTGCAAATGACTACAGATGTAGCCATCTAGATGCCCCTCCACCTACCGAATTCCAGCCAGAAACCTAACGAATCCCAGTGGCTGGTAACCTACACCCCTTCCCCTGTTTCCTGAGAGGGCGTTGCTAGATTCCACTGTAGACCCCCCGATTTGTTTGATTGGTATGAGGACGCTTCCTTCACAAATACACATAAACAGCTAACTGGGTAAACTTCTGTCTTTGTTTAGGCCTTGGTTCACACAGTATGTTTTCCTGGACTAACAATAGTACCAACAATATGTATTTGTTTTTAGCTCCATATAAGTATGTTTATATAATAGGTCTAAAATTGTGGCTTTTTTACAACCTAATCATCTCATGGCTGACAGCTAAAAAGAATATTCAAGTTTCTAACAAAAAACCAAGATTTGCTAAAGCACAATTAATCTTTAACCTTGTGAAAGGCAATCTATTTATCCACCTATCTCCTTTTCAGATTCTCGATAATTTTGTTGATTTATTTTAACATGATTTCCTTCTAATGTCTCAAAGCATTGAGTTATGTCGCCTCTCTACCATTAACCACTCAATGGTGCATCTCTCTCGTTCCTGTCAATGTGCCTACACTACATTAAAGATGAAGATTTTTCTCATGTAAATTTCGCCTCCTCCCATCATGCTTCCCAGGTCTCTGAAAATATGTTTTTGTCCCTCTCCAGCCACACTGAACCAGACTATGGTAAACAGATTGACAGCTGGGAAAGAAACACACCCTTGGGTTCAAAAGTGAGCAATGTCTGAGAACTGTCTGAATGTCTATCCTGTTGAAAGGACTACCACACTGAGTCGCCCAAAGTGACATGTGTGATATGACTGGCTACTTTTGCCTGGATTAAGTGTATTTAAAGGAGATGCTTCTTTATTGGTAGTGGCAGCCTCCTGATAAGACCCTGACATCCCTCAGATCCCACCAGAAAATCAACTGTCTCTCATAGCAGGCATTCCCTGCCTTATTATCTGAAATAACTCGACTCCTTTATAAGACTGATTTAGTTTTTTGGGGGAAGTAAAATACTGGTGCAACACAGTCACTTGTGGGTGGTAAAATGTTAGGTAAAAGGTAAAATGTAAAAAAAGAAAAGTGTGGTATACCTCGAGTTCTCTACATTGTGTTTTCGCTCTGACTGTAAGATATGAGACACTCTTCCATGTCATTTCACAAGCTTCTTTGTCTTTTGAAGAACTCCAGGTGAGCCCACTGTGGATAAATTAAACACCTAAAGCTGATGTCATTAATTTTATTTTCAGCAAATGAAAATGTCAAAAGCTAGTGTGATACTTTCTTAAAAAGGGACCTATAGTGGAATTTTAATTCACCCTCATTATCACCCTCCTTGGTTGATTGTTTTTCCTCTCTAGTCTTTTCCTACTGCTTCTTTTATATTTGAAAGGCATGACCTCCCGCTTTGATAGTCAGTGTCTTAAACTCTTGATGGTGAGAATACAATTCCTGCACATTACGCTCTGTAGTTTTTGCCAAAGATCTGACCTTATTAAATGCATTTAAATGACTCTACTACAAATGCTGTTCCTGCCACTACAAGTCTATATATACCCATAATGTCCAGTAATGCTTTTTTTATCACGTTGCTTCTTCTTTGCCAGGAAAGTTTGTAAGAATGTGAGGATTGGACCTCAAATCATTCCAGCTCTTGAATTAGTAACTGCTTAGCTGTAAGTATGGACATGATGTTAACTTCATCATTTCCATGAGTTTCTTGAAAAAGAGATTTGTTCAGTCGTTCAGTCACTGAAAATGTAGTGCCACAAGCTGTGCGTCTCATCAAGCATGCCTACTGCATAAATGGGGGGCATACTGTATGTGCAGACAACCTTCGTTATGTGACCAGGAACTCATGCTTCTCTGCTGGCTGCCCTTGTGTCCGTTTTAGAGTATTAGAGCTCTTTTGGCTTTGAGGTGTTATCATAATGAAGTTGGCAGAGCTTAACATCCCGGTCTAGCCAGCACAGGCCTCATACACTTTGGCATGCTGTTCTATTTGCGACAGCATACAACAACACTCTGAGCCGACAAAGTTAGAAATATTCAACTTCTACTCAAGGGGTTGAATTAATTCAGGTTTACATGATTCTAGCAATCTAAATTGATCTTAAATTATTTGAGATTAAGTTTGGAAAACATTGCACCATGGTGGCCTGAGTGTGTCATTGCACTCATGGGTTAACCTTGAAAAGGCTTGTGACAACTTAAGATACATTTAACTCAGCAATAGAACTGAAAAAGTGTATTCCTATTCAAGTCCTGTGTGCTGGACTTTTTGCCATTAAACTCTAGTGTAGCACTTAAAATGGAACTTAACAGTGTTGAACAGTATATCATTCTAGAAAAGTGTTGCCATACTCTGTGGTTAAAATGATCCAACACCAGTATTTTATTGGTAACACTTGCTGCGAGGAACATTCAACACTGATCACAATTAGCATTGGGGTGGCATTTAGTATGGAACGTTAGCATAACAGCCATTCCATATAGAAAGTGTTTTTAGGTATTTTTTGTACTGTATGTCTCACTCACATGTTTCACAGAACAGAAACACTTAATTAAATTAATGAATCCACACTCATCTTGTGAGAGAGACCCCCTGCTGTTTAACGCTATAAATCTATTTTTGTCCCGTTTTGTTAAGTGTAACCTGAGGCGACAGCTGTTAGAAATCACAATAAATATTTAGCTGTATAGATGAGAGTAACACCTACATCACCTCCGGGCGAAAATTACGGCCCCGCCCACTTTTGGGGGAAAACAACGCTGTCATTTGAATGGCGGTCAATACAAATTCCGAAGTTTTTGCCAATCCGATCAGAAATGTAAGAAAACCGTGGAGTTTTGGATCTTTAAAGAGCCCGATTATGATGGCCAGTCAAGCAAACAATTACATTAAATCATTTGAAATCGACAATCGGGCTCGATATATGGTTAAACTAAAATCAGTAGGCGAGGCTGTCATTTTCGCCGGCTGTTACTCTCATGAGCGATGCGGAAAATAATTGTTTTATCATGCCAAAAAGCTGTTGTGTCGTTTATTGCACCTCAAACATTAAAACAAATCCAGAGTTCAGTGTTTCTGTACTTCCTCTAAGAAAAAAGGACAGTAAAATAAGTGCTCTGTGGCTTCAGGCTTGATCGCCATTCAAATGACAGCGTTGGTTTTCCAGACATTTTCAGTGCTGCTTGGTGAATGTTCATATAGTTTTCTGGGTCTACAAGGCTCCAGAAATGGTGTGAGTTTTGCTGAGACTTAAACTGAACATGATTTTGGAGATTTATAACCTCCATCTCCATCTCCACAGGATTGACACTGAACAGTTCAGCCATCTTTTTCTTCGTCTTGACATTAAATTATAAACCATAATAAATCAATTGTATAGGTCTAGCCTCCCTATATCTGTGTGTGAAATTGTTCCATCCTCAAAAACAAAAAACTAATACTTCTGCAGCTTCTAGCTACGGTCTTCTGTTAAGAAAAAAGACACTGAATGTCTTGAATGTGGCATCACACACATGACTTAAGTCTGAACACAGCAGACAACAGGAGTATTTACAACAGCATTATAAAAACAAAAATAGTGCATGTGGGTGCACACTTACATTCTCTGTCTTACTGTTACATAAATCCCATGAATGTATGAGATTAAGTTAGCTTCATCATATCTCAATCAGTGATTAAAGGTGGGGTATGTAATTTATTTCAGAAACACTTTTTGTTATATTCCATGTAATGCTCTTAACATCCCGATAGCAATGAATATATTAAATGCTTTGACAATAAATACATAAAAAAAATGTCATCTGTGGAAGCCGTGGCACTATAAAAAGCACGACCAATCATTTTAGCCTGCCCGGCTAAAATAACTGGATGGCCTACCTGCCTGTCAGCCTTCCATCGGGGCACAAACTTATCTCGTGCCCTCATTGGTCATGTGCGCGTTTGTGTATATTGGAGGAGGGGCTCTGTAAGGAAGTGGCAGATTTGTTCCGGTTGTGTATTTTCAAATTCTAGCGCACTCAAGCTGGTTTCTCCAAAATGACCTACCCCACCTTTAAGTGAATAATAAAGTTTCTATCGGGTCACTATCAGCCTGTCACTCATTATTTTCAGGGCGGGGTTTGGAGGAACGGAGAGGAGACCGTGATCGCGGAAGCTTTCCTCCTGCCTTCACAAACTTTACACAAGGATTTATCAACTGAAAATAGCAAGAGGACATTCATACTCTGCAATCCAAGACTTGATTAAATCCACCAAAAACCTGACATGACGATAACAAGTGTTTTTCAAAAAACACAAATCCCTCCCTGTGTGTCTCTGAGCCGCAGCGACAGGGCCTGATTCAGAGCGGATCATTCTGCTGTTGGTTCTGGACTGGTGTTGGTGGAGAAAGCAGACTGCTCTGTGTGTGGTGTCGCTGTTCCCCTGTCACGTCTGTTCCTTGATCTCTGCGTCACCGACCAATTTGATATTCGTGTGACAGAAACAATTCTAAATTAAAAAAACGTTATTGTCCAGCCGCGGCCGAAAAATCAAGAAGCAACCTTACTACGCTATAATCGATAATCGAGCGGCGAGCTACTGAAAAGCTGCCCGCGAGCTACCGGCGTGCCAGTAGCTCGCCACTCGACGTGTTGGAGAGCCCTGAAGTATACTCTTGTTGCCAGACATCACACAACCATCTGAACTGGTATTGTGTTAGCCTATTGGGATGTTTAAACTTTAGACATTGTTGGTATTATCAACTGAACATGTGTGACTAGACAAACCTCAGCTGAACATGAGCAGTCAACACACTCTCACTCCATAAACGTCCAGGAGCGACGCTTGGTCAGGGTCCCGAGGCGTGCAGTTGGGACGCTCCTAGGCTCCTTCAGCTTCATAAAGGGACGCAAATAGCTTTCAACTGATTGAAATGTATTCCCATCTGCGGCGGGATTTGACGCTCATGGAAGCACGGCATTTGTTTGTGTCGGCGGCTGTTAAAGGCAATGTGAGCGTCCATTCCCATTGGATAACGGAGAATTGTACACCCGGAAGTAAGTATTCCCCTTACTGTCGATTGATTTGACAGTGATATCTGCACTACTCATCAACTAAAAAACACCAGATTATCCTTGTTCATTACACAACATTGATTGGTTTAAAGTGTGTGCAATGCTTTTGTATTTTTCCCCCTTCGATTCGGAGAAACAAATATTTTTTCGGAGTTTAGGATGGCAGAAGACACTACACTACCCAGAATCCCCAGCTCTCGTTTAGGACTACACCATGTGCTCTGTTTGACAAACCCCGTGATTAGTTCTCAAGCTCTGTGATTGGATATTGGCGTGGCAGTGCGTGAAGTTTACACACGTCAAACAGCACTTTGAAATGGAATGAAACCCATCGACGGCACACTATCCAAATCAAGACTCGAACGTGTCCTTCCTATTTTGTATATACTCTTAATATTTAAATGTTTTCATAAAATATAACACATTCAAAAGTGCTTTACAAAAATGAAATACATTAAGAAAAAGGCATTTTAAACAGTCATTAAAAAGCAACACATTCTACCTGCATTGCATTACTCTAAACGTGTAATAACGTGCTTTAACCAGTAGGTGGTTTGGGTTAAAAAGCTGTCAAGTTTACAGTGTTAACAAAATTTGATTCTACAATTTAGGGTACATTCCATGTCCATTGATGTCCATTGATGATAATTATAATTATTCTAAGTATTTTCTTCAAAAATATCATATTTTGCCTATTATTGGAAAGCATGTTATAATATCACACAAACATTATGTGTATCCTATGCTTTATTTAGCTTGAAATGTGTCATGATGTTCTTAAATTGTCAATTTTTGCTCTGTCCGTTTTTCAGTTGAGGGTGTCTTAGTTTCAAAATAATGAATAAAAACCATTAAAGTAAATAAAAAAAAGTATTCATTTATTTCAAAAGTCTAAATACTAAAGAATAATAACATCTTTTTAATTGATTTCCTCCTTTAAATAATTTAAATATCTTAATATATGAATGTCCGCAAAAGTTCTGTCAACTATGTTACTAAGAGAACTCCCCCCTTTAACTCAAAAATGGTTTGTCCCAATACCATGTCACCAGCATCACATGATGCCATGTTCCTCTTTGGCAGACATTTTGAACACACTGTGGTGATTGTCCTCTAATTTTTTACAATATTTTATGTATAATAGCACATGGTCAATTAATATACTCATTGACAATCAACAATGTTACGTACATTGTTATGGTTTACAATTGTTTAATGATTTTAATTCAATTATATGTTCAAATGTGATGTTAACCTGTTCAAGAAAATGACATGTGGTCATCCAAGCAAGGCCTACCATTGAAATGATGGGTCAAAATAGGGAAATTGTCAACTAAGTTACCTGTCAACTGAGTTACCCAGTACTGTAATAACTGTAGTAACTTAGTTGACAGGTAACCTAGTTGACAATTTGTAGGACATGTAGACGTCATTACACATCATTATCAATGGAATTTTGCACTTCTGCCTTGAAATTAACATAGTGCTGATGGTTAATAATGGGTCCAGTCAACTATTTTATTTGCGTCAAATGTTTGACTTTCATTGTCAACTATGTTGCACCTCATTTTTTCAAATTTAAAATATCTAAAATAGTGCTTCTGATATCCTTTATAGTATAATGTATATCTACACAGGTTGGAGTTTTACATGACATCTCTTAAAACTATCAAAATGACCTGTATGGTAGTTTTATAATACAAAATATCCCTAAACTTAATGACAGTGCTGAACATATCACATGAAAAAACAAAACTTTAATACAATTATTTTTTAAACTTTAAAAAATCTTTGGATATATGGTAGAATAGACTCAAGAGCCTTTCAAATGTGATTTTACTTGAAGTGCAGGACTTAATCAAATGATTGTAATGACATCAAGTTTGTCCGTAACATAGTTGACAAACTGAGTAGTGAAAACATCCTTTCCCTTAAAATAAAATAAAATAAAAAAATGTTTAAGCTTTGCAACTAGTGGATATGTTACACTGAAGAATATACTAACTTGAACCACTGATTGTTCTATTGAGAAAGAACACTTTCTTTGTACTGTTTTGTTGATGTGAAATGCACCCTAAATTATAGAATCACTATACTGCTGTTTCTGGTTTAGTTTACGACGGATATATTTAGTTATTGTTTTGATATTTGTAACACAAAAGCGATGGAAAAAACCCACAGCAACACAGAAAAGATGGTCTTAACATAACGATTTTTTTCATATGGAATGCAGTTGGAGGTCAACCAATCACAGAGCTTGAGAACTAATCACGGGGTTTGTCAAACAGAGCACATGGTGTAGTCCTAAACGATAGCTGGGGATTCTGGGTAGTGTAGTGTCTTCTGCCATCCTAAACTCCGAAAAAATATTTGTTTCTCCGAATCGAAGGGGAAAAATACAAAAGCATTGCACACAATTTAAACCAATCAATGTTGTGTAATTAACAAGGATAATCTGGTGTTTTTTAGTTGATGAGTAGTGCAGATATCACTGTCAAATCAATCGACAGTAAGGGGAATACTTACTTCCGGGTGTACAATTCTCCGTTATCCAATGGGAATGGACGCTCACATTGCCTTTAACAGCCGCCGACACAAACAAATGCCGTGCTTCCATAAGCCTCAAATCCCGCCGCAGATGGTAATACATTGCAATCAGTTGAAAGCTATTTGCGTCCCTTTATGAAGCTGAAGGAGCCTAGGAGCGTCCCAACTGCACGACTCGGGACCCTGACCAAGCGTCGCTCCTGGACGTTTATGGAGTGAGAGTGTGTTGGAGCAGTAGCTGCTTCACACAGGAAAACCGATGATAAATATACATTTGTTTATATCATAAAAGCTCCTCGAAGCCACATTGGCATCCAAAAATAAGCAATCATAAATGTCTTTACTGACATACTGTCAGCTCATGTTGGACATAAACAGAGATGGGGTCGTTACTAAAAGAAAGTAATATATTACATATTACATATTACTTTAAAAAAAAGTAATATATTACACTACATGTACTTCGTTACTCTCTACATAAAGTAACCCGTTACTTTACTCGTTACTTTACTCGCAGGGCCGGCCCGCCCCTCCCTACAGGCAGATCACGCAGACTGCTAAAGTTTCAAATGTTCTCTTTAGTTCAGTTTCCATTGTCGCATAAGACTGATCCAGATAGCTCTGACTATGGCTGTCCTCTGTCTCCTGCTATCTGTATTTTGCGCAGTATATCTCTGAACGATGCGATGGTGATTCCACTGTGCAAATGGGCAACATTACCTCTACTATGAAGGATGCTACAAGCCTGTCCATCTCTGCTTTGGTTACCGGTCCTCCAAATTCTAATTTGTGCCGCTTCGGAGTCGGCGGCGGCGACTCACAACATCCTCACTCTGGGTTCGGGGGTCCGGTCCTTAGCTATTAGCTTCACCTTAGCATGTGTTCTTTGCAGGTGTTTGTTGAGGTTTGACGTGGTGTTTGCAGCAGTGTATAACAGCTTCTGGCCTGGACACAGTTTGCACCTCACCGTCACATTCCTGTCTATTCTTCGGACGAACTCAAAATAATGGGCATACCTCCACCCCTCGAAAGTTATCGCTGACTCTGCCATGTTTATGCAGCACTGCACGTGGATATGTGGACGCGCAAATCGCGCAGATTACGTACATATAAACCTGCGGCGGAAACCCCTCTTGTCTGTCAGTGTGATGACGACTGATTTTATAAAAGTAACGAAGTAACGCGTGTCGGGGCAATGTTAGTAACTGTAGTGTGATTACTGAATTATAAAAGTAACGCGTTACACTACTCCATTACCGACAAAAGTAATATTATTACAGTAACGCTGCGTTACACCCAACTCTGGACATAAACTAGGAAAATTGTGAATGCCACAAACACTGAAACATCAGGTTTGAAGTTTCCAGCAGGCTGCAGCTGACAGATATTGTAATGCAATCTGCAGTCACTTTTATACTGTTTACAAAGAAAATGCTTGTTTGGGATGGTCATAACAAGCCTGCATCAATTATTTCATTAATTCATATCTACTGCCATGTATCGAATCATTTTTTTAGCACTGAATATTGAATGCTCCAAGCAAACATGAAAACCCTTTTCTGACTGTAGGGAGTCAGATTTACAAATATTATATTTTGACCTTAATCGAAATATTCGGTTATTTTCAAAAGCTTTTTTAGTCTGATGCTTCGATTCATTTTAAACAGAACGTTCAACAAAAGGATACCCAAAATCTAAATATTGGATTGTTCTTTCTTAGTAAGATCACATGTTCATTACAATTGTGGTCTTACCTTGACTTGAAGATGAAGTCCATGCTATCCTTCTGGACAACAATCTCCATTACTTTTTTGTAAAAGTCCTCCTTATCTCCCTCTAGTTTCAAAACAAAAGTCTAGTTTGTTGTTTGCGTCTACCGTCTGTAGAATAACAGTAGCAACAAGAACCTGTGGGCTCACGTGCGCCCCCTTCAGTGCGGCAGAGGTTATGGCTGCCTCTCCTGGTGCTTTTTTCATTGCCGTTGTATGATGAGACCAGCGGGCCTAAATATCATATATACGTGAAATAAGTTATTTAGAGACTATGGATGGCGAGGATAAATGTAATAAAGGGATCTACAAACATTACATTGGTGACATACAGTGAGATGGTAACAGGCATGCGCTTTCCAGCCAGTTTCTGTGGGGTGACGCGTTCTGAGGTGAGGCAGAGCTCATCTGTGCCTCACCTCACCCCACAGTAAGCAAATGAGCCTGGCTTGAGCGCGCTCACAAAATAAGTGCCCGCGCTACATTAGTGCCCGCGCTCCAGTCAGTTACTGTGGGCTTACGTGAGGCAGAGCTCGTCCCTGCCTCACTCCTCATCGCTCCCATGTAGTTGTAGCAGAGCTCGGCCAATTTGCTAATTTTGACTATAAAAAGCGATTGGAATCATACAGAAATCACACTTACAACACAGATCAGTGGAGACATTTTATTATTATTAAGTTTTTCTTCAGTTGTTTTTCTGTTACATTGGAGTATGACAGGTGAGGCTCTGCCTCCCCTGACTGCACGTCGCTGCTTTGTACTAACCCAAATTATTCAAGATAGGGAAAAAACTACAACTGAAATAGAAAAATCAAGCAGATGAGTTATTAGTAAATAGACTGCGACCACCCAAAGGGCTTTTAGAACACACTTCAGCATTCACACGTACACTCACACTCGTATGGAGGCAAAGGTAACCATAAAGGTAGGAATCAGACCACTGATAATTAGAATTATTAAGCAAGACTTCAAACTAAGCCAAATAAACTAATTGTGAAAACTACGTTCGGAATTGAAAACTGTCAAAAATCAAGGAGATCACAAAGTAGTAAGTAATTCAAGTTCAAAGGCTTTATTGTGATATGCACATCTCCAGTGTAGTTAATGAATAGATCGTAAATACCAGGCTCCAACAACAATGCAGCATAAATATACATAAGACATACAACAACAACAAAATTGATAATAGTGACAATTTAAATTGTTATAATAACAAATGTAAAAATTAAAAGGCAAAGGCTACCTACTATGTGGGATCAAACCTGCAATCCTCACTTTTTTTAATACTCACAGAAATGCACTGGCATCAAGTATAGGATAAATATCAAACAACATATATTGGTTCCACTGTGGGACCCTAGAATTGTCCCCACATTTTATTATTTAAAAGACTTTGACAGTACATCTTGGAGGATTAAATACTCCCAACAGAGGCCCTTCTCTGAATCTCTCCCCAAAACAACCACAAATTATTGATCACAGGAGCCCCCCCCACCCCTTCACTCAGCCTGCAGTCTCATATAGACCTGCCTCATTGTTCCAAAATACAACCGTTTCCTGTGGATCGAAGTTAAAGCAAACTGCTGCTGTCACACGCACATGATTTCAAAGCCTTTTCGCAGCATAATTCTCTCAGTTAAAACATTTGTGTCAGCACAACACGAAAAAAAAATAACAACAAAGACAGTTTGTCTCCTTAGGGCTGGGAGATGACCTTAAGGAAATAACATTTGTGTCAACATTTTTTGAGGGGATGCACTTTATCTTATCAGGCTGCTTCTACTGAGGACAATACAAAGTATAAAGATAAAGAGGAAAAAAGGGCACAGATATCGCTGATAATATTGATGGTCCTATCTTGTTTTGTCAGCATTTTGTGGGAGGTAGATAAATGGGATTTATACGGTGGCCCTGAAGTGCAAGTCAAAACAACATTTCACAAAACACTACAGCATTTCATAAAACACAACGACATTTCAAAAAACACTACAGCATTTCACAAAACGCTACATCATTTCACAAAACACTTCAACATTTCACAAAACACTTCAACATTTCATAAAACACAACGACATTTCAAAAAACACTACAGCATTTCACAAAACGCTACAGCATTTCACAAAACGCTACAGCATT
This sequence comes from Trematomus bernacchii, assembly GCF_902827165.1. Classification (NCBI taxonomy): domain Eukaryota; kingdom Metazoa; phylum Chordata; class Actinopteri; order Perciformes; family Nototheniidae; genus Trematomus; species Trematomus bernacchii. The sequence continues at coordinate 19,910,496 of NW_022987973.1, forward strand.
TCACAAAATGCTACAGCATTTCAGAAAACACCACAGCATTTCACAAAACACTTCAACTTTTACGGAAAGGGTATTCCTTTAGGGAGAACACTTCTTGTTTGTGATTGGACAGAGCCAGCCAGAGAAGCACTGCTGTGATTGGTTGTTTTTGCTGCCAGTCAAGAAATGACCCAGAAAACAAGTATTTTAAAAGGTTTTTCGCCTGCCGTCTTGTCTGCAGATTTGTCACAGCAATAATTCATGGTTTTTACTAACTGGTATCAGTATGTTGTTACTTCGGCATCATTTTGAAACGTGTATTACAATTAAATCACAGTAAAAAAATGTCATTGTGTTGTAGTCTACCATAGTATTTACATGGATATAAGCCCCGAATATTCGCAACGCTCTAATCGCTCGAGTTTCAGGTTTCACTGCGGCTGTCAGCTGTGTTTACTCCTGTCATTCAAACAAGACGCGCTGGAGAGGGGGCGGGGCTTATATCCATGCAAATACTTTGGTAGGTACCAGCGACGTGCAGTTAAGGGAGGCAGGGGAGGCAGAGCCTCACCTGTCATACTCCAATGTAACAGAAAAACAACTAAAGAAAAACTAAATAGTAATAATAATAAAATGTCTCCACTGATCTGTGTTGTAAGTGTGATTTCTGTATGATTCAAATCGCTTTTTATAGTCAAAATCAGCAAATTGGCCGAGCTCCGCTACAACTACATGGGAGTGAGGCAGGGACGAGCTCTGCCTCACGTAAGCCCACAGTAACTGGCTGGAGCGCGGGCACTAATGTAGCGCGGGCACTTATTTTGTGAGCGCGCTCAAGCCAGGCTCATTTGCTTACTGTGGGGTGAGGTGAGGCACAGATGAGCTCTGCCTCACCTCAGAATGCGTCACCCCACAGAAACTGGCTGGAAAGCGGGCCCTAAGCGCATGCCTGTTACCATCTCACTGTATGTCACCAATGTAATGTTTGTAGATCCCTTTATTACATTTATCCTCGCCATCCATAGTCTCTAAATAACTTATTTCACGTATATATGATATTTAGGCTCGCTGGTCTCATCGTACAACGGCAATGAAAAACGCACCAGGGGAGGCAGCCATAACCTCTGCCGCACTGAAGGGGGCGCACGTGAGCCCACAGGTTCTTGTTGCTACTGTTATTCTACGCAGAGACGGTAGACGCAAACAACAAACTAGACTTTAGTTTTGAAACTAGAGGGAGATAAGGAGGACTTTTACAAAAAAGTAATGGAGATTGTTGTCCAGAAGGATAGCATGGACTTCATCTTCAAGTCAAGGTAAGACCACAATTGTAATGAACATGGGATCTTACTAAGAAAGAAGAATCCAATATTTAGATTTTGGGTATCCTTTTGTTGAACGGTCTGTTTAAAATGAATCGAAGCATCAGACTAAAAGAGCTTTTGAAAATAACCGAATATTTCGATTAAGGTCAAAATATAATATTTGTAAATCTGACTCTGAAAGAGTCAGTGCCTCACCAGCCACGAACCTCACCGCACGTCACTGGTAGGTACCAACTACAACAAAATGAACATATTTTTACCGTGATTTAATTGTAATACACGTTTCAAAATGATGCCGAAGTAACAACATACTGATACCGGTTAGTAAAAACCATGAATGAATGCTGTGACAAGTGTGCAGACAAGACGGCAGGTGAAAAACCTTTTAAAATGCGTGTTTTCTGAATGGAGATTGGATCGATCAGGATAAACCAACCTGTAGCTGCTCCAAACTCACAACAACGGCATACAGACATAAATAAAGCAGCGACTGTATTCGCCATGACACAGACAGTCTGTGGTTTGTTCATGTTTAACTTTTGTCCAGTTTCTGAACAGATATGAGGAGCTGTGAGCTCTGTGTGCTAACAGCTAACGGCTGATGTTTTGGGACATGTTGCGCTGTCGGGTGCTGACCAATCACGAAGCGTCATTTCTTGACTGGCAGCAAAAACAACCAATCACAGCAGTGCTTCTCTGGCTGGCTCTGTCCAATCACAAACAAGAAGTGTTCTCCCTAAAGGAATACCCTTTCCGTATAAGTTGAAGTGTTTTGTGAAATGCTGTGGTGTTTCCTGAAAGGCTGTTTTGACTTGCACTTCAGGGCCACCGTAGTTTCTGCACAAATTTTAAACTGAGTAGGAAAGAATGGAAGAAGAGATGGAAATCTTAAGGGAATATTTTAACAAAGGATATACACAGGGGTGCACATAACTTTTTTAGTGAGTTACTCAGATGAGTACCAAGAGACAGCGTTTGGTACTCACCCCACACGAAGCGTGGTCCTCCTCAGTGTCTCCTTCACTGTCCTCAATTTACACTTCTTGCATGCTAGATGATGAAGATGATGAAGATGCACCTCCCTGTCTCTTTTTAAGCCTCCTATTTGCTTTCTCCAAAACTTGTTGCCAAAACTGTGAAGTCCTTGCATTTCCTGAGGCCAAGTTGAAGGATCAAATACTAAGAAATTATCACATGACTTGAAGTCATATCTGATTTCAAATGTGGGAAGTAACAAAGCACACTTATTTACTCAAGTACAATTTTGAGATACTTGTAGTTGACTTGAGTATTTCTATTTTATGCTACTTTGTACTTCTACTTTTACTCCACTACATGTATTTAATACCTTTAGTTACTTTACAAATGTGGATGAATGATTTGAAATCTAATCAAGTGTTAAATCAGACTTTAGTTCCACCTGGAGTAAATTCACAAGCTACCCTGCAGTATACAAAGTCATTCAAACTAGCTGCTCCTTTACCAGCTTTGAGAACACTTTCATGATCAATCATTATAAAACATATCATATATATTATTCTGAAATGGACCAATCTGCACAATGAATACTTTTACTGTCGCTACTTTCACTATATTTTGATAATACTTTTCTAATTTTACTTGAGTAACATTTTGAATGCAGGACTTTTACTGTAACTGAGTATTCCTACACAAGATCTGAGTACTTCTTCCACCTCTGTCTGATTTCAAACTCTTCCATAACACCCTGAGTAAGTTTGCAGCTGTGTGTTTCACTCCACTTTGGTGTAAATAAAACTGCAGCAGCTTGACCACAGAGCGTGAACGTTGTGATCAGATGATTTTGCGCAGTTCTCCAGTGTGTGCGCGGGGCACAGAATGTGCACAGGGGAGTCTCCCACCGCAGCCAGTTGGCGGACTTTTGGCACAATTCTGTTGTTTATACCGACGTTAACCCTGTCTGTGCACACGGCGACCAACTCTGTCGTCCAGTGATCTAAGCCTGTGCCTCCTGGAAAGCTTCACAGGTCCGTCGGTTATGTCCTGCGCGGCTCACCCAGCTCCAGTTCAATCAGTCATAGAAAGATTTTTTGCAGGGAGCGAAACGGCAACGTAGCTGCTTAATGTCTTTGGGTTTTTTGACATGCCTAGTAGTTTACTCCATTGAGTGTTGACAAGAAACACGTGTAGACGAAATATGTGTTTTGTTTTGATGTTTTGAGGTACGCAAAGGCGCGTAGTGACACAAGTGACGTTACGCAATTCAGATTTGTGCCGCGCATGCGTACCTGCGTACCAGTTATGTGCACCCCTGGATATACATATACTTCATATCTGTTCAGAAACTGGACAAAAGTTAAACGAGTACAACCACAGACTGTCTGTGTCATGGCGAATACAGTCGCTGCTTTATTTCTGTCTGTATCATGTTGTTGTGAGTGTGGACGTACAGTAGCAGCTACAGGTTAGTTTAGCCTGATCGATCCGATCTCCATTCAGAAAACACGCATTTTAAAAGGTTTTTCGCCTGCCGTCTTGTCTGCACACTTGTCAAAGCATTAATTCATGGTTTTTACTAACCGGTATCAGTATGTTGTTACTTCGGCATCATTTTGAAACGTGTATTACAATTAAATTATGGTAAAATATGTTCATTTGCTCTATCGAAATCAGTCGCATTGACCCGAAGACACATTTTGAGTTGTATACACTGTTGGAAAGAGCTTTCTAATGATATCAGGATTGTTGTTGTACTCCAAATATTAAGCAAAATATGTCACATTATATAATGACTGTCACCGAGTCATCATTTTGAGAAAAAGGCCTTCAAAGTTTTCTCTTCTCTGGAATCCATCGATCTGATTGATTATTAGCGGAGCAAATAATTGCGAGTGAGAGGTGCCTGTCATCTTCCCTTTACAACAGGGGTGGGCAATTATTTTTTACAAGGGGCCACTTCAGAAACTCGAGCTGTGTTGGGGGGCCGAATCAAAAATAAGTTGAACTTAATTCTGCTCAATATACCAATACTGAAAAGGTGTTTTACAGTATGTTAAAGATAAGAAATGAATCAGCTTTATACAAAAAGAAATGAGTGCTTTTGATTTTTGTTTTTCAGTTAATTTTACTTGTTCAGTGAGAAAAATCCAGTCTGTCTTGGGCTTGAACAAGTGCACGGAAATCTGGTTCAATGTCTGAGATGGATATGCGAAGGACAGCTGAGAGGTGATCATCAGTGATAGAGGATCTGTATCTGGATTTGTTGAACTTCATCACTGAGAATGTCTGTTCACATATGTAGGTAGATCCAAAGAGGACCATCATCTTCTGAGCACGTCTCCTGATGTGTGGAAAGTTTCATTCTCAACTGTTTTGAAGTCTTTAAATCGCCTTGAAAACTCACCATGCAGTGCTTCTAACATGGATGAGTACCTCTGGAGGTGATCAGCTGATGGTGTGGCTTCCTTCAGTGTTGGCAAGTGCGTGAGAATGTTGTCCTCCATTTGGCTTGAGAGAAGCTGCAGCTTTCTCATGAAAGCCTTCACTGCACTGTACATGTCATGCACAAAAAGGCCCTTGCCTTGCAGTTTGACATTTAGTTCACTCATTAGTGCAGTCACATCTACAGCAAAACCAATGTCTGCCATCCAGTCTGCATCTGAAAGCTGTGGGATGTTGTTTCCTTTCTTCACACAGAAGTCTTGAATCTCTTCTCTCAGGTCCCATACTCTTTTCAGCACTTTGCCCAGGCTGAGCCACCTGACATGGTAGGGTATGTCACGATGTTCAGTCTCACTTTCCTCCAAAAGTGCAACAAACTGTCTGTGATTCAATGCTCTTGCCCTGATGAAGTTAACTATTTTAGTTACAACATCAACAACATGGTTAATTTTTAACACTGACTTACACAACACTTCCTGATGTATAATACAATGCAAAAATACCAATTTCTGCTCAGGGTTAATTTCTGTCACTTTATCCTGCATTCTTTTCAATAGTCCAACATTTTTCCCTGTCAGATTTGGACAACCATCCGTTGTCACGCCTGCCAGCTTGTCCCATTTCAGTCCCAACTTTTCCACACATGCATTTACCTCCGTGAACAAATCACTCCCTGTTGTTGTCCCTTTCATTGACTGCATGGCTGCCAGCTCCTCCGTGATTTTGAAGTCTGTAGTTATCCCATGTAGGAAGATGAGTAGCTGGGCAGTGTCACGTACATCGCAGCTCTCATCCAAAGCCAAGGAAAAAAAGTCAAAGTTAACCGCTCTGTTCTGCAGCTGAAGCTCCAGATTTCCCGCGATGTCCTCAATCCTCCTCGTAACAGTGCGTCGGGAGAGCGGCACTTTCTCAAATGCCTCCTTTTTCTCCGGGCATATTAGTGCGGCAGAGTCCAACAAACACTCCTTAATGAACTCTCCGTCCGAAAACGGTTTACTTTTTTTTGCAATTTTGTGGGATAAGACATAACTCGTCTTGACAGCTGCATCTCTGGATGTGGAATGTTTTGTGGAAATGTGTTGTTGGCTTTGCAGCTTAGCTAGCAAAGCATCCGACCCCTTTTGCCCGCTCTTCCTCAGACAGGTTCTTGTATTTATCTGCGTGTTTGGTAGCATAGTGGCGATTCAAATTGTACTCCTTGAACACAGCGACCTGCGCACCACAAACTAAACACACAGCTTTACCTTTCACTTCTGTAAATAAATACTTAGCGGTCCATGTCTTGTTGAAAACGCGGCATTCAGTATCGATCTTTCTTTTTTTGCCCTTCGCGGACATTTCGAGGACTAGCCGGCCAGCATCACTCGTAGCTGTTCACGGCATGCACGTTTACGTAAATAAATTTAAAAAACAGCAGCGCCCTTTTCAAAATAAAAGCAACACAGTTAGAAAAGTATTTACGCCATGCAAGCAATACAGCTGTGTTGCTTTTATTTTGAAAAGGTTGCTGTTTTTTTTTATTATGTTATCATTTATGATCAACCTCACACGGGCCGGCCAAAGCCGGCCAACGGGCCGGATGTGGCCCGCGGGCCGTAAAATGCCCACCCCTGCTTTACAAGCTTCACAAATGTATTTATCGTGTGATTTTGGAAATAAAAGTTTCATATTCTGAAAGCCAAGACTTTGTTTATTTAAAATCAAACAAAACACCCGAACCCCGAAAAAATAGTTTTTTTACGCAAATCCACGTTTATTTTGAAATGAGCCGTTGCGACTTCCGACTGATTTCGATAGAGCAGGTCACATTTTGTTGTAGTTGGTATCTACCATAGTATTTAGTAAAAACTATGGTAGATACCAACTACAAGTGTTTTGTGAAATGTTGTTTTGACTTGCACTTCAGGGCCACCGTAGTTTCAGGTTGTTTGCTAGAACACAGACAACACTGATTATCAACACATTTTCATCATCATAAAACAAACGTGTGGGTTGAAAATCAAAGTTTGTCCTCTCCGTCTGATAACATTCGCTGTAATTACATTTCAGTACTGCAGTCAAGAATCAAAAACATTGCAGTAGAGTCTTATTATAGCTCAATGCTAGGGTAAATGATTGCAATCACTGTTTGCATTAGCTACCCTAGCAGGGCTCCATGGAGGGCAATTTTGATCTGGCTCTCACAACCAGACAGTAATATCCCCTTCATGCTCAACAGATAATGTATCCTCAAAACGTTGGTGATCCTCTGGCTTTCCCATTCAAGCCACCATGAGCTTCACATTTTTGGTTTTGAGTGGAATATTTCAACATCAGTTGGATGGATTGCCATGAAATTTGACATTCATGTCTCCCTCAAGATATAACGTTATAACTTTTGTGATCCCTTCAATTTTACTCCAGCACTGTCATCAGGTTCATTTTTAGCCCCCTGTAGTTCAACTGGTACTATGGTCTTTAATGGGTCTTTAGCAGCACCCCAGGTTTTAAATTGAGTTCCCATCAGCCTCAGCACCGCATATTACACCATTATGCTGCAGATCGCAAACATTATACCCAAGAATTTTCAAATAAAAGCCACGGTTTTACTGATGTGTTTATCAGGTCGTTTGGAGGCATGTCATTTAGTGTGTGGAAAATTATGCAGTAATTATTTACTAAGGAGTCTCAATTCTTATTAAAGGGGCCCTATTATGCTTTTTGATGTTTTCCCTTTCCTGTAGTGTGTTATATAGGTTTTTGTGCATGTAAATGGTCTGGAAAGGCTAAATTCCCAGATCTCCTTCCAGAGGGAGTTTCTCTCCCACACACTCCTCCCCCTGTCTTAAACACCTCTATTGGGCTCCTTTGTTTACGTCCGTTTTGTGTTGACCAATCACAACAGAAGCGGCCAGCTAACCAATCAGAGCAGACTGGGCTCTGGTTTGAGACAGAGGGTGAAAAGAGGTGCTGCAGCACAGGCAGTATGAGAAAAATAAATACCTTTTTGAACGTTGAAGCATGTAGACATGTCACAGGAACAAAATACAAATATGTACCTTGAAATGAGCATCATATGCCCTTGTTTAACTTATAAGAGCACATGTATTTTTCGGTTGTAGCCTTTATTATATTGTAGTGCATTGACATTATGCCAATTTTTGGGGATCTTCTCTCATTGCATAGTGAAGTGAATAATTCACTGAAGTGGACACAGCATGTAAGTTTAATGTTATTGATCAATCTTTAAAAAAGACATCGCTGAAACCATGATGCTATTTAAATAAACAAATATTTGAATGATTTATATTAAAAAAAAATTCAAATATGAGAATAATGGCAGCATTTTTGCAGGGTATGAAAATAATACACTATTATATTTATAAAAAATGACTTACAATGGAACTGATTACGTTTTGGTTTGACACTTTTGTGTGTCCTTCGCTTGACGTTATTAGTTTGTTGAGAGTCTGTTTTTTATTGTCATAATAATGCTCAACTATCCTTTCAAAACTTGAGAACATTTTGTCTTTTACGTTCACTAACTCGTGGCTCTGTCTTCCTATCGCTGAGTCAAAGCATTTCTCTCAGAAGGGAACACAAACAAGAAAGCTTCGCCTGAGAGGAAGCGAGCTTTGATTCACTGGGATTGATCAAACATCCTTTCAACTCCTGTTGATGTATTGTGGTCATTTTGTGTTATAGGGCAATAAAAAAGCTCCCTTATTGCCCAGGGTTACATTGGGATTAGCGATTTGGGGAAGCCCTGATTCACTGAGGCTGGCAGTGCTGTGGCTGGAATGTAAAAAACGGTGTCTGTCAATAATTGAAAAGCCAATGTGTATTTCAGTGTGTCAGAGTCAAGTGCCTTTTCTATAAAACAGCTCTTTGTTTATAAGGCCAAATAAATGGCTCCCTGACAATCATCCTTTTTAAGTCTAGGATTTAAAAATCAAGAAGTCTGTAACTTTCCTTAATACGGTATTTTAGTCATGTTTACTGAATAAATTCACATGGCAACATTTGTATTGATCATAATTAGCTTGAATGTGTTTTGGCATCTGAACGTCACTCAGAGAATAATTTGACTTTATACTTGTTAGTGTGCCCTGTTTGGCACACCACTGCAATGCATACAACCACTGAAAAACATTCAAATATTAGAATATGAAGGTTTAATAGGAATTGACTTTGCCTCAGTGTTGGGGAAAGCACACATAGTGCTGGACGATGCTGTGGATTGCTGCATGTGGCGGTGTTCATTCTCTGTGTATAATGTTCCAGCTCTGAGAAATATGTGCATGAGATGAACAACATGACACTCCCAACACACAAGAGGCTGGATGTTTACGTTGTGAGGCTAAATGTTTGCTCTCCGTTCCATTTCAGCTGGCTGTGTGATTGAGGCTTGAAGCATAACAAGCAGAGGGCATAATTATCCATACAGGCAGAAGTCGGGTTTCAAACCCACCACCCCCCAAGGGTGCCAACAGAGCAGAGCCAAAAAACTGGCTGTCGGCAGTAATGATGAACAAAACAAAACGCTGCAACACAGTGCAACAACCTTAGGGGGAAAAGGTATGTTGATTACATTGTAATAACCTGTGGCGTTTTTAAAATAATATAAATGATTGTAGATAACCTTTTCTTTCATTTGGAAGTTACCCAATCCACCATTAGAAAATGCAGTGCTGGCTTAAAGACAAGTGTAAATCTATCTAAAAGTCTGCGATGTCATGTAAGTATAGGTAGCATGTATCCAGGTCAGAATCACCACTGTCCACTCCAGAAACCTCCAAAAGCAATTTCACAAAGCACCTGATCGGAAAATACGCTAGTGTGAAGCCGGTGACAGAAACCATATAATTAGATGTCTCAACCTCTCCTTAACAGACTGCAGAAACACAGATTCCTGGCGTGCCAAACTGACCACATAAAGCTAGCACACGCAGTGACACTTTCCACTGCAGGACGTCGTCTGCACTCGAGCTTATTGCAAAGGCCAGCTGATTGTTGAAATGAATGCAAGTATGGTAGCATTTGTATGGGAAGTAATATCTAGTCAGCAGCCTGCTTTGAATAACTAAACAGAGAGGAGTACAAAACAAACTAGCCAACCATTTCCTGTCAGTATGTTTTAACTGTTGCGTTAAATGCTTTGAATACAAATTCAGATAGGAAGTTGCTGTGGGCACTGAAACGTTTTATGTTGCTCATGATTCTTTGCAGAGTGTCAGAAATATTATAGCAACTCAAATGTTTGTCTTTTGGCATATGCATGTTTTTTAAGTATATGTGCATCAGAAGTAAATAAACATCTCCAGTTTTATAGGGAGCTGGGAACTGGTCACAATCTAAATTTATTTTTTGTTTAACAAAACTGTGTTTTTGCTTTTTTTGGTCTCCGCCGACTCATATGCAAAATATCTGGGTCACAAGCTGATAATCTTCTCTATTTTCACCGGCTAGTCACTAAGTTGTCTGTGTGCCGTTTGCTTCTGGGAAGGTTAAATACAGAGAGTTTGTACCTGTCTGCTGCATTTAGAAATGATGCTGAGCCTTGAGAATAAATCAAAACAGCAAAGTTGTGGGCCCATAATAAAAAAACAATGGCTTAAAATATGTTAACAGCCCTATATAGCTAAATGGTACAGTGGCCGACAGGTGCAAATGCGCTAAAGTAAGATGGCCAACTTTCATTCTCGCAGACTTAGTCTGTTTCATAATTGTAAGTGTTTTGTAAGTATATTTCAATTAGTTTGTTAGTGACGTAAGCTAGCTTACAACAGATCTGCAATAACTTAAGGAATCATGCAATAATATTGTTCAAATAAGCTAAAGAAAACGTACTTTCTAGGTAAGTTTCGAGTGACATTGACAAAGGTAACTTCCCAGGAGATTTGCTTGTCATTATAATAACATTGCAATAACTGTTAATGTAAAAATCATTGATTAGAGCAGCTTAAAGATGATGTTTACTTTTTCCCATTCTCATGCAAACTATAGAAACTTCTTCAACAGAAAATCGATTGAAAACAAGGCATATTTTAAGCAGAAACCCACTCCAAAGAGTGCTACACACCAAAGATGGAGACATACTTAATAAAAGAAGAACCTCTTGCATTTTGCAAACCCATTAGTATTGACACAAAGAAATGTTGCATTTCTTAAACATCTGGTTAAACAGAAAACATGAGACATGTACAGTATATGTTCATGTTAACTGTGTAAATACCAACAAGTGTAACAAGAAATGAGAGCATGAGTTTATTATAGACGAAAGAAGTCAAGCCGGCAGACACTTGAGATTCTGACATTTTAAAGCCTGAGGCAGCACAGAGACAGTGCTGTTGTGTGGGATCAATACAAGTCATTACCATTACTCTAATGATGGCACGAAATGATGCAGTGAGATGCTATTTTAATTCCTACTAACTGTGATAATGCCTGTGCTTACTCGTCTTGTAGTATATGACTTGGTAATCAGGGAGTGAAGGAAAAAGAAAAACACACATCACCTCAATTACACCATATCTTTACTCTATTTAATAATGTTTATAATCATCTGTGTTATAAGACTTTATAAAAATAAAGCTTTCTGCCTCTGCAGCTTGTTAACGCTTGATGAAAACATTGATGATAATAAAAGTTGAATTGTATCAAAGACAGATTTTTAAGAATGTGCATGCCCAAAAGTGTAATGGGTTGAGGCGTTAATATGACAAGATAAATGCAGGCTGCTCTCTCTCAAATAGCAGCTGAAGGACATTTCACACTAACTCAAGAGGAAGCGGCACAATTGCAAGAAGCAAATAACCAAAATCTTCCTGTTAAACACTTATAATCCCACGCCACATGGCTGACAATTCCCAGTGCTGTGCACAGGGCATGTTGTTCTTGTTCAAGCGGGGGGGGGAAATTGCAACATCTTGCCCTTGTAAGCCAAATGCAGATGTTAGCTAGACGTTTGGCATTCACTCTTAACAGAACCCATAGGACAAAGAAACATGCGGTTCATTGATTATGAGCGCGTTTACCTGACCTTCACAATGTTTGTAAAGTCAGATCAGGGGCAGTGACAGAGTTTAACGAATTACATTTCTTATGAAGAGGAACAAAAGACGTATTGAGAACAGCCAGTAATGCTCCTTGGGACTAGCGCGTTCTTTCAAATTCAACCAGAGAGACTCTCCTACCCTTGGACTTTGTGCTCAAAAGGCCACAGTGATTACCATTTCCTATGTTAGCCATCAGCAAGGCTCTCACAGATAAGCAGTAGAGATCTTGATTCTAACTCAATTAAATCTCAGTGGTAAACATCTTGGTACAACCCTACAGATTTATATTAGCATTTGTATTGTGCAGCTCTGTTGTTGACCAAAGCTGCTCAGCCTTATCTGTCAACACAGGCTTGTCAGGTATGCACCTCGCAGTGAGAGTCTGCTGGTGCTTCCCATTCAGGGCTGCAGCGCTGGGAGCACACACTGGCCCGGTTGGGAGTACAAATCTCAGAGCTAAAGCAAGAGCAGCATCCACACACACAAACATGCAGAGTCACCTTCAACTGCTGCGAGAAATACACAAAGAAACACATTTCCCTCCAAGCTGGTCAATACACTAAGCAAACATACAGCATTTGGCTCGAGAAAGACCATAAAAAGCATAAAAACACTACACAGTCCTTTAGAGTGCTTGGTAGTTCCTTGACTTAATTTCTACTTTCCATTGCTTTTAAAGACTTGATGTGGTAATGATTTTAAATTATGGTGGTGTACTGATTAAACAAGACACACACAAGCCAAGAACCCACCATGACATTAGGAGGAACAAGTGAGGATATTCCCCCGTGAATAGAACTTTTGCTATGTGTATTTGCCAGTCTACCCAGACAGAATGAAATCAAACACAATGAGAAAACATTTGAGTCTTGATCCCCAGAGGCCAAACCTCTGCTGCACCCCTAGTCCAGGTATCTGTCTCTGAAGAAAGGCTATTCAATTTCTTTGGGAGGGCAATTCAAACCTGAATACTGCAAGACACCTTGAAACCATAAACTTTTATAGAAAAAGTGAAAGAGTTGTTAAAATAATACATCATTGAAACTGTGAGAAACATTTTGTGGGAACTCTGACCCTAAGATCTGATTTAAAAATGCTACCTCTTCAAAGACTACATCTTACATCTTCCACTATCACACATAAAGATGGATATCTCAGGACTAATATTTACTCAAGTTATTCTTTCAGCTTTTGTCCGCGGGACTGTAATTTCACGAAGCATGCAAGAGGCCATGACTCAGCTTGAGAATACTCGAAATGTCAACAGAACCCGTTTAATGACAGTACAAATCAGTTTCAGCATAACCTTGAATGACAGCACGATAAAACAAGCGATTGAACAGGGCTGGCTATATGGGTAATAGCCTCATACAACCTGGCAGCTGGGGTTTCTGATTAAAAGCAACATCCACAGATGATCTGCCGCGGTTTACGATAGCAATGCGAGTGAAAGTCTGCCTCCCTGAACTTGTTCTAAGGTTATAGCAGAACATAAAAGCTGTAGAAAAAGAAAAGAATGCAAGAAGTAGCGAGCATTTCAGATCAGAGGCTGCATGCTGTTGCAAATTGTCTGTAATTTTCAGCAAAACATTTGCTGCAATTAACTCAATGTAACATTATTGGCTATTATTAAACCCCTAGTGCATAACAATAACTTATCATCTGTATTATCAAATCAAGGTAATCAGGGCCAAGAAAAGGAACACATGCACACAAGTTGATACAAATAATAACGCATTGTCCCTGTTGGTAGACCTCCCTCTGTGCACTGCTGCAGACTGCAGAAATGATAGGAGGAATGATTACAAATTACAGTAATCAACATTTTAAACTAACAGTCGGATCCTTCTCAATCACTTAGAAGACAAATGAACACAACAGAAACTTGAAGGCTCCCATACTGCAGTTGCATGAGGGTGAAAGCAGCTCACTGACATGTATGAGCCATGGCAGGTAATTCCACAGGGCCATTGTTTGTTTGACAGCAGCCCGCTCCCTCCAACTGCTCCTCTGATAATGGTGTTTATGTACTTTGGCTCCACAAGGCGAGGCAAAATGGCCACACTAACAAAAGAGGCAGTGGCCAGCAAAATGGCACTGAATGATCCCTGGAGGATTGGGGAAAAAATGCATTCACCACATTGTTAATCCCTTATCTTGCTTATGAGCTAAAGGAGATGGCAAGGTTACCTCATTTGCAAGGAGAACACCTCGTCATGTTTATGAATTAGCCTAGTTATACAAGATTAGTATGGCCTACTTAATGTCACACATTGAATGAAAAAAAATGTACTTCCATCTTCATTTACTTACTCAACATGAATAAATATCTATTCTGGTTTTGGGACACAAACAGCTGGGTGAAAGTCCAGTGTTTTTGGACAAACATATCCATCGTTTGCCTTCCTGGTAAGAGTATAGCCACAAACATTGTATTAGCACCACCTGGGACCAATGGTTTGACATCTCAGAGTGTATTTGATCGTCCCTACATCATCCCATCTTTCTTTAACTACAGCCAGCAAATTTGCACTGTGTGCTGCTGCACAGAAATAAATAAAAATAGAGCAGGTGCAACTGGAAACGGTCACTTAGTCCATGCACCCAAGACCCACAATTGCACATTATTAAAAAAATAGTCTATTGTTTAAAATAACATTCATTATAGTTTGACAATATATGGGAGAGGATCACTGTGGCATAATTTCAAAGGCTGATAAGGATAAATTGTTGTAAAATATTAGGTATGATATTTCATGTCATTCCTTTCCTTCATGATTTTGGCTTTTGTAAGGCTACTTCAATAGCCTTAATCAGCCTTGGTCTATATATACCGTGAAGAGTATGTTTAGTGATGACATGTTACCCTAAAGACATTTAACTGAATGAGTATATTAGCATGGTTTATGGGGTTTGAAATAGATTCAGGTTTAATGTTCCTTTTATTCCATTAACCAGCACCTGTTGTTCGACCATGTAACCACTCTCTCTGTACAAGAGAGCTCTTGATGTTGCAAGGAAAGGTCTTACCATTGTGGACAAATATCTAACCGTTCATTTGATTGGATTTCTACTAAAATCAAAACATATAAGTACGTTTATTGAAAATGTGTTGCAGAAAATGATGTAACCTGGTTCATTAATATATTTAGAAACCTCACACTTTCAAACAAATCTAGAACATTTTTGCCTATACATCTTCCTCAAAATCCCCAAAATTATAATAACACTATGAACTTTACTGAGTAGATTAAAAGTCACAGCAAGGCTCTGCAGGTACTGTACGTCATTGTTATATATTTAGAAATTGTTCATTAACACGTGTGGGTATAGTTTTCAGAGTATGTTTTTCAGTGCCACTGATAATATAGCACATTAACAAGACCTTTCAATGCATTTTTTATTCCCAGCAATGCACGTTTATCTAGGTCAAATGTTGAACTCACACATACAGTTTATAGCCCACGGATTTCATACTCTTTGAAACCTGTGCCACCAAATTTACAGGAAAGACTGTTTTTATTTTTTAGATATTGATATCGCCACAGAGGAAGAACATATTATTACCATTCAAACTGCATTTTAAACATCCATCTCCCCTTTATTTGTTTCTTTACCAATCTATTATGAATTAGGTTGATATCGGGAACATTGAAAAGCAAGAGGATAGTGGCTCTGCTACTGCTATGAGATTTGTAACACAGCTACGAAGCTGCTAAACAGAAAAAGTTAAAAAGACAGCATAGTGGATTTAATAAAGATATTGGCCGACAGGTGGCGCTTATGCCTCCATTACGGTGGCTGAGAAGTGCAAACGACAATTACAAAGTGCGAAACACTTTTACAAGAACTGAGACAAATGTACAAGTCTCGAAACAATTTAACATTTCCCGAAACACTTCAACATTTCTCGAAACAATTTAACATTTGCCGAAACACTAACATACTTTGTGTGTTTTGGCGGATAGACCGCCGGTACGACTGTGTTTATGGTCGTTAAACATGTTTTGTCCGTTCTGTGGAAACTACCTGGGCCAAGTGACACGGTTTTGCTCATCACGATATACTTTCTCGTCAAGTAGGAAGTGGAGCTGTGCCTTTTACACACAGCCTTCGCTGTAATTACCTTCATGAGAACCACACACACACACACACACACACACACACACACACACACACACACACACACACACACACACACACACACACACACACACACACACACACACACACACACACACACACACACACACACACACACACACACACACACACACCACACACACACACACCACACACACACACACACACACACACACACACACACACACACACACACACACACACACACACACACACACACACACACCACACACACACACACCACACACACACACACACAACACACACACACACACACACCACACACACACACACACCCACACACACACCCACCACACACACACACACACACACACACACACACAACACCACACACACACACACACACACACACACACACACACACGAGCCCTATACCCTTTTTCTTCCTCCAGAGAAAGTGCCCTTTTTTTCCCCTTTTAAAAAAGTAAATAAATGAATATATATCTACTGCTGTTTGCGCACAGTTTCCCTTTCCAAAAATATATTGATTGAATACAAAATAAAAATATCAGGTCGGGAGATTAGACTTTGAAGTTCCGATGCTCTCTCTACCCTCCCTCCCTCCACGTCTCGCGCACAGCGGTGCGGACATCGGCAGTCACTTCAGACAGACAGGTAGCAGCACCTCCCACCTTAAAGTCACATGTTATTGTGCCGAGGTTTGAAAATAACTAAGACTAAAAAGGGTAGAATTAAAATAGTTGCCGACAACGCCACCTAGGTTAAAAGGAGCCTAGGACTCCTACTTAAAAGGCTACACAGGTTCTTTAAAACCAGGGGTGAGCAGAGTTAAGAACCACAAACAAATAAAGTTGACAACAGTTTATTATGTTACAAATAGAATAAAAATCCCCCAGCCCAAAGTCTCTCGAGAGGTCTTGCGTCTCGGTCTTGTCCCTCCAGGTAGCCCGAGGACGCGCTCCAAGATCCCCTGAGCGGATAAAAACAATATAATCAAGCCACTGGGTGAGACACACTCGGTAAAAAAGCCACTCCACACAAACACTTCACACTTAAAAGTCTAGGGAGTGTTTCTCGATTATCCAGGGTCCCGTGGTTGTTATACTAAAAGTTTATAAAATAGGGCTAAAAGCAAGGACTAAAATGCTCCAATTAAAAGTGTTAAAAAGGCAATTAAAAGTGAGGGTTAAAAGGCTGAAGAGATCCAAAAGGGTACTTAGCTGAAAGAGGGGTGAATCGCAATTACACCCCTCTGTTGCTCCACGTCACTTCCCCTTACTGGAGCCACTGGTGATAATCCTCCTTACTGCCCGCCTCTGCCCGTCACAGACAGTCCGCCTCGTCCTTCCTGGATGTTAGCGTCTCCTGCTTCCTGGCCTTGCTTGTTGCTGCTGCTGATCTCCGTGGGCTCGTTGTTTCCTGTGTTTTCCCGTCTGCTCGTTGCCTCCTGCCTTCTCTGTTGCTCGTGCTGCTTAAGTCCTGCGCTCCTCTTAAGCTTCTTACACACCAAACTGACACCAAAGAACACGTCCACGACGGAACGTCGGCTCACGTCTCCTGCGGCTTGGCCATGTTTCGCACTGGAACACATCGCAAAGACTTCAGCCGACGGCCAAGTTGCACGTACGAACTGCGCATGCATGAGTGGCAATAACTCTCCTTACCAGCAGGCGTCGGTAGTGTGTATTCGTCATTCAAAAGAGGCAACAACCGGAAGACAGACTGCGTGATAACCGAGAGAAGAAGAACAGACTGCGTAATATAAACAAACAACAAATAGCGTGTGCGTTCCATTTTCACTCTACAGCGAGAAGCTCATGGGGCTTTCCCGAACCTGTGTCGAGAACTTGAGTTAAATGAAATCTCAGATTTGCCTTCTTAATAGTTTGTTTGGGTCCCTCACTTCCATTTCGCTTCTCATGCACTGATTCGCTAAGCTGAACAGCCAATCAGAGTGATTTTTTTTGGCCGACGGCCTACCGATTCAACATGTCGAATCGGCGGCGGAAGGTGTCGGCACGGCCGAAAAGACACAACGGTGCAGGACACACCAATCTGAGTAGGGCGACACGACGCTCATCGACGGCCCGACATCTATCGACGCCAAGAATCGGCTCGGTGTGTAACAGCCTTTACACGCACACCGGTTGCGCATCGCACTGATTGCTGCTGCCGCCGTTCCATGGTGCTCAGTTCAGGGGCAGCGGGAAATTGCATACATATTGCTACAAGCACACACACAATTAAAACAGAGCAATACTTAATATAAAAACACATCAGATCCCATTAAAATTGACCCCGTCACATTATGCCGGCTTTTCTTGGCTTGTTTGAAGGTGAGTGGTGATGACATGATTAAGCTGCCAGTGCCTCAAGTTTACAGCTAATTAGCCATAAGACAAAAACAAATATAGTTAACTAGGGTAGGCTACTAGCTAATGGATAAGTTAGCTCCAGGTTTAGCTAAGGCAATTTATCATGGGCATACAGGCTAATGTACTGTAGGCCTACTTAACCCTTTGATACACAAGCTATGCATACCCCTTCTAAGGGACAACATGGGTAAAAAATGACCCGTATTGACTTACAATGTTATTTCATGCATGGCTGAGTGTTTCTTAGCTATATTTTTGGAAATACATTTATTTAATCATTTAATATTCCAAGTATTCATTAAATATCTTGTTTTTGATGACCACACATCATTATTTTCAATCAACCTTTCAAAATGTAGGAACTAAAACTGTTTTTGTAGTAATACATCAGGTTTGCACACATGGGTAAAAAAATGACCCATGTGTGCAAGTGTGATAATGATAAAAAAAACATACTATAATAATAATTTTGTTAAAAATAATGATTGTATCAGTGATTTGGACCAAACAATACATTAGGCTGGGTGGTGTGTGTGTTTGGTCTTTTTAGCCCACATCTTTCCATTGCCCCTGTAATGTGCTTTTTGAGGTGGGGCGTGCCCTCCATGCACCTCTTCATTCACTATATTGACAAAAGGATTGGGCCACCTACACATTACACCGACAGGAGCTTTTATGACATCCCATTCCAAATTCTTAAGCATTAATATGAAGTTGGTCCCCCCTTTGCAGCTATAACAGCTTCCATTCTTCTGGGAAGGCTTTCTACAAGATTTTGGAGTCTGTCTGTGGGAATTCTTACCCATTCATCCAGAAGAGCATGTGTGAGGTCAGACACTGATGTTGGACGAGAGGGCCTGGCTCTCCATTCTAGTTCATCCCAAAGGTGTTCAATGAGGTTGAGGTCAAGTTCTTCCACACCAAACTCACCCAACCATGCCTTTATGGACCTTGCTTTTTGGGGCTCAGTCATGCTGGAACAGAAAAGGGCCTTCCCCAGACTGTTTCCACAAAGTTGGAAGCATAGAATTGTCCAAAATGCCATGAAGCTCCCGGCGCACAGTTTTGGTGCTGATATTAATGCCAGAGCTGGAACTCTGCAGTTATTGAGTCAGCAGAGCTTTACGCACTATGCTCCTCAGCATTGCCTGAAGTCTCTTCCTCACTAGTAATGGATGACAAGGTCAGGTAACGGCAATCGCTATAATTATTATAGTATGTATTTTTTTCCTTTTTATCACACTTGCATACATGGGTCATTTTTGACCCATGTATGTAAACCTGATGTAGAAATACAAAAACTATTTTAGTTCATACATTAAGAAAGATAGAATGAAAATAATGATGTGTTGTGATCAAAAACAAGATATTTAATGAATACTTGGAATATTAAATGATTACATTAATTAATTTCCAAAAATATAGCTAAGAAACACTCACCCATGCATCAAATAACATTGTAGGTCAATACGGGTCATTTTTTACCCATGTTGTCCCTTAGAAGGGTAGTGATACAAAAATGATTTTTATTCAAAAAGTAAGAAAGGAAAAAGGAAAGTAAGAATTTGTGATGATTAAAAACAAGTTAATTGAGGAATACCTGGAATTCTGAATTATTAAACAAATTTGTTGTAAAGATATTTACAATTAAAACTCACTCGGGTCACTTTTGACCCATGTTGTGTATCAAAGGGTTAAGGGGAGATAGACACTGTGAATACAGTAAAATGTGTATCTAATAACGTCATCACAATCGCCACATTGATATGCAAATGAGGCGTTAACTATAGGCCTAATTAAAATGTGCTAATTTGCCTGCAGTTACCAAGGCATTAAAGGTGAAAAGGATCAAACAAAAAACAAACAAAAAAACCTATCACCTCACAACCTCCCCAGACAGTTACTTACGTTAAGTCAGTATTTTCCCCTTAAATGCCGCTGCTCGAGTCCTCAGTGAGGACTCCTCACTGACACTAAGAAAGTGGATCACATCACTCCTGTTCTGAAGTCTTTACACTGGCTTCCTGTGTGTCAAAGAATATATTTCAAAATACTGCTGCTGGTTTATAAAGCACTGAATGGTTTAGGCCCAAAATACATTTCTGACCTACTGCTAAATTATGAACCATCCAGAACTCTCAGGTCTTCAGGGACGGGTCAGCTTTCTGTCCCCAGAGTCAGAACTAAACATGGAGAAGCAGCGTTCAGTTATTATGCTCCAAATATCTGGAACAAACTCCCAGAAACCTGCAGGTCCACTACAACTCTTACTACTTTTAAATCCAGGCTGAAGACTTATCTTTTTGCCGCTGCTTTTAATTGAACTATTCATATCTTAAACTGCACTGTAACTTTTTATTCATGTATTCATGTATTTTTTCTTTTAATGTTTCTTTTATTATCTTATTATCTTGTTTTGAAATGCCTTTGATTTTTGTAAAGCACCTTGAATTGCCTTGTGTTGAAAGGTGCTATGTTATGTTATGTTATGTTATGTTATGTTATGTTATGTTATGTTATGTTATGTTATGTTATGTTATGTTATGTTATGTTATGTTATGTTATGTTATGTTATGTTATGTTATGTTATGTTATGTCAAAATATGTAGATTAGCTTTAAATCTATAGATGAATTCAGACATGGTAGTAAAACGAACACCATTTATATGTGTTTTCTTTCCATTAGAGTGAAAGAAAACATGGAAGCAAAATAGACCAAAATAACTAAATGTACAAGTAGGCCTACGTGAAAAAACGATCTTTTTGCCTGTAATGTCCTGCCTTAAACAGTAACTTCATAATTTTAATTGTTGGCTGCTCATTTAATAACTATTAATTGTACTAGTTTGTCGTCTGCTCTTGTGCGTAGTGAATACTAAAGAAGACTATTGTCTCTGTGTTAGCTGATTATTTTGTAGAATTCTGTTGAGTATTAAACACTTGCGTGAGTGTGAGGGTATTCAAATAAATTGGTCAGTAAGTCAGAGATGTGCAACTATATTTAACTTTTTTTTTTAAAACATTTTTTTATAAATGATTATGGGAAGTACCCTTTTCTCACTTGAGCTCCCGCCCCCCAAAATGTCTGTGCACATCCCTGACACACACACACATCTACACACATCGAACTGCCCGATTATTCCCCCTATAGAGTGCCACAGTGACAGTGAAAATGTAATTTTGTTTTTATAAAATGTAATTTTGTTTTATAAAATGTAATTTTGTTTTATAAAATGTAAATTTGTCTCTAGCTTTGTAAAAGTATTTCGAATCTTGTTAAATTAAAATGTGTCTTTGGTAAAAGTGTTTTGCTAATGTAAATTTGTTTTATAAAATGTAAATTTGTTTTATACTTTGTTTGAGACAAATGTTCACACTTTGTTATTTGTTGTTTGCACTTCTGCTCTTCTTTTTTTCAGTTGCTCCTTATCAGGTCCTTTTTGGGTGGCCCTACTATATATTTAAGGGAGGTTGGAAGAAAAGGAGTGCTCTCCCCAAGATAAAGCAGTCTTCTGACATCTAAGCATTCCTTTCTTTTTTTGTGTTCATTTATTTTGAAGCATGTCTAGTGATCCAGTTTTGTTTGTTAGCTAAGTGTATACACTGTTCTTAAAGTTGTGGGGGGTTGGGGGGTATTGGTCCTGGGCCCAGGATTCCTCTATCCTTTTGATATATTTGGTACCATAGCTTTTTGTTTATCTGACAGTATTATTTGAAAATGTATTGCTTTAAATAGCCTTTAATTCTTGGCTTTCTGCGCCCAGGATGTTGCCAATGCTGAGTCAACAAAAACCCTTGTCAGACGCCTTAGCAGCCACTGCTTTATCCCCATCTTCTTACAAGATAAGAAAGTGTCCAAGCCAAGTTAAGGTTTTTTTTTCTAATCACCACGTCTGAGAGGATACACACTGAGGGAGATGTTGTCAAAATCTGTCTGAAAATACTTAATTTGTTATGAACTTAAACAGAAAGGCAAGCCAAAACATCTGATAAGAGAGATAAATCACTACAGACGTTTATCCCCCGGGAAGATTTTTTTTTTATATTGAAGTTAAATGCATCAATCTGGTGCACTTTGAAAGCAAAATGAAGAGATCTATGGATACCTCTCTCAACACCCATATGAAACAGAACTGTAAACAGATTTACTTTTTCTTTATGGATATTTTACTAATCACTCCCCTTTTAAACTGTATTCTTGTTTTACTGTCATATAGTATTTCATACCTGTTTTTCATTTATTCTCTTGTTTTTTTATAACTATAATGATCATATAAAGGTGTGCCGCGGAAATACTTGTTTACATAAATGGTGATCAAACTGTTTGAGACCCACTGAGATAACTTAGACTAAAGTTAACTATCTAAACACTCAGAGTCCTTTACCTCACTGAGCTGACGGTATCTGACGGGAATGGACTTTCCCGTCACCTTGTTGTAGAAACAGCTTCTAATATCCATTAGCGCAGCTAGCTAACCAGATGCTAACAACAACAATCTCCGATGCTCTCTCTCTCTCTCTCTCTCGCTCGCGCCCTCGTGCCACACACACAGAGCCGAGCTTGAATGAAACACCCAGAAGTACTTTTACTGTACTGTAGCATATCATTTTCGAATCAATTTTTCAAATTATGAATTTCACATGTAAAAAAATAAACATACATTTATTGGGGTTGCTTAGCAGTTGCTAGGCCAAATGTATGTGTTGCTGTGGCAACTCCAAGCTACCACCTGGCGCTGCCCCTGTATATAATCATTTTATAAGTTCACACTCAGAGTTGTTTAGCTGCACAGAGTGCCAGCAGTGGATCTGCTATGTCACATCGGTCACATCCAGTACTAGCTCTTGTTTAGGAAGCCCAATTGGTTTCTTATTGATTCCTGGCCTTAATCCATATAAATATGTTGTGAGAAATCCAGCCAAATAACAAGCTTTACGTAAACCCTACAGGAGGTTGGCAAGTTGCCTTTCTCTAAAATCTATCCAGCAAAAAAAAATGAATATGTCATTCACACACCAAAGGCAACGCACAGCAGCAGCAATTCATTTGGAAACTGAACAATGAAAACAAATTCTAAAGTGTTTAGAAGTGAACACTTCAATAAAAGATTATAATAAAATAAAAAACAGCAGGAAATCACTGAAGAGTTATTGAGGACATTTTCTACAAGTAGATGAGAAGGCCACATCACATCAATACCTATCTTCAAATTCACTATTTCCCTTTCAAACAGCTTTAATAGAGCATTTGATGGTGCCACTATTTGTAATATATTAAAGGAATTCATGTATGAAAGTGCCTTGAGCTCAAGCAGTACAAGGTCCAGACTGAATGAGGACAAGACGAGAGAGATTGTCTGAAAGTTCCTAGTAAACTTTCATGCCAGAGTGATATTAGAGGGATTATCGCCTAAGCTGTGAGCACTTTTAGCGTATTAAATTCAGTCTTCTCATCAATCTCCTCCATATGGATAAGACTGAAATACAATCAAAAATGTGGGTGACGGCTCCACTTTGAGAACATGCACTTAGAAGGCTCTTACCATTCATAAATGTGCACTCACAGTGGACGATCCATCATAATCACGGGGGCATACTGTACATAGCTCAGTGGGCACAGCAGTCTCTTTCCATCTCAGCGGCTGACATTCAAACAAAGCGCCAGCTCCACCACTCCTCTGCAGGATCCCAATGAAAAACAACAACAAATGAATCACAGGCAACAGCAGCCCACTTTGCTCCCTTCACAGCATATAAAATGTCAATGCGCACAACAATCCCTTACAGTGATGGATGGGCCTGAGTCACTGCTGTGTTCAGAACACAAAGCACCGACTCCACCTCACAGTACCTACACATTTCACGCTTCCTTGTAAATGTCACACACAGGTTTCATAAACAGATGTCATTTCATTGTTTTAAAAATGTCCCAAGCTAAAATAGGTAGCAGCGCTGCAGTTTTGAGGAAAAACAAATGTAAAGTATAGTTTAAATGTCCGCTATGGGTTTTTTGAGCAATAGGTGGCCATTGTCAGTATATATGCTGAATGTGTATAATTGCATGTGCAAACTGTGTATATGTATATAAGTCATGTACCAATATGTTATTGTCTTTCTTCATTTATTATACAGTAATTATGATTTATAATCAACAAAAAATTATCTTGTATCGCATAGTGTACATCTAGAGTGTTACAAGTGTATGGATAGCCGCTTTCTTCTTAAGTTTAAAAAGCCTTTATACATTTTTGAAATGGGAAATTAGGTCATTTTTGGTCAACAAAAAAACATTAATAATCCAATGCTTCGCCTTTTCTCCATTCCTAAGTGTACATTTACAAACAGTAACCTTCCAAATACAAATAAAGGCCCACTTCACACAGAAATGTAACAAGGCTCAACTTAATACTTCCATTTACCCATAAGTGACTATAGTTATGAGAATAGTTAAAAGGCTTTTCTTTTATGTACAACGATATAGTCACCAGGCTTAGTCAATCACATAACCTCACTAGTATCACATTTTCGGTGTTGAAAGAAATGTAAATGCCAACAATACAAAGCGCAAGTCGCAAAATCTACATCTATTTGATTTACATAATGTATGATACTTTGACCTTGTTCTGCTTTGAATCTCTCTCAGGCAATGATGGCTCTTGTGACGGGATTGTTACGTTAAAGTATCTTAAGAAATCCACATAAAAGGTTTTGGAGAATTTCTTGAAATGGTGTGTTAAATATGAATTTTCAAGAGTCATTATTATCAAGGACGCCAAACCAGAAATAGAAAATGAGGCAAATGGTAGACAGTCCTTTCTTCATAGTGTGCATGGATGATACAATTGTAGTCATTTGATTGGTAGCCTTTGCACTTGGGAGGATGAAGATCGACGCAGTGAAGGGAAAGAGGGTAATTCAAAATTCACTGGGAGAGAAGGTGGATTGGTTTCGTTAGATAGTTATCAACGCTTTGTTTCCTCTACCTTCCTATCCCTCTAGTGCAGGGGTCGGCAACAGGCGTACCGCGGTCCGGATCCGGACGCCGACCTATACGGACCCGGACCTATAATCAATACATTAATAGGGGAATTCAATTTTGACGGGGCGATTCTATTTTAACCGCTGCCGACAGGGGGCGAAAGAGACGAGTGAGCGATACAGGGAGAGAAACACAGAAGAAGAGATGAGAGAGCGGCAGAGAGAAGCGGAGAGGAAAGTGAGTGAAGAGAATAATTAGCGATACAGGGAGAGAAGCGGAGAGGAGAGCGAACAGGCGAGTTAGTGGCAGACAGGGAGAGACAAATAATTACACATGGCGCTCTCCAAGAAGAGGAAAGTGGACAGTGAGAACAGAGCTTTTAACCCCGAGTGGACGGACTCATTCATGTTCATCCTGCCCACTGGGAGCACATAACCAGTGTGTCTCATTTGTTCAGAGACCGTGGCGCTCATTAAAAGTGCCAAAACGCCACTATGAGACAAAACACAAAGTGTTTGACCAAACATTCCCTCTCAAGTCAGAACTGAGGTCACAAAAAATAAGCAGTCTCAGAGCCCGATATGACCCGTCCACCAGGATCAAAATTAAAACTAAATATTGTTCCAGGGCAGGCTAACCGAGGCTAACCAATGAGCACCTGCATGTGTGTAGGAGAATGGACCTGACACCATTTCAGCCCAGATTTAAACTCCTGGCAGGACAAGCTCAAGCTCAATTCTCGCACTGAATTAGTGAGTGAGGCACAGCAATATAAGAGGGAAAGAAAGAGAAACTTTTAAACTGTTCAATGTTATGATGTGTAAAGACTGATATTGTTCTATAATTGTCTGAAACTGTTAAGTCATGATGTGAAACGGTTAACAAAGAAAAAGGGAAACTCAAGCTGCTGCTACACTTTATTTTATTTATCTCAAATTAAGCACTTTAAAGATGCACACATTTTCAAAAGCTATTTTATTTATTTTCTCCTATTTTATTTTTAAATGCAGCGCGAGAGGAACATTACACATATCCAGAGTATTTACTGTATATCTGTATAGTTCAATGTTAATTGACAATAAATATGGTTGTTTTTTTAAATTGTACTTTCTTTATTTGATTGGCAGTCAGTTGTTGATTACATGCAGACGTTGATAAAGCTACTTCAATATATATCACACTAATTCATAAAGCAACTTAGACATTTTGATGTTCCGGACCTTTGCATGGGGAGATTTTCTCTAACTGGACCTCGTTGAATTTTAGTTGAATACCCCTGCTCTAGTGCAACAAGTCTTCCAACAGGAAGGGCTAAATGGATTGTTTGTCATTGGCTTCCAGAGTGTTTGATATGACCGTTTCTAATCTGACCCCATTCAGACGGACAACATTGTTATCAGTCTGCTAAACTAGTTACAAATGAAAAGTAAGTTACAAAAATATTGATAAAACTGATTTGCTCCCACCAAGCTTGAAATGTGGTTATGTCAATGCATACAACCTATTTGTTAATGTACGGAGAGATTTCGAAAGTATTCCCCTGACTGATATATAAACAGCAGTTTCCTGTGTGTTGTCTTACTGAGGACAGTCTCCTAGTAACCTATACTCCCCACTGAAAAATATTCTAAATCTGTAAATCAGTAAGGGAAAATATTGTGAACAACACATTGATTTGGACCATCGTGCATCTTAACAGAACTCCTTTGAGGGCCAGTCATGAATGTATCAGATAACTGGATACCTTTTTTTTCCTATTTGTTACCACAATCATGCACATTACTGTATATGTATATAAGATAGAATGCATCAAATTCAATATGTATGTATTGTAATAAGTGTACTCTTTATGGGTAAAAAAGTCATTTGGGCTTTTTGAGAATCGTGACCAAATGTGGCAACTATTTCAAAACCACCTCAACATAGTGTGGTTCCTGAGGCCTTGGACAGCCGAAAAACTGTTCAACAACCAGAAGACCATAGAGGGGACACTTCCAATATATATACATTTAAATATGTTGTGATGCTGTGGACACAGACTGACTTCTAGACCCTCAAGAAAACAGTTTTTCTCAATTGTGCTGTGTCATCAAATGGTCCCAAGTCCAGGTAATACTGGTTTTGACCCAGGCTTGTTTTACTATGAGAGTCCTAGCCTGAAAATGGTCAGCTAATGTCTAGACTACAACTTGGTCCTTTCTTGTCATGTTTTTGTTATCAGCAGGAAATTAGAAGACATGTAGTGGGGCAGCAGGACATCACCCCTCATTCTGTAGGAAATTAAAAAAGAAAAAAAGCCCTTGATAGCCTTAAAAAGTAATTTGCACTAAACAAGCATTGCCTGCCGAAATGTCACTGCAAACAAAATTGGACGGGTCTTGTATTAGCCACATATGGCTCTTGTAGTCGGGAATGAATGGTGACCCGAGGTTACGTTCGCACATTGATAGTCTGAGCAGCAATACTTCTCTCTACTAGAGGCTAAAGGGCTTTCTAAACACATTCATGGCTACACACTATGTTAAAGATCTAGTTCTCCAGAAAAGCACACAGAGGTAGCACCTTCATGCAACTCTAGGCAAATGTGTGATGCATTAAAAGGAGTGAAGACAAAGGTAGACCTGACCTTTAGAAAATGTATGGATACACTGCTAAGGCATTTATCATTTTCTAATTAAGTAATGTGGCAAAGGCATATCTTGTGGGCCCAAAGACTGTGGTGAAATGGCTCTCTATCAGTGTGAAATTATTACAAAGCCATGTTTAATTAATGAAAATATGACCCAAGTGTCAGAGCTAATTCATCACATAGAACAGGCCATTGTCTCAGTCTTTACTGTGGCAAAGGTCGTGGTATTATCATAAAAAGAATATAAGCTAGAAAAGGCTATATTTACAATTATATTTTAAATGATTGTAGAATCCGATACACTCACTTAAAATTCAGTTCATTGAAACGCTCCAGAAATGATCTTTTGTTAAAAAATAAAGATTCAGGGGAAAAATAAAAGAGAAGAAATCCAGTGTACCAACTGAATACACTCACCGACCACTTTATTTTTCCACCTCAAAAACATTGCCCGTCTCCGCCCATCACTCTCCTCCTCTGCTGCTGAAACCCTGATTCATGAATTCATCACATCACGACTCGACTACTGCAATAGCATCCTCTACGGTATACCATCCAACCTCCTCAATAAACTACAACATATCCAGAACTCTGCTGCCCGCCTCCTCACCCACACCCGCTCCCGAGACCACATCACTCCCGTCCTCCAGAACCTCCACTGGCTCCCCGTCCGTCAAAGAATCGACTTCAAAGTCCTCCTGATTACTTACAAAGCCCTCAACAATCAGGCCCCCCCCCTACCTCACAGACCTGCTGCACCACCACACCCCCTTCCCGCTGCCTCCGCTCATCAGAAGCCAACCTCCTATCCATTGGCGTTTTTATATGTACAAAAGTGGTGGGGCACAAAAAACTTAGATGTCTATATATAAGCTTCTGCAGTGACATGGCTGGTGAGGCACTGGCACTGACTCTTCAGGTTTACAAATATTATATTTTGACCTAAACCAAAATATTATATTATTTTCAAAAGCTTTTTTTGTCTGATGCTTCGATTAATTTTAAACAGACAGTTCAACAAAAGGATACCCAAAAAATGTAATTTTATCATTTAAATATTGAATTGTTCTCTCTTAGTAAGATCTCATTTTCAATAAAATTGCGGTCTTACCTTGACTTGAAGATGAAGGCCATTTGCCTATCCTTCTGGACAAACATTTCTATTACTTTTTTGTAAAAGTCCTCCTTATCTTCCTGTAGTTTCAAAAGTCTATCATAAATCTAATCGATAGATTTATGATTCAAAAATTATAAAAGTAGGGTAGACATGTGGATATTATCCGGCTGAACAAAACGTGCATTTATTGCATTATTTTTGCAACAGGTACGTTTCCCACAGATCTTATTTCGAGCTATTTTCTAAAATCCTATGGAGAAATGTCATTGCTTTTTTGTCGAGGGAAGCCAAGCGCAGCTTACTTCCGGGTTTTAGGACGCGTCACTGCAGCTCTCTCGTCTCCTCTTCACACACACCACACTTTTCGCGGCACACGTACTTACAGCCAACCAGCTCTGAATTATGTGAGATGACGTATGGTGGGGATGGCAGCTCAGTGCCCCTATGGTCATTATTTTTTTGCCACACACTTTAAATAGGAAAATACTCTGAGCATGCGCAGTGTAGTTTTTACAGTCACCGTTCACTTAGACAGTGAGAGGGAGGGGCATGATCAGGTTTTGTCCCACATGGCTCTAAAGTAAACAGCTCAATAGGCACACACTGTAGACACTAATTAGAACACAGACTAAAACAGCAATGTACAGAAGAATCAGATGATTAAACATGATCTTAAAATATATTTTATATTTATATATTTTTTTTTTTGCATTTTTTGTAATCATTATTTGTAATACTTTCTGCTGACACTAGGTGGGGCTGTGCCCCACCTGCCCCTAATGACCAGTCGCCACTGCTCCTATCCATCCCCATCCGCATCAAGCACCGAAGCTGGGGGTCAGAGCCTTCTCCGTTGCTGCCCCCTCCCTCTGGAACTCACTCCCACAACCCATCAGAGACTGCACTGACCTCACCACCTTCAAACAACTTCAATCTGGCTTTTAATGTGTGATTGTTTTTGTATTGCTTGATTTTAAATTTGACTTCAACTATATTTATTTTGTTGTTCTTTTATTTTCACTATCTCTGTAAAGCGACTTTGAGCACCTGTAAAAGCGCTTACAAAATAAATCTATTATTATTATTATTATTTATTTTGTACACCTTGCTAGTACCGGGATGGTCCCCCCAGCCTTAATTATTTGTGGCATAGACTCAACAAGGTGCTGGAAAAATTCCTCAGAGATTTTGGTCCATATTGACACGATAGCATCACGCAATTTCTGCAGATTTGTCAGCTACACATCCATGATGCCAATCTCTCGTTCCACCACATCCAAAAGGTGCTCAATTGGATTTAGATCTGGTGACTGTCGAGGCAATTTGAGTTCAGTGAACTCATCGTCATGTTCAAGAAACCAGTTGAGCTTTTTGGCATTGCACGTTATCCTGCTGGAAGTAGCCATCAGAAGATGGGTACACTGTGGTCATAAAAGGATGGACATGGTCAGAAACAATACTCAGGTAGGCTGTGGCATTTAAACAATGCTCAATTGGAACCAAGGGGCCTAAAGTATGCCAAGAAAATATCCCCCACACCATAACACCACCACCACCAGCAGCCTGAACCGTTGATACAAAGCATCTTGAAAGCAAGATGTATCCATGCTTTCATGTTGTTTACGGCAAATTCTGAGCCTACCATCCGAACGTCGCAGCACAAATCGAGACTCATCAGACCAGGCAACATTTTTCCAATTTTCTATTGTCCCATTTTGGTGAGCCTGTGCAAATCGTAGCCTCAGTTTCCTGTTCCTAGCTGACAGGAGTGGTCCCCGATGTGGTCTTCTGCTGCTGTAGCCCATCTGCTTCAAGGTTCCACGTGTTGTGTGTTCAGAGATGGTCTTCTGCATACCTTGGTTGTACCGAGTGGTTATTTTAGTTACTGTTGTCTTTCAATCATCTTTAACCAGTCTGTCCATTTTCCTCTGACCTCTGGCATCAACAAGGCATTTTCACCCAGAGAACTGCCGCTCACTGGATGTTTTCCCTTTTTCTGACCATTCTATTAAACCCTAGATATGGTTGTGGGTGAAAATCCCAGTAGATCAGCAGTTTCTGAAATACTCAGACCAGCCGTCTGGCACCAACAACCATGCAACGTTCAAAGTCACTTAAATCACCTTTCTTCCCCATTCTGATGGTCGTACCAGGTTGTACAGTATTGACCATATCTACATGCCTAAATGCATTGAGTTGCTGCCATGTGATTGGCTGATTAGATATTTGCGTTAAAGAGCAGTTGAACAGGTGTACCTAATAAAGTGGCCAGTGAGTGTATATTGCTCTACAATCCATGTTTACATACACATATATTGTTCATGAAGACATATTGTTTTGAGGGTGGTGGAGATAGCAGTATGTTGATGTATCAGAGTTAAAGATGACATTTATTTGAATGCTGTTGTTTAAACTGTTGTGTCTGATCAGCCGTACTGTACACATAATCTTTTCATTTCAGAGCCAAGGCAGCAAAGTCTGCATAAAAATAACACCAACATCATGTACATGCCCACTCCTGTCAATAGACTGTGCCATTCTTCTTACATCTGAGCAATAAATCCTTCCTTTCATGGGATTCAGAATCATAGTACTCACTGTTGTTTAAACAAACAATTAACATCTATGGCTCAGCAATGGAGATAATGCTGTTTCACTTAATGACAGCTGTATGAAAAGCAGATTCAGTATGCAGTCTTCTTTTATGTTCTGTGCTGAGTGAACATAAACATAAACAAAAATCACAAAACATCTACAGTAATCATTTTTCTTAGACAAATTCTCAAACAGTCATATTTCAATAATTAGGTCAGCTGTGGCTTCCATTATTGTTTGCAACTGCGCCTGCATATTATGATATGTATAGCTAATGAAGAAAGCTTTGAAAATGACTGAGATTTTTTAGTAAGTGTACCAAACATGCAGGCCTTATTTGCAACTCTAACTGGCAGGGTATAGGTATTTTAAAAACACCTGCTTATAAAATGAAAGCCCACATCCCGGGGAGCATCAAAATGGCCTTTACCACACATTAGAATGCTTTTGTTACATTTCCTAACATCAAAGAGCAATTGTATAGCTCCTAAGCCTCACAGAGCCACTGTGGAGTCTTGTTTATCGCTTTAAAAAACATCACATATCCAGTCAGAGTGTCAATGAGCTGTGATTTGCAAAGCACAGGTCTGTGGCTATTGTAGCACCAAAGCTGGATTAAATTATACCTTTGATGAACTCGCCATACTGATAATGAACTATAATAGTCGAGTAAGGTAGCACAGGGCGAGTGGCTCTGCATTGCTAAAAAGAGCATGTTAATACAGAGATCAGAGGCTATGACCTCCCCGTCTTTGAGAGGGCAGACACACAACAGGCCGGTAATGGAGGGTTCTAAAATGACCCCATTCTCCCTGCAGCAGTCTGTAATCACCGCAACAATATATATATATATATATTGTTGCGGTGATTACAGACTGCAGATTACAGATATATATATATATATATATATATATATAGCATGCAGAGAATTATTAAGCCTTTGTGAATAATAGGTCAACCCTGGATGAGAAGGAACAAAGCGCATCCTGAAAACATAACTTATCAACAGCATGTAATGCGGGTAATAAAAAGCTTTTCTGTTGTTGTTTTACTACAGTAGCTTTGAGTCCTGTTTTGCATCAGTGAGCCTCTCTTCTCATATTGTGTCAGCATTAACCACGGCTATACACTAGAGTCATTTAAAAAAAGGAGCTTGATGGCTTGAAATGTTTCAGCAAACTAAACCTCTATTGGTAGACCGCAAGAGGGGACATTTTTCAAGTGTAGCAATTTATTGCTGACATTCAGCAACCTAATGGAATAAATCCATTGTTAGGCTACTTTAGTAAAAGTGCCATGACTTTCATATATGTAAGAGCTTTCTCTCTTGCTCCAACAATGCCATCATTATTATTCTCCAAATGCACATAAAAGCAATATTCAACGATTATTATGCATTTCAGAATGATTTCGGTACAAATATCTGATGTTACTTATGCGAAAAGAAAATGTGCCTCTTACAATAGTAACAAAAAACGTAATTTCTTTGCTCTAATGTGTTTGCCTTTTTGTTTGCTTTGATACAGATGATAAATGATTTCTTCTTAACTGAGGCAAAAAAAAAAATTGCCATACCAAAATGATAGAT
Source organism: Trematomus bernacchii (assembly GCF_902827165.1). Lineage (NCBI taxonomy): Eukaryota > Metazoa > Chordata > Actinopteri > Perciformes > Nototheniidae > Trematomus > Trematomus bernacchii. Next base: position 19,943,665 of record NW_022987973.1, read on the forward strand.
GGGAAGTTGTCTTAGTTAGCACCCTTACACAAATACAAACCAAGAGGGTTAAATCTCCTCAAATAAAATCCAACTCGTGAAAACAAGGAAAAGCTTATGCTTGATACAATACAGTTGGGCGCCATGTTAAACTCTGCAAAAAAAGTTGTCCCATTTCTCAACAGGAGACATAATATGAGGTACATTTTGAGCTACTGATATCTGCTTCATACACTTGTACTGGCAACATCTCTGGATTAGAGCAGCTGTCTCATATTAGCCTTGTCCGTTTATTTATCTGGAGAATGAAATGCATTAATGAGGCAATTACCCTGACAGCTTTCTTTTTAAATTAAAACAAAAAAACAGTCTGATAGGAAGAACAGTTTGTTGAGTCTCAACAGCAATCACTGGCTGACAAACTTGAATGTTGTAAGAGTTGTTAATACAATATATATATATATATATATATACGTCTTTATTTTCTAAAACAGCTGTAGGTACATTTAGTCAGTCAACCATTTGTGTACACTGGACTGGGTACTTTTTCATTTGGTGTAAAACCAAGGGATTGACAGTTAGGGCTACTTTTTTATGGACAAAATAAAGAAATTCTGATTGATTCTGATTCTCAATGTCTTACACCTGAAATGACCCTGTATGTGACCTGTAACCCTAAATCTGAAATGATAAGCCACACATGTTTTAAACAGCACCCTACAGGGAACGAGACATAAAAAATGTGACCACCAACCATATGTTCCCTATAAGTATGTTTTCTTAACTGAATTTTTTATGCTGTGTATTTCCGTGCTTACTTGCACACTAGCAGTGTGTGTGTATAGAATATGAACGTGAAAAGAGAAGGGCAGAATCCCCCCCCCCTCACTGCTCTGCTGCTGGTTTAGATGCAGGTTCTGTGAAATACTGTCCTCTCTGCTGCAGCTCAGCTCTGCCTGGTTCTCTGCCTTGGAAAGCAGGGCTAATGTCCTGCCAATTAGGCTGGTAATCTAGCTGACATTTGTGTTGACTGCTCTGGGGCCCAGACGGCAGCAGGAGCTCATGTCGGTGGGTGTGAGGTGTTGGGGAGGGGGTTGATTTACACCCCTATAAATGAGAGCAAAGGAAGGGGGAAAATAGGAAGAAAATACCAGTAATGGTGAAACCAGCATTACTCTCACCCTATCACTGTCAAAAGCAGTGAAAAGGCCACTAATGCTCTTTCTTCTCTGTGCGATTGGGTTGATGACTGAACAGAGGAAAACAGCAACACAATAGAGGACTGATTTCTTGTTCCTCCCACTTGCTTCGGTTCAATCACTGCACAGCTTATTACATTTTTTAGAGTTATGCATAATGAGACAAAGACCAAGGAAGATTGTTAGAAGCTTCAAGGAATATTCTGACATTTCGAGAGACAACATGTCCTACCGGGAATTAGATAAAAAGATCAATATGAATACTGTAATTTCATCTTTCTTCTGTGCAGATGTGTGTTGAGCTTATATGATGCCACCTCATTCATTCCTATTGAAAAGTCTCTGCTAGACTCAAGTAGAAATGTAATTGATGGATAGTTTCAAGGTAATTTGTGACATTGCTTAGGTGTTCAGAAGAAGAAGAAAACATAGAAAATGCTTCTCAGTTTTGTGGAAAATACACAAGAGGAAACAAAGAGAGGCAAACAGATGTAAAAATGTATGAATAATCCAGAACCATGAAGCAAAAAAAACATCACACAGGAGCAAAGCATCAGAGACGAGTGACACAAGCAGAAAAGGAAATGAGGATCTCCGCTGAAGCAAAGCCACACTTTAAAACACGACAATGGCCCAGAAGCGCACTGGCACTGATCAACCTCCAGAGGATAAATGGATTCACATGTCTCCATCCATGCCTGATAATGCATCAGCAGATCTCATGAATAAAATAATACAGTCCTAGAATGGGATTCAGAGGATAATCCACAGCGAAATAAAGAGTGTTGCCCTGCACACTGAAAGTTCAAATACACACAATACCATATGATTGATAATCGTACCAATAATGAATTATTTCATCTGACAAATTCATCTAGAGAACATGCAAGAGAGATAGGGATTGTGTGTGTTTACTGAGCTGCATGCCTTCATTAGTAATCCATTTTAGATGCCAACATGCTCTCCTTATGTAGAACTAGCCTTTTATGCAAACTGTAATCACAGTATTACATCGATTAAAGGGGATCTATCATGCAAAATGCACTTTTTTATGAATTTTATACATAAATATGTGTCCCCGGTGTGTCAGGGAACAAAACCCTCTCTCTTTTCCTCCGTAACCAAATCTCTAAAAACGGGGGTACATCGGAGCTGATCCAGATTTGCGTCCGATATGACTTAAATAACATCATATCGGAAATGTGGACCCACGGCACTATCAGAAAGTTAATATCAGAAACAATGCCCGACTGTTTTGGACGTAATAGGTCTTTGTTTACATTAGCAAGCATCGCTAACACTCAGAGCTAACCTGTACTGGAGAGAGCATGTGTAAGAAGCAGGAAATAAAAAAGGAACTCACCTTGTGTTAAACCCGCAAGAGAAAAAGCATTTGCGCTCCATACTGTATCAGAAATAAACCTTGATGTGGTTTGGAACATGATGGCGTTTAATCACGGCAGAATTTAACTGTAGCTGCCGGGTAATTCTGAGCGGGCATTAGCTCCGACCTGAGGAGATCCTCCTGGTGCTGGTAGGCTACAGCAACAACCCACTCCATAACAACTGGCACAGGAATTCAATACAGAAGGAGCTGCCGTAGTGAAAACAAAGATACTGGATTCGTCTGTTTTAGCATTATCCCTAAAAATGCTAAATTGGAATACAACACAATGCAAAACATGCCTAAAGGCAATGCTGACTTTTCCAGAATGCTTTAAAGATTAAACAATATCAGAACACCAATATACACGGTGTTGCTACATCGATAAACAACCACAAAGGGCAATCAATTTGTTTAAAATATATTCAAAGCTGGCCCTCTCTTCTTCAATGCATTTAACTCCCATTATTGTTTCCCATTGTTGTTGCAACCCTGTCTCAAGACAATATGTTGATATAGAACTAATTTGCAAGAGTTAATATGTTTTGCAGGAAACCTTCCGCTCAGATTCCATTTATTTTCACCATAATTTTCAAAAAATTCGCCACAAATGTCTTTGTTCTCATACCAAATATTCTATCTTACAATACAAAATCTGCTCGTCCTTCCCTCCTTTTTTTTTTGCTAATGTTAAAGAGCTCACATCAGTTATTTAGGTTCAGGAAAGATGTTGGTTTTGGTTTACTACCAAAAAAAGTCCACCATAACAATCTTTTCTGACCTCGAAAATGAAATTGCTTTGGTTAACAAAACCAATGACTGCAGATGCAAACCCCTGCACCATCATACTCCGGCAAAAAATACAATATTTCACTTTTAGAAGTAGAAGGTATATTAATTGCTCAAGTAAGCTACAAATACAGCAACATTGTACTAAAATTCGGTTCTTGAGCATATGTACAACACCAAGTTCTTACATGTTATAGGCCAAACAACTCATTGATTAAATAATCAACACATTAATAAAAAATGTAAAATGTTAATTGCAGCCGTAAACCAGAGACCAATGGTCCCTGCCAACTTCCTACTCCTTACCTATACAACAGTATCTGGGAACACCAACATCTTCAAACTTAACTTTCAATTTGTTCTCAACTACACCAATGTAAAGTTTTGTGAGTGCTTCTTGAACAGATCTGACCAAATCTGTCCTTAGAGTGACAACTGACAATAATTAACAGCGTGCAAAGTACTCCAAACCTTGTTGTTTTCCCCGCTATAGTAGATGTTTCCAGAAGCGCACTTTGCCATAACGACACACGGAGACTCACAAGGTGAAAACAATAGCAGTCACACGCTGTCACAGCTTGTCATAATGACTGTTTAAATAACAATAACACTCAGGGTCTATCAATATCAGGCCTACGCTTTAGTACTTTGTCATCCCTCAGTGTACATGTATCAAGCTTTGACATTTAAAGCTTTCCTCCAGCAGGATTAATAGGACAGGAGGGACAAGCTACTGCTGCGGTGACACAGCAGCCACAGATGCCCATTCATCTGGCCTTTTGTTTGTGCTACTCAGAGTCCTCGTCATTGGATCACATCCCGAGTCATTTGTTACTGTAGCGTTTGCCGTGTGAAATCAAACAGCCCATAATGCAGCAGACAGATGTTGCCCTCTGTACAAATATTTGATTCCATTCACACATTCAGTCTGTGATGGCAAGAAATAATGTTCCACGACAAGGTTACAAATTACAAGGTAATTAGCACATTTCACACAGTACACTGTGTACACTGTGTACACACTGTGCACACACAATTTCCCCTTCAGAGATACAGCGATCAAATTAAAATCATGCATAATTCAAAATGTATAGAGGGCTTTTAGGTGAAAACAAACCAGCATATAGTCGTACTTGAGGTCCTCAGTTGGTGGTAAACAGCATTCGAGCAGCGGATTCTCCATAAACATATGGTTAACATCTGTATTTTTAATTTATTCTGTGAACTAATTACTTTTCAATCAGTTTGCAGTTTGACAGCCACTTTTAGAAGTTTTGCCGCTCAAGCTGTACAGCGGAGACAAGGAAGTTTTCTTTTGTCACCACTTCCATCTAATTTCGGCTGTATGCCCTTTGGCTGAAGAATGAAATTACACAGCTACCTTTCTGATTCAAGCAAGTGTCAAGGCTGTTTGAGTATGACTGAAGTAAAACAGAGGAGGCAAACGTTGAGTTGACATTTTAAACTGCTATCAAGGCTTTCCGCTTTACATTTAGGATAGTGTTTGAACCAAAGAAAGAGAAACGTATCTGTTTTTCTTATCAGAAAATGATATTTATGGCTTTTGAATGGTGGGGACAGAGTCAGTTCTTCCCATCTGTTTGTTCTAAGTCTTGTTTTCTTTACAGCAACAGCTTGTCCCCCACCTTGACTGGTGATAGGATAAAAAGCTTGCCAAAATAGCTGGATTATGCTCAAAAAAAAACTAAACAAATCTTATTGGATTTTGAATACAAGATGAGTCAAGAGCAATTATGCCTCATCAGAATACTTGCTACTACTTTAAAAAAAAAAGTTTGGACTGTAAAATCACAAGACTGATACAGATGAGTGTAATCAACTATTATGACTGAAAACAGTAACTCTTTATAATAACAATCCATTAATAAATGCTATATTAAGTTATTTTACTGCTACCAAACAATACAATGGCAAATAATGTTTAACAATTATTAGTAATGCTACATTTTTTACTAAGTGATATTGGAAATAACAAAAAAAAAGCGTTAATTATATATTGTATCATAGTATATTACATTGTGATTACATTTACAAGTCATTTTAGTTTATTATAAGGCCAGAAATGGTTTGCCTAAAAGAGAAGGTATGACAATCTCCCATGCTAGCTATGCCATCCTGTCAGTGTGCTAAGCTAAATTAGCCAGCTTCTTGTGGTACCTTCATATACAGTATATCTCATTGATATGAGAGTTCAATCAACCTTCTCATCTAGTTCTCAGCTGGACAAACTATACACAACCCTTACTGTAACTGAGCACAGCCCTAACATGACCTTGTGCGCACATAAACTGTAGAGAGAAAAAAACAGGAACATGTTTAATGTAACACAAATTCTGAGAGAATATTGAATAAGAGCTGTCGTCTTGGTAGAAAGAACTCTGCTGCAGGCATGTTCTTTTACAACACTAGAAAGGTCACAGGTACACATGGATCAGATAATATCAATAACATAATCCCTTCATAGAACCATAGACTCCGGGTATGCAGGCTTTCGGCTCGTACGGTCAGCTGTCCTTAAGCTGATAGACGGTACATTTTCTGAAGCAGAAGCACCAGTGTACATACTTGATGGCAACTCCTTCAGAAATAATTGATTTACTGTTGCAACTATAAACATGTCCTCTTAACGCCTGTATGGTAGTCGGGAAACGGAGAATGAATACATTTAAGTGCCAATTTTTTATTCAGTATTGTTTCATTTTTCTACAAACAAAAAGTAATGCCACCAGAATTATGGAACGATGCTGTAATGAAAATGTCGTGAAAGGTAAACATGTTAAATTAAGAGTTTTGCCGAAAAGTAATCAGAACAATGTGTCTATCTTTATCAAACCCACATTTGAATGAATATCACATAGAGATTGTGTGGTAATCTTCAAATTTCCCAACCTCTCACTGTAAGGCTCATGCTCTCTGAATAGAGTATTCTTTTGACACCAAATGATAAAGACCATGAGGTCCAAAGGTCTGCATGTCTCCTAGAAATCCCCTGGGGTTTGGAGCCACAGCTGTAATTCCACTTGATCCATGTCTGTGATCCGATGAATACCCTAGCTCACCCACTTCTTTCACGAGGGCATTGATTTCCCCTGCTCTGTTGCTGCTCAGTACCACACACACACACACACACACACACACACACACACACACACACACACACACACACACACACACACACACACACACACACACACACACACACACACACACACACACACACACACACACACACACACACACACACACACACCACACACACACACACACACACACACACACACACACACACACACACACCACACACACACACACACACACACACACCACACACACACACACACACACACACACACACACACACACACACACACACACACACACACACACACACACACACACACACACACACACACACACACACACACACACACACACACACACACACACACACACACACACTTCAACAAAGCCCCAGGCCAGAGGGAATTGGATATTGGATGTTACCTCCCGCGGTCCTTTGACCACACTGTGAAAAATGAACACTTTCAATCTCTTGTAACTATAAACCCTTGTGCTATGTTGCTTTCATTACATCGTGAAACCATATTGACTTAAAAGATTCTTCATTTAAAGGGGACCTATCATGCAAAATGCACTTTTGTACATCTTTTATACATGAATATGTGTCCCCGGTGTTCCAGAGAACTCACCAAGTGTCAGAAAATACAACCCTCTCTATTTCCCTCCATACCCAAATCTCTAAAAAAGGGGCTGCAACGGATCTGATAAAAACTGATCCAGATTTGAACACTTCAATGACTTCACAGAAGTGGCGCTACGGCTATTGGGCCAACTCCACCAATCAGGAGGAGACAGCCACGGCCATTGCCGTTCGAAAGCGCTGGAGATGCTGTAGTACATATGCCAGGCCTGTAGGTGGTGCTGTTCTCACAGAATCAGCCCTTGCAAAAACAGGGGTAAAAAAGTGCAATTTGAGCAAAATGAGGCATGGCTAAAATGCATGATCTGTTTGGTATTTTGAAAAAAAAAAAATGTATAAATATGCCTTATATAGGTATGGTCCTACACTATATTATTATAATATAGCATGATAGGTCCACTTTAAGGTGCTCTCTGTAACCATGTCATCAAAAGACCCCTTTTTCTGTTAGTAATCATTGTGGTGGGATAAATGATTCTCTGAACAGCTAATGCTGGCTAGTTTTTTTTACCTTGTTTTTTTAACAATGGCTGACAAGATATACATTTTTCTGAATGTGCAAAATCACTCATGTGCTACTTGAGAAAGTAACGTTATTACATTAATAAAGTTAATTCTTTTTTTACCTCAGTCCAATCCTTGCGTGCCATTATTGGGTTTAACCATGGTTGTCTTTTAACAGCTGGTAAGTGATAACATTTCATGTCTGAGCCATGTTTCTTCCAAAAACACACAAGACGACATTTCGTTGTGTTATTTTAGATTTCTACTTTGAGGTGATTCCTGTTTGCCTCCAGTCTTTATTTTATTTCGCCTCCGGCTAACACCATGACATCGGCAGGGTCTATAATGAACTGATGTTGACATTTCTCGGCTGTGTCTCTCACCAAATGACTGTTATTTCTCATCTTCAGGAGCATCAGTTTCACAGGATGGACAATGCTTTTCATGCTGATACATGTGACATTACAGGAAAATGGATTAAGAAGTCTGAGAAAAAAAGATACAAACAGAAAACAACTTTGTTTTCAAGAGATTTTCAAACACAAGGGTAATAACGTATAGCATAAAGTGAAGTAATGACCGCGTCTCGGCTAATTACTTTCCTACAATCGTTCCTAACACTTATTCAGCTCATCTGTCAGTGACTCTTATTGACTGCTGCAGAGACACTCAAGTACAACCACAGATGTACGCACACACACATTTTTTCTCACCTCCAGGTTATTATTGAACTGTGGTTCGCATACAGTGCACATAAGCACACAGCTAGTTCATTTATTTAGATAACATTGTAACGACAGCAAATCTCTCTTGGTAGTTTTAAAGTGTAATCACAAAGGCCTTATGTTTCTCTATAAGCTGTAGATAGAGAAACATTTAAAATGAAATGTCATAACATGCTGTAACAGAAACTTATCTAGCATCAGGAAAAAAAAAAACACAGACGAAAATTGTATTTTTTTTTTAGTCAGTTTCCCATACGTTATTTGTAATATCCATATCAGATGGTCCTAATGCTCAATCATGAGAATGTATTATTTTTTTAAACAATATTTTAAGGTCATTGTTGTACTTTGGTAGATATAAAGCAATCTTATCTTCCCCTTTTATTTCAATAACTTTTTAGCTGTGTAAAAGAACGTACTATTAAAATCATTTGACCGGTCCCTTGTGTGGATGTAGTTAGGAATTGCGTGAAGTAGCTAAAAAAGCATGAGTCTTGTTTGGAAACAAGACAACAACAGAGATACAGATTCTACTATAACAGGGGTTTCAGCTTGATTCTTACATTTTTTACAGGGTACACTGGGATACATCTCGTTTACTATTGAGTAGGGAATTGTGAATTATTCTGCTCAATGAGAAGAATACCACTCTTACATCCTTGTCTTGCATTAATTATAATTTCAAGTGCATAATGTTGTAGTATTTTTGCAAATAAAACACAGATCTCAAAATATCGGAAAAATTGTGATGGATGGAAACTATATATGGGTATTTTTTTTCTTTTTCTGGAAGGACATAAAGTGGCCCCCATGGCACACACTAACCCTTTCACTTATACAGTGAGCAGAAAGGGAGTCCACACTAGACTGTTTAAAGGTGGTGGTCAAAGATTAGTCTGTCTCTGTACATGCTATTTCCTTTAAGGTATCTTTTAACCTGTTTTCATATTTTCAAAGAGCTATTTATGGAAACGTTTCTTCCATTCAAAGATCTGTCTTAACATGGCTGTTCAGAGGGGCTGGTAGAAAGGGACCACAACGGACAGTTTTATTTTCTAAATAGAAAGCCAGGCTGGGATGTCTTCCTCAGTGAGATTACAAATCCCCCAGGAAGCCAGAGTGTTTAAATGTGCAGCCCAGCAGTGACATGGGAGTTCTGGGAGACCAAACAGCCCTCGTTGGTGTTTTTTGGTTATACACACAGCTTTATGGTGCCAGATAATATGAACGTATAAACCACTCAAATGTCTTAAAATAGCTTTGTGGTATGCATGAAAATTGACTAAATGAGATATAGGTGGAAGAACTTAACTCTCCCAACTAATAACAATGAGTTTTCAAGAAATCTATGGATTATTTCTTTTATTTCCACAATTATATATTCAGGTTTTCAGAGTTGCGGTTTTGTTAAATAGCTCAATTATTGTGGGTAAGAAGCCCCTAGTGCTAGAAACAAAAATGTTAAAAATTTGAAAGCCTTTAGGCTAATTGTTGCTTATAGACGTGTCTGGGTTATTAATAATGGCACCACAAAGGGCTGCTCTTGAATGCAGCATCACAGAAATCTCCTGTCGAGGCTCATTTGTGGATGGAAAATGATTCAACTTTGATATGATTCTCAGTGATTTTAACATTGCTATTATCATGGATAATTTATTAGCCTCTGGTAGTAAAAAGGTGAAATGGTAACCAATACACGACAAATAAGATAATTGTTTTCCCTGTACATTCACTTTTGAACTTTAGTGTTAAAAGAGTTCGGATTACTTCAACTAATAACTTCTCCTGCAGGCTCGACATGATCAAGGCACAATCGTCTGTGAGTCCTTTCCTTTCAGCGATCCAGGCCATTGTGTGTTAATTAACTGTTGTTTACTTTCAAGCACTCAGTAGGACCCTGCCAAAGCTTTTAAAATACTGACAAAATTGCCACTGCCAGAGCCGGAACATCCTTGATTTGCAAAGGCATTTTATTTTTGAAAGACTCTTTAAAAAGAATAACATAGTTATTTTCCCTGTCATATTTTTTTACTAAGAACCCTTTAACCACTATAATTCATCATTGTCTTGGAAATGTGCATGGAGGACATGCATTTACTGGATACAACCTGTCATTTAACTGACCAACAAAACATCAAGTAAACAATGGTCATGTTGGTTTTTTTCTACTTGCAGATTGAAAAAAAGTTTTTTATAAGGCTTTGAAATAAATGATTTATTGATGGGTTTACAAAATGAAAAACATTGTCAGAAATCTTTATAAAACATTTTTAAACGCGTCAAGCACTCGTGTCTATTATTGTTTTTTACTAGAGTGTGCGCTCAAAGGAGTGCAGCTTGTTCTCTTTTACTGACAATATGTATTTATGAATAAATGTCCCATGTTGTCAAAGGCCACAGAAAAGTTCAAACTCTCAGACAAAATTATACTTAAAGAGAAATCATACTTTTAATGCAATGATGTATAATTGGCAAATGTAAGGCTGCCTGTTCTCGAGCTGTACCTACATAAGTACAACATCTACTTCGGCTTTATTAAATATAAGCACACTTTTGTTTGGTTGTCCCTTCTTTCTTTTTCTATAAATGCTACTGGGCTTTGGTTCAAATTATAGCACTTAAGTAATCATCATTCAAGGCAGGTTTCAGATTTCTTAATCAAATCAGGTTTTACAGATTTCTCCAAAAGCTATATTGTCTGATGTCTTCTTTGTCTATAGGAAAAAACAACCAAGACAATCAATAATCTGAAGACAAAATTAAGAATGGGTATTCCATCTTCCTGTGCCAGAGATAGGGAGTTAAGTCGCATATATTTATATATAACAATTAGTCCTAAAGTAACCTATTTCTTGTAGGATATATACATGTTAAATGCTCCTAACAACCATAACCACAGCTCCTTTGACAACAATGAAGCATATGATCACAGTGACTACTTATTGGTTTGGATAAAGTCAATGAAATAATTAGTTTTCCTTTTGCCAATTTTCCCTAACACGTCTACAATCTTGTGTCCGTGCCATGTATAAGAGTTGTTTTAACGATCCTCTACTGACCATGGAGATGTCTGTACTTCATGAAATCTGACATTCAAACAGAGCCAAGCGAACCAAATAAGCTACGTCACAAATTAAAAATAACCAAAAGCGGTCCATTCCACAAATGCAGGCAAAGAACCAATAATCTCCAGTGTAGATCAAACTTGTCAATAAAGAAAGCTGTGATATAAACATATTTGAATACTCATAATGAATTTCATCTGCTCTTGGCTCCATAGCATATCATAGCAGAGTATTTATAAAAGTGTGTCTGGAAGTAAAGTTTCACATCCGAGCAGTACTTTAGACCCGATGGTTTGACAGGGTCTGTGGAAATGTTATTTATATTTCTGAGACCGTGGCAGGAAGTCACTTGTGGTGTCACTGGGCATAATTTAGACATTTCAAAGTCAAAGGATTTATATTGCACAAAAGATGTATCCTGCCCACTAGACTTTGTGCTTGTCAGAATGGATCTGGACTACTTCAATCATTATAAAATGCATCAAACCTAAATGCTCAAATCTGAGTAAAGTTTAAACCTTTGGATCAATGTCACTGCCAATGAATGGAGCTCTGCCAGTCAATTTCAGGTTGGAAGGACACCTCAGGTCGTCTCATTTGATTTTGCTTGGTGCGGCAATCTTTTAATTTGTGTATGGACCAAGAATACCTTCTTCAAAAAAAGTATTTATCCCCCCATTGTGAGGCTCTGTCCCAGTGGATCTTGGAGCTAGATATATGATCTCCGAATGGCAGCTTCCTCCTGGGAGCTAAAGGACAGAAAGCCCTCACTCAGCATAATTAAAGACGAAGACGTAGCAGGATATCAATAGCCACGCCTGCCACAAAAACAAATGACTTATTCTTCCCTGTTATTTTTCGTATTTCATATATTTTTATGAACCATTTCCCCCATATTTCCCTTCTACACTTACACAGACAAGTATCCTACACAACGTAATGTGACACCTTCTCCAAAACGTCGGGTTACGTATTGTAACCCTTGTTATATAAACACAGGCGGAGCCCTCTACTGGACTCTATGGGTACTACCTTATCATGCAAGCATTCACCTACTGAGATTTCTATAGACGTAGCCGGCCCCGGGGCGGGCCTACCTGAATGCGTGCGCATCTCACTTCCGTATAAAAGGAGGCCTCGCCTCCTGACCACCATCCTACACCACTCTTCAGCGAGCGGTATAGGACAGACAGTGCCCCCAAGGTAGAGGGCTCTGCCTGTGTTTACATAACAAGGGTTACAATACGTAACCCAACGTTATATCTCTCACAGGCTCCGCCCTCTACTGGACTCCATGGGTACAGTGGGCGGAGCCCCGATGTATGCACGCACTGTCGTCCAGCACACCGTTCCACCTCACTGTCCCTGACCGGCTTTAGCAGCCACTGCGCCTCACTCACCTCTCCCTCGGTTGTAACCGTGGAGAAGTCCGGGCTGCGGCCGATACAGCACACCCTGACGCGCTTGCCTCGCAAAAAAGTGTGCTCAAAAATAGTGCTGAGGACTCCCGTGCGTCTGCCCCTAGGCAGACAGGGAAAGTCTGCAGCTCTGTATGGGTTCACTATGCACTCTCCCTCCTGAGTCCCTAAGGAGCACGGGGAGAACGCAAGTGCCCCCTACGTCCCCCCACTCAGCCACTGACCCTGTGCAGAGTGTGTAGGGACAACAATATGGAGGGCTCTCCCCCTCCTGCCCCCAGGCAGGCGAGGGGAGCCCTTCAGCCCTGTAAGGGCCCAGAGCGCATTACATCACCCCGCGACCCTCCAGGGGTCCGGAGAAATGTAAGCGCATTTACGCCCGGGGAGGGGGTCAGATGCCCACTGACCCACAGCCCCCCCCCTCCTCACCAGTCCTGTGTTGCCACAGCAAGTACAGACGATGAGAAAGAGCCAGACCTATCCAAGAGATACAACTTTATGAAGGGGCCTGGCGTTGACCAAGACGCCGCCGTGCATATATCCTCCACACTCACACCGCTGAATAAGGCTGTTGATGCAGCCACAGCTCGTGTGGAGTGCGCACGGACCCCCATGGGATAGGCTCTCCCTGCCTGCTTGTAGGCGTGTGCAATGGTTTCACAAAGCCAGCCTGCCAGGCGTTTCTTGGACAGAGCTTTTCCAGTCACCCCGCCCCCGAAGCACACAAACAGCTGTTCAGTGCGTCTCAGGGTAGCTGTGCGCTCTACATAATATGCTAATGCACGCACCGGGCAGAGGAGGTGTAATTTAGCTTCTCTAGCCCCCCCATGGGGTGGAAGACTAAAACCCCCCAACTGAATAGCCCTCGACCTGAACTCACTCCTTAGGCTCTTGGGCACAAAGGAGGGGTTCGGTCTGAGTGTCGCCCCACTCTGGTCACCCCGAATCAATAAACAGCTCGGGTGCACCGACAGAGCGGTTAACTCGGACACTCTTTTGGCTGACGTTAAGGCAAGTAGCAACGCTGTCTTCCACGACAGTGCTTTCAGGGAGGAGAGCTCAAGAGGCTCAAATGGCCCCGTGACCAAGGCCTCGAGCACCAGCGGCAGGTCCCACTGTGGGGCGGAGGCATGCACTACAGGGCGCAGCCTCCTGACCCCCTGTAACAACCGCAACATCAGTGGATGAGAGAAGGCTGACCTGCCGTTGAATCCCTCATGACAGGACGAGATGGCTGCTGCATACACTTTCACTGTGGAATGAGCAAGCCCTCTGTCCACCAGTAACTGTAAGAAGGATAAAATAGAGCCCAACTCACAAGATAGGGGCTCTATTCCCCGCTACTCACACCAATGCTGGAATCTCAGCCACTTTGGCCTGTAACAGGCTGTGGTGGATCCCGCTCTAGCTGCCTGGATAGACTGAATAACGCTGTCGGACAATCCACCCTGTCTCAGCCTGTCCCTCTCAGGAGCCAAGCCTGAAGAGGACGGCCCAGAGTGGGTAACGCCCCGATTGCACCTGCCTCTTGAGACATCGCCCCCCAGAACTGGGGAATCGCCCAGGGCTGGCCCACCTTCATCTGTGTCATTTCTGAGTACCACGGAGCCCCGACGCGATCCGGTGCCACCAGAATGACTGCCAGACGTTCTCGCCTCACTCTCCCCTTGAGAGGGAGAATGAGACGCAGCGGTGGAAAGGCGTATAGCAGCTTCCTTGGCCATGGCTCGTGTGCAAACGCGTCCACCCCCAAAGGCGGGTCGTCGCTCAGGGCCATGGAGAACCACAGGGCACAGTGGCTGTTGTGCCGGCTGGCGAACAGGTCCACTTCCGCTCTCCCGAACTGGGCCCAGATCTGCTTCACCACCTCCGGGTGAAGCGTCCATTCGCCTGGCAAGGGGCCGCCCCTCGCCATGAGGTCGGCCCCCCTGTTCTCCAGTCCCGGGATATGGAGGGCTCTCAGAGATAACACCACCTCTGAAGCCCATAACCACAGCCTCTCCGCTGTGGCCAACAAGGGGGCGGAGCGGACTCCGCCCTGCCTGTTGATATAAGCCACTGTGGTGCAGTTGTTGCGCATGCCCACTGGCTATCTCCTTTACAGGAGAAATAACCGGGGTAGCGAGTGGGGAATATGTACAGTCAACAATGTGTGTGAGTGCAGGATTGTGAAAACACATGACACTCAGACTTGGATACAGATCACCTTTTTCTTTATTAGTTTTCCTAATACAAGGGACCTGGGCATTGAACAGGGAGGAGGTGGGATTCACCCTAGCGTCCTGGGTGGAGAGACCCGATGAGACGCTTCCTCCCTCCGCCAGTCAGCTGCGTTTTGGCGGAGCTCCCCACCCGGCGGTTCTCTGCTGCTGCTGAGACTGCCGTGGCCGGGCAGCCCGCCCCCGTGAGTGCCGGTACGCTGGCCCCACGGGGCTGGTTGAAGAAGCGGAGGGTGCTACCGGCACGGGACTTTCGTACCGGCGTCTCTCCCTCCGTCTCACCGTTGCACTGCGCTCCGCCGCCCGCGGAGGACGCTGTGACACCTGGGGAGAAGCTAGCGGCAACATGCGGCTAAGCTGCAGCCTCTCTTCCTCCAGACGGCTGAAACGCTGGGTGACCGAGGCTATAGACCCAAAGAGCCCTTCCGTGGAAACGGGGGCTCCAAGGAGATCTGCTCGGTCCTTTTTGGGCAGCGCGGTGAGTCCCAGCCACACATGACGAGACGCCACTGTGGCTAAGGACATCACTCGCCCGGCTGCGGTGGCCACTCCATGGATCAGATTATTCATCTGACCTATGCAGCGGTCCGGATAATCCTCCCCGTCCTGAGACGGGAGAGCGGGGGCATCTGCTCGAGGAGTAATCAAGGAGACGCCCAACACACCCAGATTATTCGCCGCAGCCGCCATCTGTGAACAGAGCCTGAACATTTTATCCAAATATTCTAAGGCTTCCCGGTCCCGCGGCAGCGGGGGCAGAGGTTTCTTCCCCTCCGCCCAACCAGCTGATCGTGGCAACAGATGGGCCGCCAGGCTCTCGTCGAGGGGGGGCACGCCAGAACACACCGTGTCTGATCGGCCCTGCACCCTGATAATGCCCGACATGGATGCTATGGCGGCCTTCGTCCTCAATGGACGCCGCCATGTCGCCTCCACACACTGCCAGATGTTTGGCAACGGGGGCGAGACGAAAGCCGGCTGTGCCGGAAGCACCGGGCCGTAAAACCCCTGCCTAAGGCGGCTTACAGGCCTCGGTGGCAGCGGTGGGGGGAGCGGTAAGCCTACACGCTCCGCTGCCTGGGTCATCACCGCTGGGAAGTCCAGTCGCGCAGACCTGAGTGCTGGGCCCTCCTGGCTGTCGGACCCGGGGGTGTCGGACAAGGAGATGTCGTCATCCTCCGTGAAGTCGACCACGCGGTCCCTCGGAAGGACGAACTCAAACGGCACGTCCTCCAGGTCGTCCATTTCCACCACCTCGAGGTCCACATCCTCTTCCTCTCCGTGCACCTGCGGGCCGAACTTCCTCGAGAAGTACTCCGCACGATGCCGGCGGTTTAGCATCGGGATCGAACAGCAGGAAGCACAGGCCGGTGTCTGGCCCGCTCCCTGCTCAGCATGATCCTGTCCCAGGCACTGGAAACACTGACGATGCGGGTCTGCTCCCGCAATCAGTCCAGGACACGACGGGCAACTACGATGCTCCAGGAGTGACTCCATTTTCACAATATCTCTCTCCACTTCCTTTCTCCCACTTGTACGTCTCGGACTCAGTGCTAGGTTACCACCTCCGCTCGCTGAAGAGTAAAGGATGGTGGTCAGGAGGCGAGGCCTCCTTTTATACGGAAGTGAGATGCGCACGCATTCAGGTAGGCCCGCCCCGGGGCCGGCTACGTCTATAGAAATCTCAGTAGGTGAATGCTTGCATGATAAGGTAGTACCCATAGAGTCCAGTAGAGGGCGGAGCCTGTGAGAGATATAACACACACCCTAGAATGAAATCTGTGCTTTTTCTCTTACCCATTCCCAATGAATGTTTGCCCTGTATTGTTAAAGAGGCCCTATTATGATTTTGGAGGTTTTCCCTTTCCTGTAGTGCGTTATATTGTTTTGTTGTGCATGTAAATGGTCTGCAGAGGCTAAAATCCCAAAGTTCGATAGGCTAAAGGGCCAGACATTTCTAAGCCAATCAGAGCAGACTGGTCTCTGGTTTCAGACAGAGGGTGAAAAGAGGTGCTGCAGCACTGAGCACTTCTCAGTATGAGAAAAATGAAGTACTTTTTGAACATTAAAGCATGGAAACATGTCAGAGTAGAGGCAGAAAAATAAAAATATGAACATGAGCAAAATAGTGCCCCATTAATCCTGTCATGCCACCTAATGTATGAAGCTATTTCTTGTCTTTTTTCTACATGAATGCATTCATGTCGACGGAAGAAAGAAAATAAGAAAAAAGGTCACAATCTTCAGTGTACAGGATATTGCTTAAAAAAATACTAATACCAAAAGGCCGTGTGATGCTGTCTGACATTTCTGTAGCTGCCTCGCTTTGAGACACGGGAGACTGTCTTTATCTCTGCACAGTTCAGAAAACAACAACAGCATGAAGCACAGCACTGACCCAACGCCTCGAGCGTCACATGACATGGACACATCTCTACATCCGTCCTTGTTAGCGACAGGAGAAGTTTAATATACCGGCTGTTAAAGGTCTGTATTACTCACAGCGGCACGCCTCAGATGTCTGTCTTGTTCTATAGTTTAGTAGCAAACAAATATTTTTTGATATCTGAGACAGTCTTTTTTTCTTTAGGTCTCTTAAAGCTGCTTACAGGTGGAACAAAATATATGTGCTGGAAGTCAAGCCTCGAGGTATATTTGAAATGTTGAGCTTGCTGCATGCATTAGTCGTCAAACCATTTTCAATTCAACGGAACACAATGTAATGCGGTTTTAATGCTCGTTTCAGTCTCTACGGCTCAATGTCTGCACAATTCTCCACAACTGTCACAAGGAGAGGATTTTCAGACTGAAAATACACATTTAATTTGAAACAGGAAAGTTAATCCTACAGTAGTCAGGTCACAATGTCAAGTGCACAACAGAGGTATGAGAAAAATCAAACAGGTACCGTACTAATCTTCAAACAGAAAGATTATGAATAAAAATAAGAATATCAAACTAAATCAAAACAATATATATCACAGAAAATGCTTTATACAGGTAGTTAACGGTATAGTTAAACAACATTAAAAACATAATTAGGAGCATAAGATCATATCTCTATGATATGTTAATATGTTGAACTGATTAGTCTCAAACTACATTATGTTCTTCTAGCCACTCCATATGATACAAATAATGATGACCTTTTCATCTACCATTTACAGTTCTTATCATGTATATGTCTCTATGCAGTCCTGTAATTTAAATAGTGCAACATATTTAAGTTGCATCTATCCCACAGGCCTTCACTTTCAGCTTTGCATTTCTATTCAATGGTTGCTTGTTACTCTGTTGATCTTTAACCCTTTGGCTTATGTGCTGTTGAGTTTCCTGCAAGATGATCAAGATACCAAAATCTCACTATATAAATATGTAAATATCTAATGTGTAAAAATATGCAACGGTTTCTTTGGAGAGCATCGAGGAGGTCCTCACCAAGGCCAAACAACAAAGCCCTCAGAGCAATTTATGAGAAAGTTCAAAAAACCTTGCATTCACATGTGTAATATTTCATTGCACTCAGTGTGTCACATCAGTCAAGACAGGACATATATAAAAAAAAATATGTATCTATTGTTGTTTGAGTCAAATCCTTGGTTTTAGTGTGCTTTAGGAAACAACATTTCCCACAAGGCCTGCCCCCCAGTTTGTCAGATTGAGGCCAGTCAAGTGGCTATGGCTGCTTCAGACTCCCCAACAGGGAGTTTAATAGCAAAGACTGCTTTAAAACCGTTAAGATTATATTTGACAAGATTGAAAGACAACTTTTGAACAGACTGTGGGTAGATACAAGGGAGAAACCAAAATGAAGTAGTGTTATCAAGCTAGTAAGACTAGCTCTAACTTCTTTGAATGCTCACAAATGAATCATGTATTTCTTGATAACTAATGCTGTGGACACTGACGACTCAAATATGAATATGGAACCCCAAAAACGCAGCTCCACATGTTTCAGTTTCATAATGTGATAGATTAATTGAGATCAATTAATACCTTTCATTTACCCGCAGAAACAGATTAGAGTTGCTTTACCTCTGAGTTGTGGAGATGACTACAGGCTGGATGAAGTAGAACAAGGCAGCTGGAACATTGTTGAAACTTGTCTACGGGCTGCTGTTAGAACATGGAGACTACACTCTCATCACTTTGACGGCTAACTTGGTGCTCAAGTAACAAGAAAATCATACATGAAAGAAGACGTGGCAACACTAACTGAATGACTGGAAGAGTCTGCTGTTTGTTTGGTGAAACACAAGATAGCCGACGTCTTTATCAATTATCCAATGAGGGTTGAACATGTGCTAGGAAGCTCCGCCTCCACCAGAGGCATTTTCAAAATAGTGGTTCCCGAAATATCTGTTTGAAAATACACTTTCCCTTTATTTACTCTGTGTACTTGTACTTCACACTTGTTTCTTTGATTTTAAAAGATACATATCATGCAAATGTTCTGGTTTCTACTGGACCGGTTTACATGCTGAAATCAAGAAAATCTGTTTTTTTCTCATACTGTCTGCAATGAAAAGGTGAGCTTTTCAAAATATTTCCTCTAAATGCAACTTTAATGTTGCTTTGTTATGAGGCAATTTTATATTTGTTTAGGCTGCACTCCTTCGTTCCAAAAGGAACATTGTAATGCTACAGAACACATTGATCATTTAGGCAGAAAAATGTGCATTGAACTTTGTGGCAACAGGCAGGAGATGGTCTTAGTTTAGTTTGGAAGAACTTGCTTGCAGAGACCCCCGATCTCAAACCCATCCAATGCCTTTCAGATAAAAGCCTTCCGAGGAAAGAAAAAGTGGGTTCAAAGGTTCAAACGAGAAATATATAAGTATCACTTAAAAAGCTATCAGTGTTGCTCAGAACTACCTTTTCATAATTTTCTCCAGGAATCAGGAAAGCCTTTTACCCAAAAGCAGAATAAACACATAGGGTATCACATACCTGCAGGGCTACATGTTAGATAATGTGATCATACACTATATTAGATAGAAAATGGAGGCTGGCCGTGAGAAGTAATTCATCTTAAAATACCACATAGACATTTCTACGAATAAGAATGGTAATAAATGGCTCATGATGTTGAAAATGAAGTGACTGTTGAAAAAGTATTCGTAGAAACCTTAAGAGTTATTCTTTGTGTGTTTTTTAAGTGGATTAACCTTTGGTAGTCCAATAACTAGTGTGAAAACATTTCTATTGAAGCAAGAATGCAGGGATCAAAGAGTGTGGGGCTCCTCTGATGAGTATGTCGCTTTTTTTCTCAGTTTCTCAAGTTAGTGCAATTAATGTTTTCAGGCAGCTACTTAATAGCCATCTGATGCACAGGTAAGACACAACCTTCAGGTTCTGTGGTGCTAGAGTTACTGCATATATAACCTCCAAACCACCAGAGTTTTGTGTCTCCAACAACCACATAAGAATCAAGGGGAAACATATGTTTGTGAATTTGGCAGTGCTGCAAATTAAAGTGTTGTTTCTCGAGTGTGTTTCTCCTGAAGGATGCCCTTGTCAAGGAGAAGCAATTAACATACCACTGGCTTTAAAGTGCATTTACACAAACAGGAAATTATTCTCTTATTCATTGCTATTTAATGACTGAGTTTGTATGTTTCAGGAGCAGAAGGTCAAATAAATACACAAATAAATAAAGGATAGATAAACAGCACTCAATTGTCTGGGGATGGATGAGAGGCCTTTAAAAATCTAATTTCCTCTTTCTATCATGTTGGGTTTTGACAAATGAAATACTTTAATTTCAGCAGTAATGAAAGCATTTTAGCGGAGCGGGAAAGCAGTTATCCATTATGTTAGTTTCAGCAGCATACTTCTTTCTCATTGTTTCACAGAATGTCTGACTTAATAAACATAATTTGTCGGTGGTGTTTTCTGATCCTCAAGGTCAGCTCACTCTCTTCTCTATCTCGTCAGCTTTCATCAGCTGATGAGATAAATCATGAAAGAATTTCCTGTCAGCTGAATAGAGGCAGGGAAACTGGGAGCTGGGTCTTGTCTCTTCACGCATCAACTTTTAACTGATGGTGAAGTAAACAAGCAGGCTGTCGGCGAGACTGCCTCGGTCAGAATGATAAATGTCTGAGTGTCACCACCTGCAAAAGGAGACAAAGTGTTCTTGAACGCGTCAAACTTTATTTTTAAAGTGCAGATCTTTGATCTTACATTAACGGGCTGAGAAGAGAAGGACCGAGCTGACAGTGCAGATGGCAGCACTTTTACTCAACAAAACTTTCAGGTATGAGTGATTTCAGCAGACGGTAAATTACGCTTTGTCTTTAAACAAAGAGATGATCCCCTCTGCTTTTTAATTAATTGCATGGGACTTTGGTTTTCTGAATCTGGAGTGAATATCCCCTTTGAAAGTAAAGTAAAACATCTACTGAAAATTAACATCTGATCATTTTAGCCCCATGTTTCTCCTTGTAAATGGCATCATTTTTGATAAATTGCATAATTTAGGTTAATAACAGAACATGTGACATTTCTATTTTTCAGATTGGTAGCTTTTTTTGGTCTCAACAAAAATGATTCCATATTTGAATTGCTTTTCCTGTGGGTACACTACTACTCAGCTGCAGCTGAGGTGAAAGGCGCAAGAGGCATTTTGGTGTACATTCAGAACACTGAAATGAATACTCCTTTGGAGAACGGGCTATACAAATGAACCAATAATGAGGTGCATCATACACCTAATGACACATAAAACAAGTGTTCTGGTGTAAAATAAAACCAGTTTAGAAGCAGAAACAATATATCATTCAGAGCTTTTTCATGCTCTTTATACGAAAAGTATCTTTGCTACTGTAAGCTGACATTTCTAAACCAGCAATTGTGAGGGAGGAAAGGCCAAAGATGATGAGGTTCATGTTATTTTTGTTCTGCTCGATGGACCTTTGACACATAAGAGAACATTTTGATAGATCTTAAAATTAGAAGGTTGTGTGGTATGGAAACGTGGATGTCAAATGGAAAGGGAAACTGTCGGTCAACATGGCCAGGGAAATTATAGGGAAAGCACAGATGCAGGCATTTACTTGATTAGAAAATCAAAGGTCTTGACATACCAAGTGATATGTACCATTTATTGTACCAACAATTTGAATTGCTATGCAATCTATCAACTGTCTGGGAGAAATCATCTGTCCCAAGTGAAGTTTCATCATTAAAAATAGTAAATGATACAGGCGTATAAGACATTGGTCTTATGTTTGCATAATTAGCATATTGTAATATTTGCAGTAGGCCTATTAAACAGTTTTTGATTCCATATTGACTTCAGGCTCTCCCAATGTTTCTTGCTAGTCTTATTCATAATTTGTGTTAATAGGGTGAAACCACTGGCAGGTTTCCACATTCTTAATAGGAAAGCTTTTGACCTAACATAACATAATCCAAAAAGGTACATTTGTTGGAATGAAACTAAAGCATTAACTTTAAGTGAGTTGAGTGCTGACTGACATGGATGTAAGGTTGTTTTTTGAATGTGTAATATTCCTTTAACCTGGCAGATGTGCCATTGTGGCATAATAGTCTTTAGGCTGATTTATCAACCAAATATCTCAGAAAATATAGGATAAATTGCCATACATCTTTGTACAGACACTACTGACTTTAGTGATCCTCAGATTCATCTACCTCCATCACCAGGTCCATTACTCTTGTGAATAACCAGTCACTGCAGAGCTGATGACATTGCAGGGTAAATAACCTGTACTTAAATATGCATCAGCAAAACATTTGCATACTAGCAAGTCTGGAAGTCTTGTTTTAAAATATGCAATCAAATGTGTTTTTAGATTTACATTTTGTCCGAAAAACTTCTAAACAGACAATTCAAAAAACGTTGTTCTCCTTTCTTTCATAACAAATTAATTAATTTTACATCTCACACTTATTTAAAAGCTATATGTTACATCTATATCTACTCTGTTTTCAAATTAGCATCAATGCTATTGAGGGTACTAAATTCAACCGTCTCTTTCTGCATCCCAGCTTATTGAAGGACTTCTTACCTGCGTGCATTTAATGTACAACAGGCAAGCTCCACCCGATCATTGCAAATTTGTTTGACATGAAAGATGCATCTCTTCTCCCTCAGTCAGCACATGGTATGTACCGACAAACAACAGGCCTGAAGGAGTGTTCAAACCATGTTTTGTTTTTTTAAATCTCCTCCTCTTTGATCATAAATCCTGTTAACTAAAAACAGTATGTAACATGTTCATACAGCTGCTATGCTTTCAGCTATTTCGCTGGATATAAAAGTGGATTAAAAGGTCAGAGAGGGGATTTATGCATAATTAAAAGACAGTGACAACAAATAAAACAATGACATTTATTTATTGAGTCATAGGTTATACATTTCATGATATAATAGCGATATATTATTATTGGCAAAGATACTATAATCCAATTGCATTTCTATACATAAATACAAAATCTGAGGTAGGGCCTCAAAGATTGGTGACATTGAAAATAAATAAATGCATTTCACATATATGATATCATATATATTTCCTTTTTTCTTTTTTACATTTCACACTTATTTAAAAGATATTTGTTATATCAATATCTACTCTGTTTTCAAATCAAAATGATGTTATGGGCTGTCGGAGGCACATATCTATATCCATAGGCAGCAGTACCTCACGTAGAACACACAGAAATATATGACATTACTCAAGTAATTAGAAATGTAACCTATGCATTCATAGGTCAGACAACAAAGTGCCAAAAAGACACGACAAACATAACAATACCGGTACCATATGAGACAGACAATTAGCTATTCTGTGGTGTTATTTTGATATACATACAATATTCAACCATTAGAGGACATCTATAAGGCCAATGGTTACCTGAAGATGTTTTGTAACGTATTGGCAAACATCGAGGAACACTACATGGGATATGAATGGCAGTATCTTAACTTCCTATACGTAGATGACACATTCCTTTATTCTTCTAACGTTTGTTTTTCTGTTTTCACTACAACCCTAGTTTAAGTACTCTTTCTTTGGTTACCTATACTGCCCAAAGTTGACTTGCAGGCAAAGCGAATTAACGTTTCTTTTTCTGTTTTCTCCATCCTCCTCTGTAAGAAGGACAACCCTCTGTTTTTCTTAAATTCATGTAGAACAAAAGGCTCCCTAACGCATACATGCACGGACTTATTCTACTGAGAGAGAAAGGAGAAGGATTACAATACATGAACATTGAGTTACAGCAACACAAACTGCACATGCAAGCTCTTCGGTGTTATATTTTATGAGGCAATGTGGATTTAACTAAACCCTAAGCTGTTTTTTTTTATCGAACCTAAAGCACAGAAGCCCAGTAGAAATGGAAACACAGAGACACAAAACACAGAATGTACAGCTATTTAGCCGTGGCTCTTACGGAAATCATTCATAAGAGGCTTTTAGAGCATACTGTCCATTAGATTCAACACATGATTAAAAGGCCAGCCTGCCCTTATGGCCACCCCTGTTCTCAAGTGACTGGTGGCCATTGGATTCATTTTCTTTTGGAGCATTATGGTGTTGGCAGTTTCACCCAGCTCACAATGTGTCGACTAAGAAAGACAGAGGCATCGTGGAAAGAGAAATCTCCTCTAGTTCTACGCTAAAGACTGGCCATGCAAACATCTGATTGATAGTTAGATGGAGTTCCGTCAAACTAATACAGAGACAAACACCCACACACACACGAGCATACAGACATACATTATTATTACGTTTGAACGAATAAAGCTACTTAACAAAAGCAACACTGTGGAGCAAGCAAGCTATTTAACAACAGGGCTTTTGTGCTCATTAGTTGACTATGTTTTTGTATACAACCTCTTTAATAACATCTGTGCTATATGCATGTCGAGATTATGAAGAGACATGGCTTTGAGATACGGTTAAGGACACCCTTAAACGTCTGAGCAACGGTAATTGCATCCAAGTACAAGTAAACGCCTGCAGTGTTAAAAGCATTATAAAGCCAATCAGGACTTTGTGTCAACGTGAATGTGCAGACCCAAATAGTCAAAGCGTGGAAAGGTCTAATTGCTTCTGTGTTTATACATGGAGTTACTGTGTAGGTAATCGGTTGGCAACCGAAATGTTGACTGCTGTCATGTGACATTAAAGGACAGTGGGACTCCTGCTGAGCTGCACTGTTTTCTTTCCTTCATGCTGCGGAGTAGTCACATCTGAAGAGGACTTTGACGCCCACAGAAACACTCTAACAGAAGCTCATTAGTGCTCATGATGTCTTGACAGCACAATTTAAAGGGACTTGTGTTTTAAATTACAGCCATTTAACTGATTATGATGGATCACAGTGTGAGCTTGACTGAAATCCTTTCATTTTCTGAATATGAGGATAAAACGCAGTTAACAAAGTGCCAATACAATTTAAAGTTGGTTACAAGGATGAGGATGTTGTTCATTAATCTTAACTAGTTATTGTTTTACATTTAACTATGTTATAAAAAGCAATATACTTGATTTAGCACTGCACACAGTTGGGCACAAGTCACTCGTACATCCTGTATCGGCATCGCAAGGCGCGTTTAAGCAAAACTCAAAGTGATGCTGCGTTGAGGTACTCAGGAAGTAGTATTCTGACCCTCTGCAACAAACTCTAAATATAATTTAGCATTCGGATGGCTCAAGATTCTGTTTCCTATGCACTGAATGCTATTGTTCCTACAACTACCGGAGTAGTTTGATGGAAACGAGTATACCTGAGACCCTGTTTTTACGAGGACACAGAGAAGCAAGAGGCATAAGTCTGAAATGGCTAAGAGGTCTCCGAAGGTCAACCACAAACAACAAGAGACAAAGTACACTTCCAGAAAGGAGGAGGCCATTTTCTACGCTATTCTTCATCTACTCACACTTAGCAGCTGCTCCTAACAACTTTGAGCACGCGACAACACACGCGCTTACTACTCGTTTTAAAGAGTGTAGACTTTGTACAAGATAATACACAGCTAGCAAGAGAAACATGGGGTTTTCAGAGAGACATGAACACAAACACACACACATTCACTCTCAATCTCTTTCTTGCTAGCTCTCTCCTCTGCTGGAGGCTATACATATAATATATATATATATATATATATATATAATGATATATTTGATTTACTCTACTGATGTGATGCACATTGTTAAGATGGTTTGACTTGACAGGTTCACAACACATACAGAGATTAATACACTGTCTAAAATATAAGCACAGAGTGACTATAAGGTCAGGTTTTAGTGTGTTAAATTGGTTAAATGGCCACGTTACTAAAGGAAGGAGAGACTACTCTAGTGATGTCCTACATTGGGAATGTGTTCTTTACATTTTAGAATAATACAATAAAGGAGACCAGGAGTATAACTTAGTAAATAGACCAAGGGAGAGGGTATCACAAATAGTCACTTGGATTCAGAGAGAAAAATAGACCCAAGCTTCTGCCATACTGCAGAGTCATCCAGGCCGAAGTGTATCTACTGAAAGTGGTTATCAGGATGCATTCGCTACTCTACTGCGAAGAGGAGGCACACATTGCACATCGTGTAATCTATTTTTAACAAAGCAAGAGCGAGTGAGCAGGAGCTGCTGTGAATATACATATATACTGCTGGATAGGAACAAAATGTGAAACCAGAGCAATTTTCTTTTTCTTCTTTTTTCCAGAGGCTGATATTATTTGTAATGCTGTTGGAAATGTGTACACGAATGGAACAAAACACAGATCCCCGCCGAGCTCATTGAACCGCTGCTTCTCTGTCACACAATTTTATTTTTGTTTTCCTGTGTCTGCTCGCACCAAGTGATTCATTATCACACGCACACACAAACGCACGTACACACACGACTCCATAGGGGGCAGCTATGGTGAGTCTAATATTGCAAGTGCAGTCTGAGCCGTGTCATTTTTATGACACAATTTTCTCTTGGAATAAAGATCCCTGGGAAGGGTTCTGAAGTAATCAGTGGTCATGTGTGGGGGGCAATGATAGCCCATTAACCGAGTACGAAGCCGCAGAGGAGGAGTAGACCCCACCTGGGCAGCCACTCCTCCATGAAAGAAGAGAGGAGGGGGTGGAGAGGAAGGAGGGAAGGGAGAGGGGGACTGTCTGCAGATCCACCAAACAGGGAGGATGACAGGACACATGAGGGTGAAGCACAAACAGGAGAAAGGGAGAGAAGGGAGAGGAAGGGGTGTTTCCAGGTGGCCCCTGCAGGGGTTGGAGGTTGTTGGTGCAATTATGTCAGGGTAACTGCTACTGGTTACTGGTAGGTGCCGAGCTGGAAGTCCTTGGGGGGAAGTTTGAGGCCCAGAGAGTTGGTTCCCAGGGGGTCGGTCATGTTTTTGTAGCGTTCTCCACGGTGCTTCAACAGGAAGGGACCCCAGTCGGGCTGAGGGGAGCAGACCAGCTTCAGGCGCTGCGGGGGGGGGAGAGACACAACACAGGTGGGTTTGTACGAGGTACTTATCCACGGTCAGTTCATTAACCTCAGTTTGGAGAAACACACAGGAGTATCAGCACTGAAGATAACTAATGTTCTGCTTTAGACAGGGTCAGCATCAAAACCTAATTAAGCCACATAGAGTTGAGAACTCTTGAAAACATTTCAACTATTTTTTGTTTTTTTGTGTGTTTTGGTCTAAAGGTCATCATCAGCCTGTAGAGAATAACAAAGATGGCCTCCAGTTCTGTAACTAGTCTGTTTCTATATATTTTTCTCACTGGTATTGCTAATTCGGGCAAAGCATGCAGGTTATGTTGCAACCTAGAAAATCAATATCTGTTTACTGTAAGTGTATATCATATTTCGAATGTCTCCAATGCTTTACCTTGCCGTGAGACAGACCTTTCTACCATTATCAAAGAGCTGCATGTGGTTCAAGGGCCGCGGGTTGCCTAAACCTGCTCTAGGTTATGTCAATAGCGGTGGGTGGGAGACAGAGTTGTTTTCTTAAACAATAGCTTGGTTGTTAAAGGTCCTGATATACGGACTGATTTGAGTTCTTTTTTCTAATACAACATTTAAAACCTAAAATTAAACAAGTGCAGAGAAAGTTATAGGTCTAGTCCTTTTGCTTGTAAAACATAATGGAAACATGAGGTTTCTGTCCTAATGCATAAGTAAAAACGTTGATGATTAAGCTTTCAATATAGTCACAGACAGAAAACAGATTCAAATGTAAAGCTGGAGGATGCTCTGTGATCAGGGCGGCTGTCAGAGCCACACAGGGAACAAAGACGTTTGGAGAGAAGGCCACGCTAGTCATCATTCATTAATCTGAGTATTTAATTAGGACCTGCCGGACTCCAAGAAAAATGGCCAAATGAATAGTCAGTTAGCTACTGCCTCTCCCTGCTAATGAGCGAAGGATGAGACTATTGATTTCTCCAACAGTGTGTGTTTGTGATTGTGTGGGACCAGAACATATACGTGACGTGATCATGTCTTGTTACGGCTTTTTCTCACTAAATACCTCTCTAAAGCTGCCGGGTGCGAGGTACATCTTAACGCAGAACATGATGGGGATCCAGATGACGGAGCTGCAGACCATGAGCCAGCCCATAACCATGGACCAGGTGGGGTAGGTGTAGTCCTCGTACGTCATCCCCTTCCACTGGTACAGACTCAATCCCAGGATGCCCTGCACAGAATATGGAAAATGGAGATTTAAAAAGGATGTCTTCTAGGTTACCTTTAAGAATCTCTTCAGCTGCTGCAACACTGACGCAGCTGATTGGCCACAGGTAAAAGGCTTAGATTGTAATGGTCAGCTTCATAGTTATAGATATTGGGAATGGGTTTGTTGTTTATTAGCGTGTGGATGTTTCTGTTTAATACATGAACTCTTTGTAATTCTGGTGTTGTCCCATTTTAGATTGTAAATCATTTCTGTTTCTGTGTGTTGGCCCCTATTCTAAAGCTTCAGATAGCTTATCAGGGTGTCCCATTTCACATACCTCCAATAATTCCCTTTTTTAAGGGAATTTAATAAAAAAATGTTTTATGTTGAATAAAATAAAAATAAAATGAAAAATAAAGTTGTGTTGGCAGATATTCACAGAACAAGACTCACGTTATTTAATTGTATTCATCACTTAAGAGAGAATGCTGATTTCTTTGTGATGAGGTGCAACTTCAGATAATTGTTAAAATAATATTTGTAGCTTTATTTACATCTGTGCAATGTAAATAAAGTATTTTAAAGGAAATCAAATAAAAATCTATAGTTTTTGGAGAACTCTAGAAAACATTTCCAGGCATTTCAACTGCTTTCGCACCTCCGACACAGAATAACCAAGATGGCCTCCAGTTCTGTAACAAGCCTGTTTCTATATCTTTTTCTCAATTTAAAGACTATTTTTACTAACTCGGGCAAAGCATGCAGATTATGTTGCAACCTTCAAAACAAAAAAAGACTTTGCACTGGAGACACAGTGACATGGCACCACAGTTCAATAAAAACAAAGGCAGAAAACCCCACTGTTCTTCACAAAGTCCTATCCCTGCAAACTCCACACTCATGGGTAAGAATATAAACAACTATTACACTTAAAATACAAATGTTTAGACTTCTGTAGCATGATGTAGTCTGAAGATGTATTTCCAATTACTAGATTAAACTCAGGATGCAGAGCTAAAGCTAAAGCAGACCTTCCTTTTACTATATTTACAAACAATTGGACAGGGTGGGACAAAGTGTACCTTCTATTGACTACATTTTGGAACCTGAAAGATTAGAATAGGAGGACGCAATTGAAAACAAACAGAAATAAACCCAGGGCCGACAGAAATACATTAGCTTGGTGTAGTGCATCAATGAGCTTCCCGAGGAAATCAGATCTCCCTGCAGCAGCAGCGAGAGGACCAGCCGGCCTCGCTGCTGCTCCATTCGTCATCGTCACTTCTGATTCAGAGCTACAATGGTTTCCACTACAATTACTAACACGGCTTCTGGCCAGGGTCCAACACTGAACTCTGTGCATCAGATTCTGCTACCACAAAGAAGTGGCCGTTTCCCAGAAAATGTGTTGTCTGGAGATAAATGTATGTGTGTGTTTGCAGCAGCTGGGTTATTAACAATCTGGCAGTAACTATTTTGTAAAACAACTTGAGACTTGGTGACGTGACAGGAATAGGAAAAAATAAATACATTTCTGTTGCTTTCCAATTGCAAATCAATAAACTTGAAAGGCAGCAGTGAAAACATTTTACTCCGCACATGTTCTGTGTGTGTGTGTGCGAGAGAAAGAGAATAAGATGAGTAAAAACAAACACACCGTCAGAATGGTTGGAGTCACAAAACCCCAGCAGATTCTCCAGAATCGGTTTGGCTGGAAACCAATCATCATTTCAATGTCCTCACAAAATCTCTGCAGACCTGCACAGACAGAAAGAGAAGAGAAGTGAAATGAAATAAAAGAACAGAAACATGGGAGAAAGACAGAAAGAGGAGACACAGAGACTGGCCTGGGTTTAATAAGGTCCCTTAAAAAAAGGCCTTGTAAAATGTGTGACTGTGTGTGTGTGAGAAAGAGAGAGGAAAGAGAGAGCATTATAGTTTCTGTGGTCCTTCAGAAAAGGAGCGTGGGAGCAGATGGCTCATTCCTGCGGCTTTATTGACGGATAACAGTGAGTGACATGAAGAGGCAGAGTCACACAATCATTTCAATATGTCACCTGGACTGATGCTCTGACAAACTGGAGTTTTCTCCACCTGGGGAACAGCCTGCTCCTGTACACCTGAGCCCTGTGTGTGTGACTTAGACATCACAACAGAGACCCCTAGTGGTCACAGGTGGAATGACACTGGAGGAAATCAACTGACCGGTGAGAAAGGGAAGTGAGGAGTGCTGTCCTACTCGACTTCAAGATGATCTTATAGACATAGACACCACATCTTTTAAACTTTTTGAAAGTTTAAAACATATTTAAATATTAGCCAGGGTAGGCTATGGCATTCCCTTTTCATTGAATTACCTAACATGTTCATAAGAAAACTAGTTAAGAATGCGACTAGAGAACTTCATTTTTAACGTTTAATAATAGATTTTAAAGTTCCTTTTCATGTTGATAAGGTTTTGAATAAAACATGGGATTTTGTACAGCAGAGATTTTTCAATTTGGGTTTGGGTCGAAAGACTTCTCTATTTCTTCTGTATTAGGTTACTTGTGAATACAAACGTCTCTGAAACAGCATCTGAATCCTCCTGGGGCACTACAACTCTTGCCTAAAAGCTAGGCTGATTAAATGATTATATGTTTAGAATATCTTTGAAGGGTCACTTTGATTGTTTATGTCAAAGACAGCTTTCTAGACATACGAAGT
This sequence comes from Trematomus bernacchii, assembly GCF_902827165.1. Classification (NCBI taxonomy): domain Eukaryota; kingdom Metazoa; phylum Chordata; class Actinopteri; order Perciformes; family Nototheniidae; genus Trematomus; species Trematomus bernacchii. Next base: position 19,975,058 of record NW_022987973.1, read on the forward strand.
CTGTGAAAACAGTAATGCTTCGGTGGCTCTGGAGGAGCTTTGTCAAGTCTGAGAAAACACCTCAAGTGGCACCACTCGCACTTCACAACAGAGTTTGAAAGACATGGACATTGAGGGTCTTACAAAAGATGTTATCAGGCTGCAAATGAAAAGTGTAGCATTCAGGGTTTGGTGAATGACTTCTTATATAAATGAAGAATTCCTCTTAAAACCAGAAAAGTTTCCTGCAGCTGTGTTCAGGGATGTTTGGATATTTGATGATAAAAGCGTCTAACAAGTGACATGTAATGTTGATAGATTTTTTAATGTAAGACCTGCAAACAAAAGGGAGGATGGAGCTGAGATTGGTCAAGATATGTAGACAAAACTAACCAGTTTTTCATTGATATAAAATGAATACCCAAGGAATATAATCTAATGAGCACATTCGTTCTCCTCAAAGAACAACATAGTCAGTATGTTATGTTTCACACTGTAGGATATAACAATAACATTACAGCCTCCAGTGGCCTCTAGCCATTCATTCTTGCACGTGAAAGAGATCAAACAGGATCAGCTGTACTCACCATAGAGGTAGGAAATCCCCAACAGCTCGCAGATCGCAATGATGACCAAAGAGTAGGAGGCTGCGTACGTGTCCACCAACTGCAGCATGAACATCCCATTCTGTCACAAACACACAAAAACTAAATGTTACAGCAGTTCGAGGTATCATCCTTCAAGGACACCCCTCCTCCTTCACTGTTTGTCAACCTCTGACTTCTCAATGGAGATAGCTGTCACAGCGACTTGCACCGGATGAAAATAAATGACATGTATAAATCCTACTTTGGGCTGGATGTTGCCTTCTGAGGCTGTCTGAGGGGATTTTAATAAGACTCAGCCTCTCTTGTTCCAATCAGCGAGCCTGTCCTCTGAAGGCCCCCGACTTCACTTTACATGCAGAGATCTGTCGGCTTATTCAAAGAAAGAGTCCAAGGACATGTGGAGATAATGCTCAAATGTCCCTGTGGGGCCTTGAAGCATCAGTGTGTGCATGGATTTGTGTTTTAGTGCCGTACCTCTGTAATCATGGGGAACCCGCAGACGAAGAAGATGGCACAGAAGATCAAAGTAAAGAGAGGTTTGTTTTTCCTCAAGTATTTGGGGAACTCGTCCGACACCGAGGTTACGATGGTCTCTATGGTGGCGAACTGGGATGGAGATAATGGAGAGGAAGAAACAGAGAGAGTTCAATCACATGCAAGATGAAAGATTTTTCATTCAGACTCAAATTTGATTAGCCTATAATAGAACAAATTGAATTAAATTATGTTAAATGATCATGAAGTTCGAAATGCTAACTCTGAAAAACACATCACCACATATCCTGACTACAGAATTACTGAAATTGTCTAATCAGCCCAGTTTTGCAGCAGCATTTCAACTAAAAAGCCTCCAGTCAGCACGTTTTCCTCTTTTGTATCAGAGCAGTTGATGATGCTGGAATTCAGTATTCAGAGCCGTTCGTCTCCAATTCATCCTATAAACCCATTTCAGTCAGACAACTCACGTGTTTCTTTAACATGTTTATTAGACCCCATTTACACGGGAGCGCAAACGCAAACGGACCGAATTCGTTATCAAAAAAGTATTCCGTTCACACGCATTCGGCTCATTTAACGTGTCCGTTCACACGAGACCACTGGAGACGCTGTAGTACATATGCCGGGCCTGTAAGTGGCGCTGTACTTCTGCCACAAAATACACCAAAAGCAGCGAAGAAGACCCCCGAGCATGGTTGCCCTTCTGTTTATGCCCCGCGGTGGATTTAGCAACATGTAGTTCATGTAATTCTCCATGTCCACTTGTTGCTGATGGTTGTGGTAGAGGAGCTGTAGATTCTACACTAACATCTGTAGCATGGTCAGTAGCTACTGACAGTAGCTACTGACCATGCTACAGCAGTGAGCAGCAGAGGTGGGTAGAGGCGGGGCTATGGCTTCATCGTTATCAGGAAATGATCGTATAGGGCGTACACACGGAGCCGTTTGACCCCCCAGAGCGTTCCGTTTGCAGATCTATCCACCTTGGGACCCGTTATCGTTTGCGGGGTCCGTTTCCGCGGTTCCGTTACAGCCTCGTGTGAACACCGCCTTAGAAGCAGCATATAGTTGAGTTTGGCGTCTAGGCTCGGGCCTCATCACTCCACAGATATACATAGCACGATGAGTGATGATTAAATAACTAACCCCGCGAGCCTACACGTGTAAGCTGGGGTGGAAGCTGGGGTGGTGGTGGGGCAGGCAAGCAGCAGCGACGTGGAAGTAGCTGCAGCAATAGCAGCAGCAAGCAATGCATAGAGAGATATCTGGCAGGTTAAATAGAGCGGCATATTAAGGAGTCTCTGTTTGGTTGGTTGTAGAGTGGCAAGGGGCGTTATGTATGAATGCAGCATAAGTGCTCGGGTTGACTGCCTGAACTAGCTCGCAGGCTTCGCCCCATTTTTGCCGTAATTCCATTTATTACCAAAACAAATAAAGAACATTATCCTAATCCTGAGGAGGAGCATGTGCCATTAGCAAATGCAACATGATGTTAAAATGGGCTCAGAACCCAGAGGACAGCAGCAGATGAATATGCAAACAGGCAAATTGAGAGAGTTGGTATAGTTTGTGTGTGTATACTCTGTAGAAACCCATTGGAGCTGAGCTATCTGCCTTCTCTCCGTTCGTCTAGTTCCTACTGAACTCCCAAAACTAATTCCCCGTCAACATCCCAAGCCTATTACCGCCGAGCTTCTTTCTACAACAAAGCCACCAGCCCTCTCTTCGGACCTGCCGCTGCCAAGGCAAAGTAACATCATCATTTACTGTTAATGTAGACTTGTGTCTTAATGCACCGTTGTGCCCCCCGCTCCTCTGCTCGGCTCAGAAGCATCACACTGCATGTAGAAGAGTTGGTGTTTTTCACTGGAACTGTTTGTATCCAGAGGTGCTCTGGACTTTTTTTTAAACATGCCAGGGACTTAAGGTTTTTTTTATTGAAGTCACATCAGGAATTAATAAGTGCAGTAACTGACACAATTAAAGTTCTGTAACTTTGAAGAGTGGTGTGCATTGGTAGTACAGAAAAGGAAGCACTTTGAAAGTGTGTTATTACGAATTTAAGCCAACAAAACAAGCTTGAAACACAATTGTGACAGCTATAAATTGATAATGGCTGAATGTTCAAAGCTAGCGGACACAACAAAACAACATTTTACTTATGTTGAATTTTTTTGTGTATAATTTAAAGGCACATTATAATTACATTTATAATACATTTTACATCTTTAATAATAATGTTTAATTTTGTTTAAATACTTTAGTGGCACACTCAAGGCCTCCAGCCTCGTAGATGACAAAAACTGGTTAATGCAGTTTTAAAGGTCCCATGTCATGGCCATTTCCACTGATCATAATTCCATTGTTGAGGTATGCTAAAATAGATTTATATTGTGCAATTTTCCAAACTCACATTGGTTTCTCATACAGCATCTCTGTAAACTACTTGTATTCACTGAATTTCACTCTCTGCCTTTAACGGCTCGTTGTAGCTCCCAACGCTCCAGCCCCCACCCTCCCTGTGAGCACAGTGTGCTCTGATTGGTCGGGACGTTGTGAATCGCGCTGAGCTCCGTGGAGGTGTTGTTTCCTTGTTTAGGATACATAGCGAAACACAGCCAAACACAGCCAAACTCATCCTGAGCACACACAAACTCACAGCCGAAGTAAAAACAATAAGTGTGGCTTGATATTGAGTAAGAAAAAGGTTGATAAACGCTGTGAGAATGGGTCTGCAGAGAGAATTTCGCCACGATCCCAACTGTCTGTTATCAGCCTGCAGCCAGGGAGGAGAAATCAGCTGAGCTGCCTGCTCCCTGCACACAGATGTGTGTGTGTGAGGAAGTCCGTGGATTGGTCAATTTGGACCAATCAGCGGGGGCTTAACGTAACGGCTCCGCGGACGTAACGTAACGGCTCCACAGATTGGTCCATTTCGTTCCGGGTACGGCTTGACATCATGCCGTCCCTGGAACGAAATGGAAGAATCAAATGGACAATGACGTATCTCCAACGAGGCGTTTTGGGGAGGTATTTTCTGTGTTAGAGTTTTACTCGCTACAGGGTGTACTTTGAGGGTTTTGACTCTGCACACCGTTTACATGCATAAAAACCTTCATAACACACAAGGGGACGGGTAATAACCGGAAAAGCATGACATGGGAGCTTTAAGTTTTCTACTTATACTTGATTATCTCCGCACTTTTTTGTGATGGTTTAATCTAGAGAATGTCAGACAATAGTTTGGAAAAATAACTTTATTTATGAACTTTAATTGTACCCAAACATAGATTTACTTCAGGGTTGTTGTTGCAAAACTTTAAGGTCAACTTCATTTCACTCACTCCAATCATGCAGCCCCCCCTCAGCTCAAGAACCCGGAGAGCTGGAGCTCTTCAGCTGAAATCAGCCACAGTGGGTGGTGTGTGTGGGTAATTATGATAATTAGGTCAATGTCTGCAGAGTTTATACCGAGCTGCATGCTGCTAACGAAGTTGAGTGTTTACTTTGAGACTCTCCTTGCCAAAATAAAGGTTGCTGATGTTATCAAACTTAGAAATCTTCACCAAGAGACTGGTGCTGTTTCAGCCACTTCTAAAACATTGTGTTCTCACAAACAAACAATGACTACTCTCATTCCCGTACTCTGATCCAAGATTGTTATTCCCCTTAAACAAAAAGCTCTGCCCTTGGAGCTCGGAAATATAAATAATTTATATAATCATATGAATCTTTGTAATTTTAATTTGCAGCTACAGACCCACAGAGAATAAGCACTGCAGCTCCAATTATCTTTTTAGACTCTGTTGGAACATTATTTTGGTTTAACTGCACATTTACTGTTGGGTTCAGCCTCAGCTCTGCCCTATCACCCTTACTTCCCACAGCAGCAGGCTGTTGTTGTTAAATGTTTTTCCAAAACAATCCCCTATAAATAACACAACAACAACAACAAACATAATTTAGCAGGAAAGTGCATGAATGTTGCATTTACAATCCTCAGGAACTCCACTCCAATCGCAGGATAGTGCTGCTCCATTTCTGCTGGATTTGAAAATGTTGGTTGTTGAAGGTTTTACTAAATTTGACAAGCTGTGGAGTCTTTTTGGCCCCCAAGTGGCCAATACATGTCACCATTTTAAGGTCCAGGTTTGTTTTGCTGTCTTGTACCAGATTCCAAAGAGAGAAGTGACCTCACTTTCACCACTGTGTGCCCACTACAGAGGGATGTCTGGCAGCTCTTTAGCCTATAGCTTAGAACAAAGACTGAAAGCTAAAGATACTTGCTAACATCCATCAAAAGCAAAAATAAAAATCCAAAGCAAAAGCTATTTCTCGACGTCAACCACTGAACAACGTGATTTCAGTGTATGCAGCAACAGTCCTGTCCCTAAAATGAGTTTCCAAGCTAGCTAAACATAGCTGAATGCTCTTCACACAATTGGTGGCTAGCTTAGCTGCTAACAAGACACAACATCTAATAACAAAACTTTTGAGGTTTTATTAACAGAGCTAGTATAACAGTTTCTGACGAATCACATTTTAATTATTTTCACATCTTAATCTGGCTAACATGACAGGTGTATTTTGAATTGGGTTGTTGAATTGTTATTTGTTATGACCTGACTAAGGTGGTCCTGACAAGCGAACCAACTTAAAAAATATATATATTTTAATAAGCATAGTATAATTGTCAATTTAATCAAATAAAGAAGTCATTATAATGTAAATGACAATGAAACTAGTAGCAAGTGTGAGGGGTTAGGGGATGGTGTGTATAAAGGTATGTGTTGGAAGGTGTATGAAGACCAAAAGTAACTAATTAACTATAATTAAATCTAATATAACGATAACTTACTATCAGCTTTTATTGCCTAAAATTCTGATTGTGTCGAAATAGCTGGCACTTTTAGAGTACCATAAAGTAATCTTACTCATTATTATAAGGACATATAGGGCACACACTCACAGACACACACAGACACACACACACACAGACAGACAGAGCAGTGGTTACCATGGTATCCAGGCCAAGAGTCAGGAGCATGAGGAAGAAAATGATCGCCCAGAAAGGAGACAGTGGAAGTCTGGTCAGAGCCTCTGGATACACCACGAACGCTATGCCTGGACCTGACACACACAAACAGAGCAAACACACACAGAGACACACACACACACAGAGACACACATAAATGAAGATGACCCACACCATCTCCACAGCAGGTAAAGTTTTCAAGTGTGTTTGAGTGAACAGCTCCGGCCTGCTGCTGCCGGGGTAACTTACCTTCATCCGCCACCTCCTCTATCGGCACTTTCAACTCATGTGCCATGAAACCAATGACCGAGAAGATGACAAAGCCAGCAAATATACTGGTCGCACTGTTTGTACATGTCACAATAATAGTATCCCTGCAGGGGAAAAGAGGGAAAGGGAGAAACACATGGTTAATATCTGCTTTAGTGATTTAAATAATGCAGCAATATGTTAAACATGCAACATAAAACCAATTTGATATGATGGTAAAGCTCTATCATTTGAAACAGGACATGACTGTTGTGTAAAGCAGAAAAGAGAAACAATGGCGCCATCTGGTGGTAGGAGTTAATACTGCAAATCTAAGTGTTACAGAAAGTGTACACACAGGGGGGTGTAGTGCATTATGCATTATATTGTAAAATAAATAATAACCATGTAATGTTATGCAATGGGCATGTGTGTAAAATATGTTATTAGATAGGTGTATTGAAGGTATTTGTGTAGCAAAACATTCATGATGTAATTTGAATTGAAAGAGAACATTGTAATATATGCCAAATAAATTAGTTATGGATATTTCTTAGACTTATGAAAACAACTCAACAACAAGCCATTCTGAAGTCTAACATTCATTACGTTTTGTTTATTTGGAAAAAAAATTCTATAAATGACAAAGTACAATTCTCTTTAAATGTGTTGGTTTTGTAGATGTGTCCTATACATGTTACCGTTATATGTTTCAAATTGAGTGGGAGTGAAATGAATAAAACACAACAATAGTTCACAGATTTGAAAGACAGAGAGGGATGCTTTAGAAGAGAGGAAATGAAATAAACACTGAACTGCAGGCTGCAAAGAGTCACATTCATTGTTGACATTTCTACCAGACATAAAGAAACAGTGTCAGTGTCTACAGTGACAGTTTGAATGTGTCTGCCAGAAGCATGGTTTACCTTTTGTGTGTTTACCTGTAGCAGTTATTGTGGAACTTATTGTAGGAAGAGAGAGTGATGAGGCCTCCCCAAGCAGCCGACAGAGAGAAGAAGATCTGAGTGGCTGCGTCTTTCCACACCTGACAGAGGAGGAGAGGAAGGGCTGCAGGTGAAGAGCAGGAAAAGGACGGAGAACAACACAACATGGGTGAATTAAGCGTCATGCGTCAGGTACCTTTGCAGACCACAGTTTCTCCCACTTTGGAGTTATGAAGTAGAGGATGCCGTTGAAGGCACCAGGGAGGGTCACTCCTCTGATGAGCAGGATGACCAGCACCACGTAGGGGAAGGTGGCTGTGAAATACACCACCTGAGGAGACAAGATGAGGCGAAGTGAGAGAGGGAAGTAAAACGGGACAGAAAAACGCTTTTTTTCTCTCCTGTGTCAAGTTACAATATTTTCAGTGGGGAAGAGAACATTTGGGCAGTTTGTAGGTATGTCAATCAACTGTTCCAAACACAAGGTGGATGTAATGTTGGGGATCCAATAATGTAGACTAGAGTGTAACTTTTGGTGTTCGGACATCATTTAATATTAATTAACTCTAAGAAAACCAGCAACCAAACAAAAACAACATTATTCAGTCTTCCAGGTTTGATTTTCGCACGCAGAAATGATGATAAATACAAATCATATGTGAGGTTACACACACTGCACCTTAAAATAAAAACTGTCCAGATGTTTTGTCTATTATGTAACATGACAATCTGTTGGCTCTAGACCGTTTCAAGCCAGCTGGTGTCTCTAAAGGTTTGACAGTGTGTGTGTGTTGCATCTATGTCCAGCAGAGGGCAACACTATACAATAATTCAACTTCAATAATCTCTCAATGGGTGCCATACTGTGCTAGATTCTTGTCCAACAAGGGAGGGAAATAGAGCCACCAAAAAACAGCTGGTTTTAACTTCTTTGTTTATATAAGTATACATATTCTTATTCGATTTTTTTAATTATTATTATTATGAAATGGAGCAATTGTTACAGAAAGATATTTCCCCTGGAATAAGTATTAGGATTCGGATACGAATGGATCAAATGAGACTTTGATGATACTTTACAAGATATTTGATCGTTTGTAAATATATTTGTAAATATATTTTTTATCTTCTAAGTTGTATATTTATTTTAAGGCCTTATTAGTTCAACCTGATGAGAAATCAAAATCAATTTCCTCCAGATGTATTAAATATAAAAGATCGCATTTAATTAATCTGCTTATTTTAATATGTTAAAAGCTTGGTCTAAAATCTAACAGCACTTGGTGACATTAAGGGCTCTTCACTTGAGTTCTTCCCTTGCTCACCATTATGCAACATCTCATCACTAGGGGGCACTTTCAATCACACTTTTTCTCCTCAGCAGCTAAATAAAGTAGCAAACAGCAGAACAGATCAGAGGACTATTTTGAGGAGAATTGTTGTTTTGTGTTACCTTTCCTGACGATTTGATTCCTTTGGCTAGAGAGGCGTAGACGATTAACCAGGCGAGCATCAGACAGCCTGCCAGAGGCCAGCGGATATCTCCTGGAAACTCAATTCCTTTGGAGATGTGCAACACGTTGTACCTGCAGGCGGGATTCAAACAGCAAAACTCAGCCTGATAACACACCTCAGTCATAAACTCAAACAAAATGCAATAATACACAATTCAAATATGTATTAGCAAATAACTAACTTCCTTTTTAAATGTTCAAGTCATATATGTATTGTTCCACAAATCTTTCAAATATGTTCTTTAACTGTTTCCAACAGAAATCAAAGTTATTTGAGAAATTGTATAATTATTTGACTTCATTGTTTGTAGAAGTTTCCCCTTATTCTGTCTCGTTTCACACATTCATTAAATGCAACGGAAAAAAAGGTTTGTTTGTTTTTTGTATATGTTTTTGAGTTGTAGATTTACAACTTTTGATTTATAACTGGAAATTGTTGTAATACTTTTATTTAAAAGATTACTATTATTATTTTTGCAGAACATTTTCAGGTGAAACCGGTGTAAAACCTTTTTCTTTGTGTTAAATGCATTCCTTAACATGTCCTTGTTTAGACACAAACATGTTAACACATTGTTCTGTGAAACTCCTTTAAAAGCGTATAGGCAAACTTAAAGGAGTTAAACATTACTCTCTTATCATGATCAAGCTTGGTGTTTTTTTAAAGACTCTAGCAAGTCGAGCACATTCAAGACAAACATATCTGATTGATCTTTCATCTGTGGAAAATAATAAGAAAATAAAAACTTTAAACTAAAACACAGCAGTCATTTATGTTACTATGAGTTCTCAATGCTACTTTTATTGGCTGTTTATGCCAGACTCACTTGAAGTACTCCTCGCTGGGGCTGACGTAGGTGTGGTTGCCGTCCACCGTCATGTTCAGCAGTTTGCTCAGGTTTCCCATAGTGTTTGCGGACAGACAGAAAGAGGAGTTCTTGATGGAGGTGAAGTTTCTGTCCCGCAGGATGCACGAGTCTGTTCCAATCAGAAACCAATACACGTAAACTGGGAGAGACTGGCAGAGTGCTGCAGTGGGACAGAGCTCACTGTCCCTCAGGCTCACCCACTGAGGTTAAGTGGGAGCGGACACTTGGATCTGAGTGGGGGGCTGACAGGAGACAGCAGTGTGGATCCTCAGTGAGAGGACTAGTTAGATGTTTTGTTATTTTTGTTATATCTAGCCAGATGTGAAAATAAAAATGATTACACTGAACTATCTATAATCAATGCCTCATGTATGATACTCCATGTAATGTAAGACAAGAAAATTGCTTTTAATTTGACTGCAAAATATTGTCATGCAGACAAAGTGTGATGACAAAAAAGCTTTTTATCCTATTTTTCTTACACTTGTTTAAGTCATTGTAATGCAGTAATTTTCTTCCTAAGATAAAAAATGGCTAAAACACTGCATATAATATGTTACAAAACAATGGCTCAAGCACTCATGCGCATAAAAAGAGTGTTTTTCCTGTTACTAGGAAAGAACAAATATATCAAACCACTGAACCTAATGCAACAGCACTGCAGAACATGCACAAAAGAATCAACCTCAATAAACGTCTGTTTGACCAAAACATTTGGAAAAAGCACAGTCAAAATGGTATGTGTATTGTTTTGCATGCCTATTGTATCAGATTGTAAAGATGTAATTGAGTCCACTGCACTACATGTACACGTATGATTTGAACGTATTCATTGCCTAAATTACAGGTTTTATATAACCTTCAATAACCATAGTGGTTGACTGATTTTATCACTGCTAATATTTCTCCTTTATCTATAATTTCCATTCTTATTGAGGTCCAGAGGCTAGTGTTACAGGCCTGCAGTTCACGCAGCAGCCAGCAGGGGCCAGTCTCGGGCACACCGCAGCACTGCAGCAGCCTGTACAGTAAATGTGTCAACCAAGCAGTTTTTTTGCTGAATTCACACAATCGCTAAAGGCGAATATTAAACAAAATTAACGGAATTTCGATATTTATTCGAACCACGTCAACATAAAATACCTCCAAGGCCCTGCCCACACATTTTCTGCAGAGAAACCACCATTTCATAAACAGTTTCATTTAAAATTAACCAAAGCCATAACATATCTGACATTATCACACAAAAGAAGAATCACAACTATTTAAAATGTTTGTTTCTAAGTTGAAAATGTCACATTGAGGCCTGGCCTTACATATAGTTTGCCTGTATCATACAAAATGTATGGATTTTAAGTATTTTGGGGAGTGAAAACACCGCAGAGATCACAGGTCAGGATTCATTATACTGCAGGACACCTCAGAGGGAGTCGTGACGCATTGCGCATTGTGGAGAGAGAGAGGTACTTTTGGTGTGTGTGCGTGTGCGTGCGTGCGTGTGTGTCTGTGTGTGCGTGTGTGCGTGTGTGTGTGTCTTACCTAGCAGCAGCATGTCTTTGTCCTTACATTCCGCCGTGTTCCACTCATTCCTACAGTTAGCCCATGGCAGTGAGCCCTTCAACGAAGCGAACAGGTAGTACAGTGTCCAGCACATAATAATATTATAGTATATGGCTATCAAGACAGATATTATCAACATGGCAATCCCGCAACCTAAAATAAATAAATGAGACGAAATATATAAATTACTCTTGAGAAAAAGTAGATGAACTCTTGTTTATAACAACAAATTAGTTTTTTATTTTTGAATTTGCTCTTGGTTGGTTAGTTGTTGCAGTGTACCTTGCAGAGCTGGGATGCATTTCCACACTGACACGGGCCCCTGGCTGGCAAACTGGCCCAGGGCCACCTCCATCAAAAAGATGGGGACGCCGGCAATGCCCAACATTGTCAGGTAGGGGATCAAAAAAGCTCCTGCAAGGAAAGGAAGCAGCAGGATGTACAGAGCGCAGTTTACAAGACAGAAAAGCCGGAAAACTAACACTAAACTGTTATTAAAATTGAATGTAAGTAAAGGATCTCATCAGCTGTTATTCAAACCACACACAGTTTGTGCCATTACATTGATTGATAAATTAAAAAAACATAAATGATCTATAAACGATTTCAAGCAGAGCTGAACAAGTAATTGATTGTTATATCAAATGTAGTGGATAGTAATTGATAATAATGGTATTTATAATATCATGAACTGTGTCTTCGTTCACAGCAGTCTTATACAAATTAGTAAGACTTATTTAAATGCATTTTTCTTAACATTATCTTTATTTCTTTAATTGTTTTCGTTGTTCTCATTCAAATAGTTGCTATCCAAAATCTCTCCTGTATTTTCCGGCTGGTCTAAGGGCTACCAAAGAAACATCTCAAAAGGAGCAATAGAGATACATTAAAACCCTGATTTCTAATGGGAAATAACTCAAATTGTTCGACCAGATGTTTCGTTTGTGTCTTACCTCCACCATTTTGGAAGGCAAGATAAGGAAACCGCCACACGTTCCCCAGACCCACAGCATAGCCCACCATAGACAGAATAAAATCCAGTTTATTGGTCCAGTTTCCTCTGGCCTTATTTTCATCTCCCTCTTCGTCCTCCTCGTCAGCCTAAGAGGGAAAAACATTCAATTATTCTCCAAAATAAAACCCACACTAGTCTCCAAGTTAAACCATAACTGTATATTAATACCATAAATAAAGACCTGGGCCTGAAAGATGGAATTGTATAATGAAAATATATGGACGTTAGTTCTTTTAAGTCAAAAACCACCAACAAAATGCACATCTCTTTTTAAAGAACAAATAGGCTACAATTTTATTTAACTATCATAAAGAAACCTTGAAATATTATCCCCATTTAAAAATACAAACGAATCATAGAATACAAATATTTTAGAGTTCAGCTTGGTAAATTTGATCTGAATTTCCCTATAAAGGTTTATCTTATCTTATGATTTCCTCACTAAAATTCAATTTGTTCCATTATGTTGATTTCATTAACAGAGGCAGTGGACAATCAGATATCAGCACCAACTTTCCAATGACAAACCTTTATAAAACTCGTCTTTAACTGCACTTATGGGCCCAATATTGCAACCAAACCGCTTGAAAGCACCTCCTAAATCTAAGATTATAATATTAAAAAAGCTGCTAAGGGTCCACAAATATAAAGCAAATGGGCTACAAAAAATTCATAAATACAATTGTACGGCAGGATATGAGCAGAATACAAGAAACTGCATGAATATTCAGATAATAAACAACACCATGCATGGGAATGTGTGTATTTGTGTGTGTGTACGTGTAAGTGTGCGTGGAGTGGGGGGTGTCCTCCACGGGACTGAAACAATCCGCAGTCTCATGTAATACAGTGCTGTCTATCAGCCGGATAACACCTGGGCTTTTGGGCCATACCAAGTGTGTCTGCTGGGAGCGGGGAACACCGAAAAATACCACGAGAGTATAATTGAATTCCATTTATCGTGCTACCATTGTTACTGTCTGAAGAAAAATCAAGCAGAACAAATCATTGGAAATCGCTCTGTACGAAAAACAAATAGTCTCGTTAAGGACTAATGTTCCATCTGCACTGATGCTGATCAGATCATCCATCACACTGATTCATAAATAAGACGCCGTTTTGTTCCCGGATATTTAGCTGACATAAGCAGGTTTGAAAGTTTTGATCAGATTGGTGCAGAGGGATCCGGACTTGACGCTGCGCAGAGCAGGGACCCCAAAGAGCTCAGAATCCCCCCCAAAGAGCTACAGTCCTTTACATGCAATAATCCAGCGTTTACACATGCTCCATTCAAAGCCCCTATAAACCAGCAGCATGCACCTCTGCCATGTGGCTTTGTGGAAGTGTTAATACAGCCTGGATTACAACATGGAAAAATACTTTCTACTATAGCATTTGTAAAAAGCATTTGTTTTATATTCCAAAAATTAACGATCTATATAGCCTACCCCTATCTTAATGAGTGCTTAATTGTTAGGCTATGATCTGATCGCCATGACAAAAGGGGTCTCATAATGTTTTAGTAACCGGGGGTTACACATCCACTGCTTCATTCATTCACCACTTTTTAAGCACATATGTGGCACATCTGTGACACATCTGAGACAAAACCATAAACCAGCCTGCACATTTTTAAGGGACATTCATATCATCTCAGCATTACACACTCCGGATATTTCACTCCACCACACATCAGCAGCCCTGCTCTACAAAAGCTCTGCATGGCGGTGGGAGCTCCCAGGCGTGTGCACCTCTCCCGTTGGAAACAGCTGGTTAGATCCACTCAGAGACACACGGAAACATCCACACCGCTCTCAGACCAGCCGCTCTCCGTTAAGGAAACGCTTCATTTACCTGACTTACCCCCGCCACGGTGCCGGGCTGAACAGACGTGTTCCCATCTGTTCCCAGGATGATGGTGGTTTGGCTCATAGCCGTCCAGTTGCCCGCGGTGTTGTTCTGCTCTGCTGCCCGCAGTGGGTCGCCGTACAGGGCGGCCCCCTCTCGGGCCGAACCTGCGGATTCTTTCCTGAAGGCCGAGTTCACGACCACGGATCCAGGGGCCGCCGGAGCGGTGTTTTTAAACGTCCCATACGCTTTATTGCTGTCCAGTTCTCCCGGTTTATTTTCCGTGGAAGAAAAAGTGTTGCCCTCGTTGCAGGGAGCAGGCGGCTGAGGCGCCGGGTGGTGGTGAGGGGAAGCCGGCGGGCAGGCGGCCGTGTTGTCCGGTTTGCTTGCTGTAAGTCCCGCAGCTCCGTCGGGCTGCTGCGCTGGGATGTAGCCGGTGGGAGCGCTGGCCGGCTGTTTGGCCATTTCTCTCTGGTCAGAGAAATCCTGGAACATGGGAGTGACAGATCAGCAAAACAAAAGGCAGAAAAACGACCGAAAGCATGAAGCTGTGGGGAAGCTGCTGTCCAGCTGTGCTTTGGACCTAACAATACTCAATTCTCTTTCTGCAACATTTTTCTGCAGCATGTTCTGGCTGCTCTATAGTTTCAGCTCACAGTCTACCCGGTGTGTTGGTTTGTGTGGTGTGTGTGTGTGTGTGTGTGTGTGTGTGTGTGTGTGTGTGTGTGTGTGTGTGTGTGTGTGTGTGTGTGTGTGTGTATATATATATATATATATATATATATATATGTGTGTTGGTGGGAGGGGGTTTGCTCGGCTTCTCCAGTTCTCGCTTTCTGCAAGATTCTTTAATTTTACGCCCCATTTCCCCCTCATGTCATTCAGCCACACACATCCACTGATTTTATGGGCAATAGACAAGCTGCTGCGGGTCTCTTGGTATAGCTCCACTCTCCCCGGCAGGCATGCAAGATCACCGGCGTTACAGCAGTGAGCGGACCCGAGGCGGGGAATTACAAATGACTCCCTGAAATGCTGCTTTGAGGGATAGCAACCAGAAAATCTTCAGTTTTGAAAAAGAAAAAAAATCGACTTTGTCATTGATTAATGCTCAGAAGTGATTTCAATTAGTGAGAAAACAAAGAACTGCAACTGGTTATAATCGCTTATATTTAAAAAGAAAACAAGTGCAATCAAAAATAGAAAAGTGGTATGATAAACAAACATACACAGTTTTCTCGTGTCAGAACTTTAAAAAAGCCACACAATGGGCCTCTACAAGTTAGAAAAAACGGAATAGTAGTGACAGAAAGAGAGAAAAAAGTTTTTAAATGTGGAGCCGCAGCTGAAAATCAGCACCATGGAGAGCGTCGGAACAGCAACGTGCCAAACTGCATTGAAAAAGTGTCAATTAACATGAACAAATCCCAGAACAAGTTCATTAAACAGATAAAACAGCAGATAAAAGTCAAAAAAGTGTTTTCGAACACTTACCATATTTGGGTGTCTGCTGGCAGGCTGAGGTCAGCTGTAACAGAGGACTGGAAGCGGACTGCCTGTACCCGCGCAAAGCAGCGAGTGCAAAAGCTCTTCTATAGCTCCGTGGGAAAGAGTGGAGTTTGCGTCAGTGCAGAGCAAGGTGCCCTTCGCGTGACATTTTCTTGATAATAGGAGTTTGATAAATCATTGGCCTTGATTCGGATTTTTAAAGGAGCCAATACGACGAGGGGCGCGTGAGTGCGTGCGTGAATTGTGTGCGTTCTTGTTACGCACGGGCACGGCATACGTGAGCGCTGGACGGACTCTTTCCAAAGCTGATTAATACACTTGTCTCTGGGGATGTGTTACACACACACAGGGACGCATCCCACGCGAGCACACACACTCGTTTGGGATAAAGATTTCCAGGTTTAGGATTTTATTGGAGAGGATCTAATGCAGCAGAGAGCACGTGTCTAAATAATACTGTGCTGAGTCTTGATTCTCTGGTACAGTTACCATTACAGTATAGCCACTAGGCTACTGAAAGGACCATTTGCAGTGCACAAGATTCTTGATTTTATAGAAAAACGTTGTTATATCCCGCCATAAACATTTAGGCCCGACAATGCAGAAGCTACACAATGTAATAAATGGGGGCATTAGTTGTAGAGGTTTATAATAGTTGGACAGTTAGATAGACGAGGATGGTATTCGTACACATATTATCATACATAGACATGCATTAACATACACGGTCTAACACTATGGGCTATAAATGGTCTGAACTATAAATAGTTTTTCCACTTGGCAGGTTTTACGCACTCGAGGTTCTATACGTTCCTTCGTGCGTCAGCAATAGCAGCATTGATCAAGTTAAAAAAAAAAGTGGGCGAGGTCTTTATAAAGCTACTCATTTGTTAAAGTCTTACGCAAGAAGGAGGCCTCTTTTTTTCTTAAATCACGTGTGTCAGGAGGAACCAGAGCCAACCATAGAGCTTGGACTGTAAGCAGTGACAGCAGAGGAAAAAAAGTGCCATGGAGATTCTAAAACGCTGCATTGCGCATACCATCCTCCAAGCCTGCCTTTAAACGCCCAATGTGTATGCAAGTCCTGTGTGTGGGAATGTATAGGCCTTTCAACAAAAAAAAGGCACAAACGTACTCGTTTGTATCATCAATTAAGGAAAAGTTGTATAAGTGTTCATTATAAACAGTTCAGGCCTCCTTGCAAAACAAAATAATAAATTAAAAAAACACACAGAGCCAACACAAGGGAGGGAAACTTGTTTCGTGTTTAAATATGACACTTTATTGCAACAAATTATTTGTGCTGAATAAAGCAGAAATATCTCCGGCCCTGTGATTGGCAGTCCAATTATAAACGTGTTAACGAAAAAAACTAGGTAGTTGCTTAGCAACCACGATGTTTAGTTAGCTGATTTTACAAGCGATATGCCCAGGCGAAAAATGGGATAGGCATAACATGTAATAAAAATAAAAATAATAATGATAAAAACCCAACAATTAATATCTAGCCATTATCCTATTTTTCTTTTTCTTAATGAATTAGTTTGAATAATTATGCAACTTTTACCAAGATAAGGCTGGATAATGCTTAACATTAAAGAACAATGCTATCATGTAATCAAATAGTTTCAACTGAACCCCAAAGGCCTGTTGATACACTGTTAGATAAAAACTTAGAAAAATATCTCATTAAAATAAAGAAGCGAATCTGCTGAGTGTTTTTAACCTTTTTTTTCACGACACCTGAGCAGGTTGGAGGCAGTGTCCCGGCTGTGATTACTGCGGTTACACAGGGACACTCCGGCCGTTCGCTCACTGTGCACGCGGCGCTGCCTCCCTTGTAAATCTCCGGCCGGCCCAGATAAGAGCTGCAGCGGTGTGTTGGCCGCCGCCTTCACTTTAATTACATTGTCAACACAGAATAATTGTAATTGATTTCTGCTCGTCTTCCAGAGTCCGCTGTACACGGACTACTGCACACACACACCACATACACACACGGCTATAGGCCTACTCTACATTTGATTCCCTTGTGGATTTCAAATAACTGACAGAACTTGGGATGCTTTGTACACATCAGCAGAACAAAGAGCACGTATATCTCAAATACGTTTCCTTGTCTAACGTGAGGAGTCCCTAAAATACGTTCGTCTTGTTTTTCTCACAAACCTTTTTTCAATAGTTTATTTGTGAAGAGACCAAGTGCTGATCGAGGAGCTGAACTAACCTCCACGCGAGGGGTTTCTCGGTGTCTCCTCGTGCTCGTTAATTAAATGAGCTCGTGTAATTAATTGATCCCTCCCACTGTCGCCTGACTGATAAGAAGTCGCATCCATCTAAATCGCCTGGGAAGCAGTGATTCAGAGGAGGAGGTCACCCAGGGGCCCGTGGCACCCATCATCATCATCATCATCATCATCAGTCTTGGACCTGCATTTGTGTTAGGGAATTTCCGTAACAGCGTTAGAAAAACCGTGCTGTAATTGTACTAATAATGACAGTTATACACGCGGTCTGATTTGTTCATGCAGCTGCTTTTTTTTTTAAACAGACTCGGTTTTTTTGTGACAGTCTCATTCAAGGTAGTAGGGCAATTTCAATTATAGTCGGCCACTATTAGTAATACTCTAAATACATGTTGATTGTGTAAAAACAACGTTTCTGAGTCGGTTTTTAATAACTTTAACCAAAGTTAAACTAAATAATGCACATATTTTTACTTTTTATATGATAACAAATATGAATCTTCCTTATTAAAAAGCTGTGAGGCAACATTTGATAGTACACTAGACATTAACAGACAACATTTTAAAGTAGTAATTCCACCATGTCTAAGGTAATTAATAGCTGACTATAAGGTGATTAAGAACATCTGCATGCTAAAAAGACAGCTGATTATAATTGTATTTCTTCAAGAACCACATATTCAACAGTTACAGCCTCTACTTTTTTCATCCAAAGAATAGCCTGTATGCTCCATTTCATGTCAGTGTGCAGACCAGACTGTATTCAAATAATGGCAGAGGACACAGAAGCAGTGAACATACATCTCAAGAGATGACTGTCAGCAGGCAGCCAGCCGCAGTCTGTCCCTCTTCCTCTTCCTCTTCCTCTTCTTCCTCCTCCTCCTCACAGACCACTACACTATCCAATAGTCCAGGATTGATCATCTCAGGCAAAGAAGAAAAGGAACACATATTTAATTGTAAGCAGAGCTTGCTCAATGAAGTATGTAAAGAGGCTTCAGTCAGCCTTTTTAAAGCTGAAATTCATTTTGCATTGTCCCAGTAAACTCACGGAAGATGGATGATGCCTCCGGTGAGATATCATGCAGCTCAAAGTAGGACAATAAGGAGGAGAATGTGGAGGGAAATTAGGAGAAATACTTGGCAAAAGGACAAAATGTCTTGACGAAGAGCTGGCGGACAGTTCGTCTCGATGCTTTTCCTTTAGTTAGACATTTTGATGAGACAGGAGTGTATAGGTGCACAATAAGAGTCATTTCAACCGTTAAGTCTGTGTGGATTTGGTTATTTTCAAGTCACAAGACGTTTAAGTTTAAAACTGGGCCAAATTTAAAAGTTGAGCATTTTTGGACATTAGGTGATGGTTGTTTCAACAGTGTGTATATGACTGCATTTCAAGGTGCATCACATTTAAATTGAGTTAATGCCACTTAAAACAATGATTACATTTAACAATTTCAAAACCTTCCTTAAATGATGTACCAATGAGTCAAATAACAAACTCACAAGGAATCTCGAATGTCATGTTTTTTTTAATTACAAGACACAAGATCAATTCTGAATACATGAATGTTCAGTTACAAATGTGGGTTATATTTACTGTATGTTGTATCATGCGATAGCTGACATTATTGCAGGCTATAAATCAGCTTCCTGTCTCGGAGGTCAAATGTTACGAACAGCGAGCGCGGGTCCTTCTTGTTTTTACGCACAGTGATCTTTCCCTGGAGTTCCTCTCCTGAAAAAAAGAAGAGATAAATACTAATCAGTGTAGTTCGTTCAAATTGGATACAGAAAAAACCTTCACTGGAGTGTCCCTCCTCCTTTAAGTGTGAGTCGCAGAAGGCCGCTGTTGAAGGGTTAAGTTGGAAAGATCTGGGACACAGTCGGCCATCCCTCCTGTGTGCAAATCTAAAATATGAAAAAAAAGCAGGACTTTGATTTGAGTTTCACGCTTTGAAGTTTCTCAGGACACTTGGTGGCAAATAAGATTGAAGTTGACTGTAAGACAGAGGGAAGAGTTGGTTTTGACCTCAAAGTTGATTTTGAAATGTCTTCCAATCAGGTGGCATTTATAATAATGGGGGGGAAGCCCAATAGCAGAAGACACATTCATTTAAATTGACAGTAGGAACAAAAAGATACTGTACTTGGACCATATATAGACACTGTAGCTGTTGCCATTTCCATATACTGATTGTATATACTCCACATGGTTCACAGGGAAGAACACTAAAATATACAAACACCTTCTTCTGGATGTCTGTATAAATAATGGCCCTAAGCATGTTGATTCCTACCGAAATGATTACGTCACAAATATTACGTTTTTTTTTTGTAAATGGTACGTTTAAGTCTTCAAATTGCTGGGTATTAGGTTTTTAGCAACCTTTACTGAAATAGAACCAAGTACAACCCGTGCGCGGGAACAGTGTGGCTCATTGATGATTCTAACAAATAATTAAATAACGATGTGTGTTTTATTTTCTCCACTTGGAAAACAGTTGCTTTTGTTCTGGGACCGCATGTATGTTAAGTTATTCCTGTTTGCTTCTTTCTTTTTTCACCAACATGTTTGAGAACAAATGGCTGAGAATAAGAGTTGTTGTTGACGTCAAGACAAATCAAATAATTAAAATCCTTAATCATAAAAAAAAATTCTGATTAGCATTCTCAGTATATATCAACTAGAACATCTACGCCTTTATATAGTAGACTTTTAAAAAACATCAAATGGCAGAAAAAATCAATCAGTGGGTTCATAATAAAAGAGAAATGAATAAATGCTCATAAAAATACATTTTCCTGACGCCCTGCAGCAGTACAGTGCTGCTGAGCTCAGGACTCTGCAGTACGGGCAAAGACACACACTGGTGCTTACAGAAATGATGATGTGTGTAAAGGCAATATGGTTAAATGTATGTTAATAAGCAAGATCGTGTGAGGGTGTATGTGGACGTGCTGAAAACTCCAGATGGCAGCGAGGAAGAAGTGCATTTACAGTACGACGCACGAGCGATCGAGAGGCCGGAAGAGGAGGCTGATGATTATGACGCATAATCACTCTGATTAACTTCACGTTTGACTGCTGGAGGTAAATGAATGTTTACCCACACGGCAAACAAGCATCCTCTCACCCCCACCCTCCTCTCCATGCTACACACTCTTCATAGCTGGAGGTTAAAAGAGGACGAGGAGAGAAAAATGCTGACTGTGGCACTTTCTCCGTTGAAGCGTTCGCCATCACTGCTGTCACATCTCACTCGTTACCATGCCAACACCGCTGTCACAGAGTCTTTGCTGTTGGCGCCGCTCTCTGGGTCTGTAGGTCCATTGCAGAAAAATGGCAGATTGACACCGCCTGTACACTGTGAGTGCTTTAGTCAAAACTAGAGATAAAATCTCCTGTTCAAAGTAAAAACTGTACATTTAAAAATACTGTCGTTGTACAGCATTACAAAGTAACAAGAAACTAAACAATGGCAGAATCAAGACTTGGGTAAAGTATTTGCCATGGAGCTGTTGAGAGGGACCTCCTCAAAGTTCTCTAGTTGTCAAAAAAGGCACAGCATGCCTTCAGGGTAATTAGAAACATATCACAATGTATTTGAATAACCATATTGCATAAAGACAATGCTGGGACATCACCCCTTGTGTAAGTTAGGAGCCTTGCCGGGGTATAACGTAGTAATTCAGGAAAGAGATTGAGGTTGGCCGGAAAGCATTTTAGGTAATAGATTGAGGCACTGCTTGAATGACTTTTTCAAGTTCAGAAGAAGAAAGAGACAGCTGTGTTTTAACATGACCGGATGACAGAAATAATTAGCAAATGAAAGTTAAAGGCCCAAACATTTAAATATCTGGCTTTCTTGAGTGACTCAGCTTGTTACTGTACACAACAGTTTTAAATGTTGCAAGACTGGTACAGATGTAGTCTGTAACACGAATGTAGATGGGGCCTATCTTCCACTCCATCACCAACTTGTATGGCGTCCATGGTCAATCATTGACACGATACAAACCAAACTATAATTTCAATGAACAATTATGTGCATTTGAATACAGAACCTGTAGGCAGGGGGACATGATTTAGTTATCAAAAGTTTGAGCAGTCTATGTTTGCGGGTACACCCATTGGCTATCATCTGATGACTTTCGATTATTTATAAGATACAAATAAACTCTTAACTAAGTGAAGCCTGGCTACTTGCAGGCCTAATTATTTTCTCTGAACTCTAACTTTGTTCTCCCATGTAAAAATGGCTAGCCCGATCCCAGAGGCTAATTTGTTGTTGGACCAATAGCCGATGGGTTGCAAACGGAAACGTTCACACAGATGCCTGGTTTGTGTTTTCTGTTTTGCTAAACACTGCTGATCTCTGTTCATAGGCTAATGTTAAGGATGTACACAAAAATACATATATTCAAACTCATTTGGATTTATTTCATTTGATAGGAATATAAAAAACTAGCCTCAATTTACCCTAGCTATAGCAACACAACAGAGCCCGATGCTCATGGGAGTCACTGATGGCTGCAGTCCAAACTCAAGTTGGCGAAAAGCTGTTTAAGGTCAAAGGAATAATTGTTTGACATTTGGTGAACTTTTTGGAAAGAAAAAGGTGTGGGACCAAGAACGTTTGCCATCAAAATAACTGCAGAAAAATGTCCAACTAACCCCTCACATTAAAGTACTGAAACATATAAACCGAATGTCTGCCGCGGTTCGACTTCAGCAGCTCTGCTGTAATCAGTCAGACCCAACTCCCCCTGGAAGAGGCTTCAGTAAACTGGCCGCTCAGATGCTGGGAGAAAAAGTTAACCATGTGTGGAAATGAGTCGGGGAATGGAGGCGGCCTTTCACCGCGATGTCGTACATCAACATGCCAGTGTCATTAAGCACAACCGGGCCCACAGAAACAGCCAAACCCAGCCTTCCTCCATGAAATTACACTGGAAATACAAGACTCGCATTACTGAATCATTTAAACTGTTGCCATTTACATTTAACCAGTCACACTCCTACAGTATATGTGTAGCTCCTGCAGTGGGGGCTGGAGGTGACTGTGCTGAAGTACTACAGTACTGAGGCTCAGCTTTTTTACAAAAAAACACCATGATGTTCTTCAACAGAGCAGATTGGTTAAATCTGAGTTGTATCTTAACAATATGTCCAATTAAACAGGAAATTCCAATGATTTTATGTTAGGCGTATTTAGTATCGGTATTGCTCACTGTCCCTCTCTATCAATAGGAGGGAAGGACTGAGAGCTACATTAGCTTTATGTTGCATTCCACAAATGATTCAAATGTTCACAAAAGCGTAAGAAAAAAATGTATACATGAAAAACAAAATGAAAAAGAAAAAACGTTTATCTACAATGCTCTTAGGATTCCTATCTGTTAGAGGAATAATTCAAGCATAGAATGCACCCACTTCCTCTTCAGCCCCTCTCTGAAACGGCACTGATGCTCACGGTCACATTTCAGACACATCTGTTTGATTTCCTCCCTCTTGCTGCAGTCTACCTTCATTTCATCTGTTGTTACTTCTCAGGCCTTACTCTTCAGTGAAGAGCTAAGAAGCCAAGCTGATGGGGGGTTAATCCCATGCACCAGTGTGTAGACAGAAAACCAGTATGTTGAATTACAGGCCTGAAGAAGCTGAAGGTTGGCTCGGCCCCTGCTGTTGGAAAGCTCAAGGACCTTCGGAGTTCAAACAAGGGGCCAGGGCGAGAGAGTTGAGCCTGGACAGGTGAGGGCGGGGGGGAATGGAGATTTGGATGAGCTACAGCCCCACTCGGGACAGGGGAGGTGACTCATGAAAGTGGGAGGGAACAAAAACCATCTGACTGTCCAATGGAAGTCCTGACAAGAACAAACGCCCATGGCGCAGGTAACCAGGCCACGGCCTCACCTCGAGGATCATGGGACTGTCTTGCAGGAGGAAAAAAAAATGTGACCTCCTTTTCTCTGGTTACATTAAGTAAGGTAATGCTGTGAATAAAAGGACCCTCCTCTTCAATACTGGAGCTACACAAACACAGCAGAGCATGACAAATGATTCGCTGTTTAATTTATTACGCTGCCAGCCGGGAGAATTTGCAGGGATGTTTTGTTCCAGCCTGCTGCGTGGCTTCTCTCTTCTGCCGGCACCTCCCACAGAAGAGCAGCCTCGGAGTTAATTACTGCTGCACTCGTACAAACACATCAAATAGGATTCGTTCTCCGCTATGATAAATCACCACAGACAGAGTCGGTATTAGAACAAACCACTGGATGTTTTTGCCCTGCCCCTCGATACAGCCGTTCAGAGCTGAAGATGCTTCTCAGTCAACACCAAAGAGGAGAGGCCAGTGTGTGTGTGAGTGTCTGTGTGTGTGTAAGAAAGTTTTATCATCTTCAAGGTGACTTTAGGAAGTTTCCTCTTACAGCCAGAGGGAGTTAAGTATAGAACTATGCAAGTACTCTTGTGAATTTCAGCGTGTTAATGAGCAGCGCGTGTGTGTTGTAAAGTACTCCATAGGGGCATAGCAGGCAGCCAGTAAATGCTGTTAAAAACTCAATTTCTGGTTTACGGCCCCTGGAGGAGGCTGTGGACCGTCAGGGTGCCGTTGTGGATCGAGGACATCAATAACCTGCCGCTCACTCCCTCACTCACACACTTCCACATTCATTTTGTACTTTCTTTAACATTTTCCTCCTTAAACTTGGCTAGACTCAGCTATGGATAGGAACTGGCTGGTTCTGAGCTCAGACTGTGAACATGTGTGTGTTTACATGTGTCAGAATGCCTTCAGGTAACTCCAAGAGCCCAAACGCTCTGCTGAAAGTGGTTTGTGTTAGGAACATGTTTTTTTCATCTTGTGTGTCTTACATTAACAATTTTGTAAAAATGCATTTGATATACTTCTAACGGTGTATCAACTGTAGGAAGGCTATACAGACAAGGAGAAAAAAACTGCCAGCTGGTGGATTTGAACCATTGACATTTTGGCTAAGTGGCACTAATGCCCAAATGAAAAGTGTTCACCTTCTTTCGAGCATTAATGTGTTCGGTAGTGCTACATGGCTAGCTTTGTTTGCATGGTTCGTCCGAAATAAACGATAACTGTGATTTCAAGTGAATGAGCTAACAAGCAAGGTATGGTCAGCGCAGACACCTATACCCCCTTCAAATAGTTGGAAAATTAACCCCACTGCAATATCCGCCAAATGCATGCAAATATTTTTGCAGCAACACAAACACGCCAAGAGGTGAAGTTATGCATGACGTGTAAGACCCACCCTGGTGCTGCCGCTGCTGCCTCATGACGTCACCGTTTACGTCGCTGATTTTCTCCCCAACGGCGCTCACTACAACAACAATGGGGACTGCGTCGGGTCGATGATCGTGTTGCTTTTAATCATACGAAGCCAGATTAAATTAAAGTGGACCTATCATGCTATATTTAAATGATATATTGTAGGGCCATACCTATATAAGGTATATTTATACGTTTCTGTTTTCAAAATACCAAACAGATCATGCATTTTAGCCATGCCTCATTTCGCTCTATGTGCTGTTTGCTGTCTACGGGTCTGATTCTGCTGACCACGCCCCCCTGCAGGAGAGGTGAGCCGTGCTCTGATCAGCTGCTGGGCTGTCAGAAGAGGGGGAGAAAAAGAGATCTCCGTCCTCCGTGTTTTATTATATAGAGTCGTTATTCATTTGTTTTAAAGCTCAATAAATAACAAAGAAGACCTTTGACCGGCACTTTTCTAATTTTGTCCGGAAGATTTAAACTTTAACGGACATCTTGACCGGCGAAAAAACTGAAACTCTGCCGCACGGTCCCCTCGTTCCTTGGAAGAGGCGGAGAGGTGGGTGTTTGTCATCTGCTGGTGGACTAACCGGAGAGAATTACAGTGCTTGCCTCGACGGGGAGGGATTGCATTGAATTAAAGCAGCGGGAGCAAACGCTTGCCTCGGGGAGGGAGAAAAAAAGCCACAGCGGAGACTAAACAGAAGGGTAACCATGGTAACTATGGGCGGGAAGTCTTCTTCGCTGCTTTTGTGGCAGACTACAGCGCCACTTACAGGCCTGGCATATGTACTACAGCGTCTCCAGCGCTTTCGAGCGGCAATGGCCGGCCGTGGCCCAACCCCACATTCCCCTGATAGGTGGAGAGTTGGCCCAATAGCCGTAGCGCCACTTCTGTGACGTCATAGAAGGGTTCAAATCTGCATGATAGGTCCCCTTTAAATAACGACTTCTCCAACCTTATACTTTTCTCCAGAGTGCCGTGGTTCATTGTTTATTAATGTGTTTCAGCGGCATTTACCGACTACTGCAGTGCTGGCTGCTCCTCCACGGGAGTTTATTCTCCCGTTAAGTCACACGGCAGCGGCCGCTGTAAAGTATTCACTGTCCGACTGTCACACAAGCAGCTGATACATATCCCCAGTTCCCCTTAAGTGAATGTGTTTCAGTCTGAATTGACGCTGTTTGGCATCACAACGCTGTTATGAAAGTTTCTCTGGTATAAAATGGGTGATGTTAGCATAGCAATCAAAGCTAAACTGACTATCTTGACTACTTGTTGTTGCTATCCTATTGTGGCATAAGAAATGGGAGGGAAAAGTTATTCATGTTGTAACTTCTGTGATGTGTATACATATTTGTGAAAAATCAAAGGAAAACAAAACACCAAGTCTCTTAGTAAGGCATTGATCCTTCACAAGGTGATGATCCTAAAACATTGGTCAAGAATCACCCATAGGTGTCCCACTTCTTTGAAAAGTAACTGTAAATGCCATATGTATGATATAATTGACATCATGTTCATCAAGCCACCATTCAGAACTTTCTCGAGCCCTGTACGGATGCATCTGCATTCATGATGTTTCTCTGCTCTGCACAATTGAAAGACGGAACAGAGCCTGACATTCTGCACCAGATAATAAAAATAAATCTGTCTCCGTTTCGCCCTGCAGCTTCCCGCGTCCGTACTGTGTTAGCATACTGTCGTGCTCAGCTCTCAGAGTCAGCTGTGTTTATCTGAGCCAGCGGAGCGTGAATCCTGCGATAGCGTTCGAGCAGCGTCAGAGGTTTTGATGTTCTTATCGCCCCGGCTGAGCGTGGCTAAGGGCCCGCCGGACATCAAGCATCTCCGTTACACCGCAGGTCATTTGTTACAGTAGACTCAATCTAATATCTGGTCAGCAAGTGGACAGCTCCCACAGAGGCTCATCCATCCCCACATCAGCAGACACATCTGTGATTCCCACTATGATAACGCGCACAGAGCCAGAGTAGGAGTAGTAAGCATCTTTTATAGTTTTGTTTCAATGGTAATTGCTAAACCACTCAGAGATCAGGAAGGTACTTCCTTGGATAAATACCGAGTATGTATACAGTTGTACTCCATTTTATTTACAAGTATGAGTAGAAAAACTATGGATAGAAAACCTCCTGAAATCCTCAAAGTCTCAAAAATGAAAGCCAGCTTGAAGTGCCAAAGTTATATTTCATTTTGCCTCAAAGTTTTTGCTACTGTTTATTTCACTTTGCGTTAAAGCCAAACTGTGTAACTTTTTTAAACAGACAAAGTTAAAGCTTGAACATATAGAGTGCCACAGTGATGCGTCCTAAAACCCATAAATCTATCGATTAGATTTATGATTAGAAAATTATAAAAGTAGGGTAGACATGTGGAGATTATCCGACTGAACAAAACGTGATCCGTCTCTTAAATGTGTGTCAACCACAGACCTTATTTCGAGCTATTTTCCAAAATCCTATGGAGAAATTGAATTTGTTTTTTTGTGGAAGGAACCCATGCGCAGCTTACTTCCGGGTTTTAGGACGTGTCACTGTGGCACTCTATTGCAACAGTATAACAAGATATGTCAAATACTTTACAGACACTGAAATACCTCAAGACCAAAACATCAAGCAATTGTGAGAATCAGTTTTGTTATTATTGTTTTGTTTTTTTAAAAGTGTTTTGGGTAGTATCTGCCCTGTTGGCAATGCCAGATTTGATGAAAATGGTAAAAACACGTGTGCTGAAGTAATCAGGTTTATGCCCAGATGATGACACACTAAAGTAAAAGAGCAAAATGTGACACAAGATGCTCAGCCATGTCTGCTGGAGTTTGAACCTGTTATTTCAGAGAACATCTACAGTATACAGCTACGCCTCACAGCTAAAACGTTTAATATTCTTTTAATCTTCTAACACGCTGATTCTATAAATATTTCACTGGTCAGTTGCAAAGCGCTCCTCTTGTAGCGTGTCATGATTCAGAGGCCTGCAAGCGACTATCAGATGAAGTTTTACATGCTGTCTCTGATGGCTGAATGTGATTTGTTTTGATCCCTCGCTGTCTCTGTGGGTGACAGATAACGGGTGTCAACCAGCCTGACTACATCTCCACCACAGACAGATTACCTGCCTCGGCTCGCTATGACACACTACCAAGCTCCACGAGAGGAAAATAAAATCATGAAAGAAAGTAAATCCATACCTCGCAAACGTAAATGAAACACATAATGGAGCTTATCCACACATGCAAATTCTTGGACAAGTAATATGTTCATGAGAGTTGACAAAGTAAAAGATCTTAATGTTCTGTTGAAAAAGATCTACGGTTTGTTTCCTAAAGGGGACGTGGACTGTGTGTTACTGACCTGCTTGAACAGAGAATGGCTTCTCCAGTAGGAAGATTGTCTGTTTCCAGTGTGTCTTTGTTGCCTGAGGACCCGTGGAGAACATCACCTAGTGCAACATAGTGAGAAAAAAACAGCATTGACGTCATAAATAACGCTCGTAACAGCTAGGAGCACTTTGTCACATTGTGGATTTTGCAAAAACTAAACCACTTTTAAATGCTTAAGCACATCAAATCTATTTTTAGCAATGGACCACTTTTTTAATTAAATTTGGTTAAGTTTCTGGAAAAATCGACAGAAAACAATAGCAATGAGCCCTAATTTGAGCACATAAGCAACCATGCTATCCAGAATCATGTAGTTTCTTGTGAGCCCATATTCAATAGTTACAGAGAGCAATACAATTTAAAAATGTATTTTATTTATAAGTAGTTCTTGTGTAAAGATGATATTTTTTAGGAATAAAGAAAGGAAGAAGAAGAATAAACCTGTTTTTAAAAACAGGAAAACCTACTGGAGATCCTGAATGAGTATTGTTCAGCTTTAAAAGGAACAGCACCAGTCCTTGGTATCAATCTTCTACTTTGTGGTGTCTGTTACAGTCAATCCACTCTTACACTTCTGTGTCTAAACCTTTATAGCCTAGCCTGCACTGCAAAAGAAACCTAACCTGCATTTATAAAGCAAACAGATAATAACATGATACATAGTTGCCCCTTTAGTTTTCTGGATGATCCATAGTATGCAGTTTGAGTCTCAGGTACAAAAGGCATATCTGTATTGCTCACGGAGCTTGGCATCGGCTGTTCCAACTGGCCGGCTCTGTTGGGTAAGTGCTTATATCAGCAGTCGGCTAGGACGCCCGTCGATTGCCTGCGAACGCCTCAGGGAGGAGGGACACGCTAAAGCGTGAACATAATTGAGTTTCCGTTAAATGGCTTGGCTGTTGCCAATGCTGCTTACCTTGTTGCTGCAGCCTTTGTCAAAGAAAATGTCAAAGTAGCCGACAATTGCCTGCAATGAAATATGAGGGGCGTGTTAGAATGTGACAGTATAATAAACATCTGGATTTGTTTGACTACATTGCAACCCTGACATGCAGAGCTGAGAGAGGCAGGAGGCAGAACAACTCTCAGGGTTTTAATGAGCAATGTAAGCTAAATGAGCTGCTGTGTTTAGGAAGAAGGCAGTAAAACCAAACTGAGAATAACATTCACCCTCAATTATTTACAGGTATCTTTACACTACTTACCAACCCTAAAGACAAATAGGAATTTTGGTTAGTTGGCATTTCACTTGCCATGCTCACCATGTCATTGTGTGTGTGTGTGTGTGTGTGTGTGTGTGTGTGTGTGTGTGTGTGTGTGTGTGTGTGTGTGTGTGTGTGTGTGTGTGTGTGTGTGTGTGTGTGTGTGTGTGTGTGTGTGTGTGTGTGTGTGTGTGTGTGTGTGTGTGTGTGTGTGTGTGTGTGTGTGTGTGTGTGTGTGTGTGTGTGTGTGTGTGTGTGTGTGTGTGTGTGTGTGTGTGTGTGTGTGTGGAGAACTTTATTGGCTACCCAGTTAAAGAGACAGTGGGTATTGACTCATGTGAGAACTGCACTCTGCAACCCTCCTTCCTCTCCAAACCAACGTGGTTTCTCCTTTAGGCTGAGTCAACAACAACTTTGCTCACCTGGGAGGCTTGTCATTGTACAAAAGAAACAAATTATGAGGCAGCCGGCAACAACATAAAGGCAATTTTGCTGACGAAAAAAAAAGGTTGGTATGTGAAATTAGCAAAGGTGGCAACTTTGGTGACAGCGTTGCAGCAGTGTGAAAACTGAGGGGGAACAAAATACCAATGTGGTTTTGTTCCAACTGAATATGATTGTGTGTTCAGCTGAATAATGCTTACTAGGGTAAAGCTAATTACAGAACTGACATATCTATGCTCCATTATTAAAGAATCAATTTAAATGTTGATAAGAGTTTTGAAAACCAAGTAAGGAGTAACTAACTAGTCTGAAACTCAAAAAAGCTTATTTTGTTGTTAGATGTGACCAAAAATGATACAATTATGTACCTTCATATTGGGTTTTAAATGTCACTAATTGCCTTATTGGAAATGGTGTCTTAATTGAAAAATATACAGTCTACTGATGTGGATTTACAGAGCTATAAACACAACTGAGTGAAAACCAATTCACACATCCAAAACAAACTGAGGGAAGGTCCAGGGCCAGAGTGCCTGCAGGTGACCGTTGTCAGATATGTGAGGTAAAAACTAGCCCCCAGGCTCGTTTTCCTCCCCCCACTGGAGGAAGAGAGGCACTCTATCAATCTCAGGAGCGCACTTGTAGTGGCAATGATGCAGAACTAATAGCTTTTAATCCTGACGCAGCTGACAACTTGGAGGCCAGCTCTCCGAGACAAAGAAGAGCCGAATCAATGCAAGAGAGGGAGAGCGCAAAGCAGAGGGACAGAAGAGAGGAAAGGGAGAGGCAAAGACAGGAAATAACACAAGAAAATGTGAAGAAATGTTAAAAAAATTGTGGAAACCAGGATAGGGGAGGTGGCTATAAGAAAATATAAAGGCTGTGGAAGTGGTTTCTTTTTTACAGGGTTTCCTATTGAATTGTATCACTTTGAGAAGCTAAATCCAATACCATCTGTTCACAGCTTCTGTAAAAGTCTCACAAATTCTATTTTTAAAAAAGGTGCACGCAAAAAGAGCTTATTTTCACAAAGCATTCACATACAGCACACATAAATATACACACATGCAGACTTGATAATCACGATGCCATCAGAAGCCATGTTCAACACACTCCCGCACAGAGGCTTCAATCAACCTTTATCGACTGAGACAGGTGGGGGCGGCGCGCTAACTCACAACTAAACCGCCAGAAAAGAACCCAAAGTGGATAAAAGAGCATGTCAACCCAATGCAATTATGGCTTTTAATGAACGTTACAGAGACGCTCGGTACTGAGGTAATTAGGAAATTAGCAGTAATTACTCGTCAGGCAGAGCGGATTCACCTCTCTCAGCCGGAGAGGCAGAGATCATCCTCAACGCGCCTCGCTGATGACAACGCCTCGTAAGCGAGATTGATTGTCACTTCTGCGTTGTGCAACTTTCACACGAGCAGCGAGACGGGCAATTAACATTTAGGCCACAGAGTGAAACTTGCAAATACAAAGCCAGCGGAGAAGTTGGGCGCCTTACTGCTCCATTAAAATGACATTGAAAAGAATAAAAAGGTATGCCACTTCCTCAGGCATAACACACAGAGAGGTAAAAGACCTTGATGACTCACAGCTGATACAAACAGGACAAAGCCTACAGTAGGTGATCACAGGCTTGTATTGCTTTTGTTTAAAAGTTGTCTGAGGGAAGAGTTTTTGTCAAATTTCTTGGGGGCCCTTTAAAGGGATTTAATGGAGTCTTTTACGGCTCGCAGTAAAACGGTACAACTTTAAATCCAGCTGTTATTCAACTGCAGCTATCCTTGCTTGATAAGATTTAAAAGCAACTGTGTAAAAAAAACAGTAAATGTGCTGTATTACCAAAACAATGAGCTAAAAGAGAATTTCCGTAAAGAAGCAGGGTTGGCGCTCATTTCCCCTTTTTTCACTATAAGCAGCCCTTTCCCATTTCACAGTCATATGATGTATTGTTTAAAAGTAGGTCTGTCAAGATTCATCTAGAAACCTTAACGCCTTTCAAAAAAATGAACGCAAAATAATAACATTACCAAACTTCCTACCGTGATTACAGCACGGATGTTTACAATGAATTTCATGGCAAAGAAAGCCGAGAAATTGGCGGTGACTGGAGACCACTGGACATCAGTAAGAACCATCTCTGCCTCGGTGTAACTGCACACCTAATCCATGACAAATGTTTGTCACAAACCCGTTCTCCTTAGGTGAGGGAAAAACGGTGGAGAGGCGTTTTTTCCAATCCAAGTGATAACCAGTTTCTTGAAGTTGCACAGGAGTGGTACATAGCTGACAGGGTAACCACTGTAAGAGCAGATAGTGCTTGCAGTTTAAAAGTGGTACCAAAAATGCTACCAAACAAGCACATGCCCCGTGTAGCGCATATTGTACAGAGCAGTGGCTTTCCATAACGGCATCTTTGTCGATGCTTTAGCTAAGTGCCGGAACATTTTAGGACTTGATGCCAATAATTAAGAAAACATCTTATAACAAGGTATAAATAAAAAAAACGTATTTCTCTTACCAGTTTGTCGTGTATGTTTTATTACAACAGCACACGTGTATTTACTAGCGCTTTAAACTAGTGATCAATCATTCATTTGTAATCGATTGACACCACTAGTAAAAATGAATGCAGTCTTGTTATACGTTTTATTGTTTTTATATAAATGATCAACCCTGTTATTATCTAATAATTCCTGTCCTCTTTGACAGATTGAGGCCTCTATATCCGAGCACATGATGGAAGAAGGGAGGGTTAAAGAAGCAAAAGAGACGGACAGACATTAGAAGGAGAAGAAAGGGTCAACTTAAAACAGAGACACATACACACACCAAAACAGCACAAATCAGAATGAGAGCTTTTCATTTTCATCAGCATCTAGCCTTGGGCCCCCGGCTCTGTCTGTGATAAGTGATGACAGTGGGCTTCCTGGCGGCCCACTGAGGGGGCTCCACACTGCAGCTCTCCGGCCCCCATTCTCTGAGAAGAGCGGGGGGGGAAATTAATAATTATCATCATGGATAACACCAACAGGGAGCAATTCATCATCGCTCCCCTTTCGCCCGGCTGTGTGTCAGCGAGCTGCGTGGCCCGGCCAGATACTATTATACGACGTAGGGAGGGGGGTAGGGGGGAGGTAATGGGAGGGACGCTGAGGGGGAGGGAGGGAGCGGGAGAAGAGGGGGCTAATGCGCTTTTGATGGGGTTTATCCAGGCGTGGAGGCTTCAAGCACGACCGCCTCACAGGCGTGTTGGTGTGAATACAACCCCCCCCCCCACCAACGTCCTCTATCTCCCACTCATCCAGCGACTGCTGCCACTCCGGTGAGGTGGAGCACCAATCAGCCTCGGCTACAGCACACCTCCAGCCGGACATTGGTGTTGCCTCTCAGCATTTTGTTTACCGTGACAGTTACAGTAGGGCCAGATTCACACAGCTGGCTGGGGTAAGCTGCATCACTGAGCTTTGTTCAGGTAATCCCAAGGAATTAAAACACTGGAATTTTTATTAAACCATCTCAAATTCTTCCCTTTGATGAACAAATGTAACCAAACAGAAGAGAAATTCTTATAGCCACCTCATGGTCAACTTGCCATATTGGTGCTTGATAAACAGACAGTATCAGAAGCAAGAAGATGATTTGTGTCTGTAAGTTTCCAATAGTGGTATTCACCCATCACCACTATTGGTAAAGGCTAAGTTTCCTACAGCAGCTATGCACTTTAGCTATAGCTATACAGCTACAGGGATTCCAGATGACAGCTGTCTATGTTATGATTTGGAGAGTTGTGGGTGGCTAATGCTCCTTTCCATGATGTTTGCAGTTCTTTACAATCCCAACTATCCCTTACCATTCACGTGGTGAGGGATACTTGGCACTTGTCACAAGTATTTTAAGCCACCTAAATAAATGCTGGATCCTAATAACCCTGACAATATTGTTTATATGGGAAGAAATCTTCTCATCTTAGAAATTCAGAATTTTTTTCGAGCTGTTTTCTCCGGGGTTCAACTAGCATCTTGGTTGTAGGTTCCTGAAGGTCCCTGGTGTGGTGTCTCTGGTGTGCCACACAACACAACATATTATCACAAGCCCTCAGCCCACTTCTATTATGAACCCGGATTCGGTAAAGACAAAAACCATTACCGTTTGTCACTAGAAATGTTGAAGACTTGCCTTAAAATATAAAAGAGTACTACAGGTTTAAGGGATGCATTCTAAAAAAGTTGTCTCATGATGCATAGTTTTAAAAAAAAGGTTCTAGGTTGATGTGGAAGAACCAGAGATATGGTATTTTTAAATGCATCCATTATTTTCCTTGTCAAAACTTTGCACATACATTACCAACAATGGAATAAGACTGTAAGACTAGCACCATTGGATAATTCCAATGCTTGACAACGGAACGACTGTTGAGCAATTCCACCATGTAATATTCTTGAGCAAATAACAGTGAACAAGCAGTATGCTTATGGAAGAGCTGTAAACGGACGATGTGCAAATCGTTCACTTTAATTGTATTCTCGGATGTTGATATAAATCAACAGATGAGTAAATAGCCTGCTGAAACAATTCTTGTTTACAGTTAGGTGATACACTTCATCTGAATACTATACTGTCAAGAGTTAAAGAGTATTTTTCCCTATTAACAATTCCCTTCTTAATGTGCAGAAAGTCAACCTTGAAGGTGACGAGTGCCTGCCCCGTGAGTCCAGAAGGCCACCCCCCCCACACACAATTTAAATTTGATGGAAAGCAGGTGAAAGATGGATTGCAGAGACTTTTTCCTCTGTAGCTCGACAGTAGCTACATCAGCAGCAGTGAGACAGCAGTGAGACAGCAGTGTCAGAATTAATTACAGACAGGAACTTATTCTCTCCCGCCACACCATCAGCATACATCATTTTCAGCCTCTGGGAAGGGATGAGGCTCTTTTTCTACCTGATCTACAGTTAAGGTAAATGGATCACAGAGCTGTAGGGGCTTAAACAAAAAAAAGGTATAGATGCCCTGAGAGAATTTCTGATCCAAGTTTTGATAAAACTTTCAGCACTTGCACAGTATATGACGTTTTAAGCTTTACGATTTGCAAAGGTAGATTGGATGTACAGCATACACGATGCAGAACATGTGATATGTAAAAAGGGGAGGCAAGAAAAAGAAGGATTAAAAAAAATGCAAGAGCGAGAGGATCTGTCTTGTGCGTGAACGGCGCAGACGCAGGGGTTGTGCTGTTCATTTAATGCAAGGTTAGGCAGGCTGAGCTGATGAATGGACTGTCGGCGGGAGAACAAAAGCAGGCGCTCCATCACAGGAAGAGAGGCGCAGCAGCTCTCCCTCACCCATCCTCGAGCACTGGTCCAGGAGCGGTTTACCCTTCACACACCCTAACCTTAAATACTACTGAGGAGCTGCAGCCAATACTGACTGCAGATCAGTATCTTTATGGTAGCATCACCCCACTCCTGCAGGTCAATAATCCGTCTGTAAATCCTGAGACACGCAGGCTGGATACTGCAGGCGAGTATCTAAAATGTGGACAATTGATAACTTCTACACAGAATACCTGCATTGTAAAAGCCAGAAAGAGCTGGATTAAACAAGTATGATAGCACGAGCCAATGATAAATCATATACACCAAGACACATACATTACATGCTCTTTTAACAGAGGGCGATTGCAAGCGTGAAATTGCAGCGAGAAAGCACAAAGTGGTTGTGCATCTAAAAAATCTAAGAAAATAAAAATAAAAAACTGAAAAATAACGGCTCTGTGCCATGCGGTCTTCATCATCTGTTTTGCTGCAGAACCCCTAACATGACTGTACTTACGTCCTATATATAGAAACTGGATGTTTTCAATTACAGAGACGAAAAGACAGGAAAAATGAGAGGATGTTTACAAATCCCATTAAATTCACTGGCCTTATCCAGGGAGCACAGGCCAGATAATAACCACCTATTGATTATCCATTAAACCAATACACCAGACAGTGCAGTAACTCTGCAGCACGACACAAAGCTGCTCCAACACAACGGGCTTTTCTACCGGCAGATCACTTCTCACAGTGCAGAGCGGCAGAGGCTGCAGTCGTGAGGCTGTTCTGTAGACGGAGAGAAATGTGCCGCTGTGAGAAGTTCAGGGGAAGTGGGTTAGGATGGCTGGGGGCGGTTTATAGGGGCTGCCAGCACCTCACCAAATAGACTCATAAACCATTCTCCATGCTTTGGTGCCTGCAGCTGACCCTCACTGAGGACACGCCATGCAATCTGCGTTGGTCAAGCTGACCGACACGACACACCACAGCTCACAGGTTCAGCCAGGGTTCAGATGACACCATTTTCTGATTGTGTTTTAAGTGAGTCAAATGGTTAAATAGGGCTTGATTTGGTGAACAAGTTGGAGATGTTGTCGGTTAACAGGGATGAATTATCTTTGAAATCCCTTAAACATCTGTTAAAAGGATGTAATGATATAGTTAGTTAATTTGTGAACATAAGTTATTCATTTGAGAACACACATTTGGTAATTAAAGAAAACAAATGTGTTTCTCCCCTAAGACTTATCAGGCTGTGTAAAAAACATTTTAATCAGATTTTTCAAGCCCTATTATGCTAATTGTATTGTGTTCCTCTACTGTGACATGTTTCCATGCTTTAATGTTCAAAAAGGACTTTATTTTTAAACTATTTCTTAGCTAAACTACAGTATACAGTAATGGCTACCTTTTGTCTGAAGACTTCAGAAATTGTTGAATTTGGTTCAAGTGTGAGGCAAGTATGTACAAGTGGAAAAGGCTGAAACATAAAGAATAACTCAGCTTTGGTTCAGTGGCTGTATAACCAGGACAATAATCCACAAGCCAGGCCGACACATTTTTAACACACTGCAACTATTTCAGGCTCCAGTGTGAGATTGTGATCGTGCAGGCGAGTGTGTGTTGGTGTGTTTCAGAGAATGACAGGGCGAGCAGGCTGTGAACATTCACTATGTTGTTGTATGACATGTAATTCAGAGTCACATTAGCCTCACTGCTCTGATTCGATTTGAAACTCTATTAAATATCCAACTGACAAAAATCCTCTTAAATACAGAAACATAATCCATCAACATGAGCTGACTGATGTCTCTGCTGGTCGTACTGCCTTGTTCCTTTCACACAACATCTCTGATAAATGACAGGAGGTCACAGTGGATGTGCAAACTTCTGTTTCAGGTCATTTTTCTTGTGTAGCCCTTAATGTTTAACGTTTGGACTAAATCTGAATTTAAAAAGAAGTTGCCAAGGAAAAAATAAAGACAAAATCTTATAAAAAGTTCTTCCAATGTTTTGTATTAGAGACCGTAGCAACATTTCAAAGTATAAAATGCTATATACAATTAAGCCCTAATGTCACATGGGTAGTGTTTTTTTTACTGTAGAGGCACTGCATGCCGTTATCAGACAAAACTATTGAAATAATTAGATTTTAATAGCATGTTTGAAGGTAAAGCTCATACTTTAACAACTTTACAAACTCTAGAATTGTATCAATATCATTGTGTGCAAGTGGGCAGTGTCTGTATGTGTTTCCTTACCGTGCACTCTGTGCTCTTTGTTATCTTCAAGCAGAAATCTGATGCAAACTCCAGCTCAGACAGACACACCCTGTTACAGTCAATCGTCTGTTGAAAGTCAAAAACAAACACAGCATGTGATGCAAAGATAAATACTGATCAAAATATAAACAGGCAACACAATAACAACGTGCAGTTGGTACAAAAGTAATCTGATTAGCTAGCAGCTCTCTGTTCTGGATGGAGTATCTGACAGTACTGGTTCTTACATTTGTTCGTAAAATTCATTTTTGATAAAAAATATTCACACTGGTATAATAAAGGTATTTACATTCAAGTTGCTACACTGCTGCCACAGCATATTTTCTCTAGCCATTGGTTTCATCTGTTATAATAACATTGCTAAAACAGGTCATACAGGGAAACACATATGGTCAGAACATGATACAGGTTTAGTTCTGTACTAAATGCATCAATTGTGTCACTAAAATGCCCTAAATACTTTCAGTACATAAAACTACATTAAGTTCAGTCGATCAAAGTTGAGCCTAGAAGTCAGTCTGTAAACTTTTATAGATGCTTACAAAGGTAGGTTTGGTAGTTAAATAACCATTAGTCTTTGTTTTCCTCTTCCAAATAATGATATTTTCATAATTCTTTTGTTTAGAGTTTTTTTGTATAACAACTAAAGACTGATTAACTAGTGAATACAATGTTTGCATAGCTGATAACGACGTGCAGATGGCTAGAGCAAGACTAGAGAACTGGTCAGGAGTATATCTGTTCATAAAATATGGTTTCTTGAGTAGAAATCTAAACTGGCTGAATATGACATTAAGACTCCATAAAATAACCTCTCATTAATAAGAGCACAGTAATTAACTTTGTAAATGTGAACATAATGTCCAAAGGAGACAAATATCACATTGGCAAGATTGTAGTTTCAGCCAGGTATTTAGATAGCTTGTTTAGCATCAAGCTTATACTAGCAAGTAGCTCCAGTGAAACCGTTCACCATTTGAAATGAATGCACTGGCTGCATCTTATATGAGTAACAATTGCAACATTGGCAGTTCTTCTTCTTCGAGTCCGCAGCAATCTCAGATGTCGTTCTGCCAGTATCGGGCACAGGCCACAGCTGATGGGGTAGGTTCTGCCAGGTCTTCTGGACTGCACCGGGGGGCATCGGCACATTCCAGTAGGTGGGACATTGTCTGCACTGATCCACAGCTGCACGTGTCTTCTGTGGTGTAGTTCCACACTTTCATCAGTGCTTTGCACCTCCCCTGTTCCACACGCAGTCTATTAAGTGACTTCCAGGTTGTCCAGCCGAGGTCGTGGCCACTAGCAAGGCTTTCCGTTGGTGTGATTCCTCTGTCCAGCCATTCAAGAGCTCGTGTGTCATGTCTTTGCCATTCATCTTCCCAGATGTTGGTCCTTGCTGCTTGTTTGGTTGTCTGGAGGGGCAGGATTGTCTGCACAAAACTGGCTCTGGATCGGAGCCTGCGTGGGGGTGCTACGTGGCCATGCAAGGGGTGTCTGATGTCTGTCTCCTGTGTTCTCCGTTCATCTTGAGCGATACCCAGTCGTCTGATGTGTGGGGGAGAGATGCCGGCTAGCGCATAGAGGCACGGGACAGGTGTTGTCTTAACGCATCCCGTGATGATGCGGCAGGTGTCATTCAAGGCTGTGTCGACCAGTTTGGTGTGACGTGATCGGCTCCAGCTTGAGCAGGCATACTCTGCTGTAGAGAAACACAGGGCCATGGCAGTTGCACGGATTGTTGGTGGATCTGCGCCCCACTTGGAGTTCACTAGTTTGCGCAGAATGTTGTTGCGGGTGTTGATCTTGGCTTTGGTGTTCTCCAGGTGTTTCTTGAAGGAGAGTGTCCTATCCAGTGTAACACCAAGATACATGGGATGCGTATGGTTGGACAGTTTGTGGCCATCCCAGGTGACGCTCAGTTCTTTTTTAGCGTCTCGGTTCCTCAGGTGGAAGCTGCATAGTTGGGTTTTTGATGGGTTGGGTTTCAGGTGGTTGTTATTGTAGTAGCTTGACATTTCTTGGAGGGCACTTTCAAGGACAGGCTCAATCTTCTGGAGGTCTACTTGTTGGGTGGTGATGCAGAAGTCATCATTGGCAGTAATATCCTCCATTTACACTTTAATGCAACAACTTAAGCTAAATGTAATTACAATAATATGTGACATTTCTGTTAGCCTAAGCAACTGAAGAAAGATCTTGATATTGATTTCTGGACACGGACATGGCTGATTAGCTAGCAAGTATGGTTGCTAAAAAATCAGAATATATTGACCATTTATCCACTGCATGCAATGTTATTGGCTTTAAATATTGCTAGGATAACATAAGCTTTCTGGCTCATACCATAGACTGTAGCTGAGTCAGTTTGGAAGTAGTTTCTAAAGTGTGTCCTATTTGTCTTAGAGAAGTATAGTGAACAACGTTTCCTTTGAATAACCTTTTAGACTGACATACATTTTGATTGCAAAACAAAAAATATTATTGCATGGTACGAACGGGGTTTGTCCCTTCATCAGGCACTATCCATTTCATAATCCCTGGCAGGTTTACATGTGGATCGCAGATTGTGCCTTTAAGAGACCAAGACACACTTGATGTTGCAAAATTGCTTTCTAGACAGTTACCATTATGAATCTGGACATGAAACACATTATATAAGGCAGTTTTAAAGCTGCTTCAAATGGTTGCAAGTTAAACATTCATCAAGTTGAACATTCCTATCTGTTCTCACTGTGAAAAAAACCTCATCTGTTTTGCACAAATGTATAATTCCATGAAAGGGCTCTCAATTTTACGGAATAGCAGCCAGCCTTAATGGAATGTTATTGGATCGTATCAACGGGAGGCAATAGATGAGAGTCCATGTAATTTGGGCAGAGGGGCTGTCTATTTGTCACTGGAGGGGAGAAACTATCGATTAGAGGATTCAAATTCAATTATATCAAGTTCTCCCCTCATTCATCACGAGGAGGACATGCTGCTTAGCAAACGGGCCAGCCGGTGAGGAAACACGTGATGGTGTGGGAGACAAGAGGTTAGAGGTTAGAGCATTCCTACACAGAAAGCTTCCCAAGAGGTATATGTGCTCTTATATGTTCGACTGTGTGCGTGTGCATTTGTTTTATCTCTGTTATGTGTGTTCTCCCATCAGTGAAAACCGCTCTATCCACAGGCTGCTGAGAGTAATGACGTTTCCTGAAGAGGAACTTAAACAAGGATTAGACATATCAATCACCCAGCGCTACGACATCACATCACACACACACACACACTTACTTTTAGGGCCATATCTTGCTCTCCACAGCTAACTCTTGCTCTCATTTCCTGTCTATAGCTATAACAGCATGGCAGTTATAGCTATAATAACAGTTCCCGCAAACTCTAATTTTCCTATCTGTAGGTTCCACTAGCCTCGTACACTAGGATCATGAGACTGACATATGGTTTTGCCAATTAGTCTAGCTAATACAATTATCAGATGTTGGGTAGTTGATGTCGTCCACAGTCGACAAAATTGAGGATCCAGTCTAATCACTGCGACAAAAAACTAGATGTTGCATCATGGTGGTTTTCCTCCACCAACAGGTCTAGTTGCTGCGCCAACACATCATGTTGATTAATACCATGTCTGTCCAAAATGTCATCACTTTAAAAAAAATGTTCCTACTGGACATAAGTGTAAAATTGGCATAACTTGCAATATGTATTATTGAGGCATGGCCAAAGCAGTGTTTTGTGAGGTCAAAGGTGATCATGACAAAATCTATTTAATTCACCAGCAAAGATAATATGTTCACAAGAATCTGACGAACCAACGCATGGACAACCAGAAATAGAATGGCCCTGGCAACGGCTTTATACATTTTTTAATACGGTGGTTATAGTCAATAACGGTTGATCTCAACACAACTAGTCTCCCATAAACGTTTAGTCTCACGGCAACGTTTCATTCTTTATTTTATATTTTTATATTTATTAAAAGAGTTAACGTAATCGGTCTTCTTTGAGCAACAAGCTCTATGCAAACCCAGGTGCATTGTGGTCTGTCAGTATCACCCTTTAAAGAAAGTATGGCTTCCTCAGCACACGATCTATGTCTATGTAAGCAGTTTAATATATGAATAAAACATGATCAGGTTGACCGATTTTTAAGTTTAAACACTATACACAAGAAATGAATGAAGATGATTCACAATAAAATAACCAAAGATAAGATAAAAGTGATAAATGTCCTTGCCAGAAAAAAAGATTGTTTACCTGTATGACTGTAGGCTCACAGATAAGTGTGTCTTCATTCACGACTTCCACCGAAGCCTCAGGCACCACCACCTTCTTCATGCATGACATGTTGAAGCCATACACGTCGTCCCAGAATGCAATGTGGTCTTGGTGCTTCTGTGGGTCTCCAACTAGTGCCAGGCTGATGTTGCAGAGGTCTGGATAGACTATAGGAGCAAAGGGAGTCAAGGACATATCACAACATGCATACATAAACACAAAAATATCCTTATTGCAATTTATTGTTTTACAAGTCAAATACACATATTAGCATGACAACCTTCTCTGCATCACCTGGTAGACCCTACATTGCTCATGTCACTGTTATACTGTACTCACTTGAGTTTCTTAGTTTCTTTTGGTATCAAAAGGAACCAGAAACTAGACAAATTAGTGGTAGCAACAAGAGAGAGCAAAAGAGAGAGAGAAAGATAACAGCAGGGGGAACACCTGTGACATGCTACAGTAGCACCTCTGGGGCTGCTAACTCCAGGCAGTGCTGTTAGCGATGTTAGCCGGCATGCAGCCAGAAGAAGGACCTTGGCAACCAGCCAGTCCCAAAAAACTATTTTTCTGCACCCGACTGCAGTTATTTTGCCCTTAGGCTTCAGGTTTAAACATTGTTGTATTTATTTTCACAGAGCGTAAAGTTAGCTGCTGTATGATTGATCTCTCTCAACTACGAGGAATTTTTTTTGTGTAGCAATTTGTGTAAATCTCTTATGTGATTTACAGTTCTATAGTCTTTGTCATTATTTTTGGGCACACAGCATTAATGAATCTTTTCATTTTTAATTCTTGAGCAACTTTAAGCCCTGCCCTTTTCTTTGAACAAAACATCTGTATAATAATGTGTGCATTTGCTTGTTTGTTATCCTCAGTCAACAATTTATTTTCCTTTTGATTGTTAAATAACAAATAAAAAAATCATTTAAAATATCTGTAAAACTGAAAACAAATCCATGAATCCATATTTTTTGTATCATTGGTTGTATAAACCTTTTGACAATGCATTTAATCAGGATGTATTTCAACCTCAATGCAAATGAGAACCAAACAAAATGAATTGCAGTTCATATTTTTGGACCAAAATGCAATCCTTTGTGAGGCCAGCCTGGTCAGCGATGAGTGAATCCCTTCAGGGATTTGTTTCTTCTAAAACGTAAGAACATAAATCATGACTAAAGGAAAGGGTGGGCAAACTCTGGTAGCATGAACTTCTACTCTCAGTGCTGAGACGTGCTTAATATTAACAAATTAAACGGCTCGAAAACCATTCAACAAATGTAATCAGAAAACGCCTTAACATCTTGTGGGTGTGGAGCTTTGCATCAATTTCATGAGGCTTCTTTAATGACTGTATCCATCACATACGCACATAAAATGACCTGATGACCATTTTGTCCTACTTTTGTCATTCTTCCATGTTGTTCACTAGATGGCCCAAATATGGACACCCAAAAATAAAGATTTGGCATTGTTCAAAATATAATCTTCCCATGAATGCTAATATGCTAATACACTTTAAGCTCCTACACTATTAAGATCATGCTTTCCACAACATTTTGGCTGCAGGGCTTTGCTCCCGTTCAACTACAGTACAAGGGCATCAGCTAATGGTGTCAGATTGGGTCAGCAATGTTTCTCATCACAAAACTTGGAAAACCATTTCTAATGGAGCCAGCTTTGTGCAGAGTGGTCTTGTCATGTTTACACAGGAAAGGGCCTCACATAAACCTACCGAACTGGTACCAAAGTATTGTCTGAAATATAACCGTTGGTCTTACAGTGTACAATACAAACCAAAAAGTGGGTCAAATCACAGAATTGGAACAGTTGTATTCACCATCGCATAAATATAGCATTTGTTATATTTCTTGAACCCATATGATCACCCATTCCTACTTGTCTTTCCTAGGTTGTGATTCCAGAAAACGTAACATCCTCTTTACTTGCACTCAAAGTACACACAAAGTAAACTTCCGTAATCACAAATTAAATAACAACTGATAAATGCTTGGTGGTAAACAAAGAAGGGAAAAACACAATGGAAAATGATTTGAATGCGGCCTAATGCTAATTCATTACCTGGGATGGAAAAGATTCTGAGTTGTTGCTGAAAAGGATCTTAAAGGTTTAGAAGCTTGTGCCAGTGGCCAGTCCAGTTAGACACATTGTTTTACAGCGGAGAGTGTTTCTATCACTTTAGAGAAATGACTGCTGCTGGAAATCACCCTGGCTGGATGTTGGTCAAACAAGTTTTTGA
Organism: Trematomus bernacchii; assembly: GCF_902827165.1. Classification (NCBI taxonomy): domain Eukaryota; kingdom Metazoa; phylum Chordata; class Actinopteri; order Perciformes; family Nototheniidae; genus Trematomus; species Trematomus bernacchii. The sequence continues at coordinate 20,019,445 of NW_022987973.1, forward strand.
TCCTGCAGCCTCAGAAACAACATTTTTCTTAAAAGATGAAAGACGTCAGTCAGTCACTGAGGAACTGTTTTTCTACCTTCGTTTTTCAAAGCTTTGATGACAGGGCATAGGCAGTGATTACTCACTCCTCATATTACATCACACTGTCTATTTGAGAAACATTATGTTTTAAATGAGCATTAAACATGACTTAATGTCCTTTTCATCGTGTTTTCACATCTGAGTAGATTCCTTTGGGTAATATGCTTGGTGATTAAGCCAGAGCTGAGATGCTTGAAGCCATTGGTATCCCCACTGTGAAGTAACATTAGCCAACACAGAGGCCTTAGGCCTAAACTAGAGTTTAGAATATGCTCATGAGGATGTCTAAAAAACTTCATATTTTAACATATCAGAAATCCTTTATTAAGTCCCACAGCGAGGAAAAATCTTGCTGCCATCAGTCGTAATGTACAAAATGTGTCCCAGTTGGAGATAAGGAGAGTCCGAAAAAAAAAAGAAATGAGCATAGCTGATGGCCAATATAGCTGACCTTTTGCTTCATGAGAAAGACGCAAGCTACAGGGCAAACACGCTTAGTAATATCGACAAAATATGTTATCTTGATATAGGTCATTTCATATCAGAGACCTGTCATATCAAAGATATCATAGATAAATCAATAAATAGTCTATATAAAAAAACACATTGTAAAGCCTATTCTGGTATTCTTTTTCTCATCTCATTAAGAACTTTTGCGTTAAATTAACATAACGATTTCAAGTTAAATGATATAGAAAAAAAAAATATATATATAGTCCTAGCCTACTATATGAAGATGTAAACTTTCAAAAGTAAACTCATGAACAGCTTCAAGTACAGTATATGTTGTATAGCAGCAACACAACAATAAATGTTGCCATAAAAAACTGTGGTAACGGTTTTTGGTGAGTGTGATAGAAATTATATAGAGTTATTATCATTATATCATTATAAATCTAACATATGTTAGATTTATAATGATATAACATTTTATGGCCTTTCCCTAAAGCACTAATAATTGATATCCACCCTCAAAACAATATTCAGAAGGTCAAAATATTGTTATACTAGAACATCTCAAAGGTAATCATTAACAATTATTAACAATAGCAATAGTAGTTAGCAATTGCAATAGTTGATACTAAGCAAGCAGTTAGCTGTAGTGATAGCTGTTAGACTATATACTAAAACACAAAACAGTTCGCAGTATAAGAAAGGGGGCAACAATTAAGGTAATGAAACGTTAGAAATAGTAAAATGTTAGCAGTACATTTAGCAAGCAGCAGCAATGAAGCTTAGAAGCAGGCATGAAGAAACGGAAGTCAGCAGGATAGCAGTTTGGGATGTAAACAGACATCTCTGTCATTTGACTAGGGGCTTAGTTGGAGTGCATACACCCTTTATTATATTCCTTTCTAGTTGGACACTTTTATGTGCTTCAATTATTAGCGTGGCAGATGCTAAGTCTAGCTTCAGCTAGCAAGCTTATCAGTTCTCTCACAAATGCTGTACATATATTTACTTAAGCTTAACACTTTGGTTTTGATAGCAATGATGAGTTTCTGTATTTGTATTACCCACATTTTGACTTAAATATGTTATGGATATCAGAAAAGCACATACATTTGATAAGTGTTTTTACGCTTTTTCCACCTGACAAAGATAGGGTTCACAAAATGCATTTATACAGAAGTTTTTTTTTAAAAAGTCACAAATTGTTAGACAGCGAGAAGAAAAGGAGAAAGAGATGGATAGTGGAGACACAGAATCCTCCAGAGAATTTGAAAACATTGTAAAGGCTGTGAAACCAAGGTTGCCCCAACCTTTGTATGAATACCAATAAAAGGAGCAAACTACAAACTGTTTTACAGGCATTGTTTTTACACTTTTAAAAAACATAAGCCTTCAAATGAGATTATTTTTATTTTACCTGGCATGTGTGTTAGGGCTCAGTCTCACATAACCTTCGACATGTTGGACCATAAAATGTGTGAATGGATGGTGACAGCTCAGTGATGGGCAACTCATGGCCTCTCATGATTAGCTGAAGCCTGTGTGTGACCCTGTGAGTGTCACCCTACCTAATGACTGCACACACATATTTTTTACACACGTACGGATGCAAACAGCAGATTTGTTACTTCATTTTACTCTGATTACTGGACCGACTGAGTAATTACGAGGGCCGGGTAAGAGGAGGACGGAGAGATGCTGATTTGGCAGAATCAAGACAGGCCCGTCTGAGACTCATAGTGAAAAGAAATGGAGATGGAGAGACGAATAGGCGATGGATGGGGTGCTGTGGTGTGGATGGAGAGGGAGAAAGACTAAGAGGAAGAAGGGGGGGTACACGGGCGTCCCCAGATTCATGGCTTTGACATCTGCGTCCTTCTCGACTCGCTGCCCACAGCCCGTTTGTCATGCCCCCCCTCCCCTTTCACTTGCTCTCTCCATCCCCCCCCCATTGGTTGGCTCTGAAGGAGGGAAAGACGGTGTGGGGGGGGGGGGGGGGGGGCACGGGACAAAACAGATCCCTTTTCCCTGGACGCTGTGCTGTGCCAGGCAGGCAGGGGCACATTTAAGGATGAAGGGGAGGTTAATGTAGTGGGGAGAATGAGCGAGCCGCTGTACCTCTCTTCTAATGTAGCTTAAACACACATGCTGCAGGGCCATGTGCACACACACTCAAAAATCTGAAAAAAAGCTAATGGATGGAAGTTAATAAATCTAATGTGACACAATTATTGTAAAAAAGAGTATAATTTAATCATTTAAAAGACATCACATTGTTTGGATTAATGCATTAAGGTGCAGTCTGCATGTGATGATATCCAGGAATATTTGCTCTGCAGATTGGCACATAAATACTGCCTTGGCAATGTTTACTTGAACAACAAAAACAACAACATGGAGCAGCATCCACTCGTTTTTTATGCTTAGCCCCATACATGCTGAATTAGGCATGGGAAATGCTGATAAGCTTAACAAAGTGTTCCCTTTTTGACTTAATGTTCCCATATCAAAGCTCTTGGCGGAAGTAGATGGTTCTGCTAGACACATTTTCCTGGTTTTGAGTGACACAAAATACACAGGATACACAGGGATCAGCCTGTTCTGGGAGCATCAGGGTTAAAGGCTTATGACGAACCATATGGTGTCCTCTGACCTATCACTTTCTGCCTGACTCTGGTTCGCATGTCCAAACTCCCTCGCAAACAGATCTGTCTCTATATGTGGGGTCATTCTGGCTGTCAATCTGTGCGTGTGTGTGTGTGTGTGTGTGTGTGTGTGTGGTGTGTGTGTGTGTGTGTGTGTGTGTGTGTGTGTGTGTGTGTGTGTGTGTGTGTGTGTGTGTGTGTGTGTGTGTGTGTGTGTGTGTGTGTGTGTGTGTGTGTGTGTGTGTATGCTTGACCTATCCCTGGTGTTCCAAGGAGCCACTAAAGGCATTGTGGTGGAACCGTTCCGTAGTTGGGTCACATTCGGCACAAGCCATTAAATCTGGTCAATGGCAGGGATGGGATGACCCAGGAGACACAAGGCAAATCCCTAATGACAAAAAGTATTTGCATACCGTACGTGTCAAACTGTTGTCCAAATAGTTATACCTGTAAGAAATAACCATCTTTTACATGTTGCATCGGTCTTGGTTTTGTGTTTTCATCTACGCCCTCAAGGTTATGTTTTCAAACACTGTAGCTTTCGTGCATATGAAAATAAAATCTTTGAATCTTGAATGTTTAAATTCAAGTTATTTAAAAATAATTGTTACTGTACATCCAAAAATGTAAACAGGTTCACAATAGAATTCCAAGAAGCATATGAGGATCAAAGCAACATCACTGTGCTTATGCCAAGCTGCTATTGAGGCAAAAGTGCAAGCACACATTCTTCAGTCCAGCCATACGTGAGACATGTTGTCTTTGAAAACAGCTGTGTGCTGAGGTGAGATGTTGAGCCTCCCCCTCAGCTGTATATGTCCCCACCTCCTCAGAGAGTATTTCTCTGACTAAACACCTGAATCCTGCAACTGAAGCTGAAGTTTTATAGTAAAATCTTCCATTCTGTCAAAGGTTTCTTGCTTATGTGTAGTGATTGTATCAACTGGTTTGTATATTTGGAAGAGAAGTATTTTTATATATGCTGCTTGTACTGACGTGAACAAACACACGAACACACAATATATCCAGCGTGTCACTCCCAAAAACCATAGTGGGCTAGCATAAGAAGTTTCTCCTGCTGACAGATCACACCATATACTTTCAAGGGTTGTGCTCCATTTGGTTGTGCCAGCCTGCCGCTTGTAACATAGTGGCAAGGAGAGGGAAACTCACTGAAATGGAGTGCAGGAGGTACTTAAAGTGGCAGGTATGACGTTAATTCTCTATCAGCCGCTAATTGAAACGAAAGCAGTTACTTTAGTGGAAATGTTGCTGTTAACCTTAGTTTACTCTTTTCACAACATGTTGGGGGTTTGGCAGTATAGTACCTTCTCCATTTCAATTCAGCAATTGCGAGCCATGTGAAATATTATTCTTTATTGGTTACAATGTTGTTGGTTCACATTATGTTATGTCTTCATGGTGCTCTTTTATTTAGTTCAGCCAGATGGGTGTTGATGCACACCCAGGATAGTCTGATCTATTCCCGCCCCAAAAACGATGGAAGTTGGGTTTGTCTGTCTGTGGCACTTTAGTGTAACCTAGGCAAAAGCAACGCAATCTTCCTACTTCCCTGGCCACTTTGGTCGATTTTCAAAAATGTGTAGAAACTGATTGGAAAACCGTGTTTCATCACTAATGTCATGACTTATTGAGCACTAATTAATAGACTTAAGTATAGAGTAATTAAAAGACAATGCCTGAAGAAAAAAAGAGAAATGTCCAACTCCACAGTGGCAAACTTTTATGCTACCTTTTTTTTTTTATCTTGAGAAGATGTGACCTACCTGAGCCATCGTCAGCGAGGTAGGCGTCTCTGGCGTACAGCACAGAATCCAACATGGACTCAAACAGCAAGAAGTAACCCTGCAAAGAGAGGAAAATAAGCATTATCACCAAGGTATCTTGTGTATTTCGGTTTATTCAAGGCATTCATTTTGTTATTCTACAGTATTGCTGTTTTATAGTTATTTGTTAATGTAAATAACCCAATTTATGTTCTTTGAAATTGAAAAGGATATTGTGTTTGTTACTTTCGTTGCAGTTGTATATGTCTTAAGTGTAATTTGGCTTGGCTTCCTATTTTGTATGGACATGCTTTTATTTTGAAGGAGAGTTAGCGCTGTTGACAGGAAGTTGTTGTTGCTATGGAAACAACGTGACGGACAAAAGGAGCGGAGAAAAGTAATATCTAAATATAAAGACGGAGAAAGTCAACAATAAAGTTTATGGTTAAGTGTTAACACCCCCCGAAGAGGCACAAGCTCTTACGTTGATATTGGAGATTTCAATCAATTCAATTTATTAAAAGAAAAACGAATATCCGAATAACGAAATTGAAAACCGAATAGTGTGCCAACGACCGAATATTCGGATATTCGGGTACAGCCCTAACTGACAAACGGGCAAAAGCAGCTGTCCATATAGCATTATATTTTTTCTTTGATAATAAATGCTTGCAAGGACAAAACTACAGAATCGCTGGACAATTTAATTATTTTTGAATGCAAGATAACTAAAGTGGAAATCTGAATTAGCCGTGACTGTGAATAGAGTAGTGCGCCCACGTGGTCTGACACCAAACATCCACAGATTTGACCCTGGGTTGACCTTCTGTTCTGCTCCAGTAGATGGCACATTAACCGTGGTATTATTCCATTAATGGGGAAATTGAGTTTTGTCCACATCTTGTTGGCTTCGGCTTGAGTGGCAGGAACTGCTGACAAATGGCTTTTTTAACCTCCTCCTCCTCAATCCAAGCAGCAGATCTATAGTACCGATTGGCTATGGTGCACCGCCAGCCCCTTGAATATGGTATTTATGTGCACAACAATCGGGCGGGTTCAGACATATGGGATATCTCCATCTGGGACAAGGAGGTGGAGCAAAATCACTACGTGTACATTTACTGTAACTTATGACCCATATAGTCCTGTAAAAAGCTTTGACAACACTGACTGGCTTTAGGAACAAAAACACCTTTCTATGCTTTCAGATGTGTGTTTTACGATGAAATCAAGAGCACAAGCAAAATACAACATCCTTCAATTTTCAGGCAATGATTAATTTGTCCTCCTGTTCACTGTAGATCTTTGAATCCTTCCATGCCTTTATATGGATCAGTTCTAATGGACTATCTGATACTGCCATTCATTCAGGAATAAATCACATTGGTGCTTAAATATCAGTTTACACATGACCTGACAATTTCTATCAATCTGCTATTTGTACAGCGTACAGGAAAGAGGTGGTGTTTAAAGAGGTATTTATTATTACAAGAACTTTGGTTCTATCGAATAAGAAAACATAACCATCAAATATCTTGGTACAGGACAGCATCTTTTTTTTTTTAAATATATAAATAGTTTGAAGATAATCATAGAAGACCGTAAAAGACAAAAGATGAGCCAGATTATCTAAACCAATTTATTTGGGAGTGGGGTAGCGATAACGTTGTTATAAATTCCCAACTGCCCTGGAAAAATGCTTTACTACGCCAATTATAGCATATTAAAGTCAATCCAGAAAGTTGTCTGAACCTTTTTTATTATTATTTTACAATGGATGTTGGTTATCATCCAAATAATAGGACATACATTTACATAGTTTTACATTTGCTTTAAACTATATAATTATTATTAACTGGTTTGGCCATAGCGGAACAATTTTACAAGTGTGATACAAAATTGTACAATACTGAATCAATCAATATGATAAGAAAGTGTTTTACTATTGCTACTGTAGTGTAAATTAATTTCTAGTAGTTTAATATTTGGGAAATGGCAATTATGTCAGAGTGACTGAAACATCAAAGCAAGATGTAAGCAGCAACACAAAGATGAAATTTGCAGCATCAACAGGTCAAATATGAGGAAAAAAAATGAGTTATGTTGAAGATTTCAATATCTCTATTTTCTTGTCGACCGGGGGCCAAGGACAAGGAGAGGTGAGGGCCAGGACACGAGATAAAGACTGAATCAGGGCATGTGTGTGTGGAGGATGGGGCTGTGGATGATGAAGAGAAAGTAGAGGAGAGAGGAAAAGCAAGACAAGTGATATAGCGAAGACGCAGTGGCCAGCAGAATAGTAATTTGGTGAGATAAGAGGCTTATTATTCAAATAAAGACAACCTTTCATTAGAGAAGGGAGTTGCGAGCGTCAGACAATCGGGGAAACAGCTCTGATTTATAACCAAATTCCGAAATCGTCACCATCTCTGTAACGGGCCTGAGCTGATAATGACAGCGATGAAGCTGATATAACCGACTCATCCTCTGCGGGACGATACAGGGAAACGTTATTTTGGTTTAGCGACAGTGGACTGGTCTCGAACCAAAGTCAGGTCCGCGAATCGTCTGCTGCTGACTGGTGTGGTCGATGTCCTTAGCAGCCGAGCGGGTCGTTTTTTAAAACCCCTGCAAAGAGAACACCAGCCTCGTAATTTAGATCCCAATTTCACGGGACGCTGCTTCTCTTGACAGGAAGAGGATATGAGAGGGAGAGATGCCCGAAAGCAGAGTCACACCTTACTTTTATCACGTCAACAATGCTCCAGGATTACTGCCCCCCCTCTGCTGCCTTTTATGTCCTCCCAGCTGCATGAACCACATTCCTCCTAATTTATACATCTGCAATGTTAATTACCAAAAACACAGAAACATATACCTACTTCTGTACCATTAGAATTGGACGTGAGGAGGAAATACAGCAAAAGCACTTAAGTTGGTCTGAGTCTGAATAGATCTTGCCCGAATACTTCAACTTGTAAATGACAAATCAGCCTGTCACACCTACTGTACAATATAACAAGTAAAGGTATTGAAAAGGGAGACTTTTAATGATGCACAGGCATCCTTCAGGCCAGTCAGTGCTGATGTATTAATTACGGGAACACAACGTGCAAATGTAAAATCCTTCAGTTTCATCAAACTGTGTCTCAGTGTTTTAATTAAAAGTTCCAAGTTTTAATATATATTCCTACCATTTCTATATATTCAGCAAAAGGCCCCGGGTCAGTGCAACGATGAGTCATACCATCTCATTTAATCAGTTCGACCTGTGAAATTTCAGCAACTCTGTAGAATGTTTCAAAGGCTAAAAGTGATTGAAAATATTGGCTAAAATGTAAGATTACGCAAAGATTATGCAAACTATTTCACTATATCAAAGGTTTGGTCAACAAAAAGGGAATAATGTCCACTTCGCTTTCTCAAATTCCAAGCTGATGTCCCAAATATTTTCGGGCGGAAAACAAATCCATTATTAAAATAGTTGGCAACTATTTCTCTGTTGATTGACTTATTGTTGCAGCTCCAATTTGTTGTGTTCAAAACAATGATAGCAACATTTTGAGCTTAGCTTAGCAAGTAAAGTAGATAACTAACTAGCCTATGTCAAAGAGAAGAGAACGCCAAACACTAATATACAAAAAGTCAGGTTGTTTAGAGTAAAAACTAAGGTTGAGTAAAGATCTTGTGATATGCTTTGTACAGTCACTGGACCCAACTGTTGTTACCATGATATTCCATATGAGTATGTATTTAAAATACACACATAAAACATGTATAACATTTTTGTATTTGTTGGAAGGCAAGCTATGCTAGCATTTTCCTCTTGCTTCCAGCTTATTTTCTTGGCTAAACAGGTCATAAGTGTCTCTGTTTTGCTTCATAGCTAGGTGCAACTATGACACGCTGCTCCTTAAAGGGTTAGGGCCTACAGTATGTCGTTGTACCTCTCTTTAACACAAAAAGCATCTTTATGCATCTGCTTTCAACATGTGGAAGGGTCAATAGCAGCAAATCAAAGGTGATAGATCCACGTTCTTGCAAACTTTCAGGTGAAAACTTCATCAAAAAGAAAGAGACTTCAGCTGCCTAACTTTCTCTTTTATCTCCCTTCACTTTATCTTAATTTATTTTGTGTTGGGAAAACAGGATTAAATCTAAACACCAGACTGATGTCTTTGATACCATTTCCCCCAATCAATATGTCTGCCTACGGGCTCAGTGACACAGACGGGCCGAAGTGTTAGTTTGAGAAACCAGCTTCGCTTCGCAGTACTGGCTGGTGCGGGCCATGCTCTGCAGTATAGTCACTGTGCATTTCCATAAAAGAGACTAATGAAAACCTAATGAGAATGGGCTGGAGCAGCTTATGCACATTAACAAAATTAGCATATAAAACACATAAACGAGTGGGCTACTACACACATCTACATATACACAAACACACAAAAAGATAAAAACTGCAAAACAGTTTTACAGCTGTGTTGCTTATGTCTAGAAATCTAGCTTTCTAAAGAGATGTCCCTTCCCCTTAACTTTACACAAATGCAATTCAGTTTTTCCCTGTCTTAGTGAAAAAGCATTGGTGTGCTACGATTTGCAGATGTTCGTGTCCATCAACCAATGGGACACTGAGTGACTGTCAATTACGGGTACCAAGAAGCATTTTGGTACAAAATCTGCATCAGCAGTTTACACTTTCCTCCGCCCTCCAGTACCTCCTCTCTTCTACTGCATTAAACATACGTCTTTCTCAATTACTGCGGATCATCATCACTTCCAGTCCCAGCAGGGCCCAGGCAAAATAAAGGTGATGGTGTGCATGCATGAACGTGTGTGTTTCTGGGAGTACTGCCATGCTTCACTGCATACCGATGGCAGCAGCTCTACGTCAACAAGCCTTTCCTATACTATTCTCTGGTCAGGTGACACCATATTAGCATAAACATGTCACATACATCCGAGTAATAGATTTTGGAGCGTTAACGCTTGGCGAGAGTACGTTGTGTAGGTTCCAATATCAGCATAATTTCCATTTAAAAAGGCATGCAAATGGGAGATAGACGGGAAAGATAGTGTAGTAGCAAAGTAATTTGCAGTATAGCTACAAGGTTATTAGAAGCAGGGGCTCATCTGAGAAAAAAGATAAGAACATTATGTGATTTTAGAAGATGGAACGATCATTTTCATGGGCCATAGAAGATTTAAATGAAGTATCGAAATGTATTTATTGTATACAATGTACAATACAATGTTTAGGAAAGTAGCATATTTACACTAGGCTGTACATGAATTATATATATTTAATTGTATTTTACACAAACACATTTTTACTTCCCCAAATTGTATATTGTAAGACACACATTTGCTGCAAAAGTTATTCAGTTGTGTATCTGAGGTGAAGATGGAAACTTTCAAAGAGAGAGTGAAATACTTTGAAGTTATTTAAGCTTAACTTTTCAGAAATCTTTGACTGTTTTCTGTTCAAGAATGTATTTTTATTGAAATACCAATGACTAAATAAATGAATTGAAGATAGCACAACGTCTTCTGAAATACAAACGGTTAGTGGCTGTAATGACAAGAACAACATGTCAGCAGTAGATGTCAAGATAATCTGATATTTCATTTAAAACACAATTTCCCAATGCATGGATTTACTGTTTGGAACCTTAATATAACTTATTTGGTTTGAAGGTCAAAGTCAGTCAGCAGCAGAAAAAAAGAACAACGTTTGCCTTTGAGTGCCTTTGCGATATAAAAAGTTATAGCTTTGAATTGACACTATAAAAATCCTAATATACTTGTACTGCGCTTTGTACTTGCCCAAGCATTTACAAGCCGTTATTAAAATTCATCATTTTGAGGGAACATGGAGGCCATTTCTTGCAGTTTGAGGGATATTTCAGGTCGTCAGGTTCAGGTTCTGCATGTAGCAGCGTTATTCAAACCAGAGAGCACTTACTCACATCTTTCTGCAGTTTCGATACATACATTAGATAACATTTTATTGAATTGCGGGTCTTTATATACCACCCTGCTTGTTGCAAATGGCTGCCTATATGCCCTTATGACTATGCTTGACTAGGCGCGAAGGGGGAAAAATAGAGTTGCATAAAAACAGAGGGGGGTGTGTACTAACAGAAAACACAAATGTCTCTCGCTAGACTTGTTTGGGATCGACACATTCATGAAAATATAAACCCATGTTATCTTAGAGGATGAATGACTAAATCTGAAAAACGTAATACATAAGAGGTACAAATCAGGATTTTAGCTAAACCAGGTCTAAAGCAAGGACTCTGTGTTTGAACTTGTGTTTATTTACCCAAAGTGTCTTTTGCATTTTCTCTAATTTGCAACATTGTTGATCTGTTTCAATAACCGGAAAATGATATCAGCTGAGTTTTCTGTATGAAAACATATTTTACTGTAACCAAAAGTGATCAGTATGTTTTTTGAGCTGGAAACCATTACTTCTAGATGTGTGAGAAGAGACACTTTGGGTGCGCCTCACTTCGGTTATTTTTCATTTCCTCGCTCCTCAGGCTCGCTATCAGCAGAAGTTGATTTGTCTGCGCCATCTTGAGTACCGTCCCAGTGGCCTTATTTTAACGGAGGATCGAGGATCGAGGAGTGATAACGGAGGAGCGATAATCGAGGAACTACCAGACCATCCTCCGGTGAAATCCTCAGACACTCGCCCCCCCCCCCCTTACTGTGTATCGCTCACTGATTGGACGATGCAGCGCATGCACTGATCTGGCTGCTGTCAGACGATCAGCTGTGCGGCGTCATCACAAACGGACGTTGCTTCACGTGACACTCCGGAGGAAACGACGTCCCATTGCTCTTAAAACTCATTTCCCTGCTTCTCGTGGTTTCCTTGCGTCTCTCCATGCTTCCCTGGTGGGAGGGACTAAACGCAGGGAAACGACGCAAGTGAGGGACGCAAGGATTTCATTTAACCGAAGTGAGATGCAGCCAGAGATGTCAAATTGACAACTTGGACGCCATCATTATTGCAGCAAAAGAGCATTATGCTATGCAGTGCTCCCTGTGTTCCTTTATGGAACAACCTGCACTTAATATTAAACAAAGAAAAAGCATTTTTCTTAAAGAAAAGTTAAAGCAGCTTTTCGTGGAGTGATTATAGTTCACTTAAAAGGGTGGGAGCTTGAACCATAGGCAAAGAGTTGCATGGGGGTAGGAAGGTTTATGGCGTAGTTGTTTGTTTTCATTTCTCATGTGTTTTTCAAGGTTCAAGGTTCTTTATTGTCAATCTGACATAGCTACAGAGTAATTATGCAGTTGAAAATCTTATGTCACAGGCTTCTCCAACAATGCAACATAATAACATAACATAATAACAATAAGAGCAAGAGCAATACAAAAATAATAATAGTTATAAAAATGAAATAAAGTTATGATGTGGAATAGTGCAGTATGAGTCTATATACAAGTTATTGGAATGATATATATATATTAGGTATTAGATACATACTACTGAGTAGCAGTTGAATGTTTGAAGTTGTTTCAACAGTTCAATTTTTTAACAGTCTCACTGCCCGCGGGAAGAAAACTGTCTCCGAATCTTCTTGTCCTTGCCAGGATGCTGCGGTAACGTCTGCCAGACGGCAACAGCAAGAACAGTTTGTGGCTGGGGTGATGGGGGTCTTTGATAATCCGTAGTGATTTCTTCCTGAGCCGCTGGGAGTAAAGGTCCTCCATGGATGGCAGCTCCGTCCTGGTGATGTGCTGTGCAGTTTTCACCACCCTCTGTAAAGCCTTACGATCGAGGTCGGTGCAGCTGCCGTACCAGGCCGTCATGCTGCCAGTGAGGATACTCTCTATCGTGCACCTGTAGAAGTTGCAGAGTATCCTGGAATCCATTTTGAACCTCCTCAACCTGCGGAGGAAGAAGAGCCGCTGTCGAGCTTTCTTGGTGATGGTGGTGGTGTGAAGAGACCATGTCAGGTCCTCAGTGATGTGGACCCCAAGGAACCTGAAGCTTTTGACTCTCTCCACCGTAGTCCCATTGATGGCGATGGGGGCGTGTCCCTCTCCCTGCTGCTTCCTGTAGTCCACAATCAGCTCCTTTGTTTTGCTGATGTTGAGATGGAGGTTGTTCTCCTGGCACCAAGATGTCAGGTTTTCGACCTCCTCTCTGTACGCCGTCTCGTCATCGTCTGTGATCTGGCCGATGACGGTCGTGTCATCAGCAAACTTCACGATGGTGTTGGAGCTGTGTGTGGCCACGCAGTCGTGGGTGAACAGGGAGTAGAGGAGAGGGCTGAGCACGCAGCCTTGAGGGGCACCGGTGTTGAGAATCAGGGTGGAGGATGTGATGTTTCCCACCCGCACTGCCTGGGGTCTGCCCGTCAGGAAGTTCAGGATCCAGTCGCAGAGGGCGCTGTTGAGCCCGAGGTCTCTGAGCTTGATGGCCAGCTTGGAGGGCACAATGGTGTTGAATGCTGAACTGTAGTCAATGAACAGCATTCTCACATATGTGTTCCTGTTCTTCGGGTCCAGGTGTGAGAGGGCAGTGTGGAGGGTGAGGGCTATGGCGTCGTCTGTGGACCTGTTTGCTCTGTAGGCAAACTGCAGGGGGTCCAGAGATTCAGGGAGGGAGGAGGTGATGAATAATTTGACTAACCGCTCAAAGCACTTCATTATGATGGAGGTGAGTGCTACTGGGCGGTAGTCGTTGGGGCAGGTGATGATTGTCTTTTTGGGGACAGGAATGATGGTGGAGTGTTTAAGACATGTGGGGACTACAGACTGCAGCAGGGACCTGTTGAAGATGTCTGTGAACACCTCTGCCAGCTGAACTGCACACACCCTGAGAACACGGCCAGGGATGCCATCAGGTCCAGGAGCCTTGTGTGGGTTAACCCTTTTAAAGGATTTACACACATCTGCCCTATTTAAAACAAAAGGGCAGTGTAGCTCCTGGTCCCTCTGTACCTCCACAGCCTGGCTGCTCTCAAAGCGTGCAAAAAAACTGTTTAGCTCATCTGGGAGAGATGCGCACGCAGACACTCCCGCAGCACCCCCCGCTGCTCCTTTGTAGTCAGTCATTGTCCTTAGTCCCGCCCACATATTCCTAGTGTTACAGCCTTTGAAGTCAGATTCCACCTTCTCTTTGTACTGTCTCTTTGCATTTTTTATTGCTCTCCGGAGATCATACCTAGACTTCCTGTACTCCTCCAAATCTCCCGCTGTGTGCGCGAGAGTGCGCGCTTTCAGTTTGCCGCGCACCTCACCGTTTACCCAGGGCTTTTGATTTGGGAATGTCCGTACAGAAACCTTCGGTACCACGTCATCGATGCATTTCCCAATGTAGCAGATGACAGTGTCCGTGTGTGTGTTGATGTTATTGTCCTCAAACACACTCCAATCCGTAGATGCAAAGCAATCCTGCAGTGCTGAATCTGACTCCTCGCTCCATCGCTGTACTGTCCTTGTTATCGGTCTGTCCCTTTTAAGTTTCTGCTTGTAAGCAGGCAACAACAGTAGTGAGATATGGTCTGATTTGCCGAAGGGAGGGCGAGGGAGAGCCTTATATCCATTCCGGAAAGGGGAATAAACATGGTCCAGTATGTTTCCCCCGCGCGTCGGGAAGTTGATGTGTTGGTAATATTTTGGCAAAACCTTCTTCATGTTGGCGGTGTTGAAATCTCCGGCCACAACGAACGCCGCATCTGGCCGTGAAGTCTCGGTTTTATCAATAATCCCAAACAGCTGATCGAGTGCCGTGTTGTTGTCGGCGAGTGGCTGCGGCGGGATATACACTGCTGTTATCACAACAGATGTGAATTCCCTCGGCAGATGGAAGGCCCGACATGAGATCATGAGGTGCTCTAGCTGTGCGGAACAGTCCGATGAAATAATCTTCACATCTGAGCACCAGTTGTTGTTAGTCTTCTTTCAATTAAGGACCCCTTTGGAAATTGTAATCATGCTTTCTATTCTCTTGGATTTGTGTGTCATGATAATCTTGTGCTTTTAAAGTCCTATTTAAAAAAAGAAAGGATTAAACTGTACTGTTAACATATCAAATGTTCCAATCAACACCAAAGCAACAAAAACCTGCCAAATAAAAACGAATGTTTTTGTTACATAGGGCATCTGGCTGGAAATGGCCACGTCTCCAAATGTGTGTGGGTGTTTGCTTTATTGTGTGTGTGAGACTGACAGCTAGTCAGACTGAGGGACAGGATGACTGATGACTACCGCCCTCTGCTTGGGCAGGTGAGTCTCCCAGAACTGATAATAAGGCTAAAGAGAAGGGGCTGCCATTCCTTTGACTTCACACCTCGACCGCACACAATGAGTCGCACTTTGTGTGTGCCAGGGAGACTTGTTTGTTGATACTTTTTTTGTAGTCCAACTATGTTTCCCTCAAGGTGAAACATCAGAGGTGTGGGCACAAAGAAACCCTCCACAGCAGAGAAGTTGAACATGGCCACTTGACACTTTTACTTGTTCAGGGTTCCTCTCAAATGTAATGAAAACACTGTGGCTGAGGACCAATTTGACATTCTGGGAGAGTTTCTCCAAGGAGAGCTACCATGAGAGCTACCACATACCTAAATATGCTCAGGGACACTAGCCATCCCCCTGTACAAAAACTGTTTTCAAGAAGACTATGGTGCAGGTCCAGCGTCCACAGTAAAGAAAATACAGTTTTTGCTCCAAGTAAAAATCAACACTTCTATCAATGGCTTTTGGTATCTTCAGTTTGTGTTTAATGTTGGGAAGGCAATTTCATACTTAGACCAAATACTCAACTCAAGATCCAGGCCATTTCTTTTTAATCTGTATAGGGACAGGACTCCTGACATTGCCATTGGTAACACATGGTTTGGTCCCACCGAAATAATCAGCCATTACACAGTTTCATTTTTGGAATGTGGTAACAGCTAAATTGATTGTTTAACGTTTTACGCTAATTCATTCACATGAAATGCAGCAAGAGATACGCACAGAACAGTAGCTGCAAACAACAAACGTTCCACATGCACAGACACATCCAGCGGCATTAAAACTCAAACACTCGCATGATTGTCAAAGTGACTTTTCAGACGAGATTGTTATGTCACAACCAGTCTACAATGAACAGATGGCCAATGGATTGCAACCTGGGGACCATATAGGCTTGTCAAGCCTTCTGTCTCCCCCTTTTCAAATATTTCTCTTAAATAACGATGATGGTGGGCCAAAATATAATATTACAAAATAAATGTTTCCAGGATTGCTTCAGCCCAACTTTCGTGATTTGGAAAAAATAACAATTTGGGAGGACTTGTAAAAGGTGGCAAATCAATATAAGGCTTCTTATGTGTGATGCATAGATAACTAAATAGTTTTGTATAGTGTGCTATTCATATTTCTTCCTATGAAAGATATATTAATCTCATTTGAAGACAGAACACAGCAAATCTACGGGATCCATTTAAAAATGTTGTGATTTCTGTGCCAATGTGCCAATCTAGAGAGTCAACAAAAGCAAAGCTATAGGAAGAAGGACAGATGTATGCCGATTGGTTACCATAAATCAACACATAATAACGCTCTTCAAGATTTTGCAAGTGCGCAGACTTGCATACAAAAAACAGACAATGCATTTCTTGCTACAAGTCAAGGTGTACATTATATCAGATATCTACATTTACTTCCAAAAAATTACTGAAATGCAAATGTTTACTGACTGGACTTTTCCATTGAATGCAAAGGACGTTATAGTCTCGTTGCGTTTTGTAACTAACATGTGATTTTCCATTAACAACTCCTTTAGTTGTTAATGCTGACTCTGGTATTATGTAACTAAAGTTTGTTAAAGCCTAATCTACTCTCATGTCCGTATTTGGGCGTCAATGCCATTAAACACCATCAAGCTAGCAGGCCCATCACTGGTGATTGATCTTGGAGTGACAATCTTTATTTAGCCTTTGGGGTACTCGGCTCTCCTCCCACTCTCTTATCTGCTCTGGACTGTTTGTTTTTTCAGTGTGCTGAGAAAAAGAACCGATCAATGTCGTGAGTTATGAAATGACAGTGGTGTCGTCTCTCAAACACTGCCACAGCAGACAGACACTCATTTGCCCCCTTCTCCTCCTCCACCACCACCACCACCACCACAGATACAACACATTCATCACCCATCTCTGTCTATTAGCCCTGTAACCACTGTCTGTCAGCTCGCTCCAACAACTCTGACAACTGGACTCCTGTACTAGAATCCTTCATTTGTTTTTTTTCCTTCACGTCCTTAATTTTCAGATAAGCAACATGGTTGTATCATCATAAACACTTCCAGGGTTATCTATATAAAGCAACCATTTTCGGATATATGGACAGTTAAAGTAGTACTCCGCTCTTGCTTTTCCAACCCCAAGCTTTTATTAATTTATGAGGTGTCATTTTTGGTGTCAGTTTTCATCTATCCATTTCATCTGTATATTCGACCAATCCAGGGATAACACCTTCATTTCGCTTCACAAAAGACACATTGTGTACTTGCTTTTGTTCGGAATTAATTAAAAAAATGATATCCCCATTTTCACTGATCGCCTTCCACTCAAAATAGACTACTTTCCTGGCCAGAGGGCAACATCTTTAATCAAACACATGTGATCATAGATTCATTTATGTAGTAGTTATTATTTTATTTATGTTAGCCCATGGCTCTCATGATATACAGAGCATGGATTTGTAGACCTTTTAATTTGACGTTTGTAGACCTTTTTTTCTACATATTTCAGATGAATAACACCATAAACTAAACAGACTGTTCTAATATACCTTCTAGCCAAACCAGTGTAATGTTCTTGGTTATCAGATCATGTTTTTTCCCTTTTTCCTTTCCATTTATTTTGTCAATCCAATACCCCTACAAAGTAGATGAAGGTATACAAAGACTGTGAGTTCTCTGAAGTGCTGGATGCTTATCTATTCTTAGTTACAGAATTCCCTCTTGTGCATCCCTGCCATTGCTTTGACCCAATTTAGCCATTCTGGGGAACATTAGAGGCATTAACCCATGATCAAAGTCACAGCATGTTGAGGTACCATTATTCCACACACAAACTGTTGTTGAAACAGAATGGTTGGGTATAATGCAGTGACGAACTGGGACATAAATGATAAGTGATTTTAAAGTTATAATCCTTACGATTTCAGTTCAGATTAATTTAGCAGTACAGTTTAATTAGGTCCTTGAAATTTGGGGTCAGCAAACACTCTTTGGGCAGTTATGAAAAGAAAACAGAAGAGCAACTGGTGTGTCTACTGTATTCACAGAGAAGCCAAATAAGTCGAATAATATTTTTGTAAAAACATTTAAATTATATTTTGTAATCTTCTACCCGCACATGGTAAATCCCATTTCTTAATATTTCTATTTTTAAAGAATTAACATTTAATAAAATATTTTTGGAATTATTATAAAAAATGATATTCAATGCAGAAACTTGTGATAGGAAAAGTGATGAAATTCACACTCTGAAGAACAAGCCATCTTCTGAGGCAAAAATAAATGGAAGAATTACACACTGGAACAAGCGAACTTCCGGATATCCCTGTAGTAATGAGACACTAGATGGCTGTAAGACGAAACCATTCAAGTTTAATACAGTCAAAATCCATTTACCCTGGCCAGAAAGTCTATTCTTTTGACAACTGTCATTTTTCCATTTTATACCGGCAGATTGGAGGGCAGCTTTTGAAGTCCTGGTCACTCTGAGAAATGTCTGCCATTGCCGCCATGATGAGAAGTGAATGGAGGATTCTTAGATTTATTAGCACTGTGCGAGCTGGTGTCATCAGAGATTACGCCCCCTATCCTTCACCGTTCCAACGGCATGTCAAGCACCCAATTTCAATTTCCCTGGTGAGAGGATGGGAAGGCTCTGGCTGGCGACCCCCGCTCGTGACCCTGGGGTTTCACGATGGATGGGGGAGGTGGAGGGGGGACAGATACGGGATGCTCATGAATTAGGGATGACTTCAGCGGAGCGTTCAACTTTGGCCGTCCCGCCTGTATCGCCACAGAGAATCTCCCTGATAAATGGGCATCAACGGGAAGGAAGACTGCTCTTCCTGGTTAGGTTTTCAGAAGAGCTCATGGTCGAGTTTAGCCCTGTTTAAGCCTATTTAAAGCATGCATCACATCTGCTGGCACCTTGGATTCTGCCCACTCATCAGTGGTTACAGGACAAACCTGAGATTAAGCTAAGCAAGTGCTATGAGGGTAAATTCATGTCTGTGGTCGAGGAGTTCAAGGACTATTGGAAAGATGGCTTTTCATAGATTGGTGATTTTTCAAACCACATGCGTATGCAAACGTTTTAGTTTCAGAATAGACCAAAATAGTAGTCATAACTGTAAATATATTGGCAGCGTTTTGTCTTTATCAAGCTTTATCTTGTAGAAACCCACTAAACTGAATTTGAAGATTTACTTCTAAAAGTGTAATTAACTTGCATATAACATCGATACATTTTGGTATTCATTGCCAGGCTCTAGTTTTACACACTGCTGCTATGGCTGAATAAATATCTGAAAAACAGAGCCCTCATTAAGGTTATTACTTACACCTGTGCTGTTCCTGCTATGAAAAGTTAAATATCTTCAGTGGATTTTGATGAATCGGACATTAATGATGTCCAGACTTTAGCCATTTGTCACCATTACCTACTTACCAACACAAATGAATTGACACACCTTTCATACACGCCCTGTCTTACGAAACAGTCATTTATCCAACTGTGTTACTTTATTCCTACTCAATAAACTACAAGATAATATACCAGAAATGTGTTTAAACCGAGCGAATATGAGAGGTCTCGGAAACAAAAACATAATTGGAGGAGGTTGAACCCTCATGCACAAGTATAAGAAATTCAATATATTCGATCATCTTTTTTCAAAACAACAGATTAGAAGTTGATGACGTCTGACGGAACTGATTTGATTTGCCTTAACTTTTTGGAAAACTAACAGGAGCATTTACTGATTCACATCCTCAGCTATCAATGTGAATGATCATATTTTTGAGTGGTAATCGATCTTGAATAACTTTTTTCATTTGTTGATGTTACGAGGCTTGCAAGACTTTGAATGCTGAGGTTTTATATTACTAAACTGGTAAAGTATTTGTGATAATAATGTACTGACCATCCATTCTGAGATGATGATGTCCACCTTCTCCACCGGCAGCTTGATGTCTTCTATGCGCCCTTTGATCAGAGTGATCTTGTCCTCCAGCTGGTTGGACCTGTGGGAAACATGCAGAGCTCAGTGTCAGAGGACTAAGAGGAACATTGCCTTGCGTTTAATAGCTGATGGTTCAAGTAAGCCTTGTAGTTTTGCTGTGATGCACAACATCCAAAGCCCCAATAGGGTATACTTTTTTTTATTATTATTCAAGCAACATTGGCCTTCATTTGGACTTTTGCTGACATTTATAGTCACTGCTCACTTCTGAAGGAAATTCATGATTGTTAAGCAGCTAAATGATCTACTATGCTGTGCAAGTAGTGTACAGTGGTTTTATTAGTTTATCAACAGCTGTATATTTTGCGAGCAGGAAAGGACAAAAACACTAATCTTGTGTGTCGTGAAGCCAAGACAAGAAGCTTAAAGATGCTAAAACACTCACTAATGCTCAAAGGACCTGCAGTTAGGGGATGATCATCACGAGAGCAAACCATTTATATATTACACAAAGTCACTTGAACCATGTTAATTACCAACTGAAATCTGCACGCATCACCATTTTCATCTTAATTAAAAAAAAAATGGTGATGGGTGCAGATTTCAGCCTCACTAATCTTGCTTTAAGCCACTGAAGATAGAGCAGCTACCTGGCACGAACATTTCCGTCACATAAACTGAAAGTAAACTTAACGTAATGGAGGATGTATACATATATGCATACTGTGCAGCAATATGGTTCCAAACATTTTTGGCCAACTTCTTAAACGTGTACACTATGTTCCTCTTATATTCGGAGCCGTGTAGGGTAGAAACTGTAATTGTGGGCCTGCAGGGGTGTCAGGCTCAGGTAGGGACAGTAAGATCAGTGCCGCCGTTTAAATGATCCTTCCTTTCAGAGCGGCCAGTCCGAGTATCAATCTCTGTGAATATTCCATTATCATGACAGCTAATGTTACCGAGGACAGAACAATTACTCACAGCGGCCCAGAGTGCATTTCTGTGGCAGCGATCCTTATCTTGAACTGTCTCTCCCCTCTCTGCTACCGCTGCTATCACCTCCTCCCAGGACCCAGCGCCCCCCTTACCCACAGCCCCGCACCTCCTACACCTTTCACAAGAGGGAAACACTGTAATCTCATTATTGGGGTAATTTAGAGGACAATGTCAGGACTCTGGGGAGAGAGAGTCAGTATCTGTGTGGCTTTGAGAGAGAGAGAGAGTGTGTGTGTGTGTGTGTGTGTGTGTGTGTGTGTGTGTGTGTGTGTGTGTGTGTGTGTGTGTGTGTGTGTGTGTGTGTGTGTGTGTGTGTGTGTGTGTGTGTGTGTGTGTGTGTACACATTTCATCATAGGAAACCAGTGTCTGCGAATAATTGCTACAATTTGATGTTGAATCTGTCCTTTTTAAACAGGTTTGCATATTCATCATCATTCAGACATTTGTGCTGTTGTTTAAAAGATAGCAAATTGAAACTATCGTAAAGATTTTGGATAACTCGTATATTTGCCAACATTTATTTTACAAAATATACAGTATATGTGAGAAAATAATATTTTATAGTTTTGAATATTTAACTTCATAGTTTTGTCGCATTTCCTAAACAGGAACTGAGAAACTCCCTCTGAAGGGTACTCAGACCTTTGCAGACCATTTACATGCACAAAAACCTATGTAACACACTACATGAAAGGGAAAGCCTCAAAAAGCACAATAGGGCCTCTTTGATAAACAAACTGATCATCTGTAGTACATATAACCATTAAAAGTTCAATTCCATTCATCCACATAAAATGTTGTCTAATTTGTGTCCACTTTATTCTCACAATTCAAAGCATTCTATTGGATAATCCATCAATTCTAGCCATTTAAAAAAGCTATTTAGACATTATCCATTAAGGAAGTGACTGTGAAGGAAGGAAGTCACATCTAGCTTTTCATTTAAACTTCGGCGACGGAGTAAAGACAGGAGATGGATGCTCCTGCCCAACCAACAGGAGCCACTTTAATTACAATCCTGATATTAACATCTAGAGGAAGGGGTGGGCACACAGAGGCCATCCACACACACACAGAAACAAGAGCTTTAAAACCACGACCCGAGCAGAAAAGTAGATTTAAAGAGAGCCAAGGGCAAGAGTCTGTGTGTTTTAAGTATGTACGTGTGAGTGTGTAGGAGTGGGGGGGGGTTTACACATCTTTCTTTAGCTGAATCTTCAACGCTGGCGAACCTGCAACGCAGCCTGCATGCCATCGCACACTCCCACAGCGAGTCAGTGGTCTGTAAAATTAAAACGTCCTTTTCCTTCAGCAAACCCCGTTGTTTTGCTTATACGACACTCTCTTACATAACGGTAATAATAGCAGTCATAATGGCCCCTAACTCAAAAATGCATTTTAGAGGCAGGGGTGCGATGGAGGAAGTGGCTGCAGGTAGACGTAGGGACAGGCTCTGTGGAGGTAAATGACTCCAATGTGGATAGCCAGCTGCTGGAAAACTGGAAGAAAACGCAGCACCTGAAATTGGACTGAGAACTTTATTAAAATGGAACCAACAGGGGGACATCTACATGTTGTGGTGTGTGTGTGTGTGTGTGTGTGTGTGTGTGTGTGTGTGTGTGTGTGTGTGTGTGTGTGTGTGTGTGTGTGTGTGTGTGTGTGTGTGTGTGTGTGTGTGTGTGTGTGTGTGTGTGTGTGTGTGTGTGTGTGTGTGTGTGTGTGAAGTTTGTATCTTCTTGCACTTATTGTAAGTCGCTTTGGATAAAAGCGTCAGCTAAATGTAATGTAATGTGTGTGTATACTGCAGGGGAGAAAAGGCGAGGGGTGAATGAGTCAGACCGCAGGTGTAAATAATGTGCGTTATGGCCACGCGACTGACAGCAGCTCTATTGAAGTCAACCAGCTGCAACAAATAAAAGGTGGCTGGAGGTCACACAGACCTTTAGTCCCACAATCCTCCGCTGCAAACAGGGGGAACAAGCCGTCCGCTCTCAACTCTTGAAGAACCTCTATGACATGCAAGGCACTGGTTGAGCTAGCAATACCGCTAAGTGAGCTAATCTGCTAGTGAGAAACATTGATGTAATTCAATCAACTTTAAGTGTATTTGGGTGGAGGCAAGCATAAATAAATACAAATAGTTATTACAGGGTTCATACACTTTTTCACCAATGATTTTCAATGACTTCATGACCTTTACCTAATTTTCCATGACCAAAACAATTACTCTTTCTCAGCGGTACCACTGAAACATTTTAATTTTAACATGGAACAGGAAAATAAGGTCTGAAACATCTTGTGCCAATCTAAATGACTAACAAAGCACTTATATACTAATAAAGGACTGGCTTATCTAAAGCTAGTTGAGTAGCACTTGAAATGTTTTGGCTCTATGAAACCTCATGTACTTATATGATTCTGTTTTCTTCAAGTTTGTATCTTCTTGGTCGAATGCACTTATTGTAAGTCGCTTTGGATAAAAGCGTCAGCTAAATGCAATGTAATGTAAAACAAATCAAATAGTAGGCTTACTAGCTTCTACACGCTAAAGCAACTAAAATCTCTCACCAGCAAAATACCTCGACAGTTAAATGCCATTTTACGTTTCATTACTATACCATACAGTATTTATTATCATTATAGTATTACTATTTCGGCGATTAGCTAAAATATAAATTATATTTGATGCAACTTTAGTTACATTTCCATGACTTTTCCAAAACTTTGGGAAAAATATTGTTTTCCATAACTTTTCCAGGGCCTGGAATTAGCTTTTTGAATTTCCATGGCTTTTCCAGGTTTTTAATGACAGTAAGAACCCTGGTTATTATTTATTTTTAAAGTGGGTCTTACCTGACTATGTCCATGGCCTGATAGATGATTTCTGATTGGTCGACTGCTATGACCTTCTTGGCTCCTGCTCTGGCAGCGAACATGGACAGTATGCCAGTCCCACAGCCCACATCGAGCACCACCTGCAGGACGAGAAGCGAAGGAGGTGTGACAGGGGTAAGAAAAAGATCCCTGGGAAAAAGTGCTTAAAGTCATTTGTAAATTAATTTATGTTGAGCTGAAGTCCCATGATAGGCGGTAAAAGGGCTCTTCACTGACGTTGCCGTTGTGTTTCTATAGAGAGAGTGGATGCTGCCCGACTAGGCGGAAGCGCTACCCTGGGTGTTGCGCACTGCTTGAAGTTGACATCGATCGCTGTGCTCAAAGTTCAAATTATTTCAACGCTTGTATTTTACCGCTGACCTTTTGGCGCAAAACCAATCAGATGACAGCTGAATAACAAACGGGGACAAAACGATAAATACAAGGAAAACAAATTGACAAAGGGATACTTTCCAGGATACTAAGAATAAAGAAGAGATCTTGTTGCATGTCTTCCACAACTTGGCCCTTTTTGTATTTTTGGTACGCAGATTAAAAATAAAAAGGCATGACATTTCAGACATGGGCCCTCAACAGATCTGCTGAGCTATATATACTTTTTTTTTTAATTAACAAAATAAATGCTAAGGAAAGTGGACCATCAGCCACTGTCTCAGCTGGTATGGCACAGCGGAGATTGTTCTGAAAGATTTCATAACTTTGATAACCTCTAGCTGCTTTGGCATCCACTTTTTTTCTCACATCCCGAATCTAGCCATCCAAATTAATGTTTTGTACGTTGGCCTGCTTTGCTCCACAGTTTTACAAATCAAAGTGCTCCATCAAAAAACTTTTCACATGCACCCACAGTTGCCGAGTCACTTCTATTTCAGAAGGTTACAGTTAATTTGTTCATTAGCTCCCGGCTGATGTTAAATGGCTGAGGCACAGCTCAATGACGATACACGTCTCTATATCTAACCCTGTGTTTATATGTGTCTCTATTTGGGGCGACTTTAACTCCCCTGTAAGCATCAGGCTGCCTTTATAGGTTCACAGGGGGTCGCCAACAAACTGCTGACACAGCACAACTCCTGACTGCTTTCTCCATCTTTCTGTATACCGCTCAGCCACCCACCCCCTGTTAAAAGTACTGAAACAAGAAGATCCTGTTTTGTTCTCTATCTAGCGCTTCCTGTAGAAGGTGACACTTCCCTTTCGCTGTGACAGGGATAATGTACGTTCCCATCAACAAAACCTGCCTCCCTCCTCTACAGCCTCATCCAGGCACTAACCAGCAGCCGCCCATATAATGGATGGTCATGATACAGGCCATTGCTTCCTGCAACTAAAGGCAATGGGGAAAGAGAGGGGTGGGGGCCAGTTGGAAGGTTTTTTTTTTGTTTTTTTTCAGGGGAGGGGGTTTGGTAGTGGATTGCCTGGGCCTGTTATCAGCACTCTGCAGTCGACATTCAAGGCGCTAATAAAGTCACACTGTGTTTTAAATCAGACACCATCACCTTATTAATGTCTTCCCTGAAAAATACACACGCCTATTTCTGTTAATAGGCTTGGCTACACATTAAAACAGATCCCCGGCTAATACTGTATGCACACATTAAAGCACATATCTGTTGGCGTGTGTTCAGCAGGCTCACCTTGTCACGGAACACTTCAGGGTTGCGGTACATGAAGTCACGGTAACTCTCTGTTCGCACTTTATCCTGTTGAGAGAATATTCAAAAAAATGAAGAACATTACAAACAGACACAAAGGGAAAGAAGAGAGAGAAAAGACTAAAAGAAGGTTTACTGCAGGGTTTCAAATAGTTAAAAGGATTGTTTATATTGTTTAAAGTGGGGTTGTATGAGGTGCTAATCCAAAGTGTCTAAAAGCCATTATGTCCATCTTTGATTTTGCGAAAGCCACCAGACTTGATTGAAAAAAATAACTAATTTAACCTTGTAGAACACAGGAGTTGCTGGTCTACCTCTTACTCAATCAGTTAGTTTGTGTTATTGTGGAAGTAAAAATGTTGTCCTAGTCCACCGCAGTACAATGCTTTGCTTGGATGCAGCTACTCCTATCTGTTTCTCAACACTGTAGGTAATACATTGACTTGTATAAGTACCTCATACAGCCCTACTTCTATTCTCTTTAAGGGAAGGGTTATAAACCTAACCTTTAAAAGGATTTTATATTCTTTAAGTTCTATGACTATAGTTTCTATTAGGATGCTTATGTTGTGATATGAAGCTGAATTTAACACAGGCCTTATCAGGAGAAAGAAAAAAGCTCAGAGCATGGCATGTTACACGTTTTTCAATAATAAATAATAATAATAATAAAGTGAGCAGATGACAGCAGATCAAAACAGACAGTGGGGAATTCTTGAAAATGTTTATGTGATAGATATAACTGGGACTACAAAACATACAAATGTGTAGAATAAGTCAGGTCAGTACACACTAATTAACATGCCAATCAAAGATCAATTCAAGAGATCTCAGCTATTATAAGATATTTAGGTCAACAAAAAATGTCAGTCATTATGTGATGTAGAAATATCCAGAGGCTCATTCAGTTTTTTGCACTTAAATAAGCCCCGATATTTGAGTCAATTAACTATGATGTTGCAGTAATGACCAAAGAACACAAAAATGTATGCTACATCACAATGTTACAAAAACCAACCTTCATAAAGTATCATAATATAGAATAGCTATTGTAGTCAACAAAATAAAACATTTTGTGGAGCAGGGTTTTGTTCATGATCTGTTTGGGTTTGATTGGGGAAAAATCGATCTGTGTGCTGATGTAGAAACTGCATGGTCTTATTTTTATCTTGGTTTTATGGAAATTATAGATAGACATGCACCCCTACGTAAATGTAGAGTAAAGGGACGAGACAATCCTTGGTTTTCTGCTGAACTGTCCAGTCTCCTGCATGAGAGAAACAAGGCCTGGGCAAAGGCTAGGAAATCAGGCTCAGAGGTAGAATGGCTGCGTTTTAGGCAACTAAGGAATAGCTTCACATCACATGTCAAAAGTGCTAAGTCGAAGTACTATTTGTCAGTTACCACAGAAAACCTAAATAATCCTAGGAAATTTTGGAAAGCCATAAAATCGATATCCACCGGTGATATCCGAAATGAGCTACTTCCGTGCATTACCACAGCATCTGGCTCTATATCGGACAGGGCTACTATGTTAAATTGTTTTAATGAGCATTTTGTATCCTGCGGTTCTATGTTTGATTCTGTGACTAACTCTGCTACTGTGAACACCACAGTCGGTGACTCTGAACAATGTGGTCTGGAAAACCCTTTTAGTTTTACTCCTTTTACTGTTGATGTTGTTCGTGAAGCTTTAACCAAGTTAGATCCTAAGAAACCGGCTGGCCCGGACAACGTAGAACCTTTCTTTTTAAAGATAGCTGCAGATTGTATTGCTCCACCTCTCACTACTCTTTTTAACCTCTCCCTCAGCACAAACACAATTCCAAAAGTATGGAAGTCAGCGTATGTCCTGCCTTTACTGAAAGGAGGGGAGGCAACTGTTTTAAATAACTATAGGCCAATCTTGAAATTGTCAGTTCTGGCTAAGGTTCTTGAACGCCTAGTGAGTGAACAGGCAAAGGTGTTTTTATGTACAAATGACATCCTGTCTAAACATCAGTCAGGCTTCAGAAAGAAACATAGCACCATCACTGCCACAATGAAAGTGGTGAATGACATTACAAGTATTTTAGATAATAAGCAGAGTTGTGCAGCTCTATTTATTGACCTTTCCAAAGCGTTTGATACCGTCGATCATCGCATCTTAAAGCAGAGGCTACTCAGTATTGGCATATCCATCCCAATGTGTTCACTTTGATGGGCTGTCTTCTGAGTGGTTGAACATTGCTAATGGTGTTCCTCAAGGTTCTGTTTTAGGTCCACTTTTATTCTCCATCTACATCAATAGTTTAGGTGAAAATGTGGATGAAGCTACTTTACATTTTTATGCGGATGATACCGTGATGTACTGTGCAGGTCCCTCCATTAAGGAGGCGGTTGTTAAATTACAGGCTGTTTTTAACATTATTCAGACTCAGCTCGCTGAGCTTAAGCTTCTTTTAAATGTTGAGAAAACCAAGGTAATGCTCTTTTCTAAAGCTAAAAAGACTCCAGAGACTGCTTTGGATATTGTGACTATGCAAGGACAAGTACTCCAAGTGGTTACCTGTTATAAATACCTAGGTATCTGGCTTGATGATTGTCTTACTTTTAAACTTCAGGTCAATAATCTGCTTAAAAAACTGAGGGTTAGATTAGGTTTCTTTTTCAGAAACAAGTCCTGTTTCTCTTTTGAAGCCAGGAAAAGGCTAGTCACTGTGACCTTTTTACCTGTGCTGGACTATGGTGATTTGATATATATGAATGCACCTGCCCATTGCCTGGAAAGGTTAGATGCCGCCTATCACAGTGCTCTGAGATTTGTTACTAACTGTAAAGCACTTACTCATCACTGTACCCTGTATGCCAAGGCAGGTCTGCCTTCACTTACTGGTCGGAGGCTCAGTCATTGGTACATGTTCATCTACAAAGCCATGTTGGGTAAACTCCCAACTTATATATACTCTTTGATCTCACAGAGAGTGGCAAGTAGCTATTGCCTGAGATCCCAGGATGTGTTTTTATTACATGTGCCAAGTGCTAGGACTGTTTTAGGTACTAAAGCTTTTATGTGCGCTGCTCCTCTGGCTTGGAACACCATGCAAAAAACATTGAAACTGAGCATTTTGATTCCCTTGCATCATTTTAAAAGCACGGCTGGATGAAATGTTATTGGATACCTGTCATTGTGAATAGGTTGCTAATTTATACCCCTGTAATTATGTTGTGATGTCCTTTTTGTTTTCTGTTGTTTTTATGTGTAACTAATGTACTGCAGGTCTCCCTTGAAAAAGAGATCGTTGATCTCAATGGGATTTTTTAACCTGGTTAAATAAAGGCTACAAACAAACAAACAAACAACATCAATTAGCTCTAGGCTAATTACTACAAGATTTGTATTTTGTGGAAACATGTCCAACAGGTTATAGACTTAGCATTTAAATGCTTTTTCCATAATGATTCAACCTTGTTTTTATGACCAACACCACAGCTGCAAAGCAAACATTTTTGGACATATTTGTCAAATTTGGCCTAGTGATAATGTTTGAAAGGTAGGTTAAAATGTGTTTGAATCTATCTCAGTAAATGACTGACATGCCCACATGTACATTAAAGGTCACCTATCATGCTATTTTTAGGCAATAGCATAGGTCTCAGATATATAAAAATATATAAAAAAACATGTGATGAAGTGTTTTGCTCAAAATACCAAACAGATCACCCATTCTAGCCACGCCTCATATCCCTCTAATTCACTTCCTGTTTCAAAAGTGCTGATTTTATGTATAAAGCTTTAAAATATAAAAAAATTGATTAAAAATAAAAAATAAGGGGGCTGAGCTCATGCGGGACCCAGCAGCTACTGTCTAAACTAAATACTGCCGTGATGAAACGCCTTATCATGGATTATCAAGGAGTATTTCTGAAACAGTATGGAGCTCAAAGGCTTTCTCTCTTGCCGGTTATACCACAAGGTGAGTTCCTTTGTATTTCCTGCTTCTTCACACACAGGGGGTGTTTCTCAATCGCGAGTAAAGCTGCTTCAGAGCCACTATTTCAAGCATACTACGTAATTGAGTGCCGCCGAAGTACTGTTCCAATCTCCAGCATACTTGGAAATCTACCGAGCCCGGCGTACTCCGTTTGGAGAAATATCGAGGCCTCACACGAGTAGACTCCGCGGTCTTAAAATCCCCACAATGCTTTGCGCACGGACCAATTTCCCCAAATCTGTGGCGGAAGATGTAAGGCGGGGCCTCTCATATGACGCACACCTGCACACTTGCTAGCCTGTTCCACTCTTTGTTTTCCGAATGCCAGGAAGTATTCGCTTCTGAAGCAAGATGCTCGGCAGACATGTGCTACCAAGCAAGCGTACTCGCGATTGAGAAACACCCATGCTCTCCAGTACAGGTTAGCTCTGAGTGTTAGCGATGCTAATGTAAACACCGACCATATTACATCCAAAACAGTCGGGCATTGTTTCTGATAGTGCCGTGGGTCCACATTTCCGATATTACGTCATATCGGACGCAAATCTGGATCACCCCCGTTTTTAGAGATTAGGGTACGGAGGAAAAGAGAGAGGGTTTTATTTTCTGACGCTGCGTGAGTTCCCTGACACACCGGGGACACATATTTATGTATAAAAGACATCAAAAAGTGCATTTTGCATGATAGGTCCCCTTTAAGAGAGTCATCTGTCACTCTAATTGAACTCTCTCTCCAGCCCTCTGTGTTTTACCAGACAGTGTTTCCTTGCTGAGCAGCAGCAGAGGGACAGTTACACTAGGAGGGAATTTCAGTATAGAAGATCCAAACTTTAGAACAGCTACACTTGAATGCATTCTTCCCCCAAAACCTTTTTGGTCCATAAAGTCAATGGTGTGTAAAATTAATGCTACATACTGAACACCAGGTATTGCAGTTTAAATGAAAAAAAATGTAATCAGATTTTAGTATATGAACAATTTCCACCACGATGGAACCCTAAAACTCTCCACAGAAACTAATTAAATGATTCAATGGGATAGCTTCATAAAGCAAAGTTAGACAGGTTAACTTAGAAAAGATTAAATCGGGGATACATTAAGAGTCGTTTCATTTTAAACCGAAGCAATGTACGTCTAACTCACGTCATATTGTGACGCCCTACTCTCTCTCACACACACACACACACACACACACACACACACACAGAGTGCGTCATAGGTGTTGCTCTTCATTGCAACCTGTAAAAGAGTTGACAACTATCTGCTGCAAAGCCCCCCCGTCACTTGTTCTCTGCCCCTTTGAGGTGGTGATGGACTTTACAACCTGACGCACTAGCACATACATGACGCAAAACTTAACAGTCCTCAGGACCAATCAGGACGGCCAACAGGAATATTTAAGCACTGCGGTAAGTAGAACAGGAAAGGAGGAGACAGAGAGCTCCCCCCACCCCCCAAAAAAAACACACCCCCTCTGCCTTCTGACACTTTGAGGTTTCAGCGCTTGAGCAGTGTAAAGATGTATTTCCGCCTTTCGAGCATCGGCACTGCTGGTGTCTCACATGAGAGCGCGACATTTATTGCTGATTTATCACTTTTGAGAAAATGACTTGTCCTCAGTAGCAAAGTGTGCATAAAGATGATCGTTTTCATGTGCATGCTACATGGAAATCTTTCAGCCAAGACGCACGCTGATGAGCACACTTTCACTCTGCGGAGATTTCTGCAGCCGTGGGGTAGTGACTCACAACACTGCGATGAGACCTGCAGGCCCGGTCAGTGTGTGTGTGTGTGTGTGTGTGTGTGTGTGTGTGTGTGTGTGTGTGTGTGTGTGTGTGTGTGTGTGTGTGTGTGTGTGTGTGTGTGTGTGTGTATATATATTTTTGCAGAACACAGACCTTCAGCATCTCCTCATGGATGCTATAATGGCCGTAGGAGCTGAAGTAGGCCTCGTCCTCGTCCTCTCGGAGCTCGGCCACGGTGCCCAGGTTGCCAGGTCGGCCGGTGTCTGTGTTCATCACCAGACCCTGAACCAGCAGCCTGCGAGAACACGGGACAAATCTGCCTTTCACTTCTCATATATATATAGATTTAGTACACGGGACAAGAGCAGCGACCAGAAAGCAGAAAGCACACACAACCTTCATGCAGGACGTAGCAGTAAATGGAGGAGATGGGAGGCATTAATCTTTCTAACTCTCTTCCAACCCCCCCAGCCTCACTCTTTCTGTAATTTTCCCTTATTGCCCCCCTCCTTCCTACCTCCCCTCCTCACTTTAACCTCCATGCTGCAGTGGAATTTTCCTTCCTCCTTTTTTTTTTATAAATCTTTTCCCTTGCTCCAAACTTCTTCCACAAGGTATACTAGTGGATGTTTCTGCAATACTGGGTTCACTGTGGCCCTCTGCAGGCCATTAGGGGGAAGTGCAGAAGTAAACACGCAGAACACACTGCAAGCTTACATTGGTTGACCGTAGGGGCTGCTCGATTATGGCAAAAATCATAATCACGATTATTCTGGTCAATAATTGATATCACGATTATTAAAAACGATTATCCATTAACTTTGAAAACATCCATTTATTGAAAAAAATAATTTGAACAGTATGTTTTTAACAGTTGATTACCCTGAACTTTAAGTATAATTCAACTGAAAAACCAATTAAAAAAAATAAAAAATAAATAAATAAAAGATTCATTTTTTTTTTTTTTTAAATAAAAATAATAATCGTTTTATTAAAGATTAAAATAAGATTAATTGCACAGCCCTAGTTGACCGTAGACTGTATACCAATGTTGACATGAAATCAATTGATAGGTCAACCTTATTACATCTGTACATCTAGAGCAGGGGTACTCAAACTTTTTTATTAAAGGTCCACTTGTGAACTTTATACAAGGTCACTGGTCCGGATCAATGCCAGTAAAGTCACCCCAATGCAATGCGTGTCACGCTCGCGCACACAAGTAAATATATATGCACGTGCATTCTCACAACGCGTCAGACACAAGAAAATATACATTAATTTACATCAGAATCAGAAAGTTTTTATTTTTTTATTTAGTATAATTTTGATTTTTTTTATAATGGGACACAGGGTTCGGTCCGGATCCGGACCTGGTCTGGAGTTTGAGAAGCCCTGATCTAGAGGTTACAACAACAACAACAACAAATGCAGAAATGTCACTGACTTGAGTTTCTGCATGTCTTCCAGGGATCTGGTCAGCGCATCCTCAGCGGCCTGTACCCTCTGCTCCTGTGCATCATGGGACTTGGCCCCAGACGACTGGCACGCCGACAGGCTCGACCCCTCACAGAGATCCTCAGGGTCTGCCAGAAACACAGAGCGTAAAGGCTGAATACAGTGACTAACACAAGCTCAAATACAGGAAGACAAAGTTTACATTTTGTGTATTTTGAATTTTGAGCTGCATGTTTATCGAGAGTATTTCACAGGGCTGCTGCACAAACATCTTAAACATCAAATGTAAGGACTTTCTCAGGCCAAATGTTCTCAAATTCAAGTATCAAACACTAAATAGTTTGAGACCAGGAGAAGGTTAATTAGAGCAACATTAAAAAATGGTTAAATGAGAATTGGCAGACTTTACACAACTTCAAAAAGATGCAGAGGTTTGCATGTGTGTTCACATCTCAATTGTGCTGGGTTACAGTAAATCTAGCAATAACTAATATTTCTGGAATAAAATGTATTTCTTGATCAATATAAATTCAAGAACTTTTGATCTAGGTCTATCTGTGTCTTTTTTTAACGATCGTCAAGGCCTTGATTTTCTTTCTAGAAATTCACAACCTCCTAGGGGTTTTAAGGACCTGTTTTTGAATCTAATATTCAAACCTGCCAGTGGTTTTGGGAAAACTCTCATTACTCTTTCCAAGGAAATGTTCATTAATTAGATGTTGTGTGTTTGTTTTTATTCCTGAAAGGATGTTATAGCTTTAGATGTTCACCAGTTATCAAATATCAATTACAAACATCATCAGAGAGCCAAGGCTTCTTGCTGCAGCTGCCATTTCCGCACATTTACAACCATACAGTGAGGATTGCACAACAGAGGAGACAGAGAGGCTTAATTCTACAGCCAGGCTCGGTGCTCAATAAAAGGTACAAAAGTCACACTTTTTCTCAACAGGAAAATATATATCACTCCCATAACTCCACTAACGCTCTCTGCGCCTACACCCAAAACTAAATCCTGCTCCTTCTCCGACTTTTTTCACTCATTTCGGAACAATAACATTCTAATAGTAAAGGTTAAAAAGAGCTATACAAGAGAAATGTAATCTACAAAATTCCATAAATCATTTTGTAAACTATACTAAATGATTATGTGGAGCTCTCGCTTTAAAAATGTTTTTTCCCCACAACTACTTTTGTGACTGTATGTGTGCACAACCTAGCCCAACACCAGGAATGTCTTTAAGTAGATATTGAGATACAAAAATGTGCATCGTTATTCACATTTCTACAATTTATACTTGGAAAATTATATATTTTATATTCAATGGCACTTACTGAACATTTTTCACCTCTTTCCTACGGACCACCGCTGAGCAACTGCTAAATGTGAATGTGTTATGCCTTTGTGATAACCTTACAAGACAGTTTCATAAGTAGTTTTGAAAATCTAATAAACTTTTGCAAATATTGTCTAATGAGACGGACATATCTATTGAGATTGTAACTGAGTTCAAACAAACGAAAGCAGTTCCGTACCTGTCTGCAGGAGGGGGTCGTCCTGGATTACTGGCCGCAGGAAGTCTTCACTCTCCCAGGGTAAAGGACCGTCTGGCAGCCCTGCTAGACAGGCTGCATCACATTTCTGTAGACAAAGATCCATCAGTCCTATTGCACTTTTTTTAAATGTATATTTCATTTAGTTAGCTATTTTTCAGTGCATGCTTTGTGAGGTTTTTTGGATGAAACGTTAGCAATTTCTATGCCCAGTGAACACAAGGTAAAAACAAAAGTCGCAAACATCAAGGAAAAACCACACAATATATCAATTTAACAATATAGTGTGAACATTCAATCTTGTGACAGATTGTACTTACTGTTGACCGTATGAAGTTGATCATCTTTATGTAACCATAGTCATCTAGATCTAATGAGGGAAAACAAAAAAGTGAGCCATTTTTTAAAAACTGAATATTCCTCTGATTGACACAGAAAGCATTAGTGCCTGCTTACTGTGTTTTCTCATCACGTCCACCAGGTTGAGCTGGTGCTCAACAACGCAGTGCTGCAGGGTGGCCAGCACGGAGCTCAGCAACCTAAAACATACCAAGTGAGGAAATAATGTTTAATTAAATATATACAGTAAACTTCCATGTGTTCATCTTCAAACGTCTTAACGGATTCTGAGATGTATTACTTTGC
Organism: Trematomus bernacchii; assembly: GCF_902827165.1. NCBI lineage: Eukaryota > Metazoa > Chordata > Actinopteri > Perciformes > Nototheniidae > Trematomus > Trematomus bernacchii. The sequence goes on from NW_022987973.1 coordinate 20,054,553, forward strand.
TGTGTAGAGAATTTCCTGGATCACAACCAGTAAAGCATAGCATTACACCCTGAATTGTATGAATACAAAACAGTTGGTTCGCCTCATTTGTGGTGTAAAAGCCAACAAACCAACCGCGGGATTTTATGATAGCTGGTAAGGGACTTTAGCATGTTTTTTAAAAGGCTTAATTACTAATAAATCGAATTAGCTGATTGTAAATACGTCTCAGAAAGCAATCTTAGAACTGATTGCAATAAAGCCATGTATATAACCCATTAAAGCATATCAACAGTAATCACACATTTCCCTTGTCTAGGTCAAAAGCTAGTTAAACTGCTTTGCATGTTACTGCTCTGTGTACTTAGTCAGTTCATTGAGTCGAATTTTAAAGTGTGTCCCTGCGATCCCAAATATTATTCATAACATGGGGTTGATTTGAATTAAAATGATATACCGAAGAACGACAAATAAGAATACATACAATTTTACATTTAAAATAAAAATGTAATTCATTTTTTTATTATCTTTGATTTTTATTCTGACCTGAAAAGGGAGATTATGTGTTTTGTATGACATGTATGACCAAGCCGACTGTTTGTGTTGTTGTTGTATGTTATGTTTTTCAGAGCTGTAATGTAACACTGTCACATTACATAACACAACCGCTATATCATTGCTTGTCAATTTGTGTTCAAAAATCAAGTTCATAACAAAAAAATTAAAAACGTGTGTACAATCAACAAGTTATTATCTTTTTTAGTAACTTTTGTTTGACTCCTCTGGTATCGTTTGTAAAAATGCAATTGCGAGAAGGACTTTGACCTTAACTAAAATGCAACATGCATCTGTTCTTGCAGGTGTAAAAGCAAAGCACTCTATATCACAGTCCTATGGTTTTAAAACAGGTACTAAAACTTTTAGCAGACTAAAACCAAAGTAACTTCTTATGCATGTGTTTGAGGTTTCGGTAAATAGACACAACCAGTGAAAGAGAAGTCTGACAGTAAAGATGTTCTGTAAGATTAGCTGAAAGTCATCTCACCTGTCACAGAACAGACAGGTGACTTTAGTTGGCTCACTGTCATCTTCATCCATACACTGCCACAGCTCGTCATTCTCAATGTCTTCATCCTCACCGTCAGAGAGCTCGGGCATCTCGTCTGCAACCCCGTCACAGTCTGTAGAATAAAACCTCATTACAGCTGCATGCACACGGTAACTTTTCGCTGTGTTTTAGTAAGCTAGTCTCCTCATACATTAGCATCAACGTTGCAGCTAGGCAAAAGGTGTATAACTTAACGTTTGACGTAACTAAATTCACAGTTATTCCACTATTTACGCTTTAAAATTAAACGTCAGCCAAAAAAAGGGTTTATATGTTCAACAGCTATCGTTTTTGGGGTTAAAATGTGCTATTTACCAAACTCACGTGGGTTTGTGTATTCTGCCATGATGTCGCTTTGGTTTCAGTGGACTTCCTGGTCACGTTTGGTGACGTAAAGAAAGGGGCCGGGCCATAGACTGGCATTATAGGCTGAATCAGAAGAGCGTGCACTTCTAAATAAACACCACAAGATGTCGCCAGAGTTTAATTCATGATACCTCTACACTCATACAGATCAACAGGGTTTATTGTGACCTATTCAAAATTCCAGACACATGATCTTTGTGTTGTTGACTTCTCACCCACAGCCACTAATGTCTAACTAGACAAATAATTTAGAGGGCAGGCAGCTGGGATATTAATAGTTTGATAAAGAAAAATGCATAGTTTAATTTGACAATGCTGGTTCTAAATTTAGCTCAATAGGTACAAAATTATTATTTGAAGACGCTCAGATACTTTGTTCTTTTGAAATAGGGTGTTAATAAATTATATAGCTGACAAATAGGAGTTTACACTTCCTAACCCCCCTCAACCCATTGGTTGTTTAGCTTCTTTAAATCAAAGTGATGAGCTAAACATCAGTACATTACAAATCTGGAAATCTGGATAAAGTTATGCTAAATTAAGTGAAAATGGTGCAGACAGAAACATTTGGAAAATATATATTATACTACGTTTTACAAGTTGTTTAAAATAGATTTGTGGGAATTACAATAATTATAATTTCAAAAACATATTACTCCAAACAGGCAGAGCTCACCTAAAAACGGTTTATGTTAGATTCTATTTCAGGTGTAATAAAGAGCATTTATGTAAAGAAAGAAACTGAAGAACAAAAGTAAAGCATCAATGTTCTTTATTAGCAGTCAGACCCTTTCCTGGACAAGCTGCAGAACTTCCAGTAGGTGTCAACATGAATCTTTTGTGTCTCAGACTTCAGATTAGGCTTAAAGGTTTGAATACTTGGACGTGCATTACTGCTGTACGAGTAGACAGGGACCCTTCTGTCATTTGGTCCAAAGTCTACAGGTGCTTTGTCTACCTGAGCAGCTGGAAAACTTCCTGTTGATTTCAATCTGGTGTGAGAGACACGGGGTGGACGCTGCTCTACACCTGCAGAGAACTCAGAATCAGGGTTTACCTGCTGAGTCTTCTTGCCATCAGGGGAAGTGAATGCCTTGTTTCCAAAGCGCTTGAACACCAAATAATTATGTCCTCGAGTTATTAAGGCTAAGCCAGGGTTTAAATGGCTGATTTGGCTTTCTGGAACTTTGCTTTTTTGTATTTCAGGAATAACCGGATGATGGATTTGGATTAGTGAGGATTGAGAGGCTGTGGTGTGATCTTCTGCAGGGTACATTTTGCCATTGTAACCAGCTTTAGGGGTTCTCATAATAGGTGGTTCACCCCATCTGTTATATTCTCTGTTGTCATTGTGGACGCCCACTGGAGCCTGTCCTGACTGGACATAACCTATTCAAACAAAACACAGAAAGAGAGTGTAAAAATGATTGTATATAAATCCCTAATGGCTGTTAAAATTGCATATTTACATACCTCTCTGGGTATTCTTACAATTTACATAACCAAGCAGCAGCCACAAACAAAGCACAAACAGCCTGCAGAGTAAAGGGCACAACAGGTAAAGGTCATAAACTTCAAAAACATATATTAAAATAAACACAAGTCAAAAAGCAATTAAACAACTTACCTCAAACTGTGTGTAGGGCTCATTGTTAAGCTGCACCTTATCCAGGAGTGAAGGGCAGACTCCAACCCCTATTTATAAACTCTCTGCAGTGAGAGGCATCGGCTCAGCTGTTCCTCATGTTGTACTAATGGATGGGCGGCCATGATGGCAACACCTAAAGCTGCAGGAAGAACATAAAGCAGCTCGTTTTTCCTTCAAACAAAAGTCTATTTTTGGTTGGTTCTACTGTACATTATTACTTATTAGGAGCTAAATGATGTAGGATCAGAACAGAATGTGGACCCAAGGACTGTCAAAAGTTAATTTTTAATATTGGTTGTCTCAATGAAAATCTTGCCTTAGATATATTTATGGTTTTAGCTGCAATGTAAAGAGATAGAAAACCTATTGTGTGTAAGATAAGAACAAAATATAATAGGCCATTAGTACATAAGGTAAAAACGTTATCACTTTAGACTTTAACCACAGATTTGACGAGTCCTCCATCCAGCCCAATGAGTGAAACCGCATTCAGTCACAAGAGGGCGCTGTTTGATCAAGAAGAGAAAATACGTTGAATTCACTGATCTCTCATACATGAAGACAAGTTGTGCTTCAGATAAACCAAAAGAATACATCAAAACACATGCATATTTAAATTATTAAAATACAAAACAGTTAACAAAATAATAAAATATATAATAATCAACTTGTTGTCCTGTTAAATTCTAAAGACTTTTTCTGTTTTCAAGTTATTATGGTCTGTCACTAAACAGCAATTTAATTTGTATGAACACAAGTGCTGGTTTTCATGTGTCTGCATCATGGATGATTTTTGTGCTTGAGAAAAAAAAAAGCAACAAATTAAAAATATACTAACTAGCTGTTTTTAAGACTTTAAATTACTTCACTTTGGTAGGACTACAAACTTGCCTTGGAAATAAGTATGCAAAATGAATTAACGTTTATCAAACATTGTTTAATTGCTAGCATTACTGTAGAAAAACAAAATCATATCTCTAATGTATTTCTTGCATGTTACATTTAGCATACTTCTGTTATAAAATGTTTGAAATATTGTGTTGTGCATCTATATAAACTGCACAGATGTAGTACTGCAGTTATACTCATAGAAGATTATTCATATTGACACAGCTATTATGGAAACATGTTTCTAAATCAAACACACAGTCACATTTCTATAATAATTTAATGAAAATATGTTAGAGACATCAAATATTTTAATTGTATTAGACATTTAAGCTTTTACTTTAAGGCAATGCAATTACATAAAAGAGGTTAGCAGCAGTTCCCTGATATTAAAAATATCAATCAAAAGCAAAGCAAAAAAGCACAAAACAAATGAAAATATAATATTTTTGCTAACTAAACAGATCGTCTTATCCAAGAATCGTGTACATTCATGGAAACTTATTTTGGTTTTCTGATAATGAACTTCATGGATAAATTCATGTTCAGTTTCATTTTAAAATCAACTATTTTTTCAAGTATGTGAAAATCCTTTGACATCATGGTCATGGGAATAGTGTTTGTAGTCGTCCCAGTATATCTGCTGGAATTACCTGTACAGACAAAATAAAATCAATAGTTTGAAGTCACAGCTCAAACAGAAAATCACAATGCAATCTTACTGACAAAGTCTTAACTTTAAACAGATCAAAAATGAGCAATAATAAATAAGATGGATGTGCCAAAACATTAATTTGGATCATGATATGAAAGCTAAATCAGAGAGATCAGTCTAGTGAATTTACAGCAAAATTGGTCAGGATATTTAAACTAATCTGATCTGAAATGTTAAGAGCTTTGTTATGAAAACTAAATAGTTCTCATTAGTTATTAATGATACTTCATACTCGTATAAATTAAAACTGCCTTGTGAAAAAAGATGAATGATGTTCCCACAAAAACCACCATTTTGCTCCAACAGGGTTCAGTCCCATGCCAGAAATCATTCCCTTTAACATATGCTATCAGTGTAAACGGTTAACTTTTTTCTCACCTCAGTGTATTTTTTGCATTTCCTTATTGCCCTGCACCCTTTCCCAGACTGGCGATGTCTTTGTTCTCTAGGATCTCTGTCTTCTGCTCCGGTTGAAGCAACGTGTTAGAAGCCATCGCTTTTGCGACCGCTTGGATTGGGATGGACATGGCCGTAGTACAGACGGCGGACACGGCACCGAAGAATTTCCTGGCCAGCCACTCAGCGGGCCGACTCTCCTGCCTGTCTACCAACAAAACACTGTTGGAGAAAACAATAAAGGTATTGATGATTTAGGGATTCTATTGGCTTGGATCAGGCTATTGGTGACGACCACTTCATTCAGCAGATTTGACATTTAGATTTGTTCTCCATTGGGGCCATTAACAACATTGATTATCAATGACACAGTGCAATCAAGTTTAATCAATCATTTGTATCACGTTAAATGGTGCGACCAACTGTTTTTCATGGGCTGCACAGGAGGGAAAAACACTTGTTATTGTGGTACATTACAATTTCACCATGACTTTCAAAAAAGCATACTTAAAAGGGGACCTATCATGCAAAATGCACTTTTGTACGTCTTTTATACATGAATATGTGTCCCCGGTGTTCCAGGGAACTCACCAAGTGTCAGAAAACAAAACCCTCTCTCTTTTCCTCCATACCCAAATCTCTAAAAACGGGGCTGCAACGGATCTGATAAAAACTGATCCAGATTTGAACATTTCTCTGACGTCAGGACGGAGGAGCTGACCTATCAGGGGAATGAGAGGTTGCCGTGGCATGGTAACAGCATGGTAACACAACGCTCGTAACTCGGCCCCCTCCTTTGCAGGGGGGCGTGGTCAGCTGCAGCGCATGCAAAGACAGGGTGGAGGAGAGCAAAATAGAGTGAAATGAGGCATGGCTAAAATGCATGATCTGTTTGGTATTTTGAAAAATAAAACGTATAAATATACCTTATATAGGTATGGCCCTACAATATATTATTCAAATATAGCATGATAGGTCCACTTTAAAGCTCTTAACATCTATTTATGAAATCTTGGTGTGACATTTGACAAGGCAATGCATTTTGATCAGCATGTTAAATTATTGACCCGTAGCTTTTTCCCCTCTTAGAAATAGTGCAAAGCTCAGGTCTGTCACAAGCGGAGCTTGAAATGATCATTCATGCTTTCATATCATCCCGATTATCGTAACTCCATTTTCACGCGTTTCAACAAGTCATCTCTGAACCGCCTACAAAAAGGTCTAGAAAGCTGCTGCCAGGCTGTTACCAGGTCCAGCAGTTCCAACTTAGAACACTTGGAGACATGGGTAATTAAGAGCAAACGCCTAGTTTTTTGGTTGTGCTCAGCGTCCTTTAAAATGATAAACTATCAGCAGCCATCAGATCACATAATCAATCCCCACATTCCCTCAATCCAATGCATTTGGGTGCAATTGTCTGTAACGGATTAAGATAATGTTCACATGCATAATAACATTTGCTGCAGCAGAGGATGCATATTTTCAGGATGAGATCCTCAACTGTTTGACTATACTTCTGTTGTAATGTATGTACAATCTCCAATTACAATGAAGTTGGGACGTTGTGTAACACATAAAAACAGAATACAATGCTTTTCAAATCCTTTGCGACATATATTCAATTGAATACACTACACACTCATTTTGAATTTGATGCCTGCAACATGTTGGGACAGGGGCAACAAAAGACTGGGAAAGTTGAAGAATGCTCAAAAAACACCTGTTTGGAACATTCCACAGGTGAACAGGTTCATTGGAAACAGGTGAGTTTAAAAACAACTTTTTTGGAAATGGGGTTTTGTAAAATGTATACATGTATGTGTCTTTTTGTTTGTTTGTGGAAAATGTGTCTCGTGGTGAATATGGAAGTTGGTCGCATAAAATGATTTAAAAAATGTAATGAGACTACTCACCCTGGTCTGTAAATGGCAAATCTGTCAAAACCTAGCGCCTCGATTTCTGCCTCCACTTGTCCCTGGAAGAGAATCAATTTCATGTTAATCTTTTCGTGATTATCCAATTTCATTATTTATTGAAACACACAGGAAAGCCTTAGTAAAGAAAAAGAAAAACACTTCAGTATGTGGCTCGCAGAATAGAAAGGAAATAAAGTACCTTGACTTTGAGGTAGAGGAAGTTGCTGTTTTTATCCGCTCCTCTGGAGGACTCCAGGTGGAACTCAGCGCAGCCTCCTGCCTTGGCGAGCTCTGCTGATTTTAGAACATAGTCGTGATCAACTCGGATGAATCCTTCCTGAAATAAAAGAGAGAATTAAGTGAATAAAATAAAAATAAAATACAGTATTTTGACAATATTGACAGGTGTCTGACACATCCTACCTGTAGCTAACAATTACAAATACATATTTTTTTAATTAAAATCAGCAAAATAGCTAATTGGCATTTGACTTTAATTGATAAGCTAATTTTGGCAGATATATTGGCCTAGGCACTGTTTCAGTCTTAACTACTGGAAATGGTTGCACATGGCAATGAGTCATCTCTACTGAGCAACAACACCTTAAAATCCTCAAATAAACTGTATTTTTTTTGTTATTTTGTTATACAGTCATTTCTTAATTGATTCACCAGTCTTGTTCTTGTGTCTGTCTGATACAATGTTACTTACAGTTCCTGCTTTTGCTTTGGTGGTTCCCAGGCAGCAGTAGCCGACATCATGGCCCTGGAATGACGCAGCATAATCCTCAAGCTTCTCAAAGTCCACCACCTCTTGGACCTGGAGGCAAAGAACAGAGTAAAACACATGTCAATCTCAACTTGATGAACCTCAGACAATTGGGAGTCACATAACATGAATCAAGCCACTAACCAGGTTTTCATTTGCTTTGTCTTCAAAGGTGAGCGTTCTCCTTCCGATCAGGGTGATCTTGGAGAAGATGTTGCGCCCAAGCAGATCTTGAAGCAACATCCTGCCCGTTTCCCCCGAGGCACCGAGGATGAAACAGCTTTTATTTTGCTGCCTGAAATTTTCTTCCAGAGTCTTGGTGTCCTCAGCCATGCTGTGTGCAAAAGCAGACATCTCTCTTAGCAGCATAAATGGGTGCAGGTTATGCTAAAAATGAAACGTAGTAGGCAATGTGTGCAAATCCTAACAATGCTGTGCAAACATTGGTGGGGGCCCGAGGCAAACATTCAATGGGGGCCCCTCGAACAAGCTTTTCATCACCGACAACACCCCCCCCGGAGCGGAGCGAGGCAACAAAACTTAAGATAAGAAGCAGCATTTTACGGCACGCTATGCATGGGGCCGCCTTGAGAGGATTTCCCCGACATGTCGTTGCAGTAAATTAAAGGGTGTTTCATGTTGTCGTTGCTGTGGACCTTAATCTACCTTCATTGGGGGCCCCCTTCTGTTCCGGGGCCCCAAGCAGTTGCCTGCCTTGCCTGTTCGCAAGGTGCGCCCCTGTGTCTATGTTTGGGACCAAGAAAATGCGTTGGACTCTCGTCTACCTTGGTAGACAACAGTAATATATTAATACACACGGGTGTATAGTGCAATGTATGCCGAATTCATGAGAAGATGCATATACTTCATAATCCAGTTCTATTTCTGTTTTACAAGGCAGGCATGTTTATACAACCAGAAAATAAACTTGAATTGACGGATTGGTGAACAGGGTTTGGCTTGACGTTGTGTCGATACTCGTGTTTACACAGGGAGTGACGTTCTTATGTTACATTTAAAACAAATCACACTTGTGGTTCACAGGTCAGGGATCAGAAATTAGCTGAATTTAAACAGTACTTATATAGGCTATACGAATTGACCTTAAGTTACGTTAAATGTATCTTGTGTTAGCAGCTACAGTAACACTCATGTGCCGAGCTGACGGAGAAGCTAACAGAGGTTTCCGCTGTTCTTTACCTGTTGTATTTAACCGGATCAGGGTCGTCGAAATAATTGAAAAGCACTGCAATGAGAACAATTACGACAGCGAAGATCCCGGTCGCGTTTCCTAGGATGGAGTCCAGCAGTTTCATAACAGACATTGCCAGGAGCAATGGCTAAATTGCTGGGGCACTTCCTGGTTGCTTCATGTTCACAGACGGTGCTCCCTCTGCTTCGTTGATAGGTTGAGGGGGGGGGGAAACAGTAAAGATCGCCAAACTCAACAATTGACAGCTCGATGTACACCAATACTGTTATTTTAAGGTTTCATTTATTTGGTAGGATTTAGGATACGATAGTGAATCCAATGGAAAGGGACAAAAAGCTTGTAATTCAACAAGCCTCGGTGCTCATCTTCATGTACCACCATACACAGGAAGGAACAGCGCATGCGCACTTGAAATATAAAATAAGCCTACAAAATAATCACTACTTTCACAGTTTCTTACTAGAAAATACGTGTTCACCTGTTTTAGTGAATTGCTTACTTTGTGTTAACCCTTAGTGAACTTAATTTATATCTAATGCATTAGAGGTGTTATACTAAACATCAATATCTCCCAAAATTAAATGAATGACAACTTTGTATGTGCGTAAACATAATTAATGTGTCTTTTAAAATGTATTTAACAATAACTATAAGGAATAAGAAACAGATAGCTTCATGCTTTTCTTTTCCCGAGGAAAATATTTTGTTTATTGTGGAAAGATATAAAAATAAAGCCCAACTAATTATTCCCCATCTCCACAACTCTTATTCAACTTACCCCAATAAAAAGTATTCACAGTTCAGACAGTTTAGCGTGTTGCACTTTTAATTAAAATACATGTTGCCAAGTAGAGGAAAGTGTATTCAGAGACTTCATTCTAATAATTGCCTTGGTATAGAAATACTCTGTTACAGAACTCCCATTGGATCTTGCATTCTGCACTATGATCTGTAACATTTAATCACTGCAGAAAGCTTGGATCTTCTATTTGGAGGGAACCATTTATAGTACAGCGGATAAGCACAACAATTGTGCATTTTATGAGAAAAGCATGACATTTCTAACATAGTTAGTGCATACCATAAGGTTTATTTTCAGATGTGGAGGGAAGTCAGATTTGACCTGTGAGGACCGTGAGAGGTCAAATCCAAGATGGCCGCCAGTCTCTCGGGTCAAATGTTCAAACACGTTTAATTTTGGAACCAAACATTGTAGAAAAACATTTAAGGTGTCATATCCAACTAAATTAGGGATGCCCAATCATTTGATGATACTTTTGAGATCGCCAGAATTCAAGAAAATGCATTTAGGTGAAGATAAAGGTAGAAATTGACCAAAAATAAGCTGTCAATCAGTTGAAATTTGGTGTGTGTGTGTGTGTGTGTGTGTGTGTGTGTGTGTGTGTGTGGTCACCCAGCGCTAGCATTAATACAGAGACTGGAGGAATATGGCTTTACTTGGCACAGTCTGCATGCTGAAGCAAACATTTGTTTTTGTCTTCAAATACATACTTACATGATTGTGACGAGCATAATATTTGCTCCCCGCCCAACTCTCTAAGTGCTTGAACTCCGTGACAGGAGGATGAAGTATGTATAAATGGATGGAACTATCAACAAAACAACAGCGTTTTATTCCCCAATGTCATATTTAATAGAAAAATAATGATGCACCACTTATTGGAGAAAGAAGAATGGGGAACAGAAAGGTTTAGAGAGGGACAACATGCTGAAACCTTGCAACTTCAGTGCCAGAGAAAAAAGGTACTGTGAGTACACTTGTGGTTATTGTCCTCATGTTGCACATAGAAAATTCAATTAAGATGTTTACCGCATGTGGGCAAAAATCCATCAATCTTTCAATTTTCTAAAACTTGTTATATCCTTAGAGTCATTTAAAATGAGTTTTTTTCTCCATGCCATGGAGTCTAAATGGGTAAACCTTTGTATTTGTAATTGTACAGCCATGCTAGGACAAACAAATCCCCTTTGCCAATGTTCTCTCTGCCACACACACAACATACATAACCCTTTCTTTGCATGACCTCTAAATGTCCATGTGAGCCACTAAAGAACAGAAAAAAAGCTGCGCTACCTTGGCTTTATAGGTGGACAGGCAGGGAATTGAACCCCAACCCTCTATAAGTGGAAAGGGACAGCGGTGAACCTTATAGTTGAGTGCAGCCCTTTGTTAACAGCGAGGGTTAAGAGAGCTGTTTGTGCTCTACATGGAACTGTTTTCCATCTCCCTCTTTGGTTTACATTATTATTATTATTTTTCTATTAAATATGACATTGGGGAATAAAACGCTGTTTTGTTGATAGTTCCATCCATTTATACATACTTCCTCCTCCTGTCACGGAGTTCAAGCACTTAGACTTAGAGAGTTGGGCGGGGAACAAATATGATGCTCATCAAATATGATGCTCATCAACATGCAGACTGTGCCAAGTAAAGCCATATTCCTCCAGTCTCTGTAGTAATGCTAGCGCTGGGTGACCATAAATCCACTGGAATATACCACACACACACATTTTGCAAATTTCAACTGATTGACAGCTAATTTTTGGTCAATTTCTACCTTTATCTTCACCTAAATGCATTTTCTTGAATTCTGGCGATCTCAAAAGTATCATCAAATGATTGGGCATCCCTAATTTACACACACACACACACACACACACACACACACACACACACACACACACACACACACACACACACACACACACACACACCTTATTTTTGGTCAATTTCTACCTTTATCTTCAACTAAATTCATTTTCTTGAATTCTGGCGATCTCAAAAGTATCACCAAATGATTTGGCATCCCTAATTTAGTTGGATATGACACCTTAAATGTTTTTCTACAATGTTTGGTTCCAAAATTAAGCGTGTTTGAACATTTGACCCGAGAGACTGGTGGCCATCTTGGATTTGACCTCTCACGGTCCTCACGGGTCAAATCTGACTTCCCTCCACATCTGAAAATAAACCTTATGGTATGCTCTAACTATGTTAGAAATGTCATGCTTTTCTCATAAAATGCACAATTGTTATAATATGAGAGCTTATCCGCTGTACTATTAACTAAAGTTGTAAGACAAGAGATTCTCATTGCTAAAATCAAACCCTTACACCAGCTGTCAAACATTTGTCCTCATCTATTTAGGTTGTCGTCATTTGTAATAACTCCATGAGACCTGACCCTGATAGACCAATGATTCATTTTAACAATAACCAGGTCAAAAAACTATCATTTTGTATCCGAATAAGTAGAAAAGTCATCCAGGATGGCAGCACCTGTGTGTAATTTGTTCAGAACAAAATCGAGACTGGACCCAAAAGAGAACCGAACCTTGACAAACGTATTTGCCTTTTGTCAGACCTTCAGGGGGTTTCATTAGCCAAAACCTCTTTACAAAGAAAGCAAGTCCAGTCACATGCAATGAATTCATCAACACCCCATGTTTTTAACACCCCTGCCACTTGGAATACAAGGCATCGACCCAATCTAATAGAATATGATGGAGCCAGGGATGATCCTTTAAAGATGTCAGCAGTAAGAGACAGAAAGAAAAGAGGCTGAGGTTGAGAGAAGAGGTCTTAAACTGGCACTCTGCTGAAATGAAATGTCGCCTCTTTGTTCCTTAGCCGCGGGTGCTAATTGGGCCTACCGGCGGGGAGGAAAACTGCCGCTGGGCTCCTGTCTGTCACACCTGTTGAGTCATTGTCTCTCGCATTGATCAGACAGGAAGTTGGAGTAAGAAGGCTTATGCCTCAGTGGGTGCGTGGCAGAAACATGGTTCAATTTCCTTTCAGAGCTCCGCCGCCGGAGGTGGAAATACCAATGGTGGTCAGTGGTCAATTGCGTTTAACCATTGATTAGCCTGCACTAAAGGACATATGGATCCTGAAGAGTTGGTTTTCATTGGCGTTTCTACATTATTTTCTACCTCACTCAATCACAATCCCTCCCGTATTTCTTCCGCATTGGATAATATGTTTGATGTCGCAGTCACTGCTGTTCTGCCACACTTCACCTGAAGGCCTATTCAGACAGGATTAGCTTTTAGAACAGTGGATGTGGAATAGCTCACACATTACACACCGCTATATAGAAACTTGATTTTACAGGTTAAACAGATAAAAACTGATAATGAACGGTGATACTGGCACATACCAACAAATGCAAAGATTAAGGTATTTGCAAATAATCATCGACAATTTGCACCTGACCTGCAACTCCATCCTTGATACTAGCAAAAAAAACTCACGGGGTTGGGATGTTTAGTTTAATCTCAACTGTGTACCGGATCACCATGTTTTAGTCACAAAAAAGTTAAAAAAAGAATGTGTGAGGATATTAGGTTAAAAAACAACCTTGAATCTGTAATGATAGTAATAATAATGGGTTCCATTTGTAACGCACTTCATGTTTGAAGTCAAATCTCGTAAGCGCACAGTTCAATGCTATACATATAGCATTTATGGAATGACACATTCATGGTATATGTATCTATATTGTAATTTGAAACAAACTAAGCTGCCAAAAAGTCCTTAAATACTGTTGCTTTCAATAGTATTGTTTTATTGATTTTGAAACTCACTTTTCACATGGGTTTTACTTCAAAGTGCCAATGGTATAGCAACTTTAACGTAAACTTAGCCGAGAAATTTGAAAGCAACTGTCTGAACCATGTTGCGTCCCCAAATACTTCAACTGGCCACAAACTTGGATTTTATAACATCTTTACACAAACTGCCGCCGTCTTAAGATGTAAGTTTGTTCTTAATTGATGGCATTTAATTGAGCCCTAAGGCATTCAACACATTTTTTTAATCAAGATACATTGTGCGGCATAACATGTTTATATGATTAATTACATTTGTATTTCCTTGAAACACATGCAGAAATCTGTAAAGATGTACTGACACAAATGGGAGTTTAATTGTATTTCCTAATTAAACCTATATACATGCATGCATGCCTACACAACACACACACACACACACACACACACACACACACACACACACACACACACACACACACACACACACACACACACACACACACACACACACACCAACACACACACACACACACACACACACACACACACACACACACACACACACACACACACACACACACACTACACAGTACACACAGTACACACAGTACACACACACGGCTTAAGGCTTAGGTTCCCGATTCCACAGACTCTGGAGTGTGATGCTAATGATGGATATTAATGGAGCCTGACAGCACAATCTGCTGCCCATTGTCTCCCAATAAACAGCTTTGCAGTCCACATGAGCCACAGAGGGGACGGGAGCTTTAAGCTGAGACAGTGAGAGCAGGAGACAGGCCGGGTGGAGGGTCAGACCTCAGGGGACAGCGCTGATCCTGAAGTGGGGATTAGCTCAATTAGAGAGGCACTGTCTGATCAAGATGCAGGGTTTCATGGTACCTATGATGTATGTGTGTGTGTGTTATGAGAGGAGTATCCATTATTAGAGACCACTGTTGCCATTATGTGTTGCCGTGTCTACTGATGCAGCTGGTGTGAACAATAGTCAAGATGATGCCTTTAGCTTTCTGTGACCTTCTGCGGAGATATCCATTTATTGTCATACATATCAATGGTAATTAATCTCCAATGTGTTTTATCGTCCAATTGATAACAGATCTATGAATATTTCAGTGTGCCTTTAGCCAACTTGTTACAGGTCAGTTTTATCTGTATTTTTTATTTAATTTATTTTGCTCAGGGGCATTAATACAGTATTTGGTCACTAATATGATTTTATCTTAAAGTTTTAAGTATGTTAGAGACGATCCACGTTTGTTTTTAGATTTACAGTTTTTTAACAAGGTGTGCTTTAAAGTATGAGCTTAATTGAGCTTCGCTTAAGTGACGGAATTGCCCAAATATAGGTTACACAAAACTCATTGTTTCTCTTATAATGTGAATTTTCTGTATAAAATTACACAGATTTTTCTTTTCTTGTATCAGTCACCGAAAAATGCATTTGTCCCCCCCTTTAAAAAGATACTCATTGCTGTAGATAACGATAAATAAGAACCCTTTTTCATGATCAGTTTAAAATGTTTCCTGTTGAAAGAAAGAGTCCTTGTAAAAAAACATTCAATAGAAACAACTAGATAAACTGAAAGGGTTTTGTTGCGATTTTAAATATTTACCATGACCTTTCAGATTACATTAAGCAGATTTTTTACCAATTTTAAAATACATACTATAAATGTATAATATTAGTAATAGTTTGAAAGTATTTTTTGTCTCAATTTGAAGGAACCTCAGGGGAAAACGTAAAAGGAAATGAAAAGTGTGATGGGTTAAAAAGGCCATGCCAGCTGCCAGATCCCCTGATCAGCGGTGAAAAAGTGGTACAATAAAGAGAGTCCACAGTGGGGCAGAGGCTCAGAATCTTCCTCCGGCCGGGCTTTGTTGCGGGCTCAGACTGGAGGCTCAGACCTTCACAATATGTTTCGAGGCGCAGTATCAGTGGCGCTCAGAGGAGCTTTCCTGCTCAAAGAGCTGCAGCTAAGCAGCAATGAGACCTTCTTTCCCTCCTCTGAGGAACAATGGGCTCATTAAAGGAGCAAACAGATTATCACTGTTTTTCAATAGAGGCTCCTAAAAAGAGTCTGGGGGCCCCAACAGCTCCCAGCAGGTAGAGATAAGAAAACACTTGCACATCTGGCCAACCTGCTGCTAACTGCTACGTCTGTCAGTCTATCTCCCTAACTGCCTATTTCTATCTTTAATGGTATCAATCATTATTATACAGTAACAATAAATGCTATGAATAGCCAAGGACTTGACAGAAGTTTGTGAGGTGACATGATTTGTAACAATTTACTTGTGGGGAATACCAGTGACCAATCAAATCAAAGCATTAGATTAATTGTGATTTTGTTGTTAATGAGATACAGATTCACATGTTTTTAAAGTAAGAATTCAAGCTTCTATACATCACCTGCTAACTTGCTGACAGAAAATGTGGGAAGGAGAAAAAGAACAACAACGTTGCCTTGCCTGTGTCACAACATGTTTGAACAGTGCCAGCAATAGGAAGAAAAAGGACAGAAGCCATTGTCATTCTGTTTTTTTATTTTTTATCAAACCAGCTAAACCAGGGGTCTCCAACCTTTTTTAGGGTGAGAGCTACTTTCAAAAAATAAAACAAGTCGTGAGCTACTTTTACTCCTCTTTTTTTTGTTTTTTGCAGTGTATATATTTAGCACATTTTAACATTATTATATGCTGACCTTTAACCTTTGTGTGCTGTTTGGGTCTGTGGGACCTGTTTTCAGTGTTTACTAAAATAACCTGTATTCAATTTAATTATTTTTAACCTGCTTTATTTGGGGACCTCACCTCCTCGAGGGGGGTCCGGGGGCATGCTCCAATCTGGAGCACTTTGAGCACAAAATGAATTGATGGATACAGCTCTCAACACTCAGATGAAAGGGAGCTGTATACTTTTCAATAATCCAAACATCTTTAGAATATGATCACAACAAATCATTTAAACTGGTTTATTCTTATCTTATGTTACCTAGTCTGCATTCTTTCTTTTTATTTATCCATATTTTACTAATCACTCCCCTTTTAAATACAATATAGTACACATTGGAATGATTTCTTACTTTATTTGTTACAACTATATTAAATAGATAAAGGTGTGCTCTCTCTCTCTCTCTCTGTCTCGCTCGCTCACAGAGGCTGTGTGCTCCTCCGTGGCGATGACGGCTTCCGTTAAAACATAATAATAAACATATTTGTAAAGTGGGGGGACACAAACAGGATTTCAAAAAGTGGGGGGGACATGTCCTCCCTGTCCCCAGTGGAAATTACGCCATGCGTGTGTGTGCGTCAAGTGCAATATATGCAAGTTGCAACACACACAGAGTCAAACTCTGCCCCTCATGTGTTGTATAGGCTGCATGACTAGGCTGTGTTCAATGGGGCTGATGTGTTGGGTAGATTCTGCCAGAAGTAAAGGTCAAACTCCTTATGAAGCGGTGAGGTGCCGCTCCACATTGCTTTTCTTCCAGACTGCAACGCTGGGCCCGCAAATCAAGCAAGAACGTGATTGGTCGATATTCATTGTGGGGGTGGGGGGAGGAGGGGTGTTAGATAGATATAGAGTGGCGAAGTCCCTCCCCTTCCGGTTGAGCCCCATGGGACCTTATTTCGGAAAAGTTATGCATTGAAGTCAATGGAGAGAGAAAGATTATCTTTCGATCCCGTTTGAATTGTGCCACGAATTACACATATGATGTTTGTCAATTTAAAAGATAATTTTGCAAGTTAAAAAAATTAAAATGTGTCGTAAAACTGTGAAGTAACACATTTGTTTGTGTGAAAGGCTCAATGAACTACATATCTGGTCAACCACACACGTCACCAAGATGGCCGTCACTACTGTCTTGTCAACAAACGATTGACTATCACCACAATGAAACACGTCCTGAAGAATGTCATGCAAAGCCTGCCTTCCTTTGATTCTCTCTGAACTGCCTGGTCGTTTTAATGTTTAATGTCAACCATTTGTGCAGATAGCATGAAGTAGAAAAGATCGCCGATGCTAACGTTAGCGTTAGCATTTCTCCCCCGGAATTAAATGGTGTATTATAGAATGATCACACCGGTGACAGTACTATTCAAAGGGTTCACGAAATATGACTACTACTCTTACTGTTTAACATTTTGGGTTACTTAATGTTACTTCATGTTAAGGCTAATAAAAATGACAAGGCTGTAATGCTAACTAACGTGCTAGCTACTAGCTAGGTAGCTAACTTGATCAAGCCACTCCTGATCGTTTCATCAGACGGGAAGCAAAAGAACGAGCAAGACCCATTGCTGGTATAATAACAACCTGGTACTAAGCACACAGGCATCTTGTTAAAGTTATCTTATCTTAGCCAGCGCCATATAGATAGATTATATCTATATTGCGCTGATCTTAGGTATCTGAATGGTGGAGGTAAACAATTGTGACATCACTTACGCGACTCTGGGATTTGTAGTCTTTCTAGTTACGTATTTTTCATAGTCTTATATTTCAACAGTTTTACGACAAACTGTGACTTTTTTGACATGGAAATGATTTTTTAAGATTGACAAACATCATATGTGTAATTCATGGCACAATTCAAACGGGATCGAAAGATAAGTTTTCTCTCCCCATTGACTTCAATGCATAACTTTTCTGGAATAAGGTCCCATACCCCGGAAGTAAGTGGGAGGGACTTCGCCACTCTATAGAGTTGTAGTAAGTAGATAGAGTTTGCTATGATTGAGGTTTCGTTTATGTATAGGGTAGATTCTTTTAATTACATTTCCTTTTTGTTTTTGTTTATTTTTAAAATTTGCTTGGAGAGCTATTTTTAGAACATGCCCCGCGGGCGACTCACGTTGCCCCTGCGGGCGACTAAGTGCCCGCGGGCACCGTGTTGGCTACCCCTGAGCTAAACAGTACAAAGCCTAAGGACACTTTCAGCTCCTGCAGAGCTGTGTGTGTCCATGCCAACTAATGTGTGAACACTATACTGTAGGCAGATGCCCTTTGTAGTTTAAACAGAGCCATGTGGACATCCCTGTCAGTGCTTGTGTCTTTTTATATCTGGCCCGCAACAGTACTTAAGCTGCATTTAGATAAGGTGTACTATGAGTAGTTTAACTTTGTACAAGGCTGATATTAACCAACATAATTGTATTGAATGTCATTTAAACAGACAAGTTTGTAGGCCATACCGCTCAATGAAAATCACTGACGAAACTGTCTGTCTGTAGTACACACAGAAGCTTAGTGGCATGGGTGCTTGTGGTTGTTTGTGACAGAGCTGGAAAACAGGAAGGGCAGGATGAAGGAAGCAGAGAAAGAGTTGCAACTAGTAGCTTATTGAAACATGACACATCTGTTAGTCCGACTCACATCAGAGTGGAAGTTACCTGAATAAGAAACCTAAGATGCCCTCTCACCTTAGTGCACCTTTCTATTTCTTGTTAACTTGCCTCTAATGTTGTATGAAAGAAAAAAAGAGAAAACCCCTAAACTTAAGAAAGTCCAAATACTTTCAAGATCACAAAATGGCGAGTAAACCCTTATAGAAAAAGGCATAGAAAAATGAGCAAAACGAGCTTCCAAGCCATTTACATAAAATACGTTAAACAAAAGAACCACAAATAGTAGATTGAAGGTAATTCTGCATAGACAAGACATTCTCTGAGAACTCTTAGACAATTTGCAGACCATCCAACCATCAGGTTTTTTTTAGCAGTTCATGCTTTGTTTTCTGTCTGTTCTTGTCTTGTAAATAACGCTTTTTCCTGCAAATATGCCTTTTGTCTTAGCGACTGAAAGTGTTTTTCCCCTCAGACTTTGTTCTTCTACTGAGATGCAATCCCTTGTCTGTAATGGATGTGTATTGGCCTCCCGAGTCCTTTTCATCGGCACGTCTTTGTTAATGTCCGTCAACTAATTGACAGGAGATTCCTTTTCTCTTGTTGATGGAAGTTATGCTAACATTAGTCAGGGTTTACTAGACCAATATTATATATATTTCATTATTTGTTTTTTGATTTCACCCAAATATTAAAGAGTTAAAGACCACCAACGACTAATGACATGTCAATATTGATGATCATTTGTCACTAGTATTTCGTTTTTGCATATCATTTATCTCAATAGGTTGCACAAAAAGGACAGATTATCAGTTATGATGAGTTTCCCAGGAGAAAGTTAAACTTGAAACAGTTAGTTCTGTATGGTCTTGAATGGAGTAATAATAGAATACTACACCAAAGCCTCTTAGTGGATATTTGTGTTTGGCTTTGAGTTTTCACTATCAGATCTATTTGCTGTCTTAAATCTCCCCTTTGTGGCGGGACGGGTGAAGCTTAATGACTCCTTTGAACTGCCGACATCCACGGCGGAATGGCTTCGGGAATGTCAACCAACTAACCTTTAGTCTCTTTCCCACATCCAGCAAAAGTGTTGTCCACGGCACCTACGTACATCCATTTTGTCCATCACTAATGCAAACATAGAGCAATTATCGTAATAAATGGCAACAGCATAAAACTCATAGAACGGAAACCTGCAGTCTCTTACTTTCTTGAAGAAATCAAAGTCTTTGTTTCTATGAAATACAATATGGATACAATCTCATAATAACTGCTGTGATGATTCTATTTATGCTTATGGTTTGAGAACAGTTTCTGAGCGTATATGTTTTTGAACCCTGCACCGTTTGAATCCCCAAATATTGATATTTTGGAGACACGACTGACTGAAATATAAATAGAGGGAGATAGGGATTTGAGAGTATCTGTAGATTCTGTCATCGGGGTTATTAATTCCAAGCTTATCGTAAGATATTAAGGTGTGTAATTCATGTAACGTGTTGTCAGATATTAAGATTTGAAAGCTGTAATACTTACATTGCACAGACTACATTTGCCAAATATTGTCATATATATCATTATCAAATGCTTTACTATGTTTTGTTTGACCAGGGTAAAATTATACCATGAAACGTTTGGTGTTATTTTCATCGGCATGTCTTCCTGTTTTTGTTATCAAATGACAAAAATGATATATGAACTGCTGTATCAAGACGAATATTCAAATCATGGTTTTATATTCCAATTATAACAGATTAGTATATTAAACATTAATATTCTTCATTACACCTTAGATCTTGTTCAGTCATCCATGTGTATCAGTAATGATAACATTGTACTCACCTGTGATTTGTGAATGTTGTACCTTTGGTAAATAAAGAAACAGAAGAAAACAAAAGTCAAAACTAGCCGAAAGGCTTGTGCAATAAGACAAACAAACATCCTTCTAGCCGAACACATTTGGAAAAGAAAACTGAGCAAACGGTAAAATATCTTTCTGTTGAACTTGGATATTTTGTATATGCTGTAATTGTACATAAACCGTTTTGCTGGGTTATGACTGGAATAATTACATTTGGCTTGAATTTCAAGTCAAAGTTGGCCTCTTAAAGTTGTATCACATGATTATCAGGTATATAGACTGTTATGGATTGTGGTAAATGTTGGCTTAAGCCATATCGAAGGCCAAAACAAAGTCACACTCATATTTTTAAACTTTATGACAGCCAGTCTCAGTGTGATGCTTCTGGCTTCTTATAAACCAGCTTAGTTAGTCTCTTAGACGGGCCCTGATGTCCAGTGGCCTACAGGGAGAGTGAAAGAAGCAAGAAGGGAGATCATGTCGGATCATAACGGACCCACCACAGCACAGAGACCTCCCTGCCGATGAGCAAACAGCACTACAAATGGCAGAGCCGGCAGGACAATCACTGTGTGAATGGAAGCTAATTAGCTGGAGTCTAATGCCAGTTTACTAACACCTGTATTAGCGTGCTCGCTCAGCGGGGAGTCAGGGCTGGCCAACAAGCGCTAATCCCTCATAAGCCTAAAGTACTCCTCCCAAGATCTGGTATTAGCATATTCTGCTTGAGCCAGCTGTTGCCAACCTCAACCTGCAGGATTGGAAAGTGATGTGTTGATGGAGAGGAGGATTTGTATTGGGTTACCTGTGAGATCCCATGTGAGTCAGGTTCCCCGTTTGAGAGCATAAAGACTTTTCCAATGACTATGCTCTTATTTTGGGAAATGTAAGGACTCAGAGTTGCCATTTTGGGAAGTAACATCATGTTGAGCAAGATTTCTTAAACTTGAAAACAATGATATCAAATCAAAAATATCCGTGAACAAATGTTCAAGTTTCATGTTCTGAAACGTGTCCTCGGTCCTTTCTTTTATAATTTCTCTCTCATCCCGTAAACCTACAACATTTTCCAGGCCCCTGGGAACCCCGCTATGTGTACGTGTTTACTTTCAGTCTCATTCCTTTGCTCTCCCATCCTCTCCCACTGCCTGGGTGGTGCTGTGATTACCCCGAAGCCGTGCACGCATCAAGGCAAGTGCGAGGCCGATGTGTGTGTGTAAGGGATTAGCAAGCTTTAGCATTAACATCGTGACTGGACTGGCTACATTCCCTCGCTCAGCTAATAATTTGAGGGGAGGAGAAAGCGGCTGGTCCATTAGCTCAGTCTGTTTGCTCAGGAGTTGGCCGACTCTGATCCCCTAATTTCTCTCACCGATTCCAAGAGGATCTCTGGCTTTTGTGACGGCGGGATGGGAAGATAAAAGATGGGACTGAGGGGCACGTTGATTCAGAGATCACCGTCCTTAGGACATTCTGAACACTTACGAAACTAATCAGTGTGTGTAAACACAGCGAGACATGTTGAGGGCTGGCGGCTAAAAGGCTGGGGTCTCCGGGGTTGATTAGGAAGAGCTGTTGATGGACCACACTCGGTGTCTGCGCTCTGATCTGCAGACCACATGCAGACAAAGTGAGCAGATTGACTCATGTATCGCTCTGTTCTGTCTGATTGTAGGAGTTTAGAGACGCACATGGGGGATCTGTTGTGGTCTGTGGTGGACTGATAAAGATTTGAACAGATAAATCAGTGTGTACCCCTTCTCAATAATCAACATTACAGGTATGATATGTTAAAGTAGTTTTCAAAAAAGCTGTCAGAGAGAATATATTGCATTTGACTATTTTCTGCAGCACTGGATCCATGCAACTTTTCCCACATGTTTATCCATGAAGGTTTGCTATAGAATCAAATTCATTACATGCACAGTAGTAACTTAAACTGGCAAATCTGTATATACATTCAGCAGGTCAGCATTAAGATTTCTCACCAATACCTAAATCATTTTGGGATGATGACTTTAGGTGGAGCTAAAACATTAGGGCACAGGCTGTGTAGTAAGACAGACACAGTCTTTCCTTGAAGCACAAATGTGTCACATTTTGTACAATCGTATTTTCAATACAACGATGTGTTGCTGCATGTTGAGCTTTTCCTTTATTCCAAAAACAGCAATTACTGTATTTACCACTTTTAGTCTGTCATATATTTCTATATATGTAAAAAGCTGATTGAAATAAACCTGGTTTTCTGTCCACATAACCAATAAGTCAGTGTTGTTGTTTACTTTTAAGAAATCAGATTACAGCAGAAAGCTGTCTGAATGCAGGCTCATGTCTTAACCGTCTACAGGGCGGAATATCTTTCTCCTTGTATGAGAACAAAAAAAAGAAATCAGGTTTTTGGTCATTTTCACATTTGTGTTATTGACAGAAAGTAAAACTGACACTGTGGTTTTTACCTTTAAAGACTGCATTGTATAATGGACGATGTTTCCTGATCTGCATTATTATTATTATCTCTTCAATTGATCATTTCTACCAGGAAAGAGCCAACAGTGCTTGAATTGAAAAACTGCACTGAAATGGCCTAAATATTTGAGTTTCTACTCCACAGCTTCAGTGACAACACACTCAACCGAGTTACAGGAAATGACACCTTTACAGTTGTGTGAAAGGAGATATATGTTCATTATCTAATTCTAAAAGGTAATAATCTGTGCATGTTGTATACTGTATACTCTCAATATTAATAAGACATGGCAATTTTTCAAGTGTGTGCATTTTCAAGATGTTTGGCTACATGAAATGTCCCACATAATAGGTTTTTGTTATATGTGTAATATTAAAAGCATATACAATGTTCATATTGTGTCTATATCTGTCAGACTACTGATAATTAAACCAAAACTTTTATGGAAATGGGAAGTTCATTTAATTTTAAAAGGGACATTTTTCACAAAAATATTTGTCTCATTCTCTGAACCAGAAATATCCTCTTTATTACCAATAACTTGGATCAAAGTTATCAGTTTTATTCATATTTTTATTCTGAGGTTTTTGCAATTTTCTTTTGTATGGCTGTTGACAGATGTTTCTGGGTCAATATCACTATAAAGTAACTTTGGTGTCCCCATCACAATCACTCAGTTATCATGAAAATGTAACAGAATAATGAAACTCTGAGGTCTTATTATAAAAGGCCAAACATTTACACACATCAGTACAATGATAAGTCTCTTGAAATGTGTTTCCTTCATTTATACCTTATTTTTTCATTGGATGTACGTGATTTTGGCATGTCCCACACACTGCTCTGCTAACTACAGTGTGTGTAATAAGTGGTTAAATGATACTACATTTAAAAAACAAATTATATTTTTTTATTGTCCACAACGAGTTATTTGATAAAACGAGTCATTTTGATCATGTATATTCTATTTTCATAATAATATTGAACATTTGTCATGTGTCCCTGACATTTGCTGTCCACCCTGTCATTAAGGGGTAACTGCCCCATAAAAAACCCTCTGATGTTTTCAGTGACATTACCACCACCATTGTGTCTTTCCTCAATGGAGGCTGAGACATTGGCTAGTAGCAAAGTAAGTTTTTTAACTTATATTTCGAATTTGTAATCATATTATGTGTGTAGTTGGATGTTGTCAAGCTTAACATGTCCACTCTGTCATAGTGAAATGTCAATTCATATAAGAACCTTTCAGAAATTCGAAATATATTTGTTAAACACTACACAGTCACCTTGCTAACTGAATCATGTTGCTAACTGAAGACCCACCATGTGCTCATTAAATGCTAATATTAGCCAAACATTTCCACCCTGTCATTGTCCACTCTGTCAGCAAGCCTTCCATAAATAATATAAAATGTACATTTTCAGAAAGCTATAGTCCCTTTCTCAACAATATATTTCAGTTAATGGAAAAAGTATTTGGATAATAATGAAATTATGGCAAACTATTTGTACCATTGTCCACCCTGTCAGCAAGCCTTCCATGACAGGGTGGACAATGGTACAAATAGTTTGCCATAATTTCATTATTATCCAAATACTTTTTCCATTAACTGAAATATATTGTTGAGAAAGGGACTATAGCTTTCTGAAAATGTACATTTTATAATCACTATGTAATTACAATGTATTTACTCTTTGAATTGTGTCCATGACAGGGTGGATACATTTTGCTGCTTGCATGTACTTGCAGTTCATTTATAAAAAGTGTGGGAGCTTGACCAACATCCATTTCTAACAGCATAACGTATACTTAATACAATGAATATGAAGTTTAATGGAAAATCTCAGATTTTGGAAATGGGGAAGTCTCAAATGAAATGATGCAAAAGTATCTAAAATTCACTCTGTAAAAAACATTTGACTCTAATAAGTCACAAAAAGAAATGCAAACATTATCCTGGCCCTAGATTTGTGTATCCAAATAAGAAAATATTTAAGAAGAGAATACTCATTAGAATACTCAAACATATAATTGTAATGCTTTAATGTTTAAAAAAATCAACTGGGTAGGTTTTATGGTGATTAATATTAGTTAAACTGTTTACCCTCTTCACCCTTCTAAGAGGAGATGGAATTTGATTTGTTGCCAATATCTCTATTGTGACAGAATGACAGGTTACCAGAAGTAGGTTAATTTTGAAACATGTGTTTACATGCCCTGGCTCACTTTTAATTAGATATAACAAACAGGAACAATCAGAATATAAAACTGCGGTTTTCAGATTTCTTTTTTAACTGGACAAAATTGAATAAACTGAAAGTAAAATCAGTGTTGACACAGTGGGCTTGTATTTTAATAAGCCATCAATCATCAGATCCTAAGCTGCATCCTCTGGGGAAACTGTTCTGTCAGCACAATATGACTCAACACTGTCTTCATTTTAAGTGGACATCAGATCAGATGTCACTTTCAATTCCCTGAAGCCACAACCTCTCATAATACCCCTCAAAGCCAATTAGGGGAAATAATGGCAGCTAACCTTCAATGGCTATGCACAGTAGCTACACATGCTACCCTGATAGCCACTGTCAATGGGGACAGGGGCTAATGGGCAATCACAGGGGGGCTTATGTTGCAAATCAGCCCCGACCTGCGAGACTCTACTGGGGATTCCTGTCCAGTGCAGCCCCATTCTGGAGCTTATGATCCAGTAATGGGTGCTTTGGTGGAGATCTGAGAGGGGCTCATGGGAATAGGGTGTCAAAGTGGCCGAGGTTTCCTCAGGCTAAAAGGGGCTTTGATAGGCAAAGTAGGTCGGCTGAGAGAACATGGAGGAACAGGTCCCTGCTGATAGGAGGTGTCACTCCTAACTTGTACAGTAGCAGTTGACCCACAGCCTGAACACATGCACTTGGGTCCCATTTTTCAGTAAGCACATTTGTATTTTCGTATTAAATGAGAATAAGTCAATGAACATAATTTAACTCGCTCTACTATACATTTGTACAAACTCAAAACTGACCAGTGCATTTGAAAGAAATAGGTTTTTTGACCGTACCTTTCCTTTTATTATTAACTCAAGTGTTGTGAGAAGTGAATGAAAAGTGTGCTCAACAAGCTCAGAAACATCACCCCCACCACCAGAATAAGACTGGTGCAAGACAGGCACACAACCTTGCTGGGAGTGTGAGTGTGAGTGTGAGTGTGAGTGTGTGTGTGTGTGTGTGTGTGTGTGTGTGTGTGTGTGTGTGTGTGTGTGTGTGTCATATTTTCTCTCTGGTCCGTTCTTATTTCTGAAACATGATGGAAAGGTCATCCGCTGCCTAATTATCAGATCTTCTGATTTTGGTACTGATCTGAAAATCTAATATATTGCATTTCAAAAGGACACCGGTGAATTCACACGGTGCATTTTCTTACACAAGCAAAACCAATTACAAAAAGCAATGCAAACTTGAAAAAGCCTATCATTCATGTATTTTATTATTTCATGGAGAAATCACATCGAGATCTCTTTTGCAGCCAACACACACTGACACATGACTCAAAATGTACTTTGAAAAGTCCTCAGTGCATCAAACGTTAACTTAGATAGTTAGGAAGTATTAAGAACAAACAGGTTCAGTAGCTATGAGGGACAAAAAGCTAACTTATTCCGATCTTGTTTCATGGTTTTAAGGATATGAAATCTCTTCAGTTAAGACACATCTGGAAGCTAAGGCAAGAGTTTTCATGTCGCGCTTTCACTCCCTTGTGAGTAAAGATACAAGTTAAAAACAAGACGTACAAACGTACTATTTGTTTGACTCCCACATAGATCTTTAGAGAAGTCACATGTGTCCCTCTGTCTCCACTGAGCAGAATATTGACATGATTGAGAAATTGACCGTGATCATCTCTCATTGCTCATTATCGATCGGTATAATCCTATAAAGGGAACACTGCCACACTGTCACTTGTGTAGCGAGTGTGTGTGTGAGAGGGGGGCATTTAGGCTGAGTTACGGGGGTTTATGCCGTCTGTTGGTCCTGTCAGTGGACGGGTGGGTGTACGGTGAAGAATGGTGAAGGCAGGTGGTGTGACTAAAGCAAGGACTGGACCGAATTGGGCGGATGCAGGCTTTAGCCCAGGGAGGAGGAGATGAGCCAGGGGTTTCAGCAGGCGACGGGGCCGGTCCCAAGCAGCACCACACCCACCCAACTGTTCCTCTTTCAGCACCCTTCTGCCCGTTTCTGCCTCTCTCCTTCTCTCCCTCTCTCTCTGTCTCGCTTTATCTCTCTCCTCTCCTCCTCTTTTCTTTTCAGAATGCATTGTTAACAAAACGGTTTACAAACCCTGGCTGGTACATTATCCACGACCGCCTCCTGTGAGATTGATTTAAGCAAATGGATTCAGAAAGGGAGGGAGGGATGGAGAGGAGGAGGAGGAGGAGGAGAGAGGGGGGGGGGGGGGTTGCATGGACAGGATGGAAAAAAGTGAAAAGAGGTGTGTTCCTGCAGCAGCTTTACAAAACCACCACATGGGCCACGTTGAATATTCCTCTTTTCTCTTGCATTTTGAGAAGCCATACATTAAACGCTCATTATACAGCCTCTATGTGCCCGAGGAGGCCAGAGCGGCCCAGGATGCACTCTGATCTCTCTCTGCATATGCATGCATGGAGCATCTTTAGAGGCTTTCTGACATGTATGATATCATCATGACCGAGAGATTGGACTTTCATAAAGGGAAGGGAGGGTGTGTCTATTGAAAGGCTCATTTTTACGCTGTGAATCAGATTGCGTGTTATGTTTAATAAAGTGGACTTTTCGGGGGCAGCTGGCTTTTCTCCAGAAATAGGTGAAAGAGAATTTGACGAGTCAAAACGGCATTGGGGCCTTTCAGTACATTGTTAAAAGATGGAGCATAATGAAAGCAAAGCAGTTCAATGATAATAAGAGTTCCTTCTTTGTATTAAGTTTCACCATTTAAAAAACTGAAAAGAGCAGAAGTTGGACCTCTACGGACTTTTGTTCACACACACTTTCAAAAAGGACACACACTTCAGCTGTGGATGAATTTCTTTCACTTCACTTTTAACTTTTCATTTGACATTTTAACTATATCATTTCACTTTCAACTCAGCTTTCACAGTGCTCGTCTTTCTGCCACAATACCATCTTTTTCTAGGCGTGTGTGTGTGTGTGTGTGTGTGTGTGTGTGTGTGTGTGTGTGTGTGTGTGTGTGTGTGTGTGTGGTGTGTGTGTGTGTGTGTGTGTGTGTGTGTGTGTGTGTGTGTGTGTGTGTGTGTGTGTGGTGTGTGTGTGTGTGTGTGTGTGTGTGTGTGTGTGTGTGTGTGTGTGTGGTGTGTGTGTGTGTGTGTGTGTGGTGTGTGTGTGTGTGTGTGTGTGTGTGTGTGTGTGTGTGTGTGTGTGTGTGTGTGTGTGTGTGTGTGTGTGTGTGTGCAGGCGAGAGGGGGGGGGGGGGGGGGGCAAAGGTTGAACTGGGCATCCTATCATGATAAATCACTGGTTAATGAGGAGTCTATTGTGTTCCCACACATTGTGTCTCCCTCCTCTCCTGCTCCCCCCTTCTCCTCCTCCTCCCAGTGTCCCTTAGACCGCTACCTTTGGGTTGTTAAGCTGACACAGATAATGAACTGGCCGCTTTGAACTGTCCTCACAATATTGACTGGTTGCACACAGCAGATGTCTCCCTGGCAGAAAGCAACTGGTAAAAGCACATTAGGTTAACAAAGAGAGCTTTGCTTTGCAGGGGTGGGGACGGGAGAGGAGGTGGCAGTGGGGTCTGTGTGGGTGTGTTGTGGGGCGGGGGGGGGGGGGAGGGGGGGGGGGGGGAGCAGAGGGCAAGCTTCAGAGTTGACAGATCTGGGGGATTATATCAAAACAACACATTTGTCGATTATATGAAGGAGAGAAGAGGCGACAAAGAGGGGACATGTTTTGAAAGAGAATATCTTCACTGGCTTGCGTCATGTTACCAAAGTGCTTTGCATGATAATCCTTTGAAACTTGGTGTAAACAGTTCATTTCCAAGTGTAAACTGCAACACCAAAAAGTACTTTTTAAAAGTTTAATTAAATCCGGCAACTATTGATTTGCATTTACAGCAACAGCAAGGGTGTTTGAATTTTTTCTTCGAGTACCCAAAAGCACATTGTCTCTGAACATTATTGGATGCAGAAAGTTTTATATTTTATCTTTTTTTCCAAAGTGGCCATTGACTTTCATTCATTTCACATCTGTCATTCTGAAGTCCGTGCTATTTGTGTCGAAGTTACATGATCACTCAATAGAGACTCGGATCTTTTGTTAATATTCTTTCTATTTAAATTCTAAATTCATTAATAAATGATATTTTCTTTGGCGATTTGCAGTGTTTTAAGAGTTTTCCCATTGATTTTGATGTCTTATAAACAGACATATAAATAATACAGATACATAAATAAATGGATGTCATGAAGGTTAAAATGACAGTTAATTATGATGCAAAACATGCAAACCCACTCGCATACTCCTTCAAAGATAACAATCTGAATCATAGTTTGGCACCAATGAGTTCATTCATTTCGTCCGTAGATAACAAAATGATTAACTTCGTTTTCAGTCTGCCTCTCGTTATTGTTGTTCAGTGAAAGCAGCGCGGCCTGTGAGCCGACTGGTTTCTTTCTGGCAGTGGGACGGGTGTCTAATGGGTCAATAATAAGCCGTGACTAACCGTCTCCCTGAGGAGCAGCTTGGCCAGACACACACTCACAGAAAGCAGCAGAAAGGTATGAGCCACCAACACTGATTACCATATAATTGCAGCTATTGTATTTGACATGGAGAATTAGTAGCCCGCTAGGTGGCTAACTGGCCTTTTATTCAGCTCCGGACTGGAGAAGAAAATCACACCCACACACAGACAGAAACACACAACTCATACTGGATGGAATATGCATATATGTGCACATAATTATTTGTGTGGCAACGGTATAAACCCTGCATTGTATCCTCAAATCTCCAATTTCTTTGTTTTTTTCACGAACAAAGATTTGCTTTTGAATATATCAGGTTTTTTAGCTAGTCAGATATGTTCTCTTAACCCGGAAGATGAAGATACGAATTTTCAGCTGCTAGAAGAGTATTGAATTATTCAACAAAATAATTGTTTTGCAGTTGTCCCATGACAATAGTAAAGTTTCGGTAACTGTAATCGAATAAATGAAATTAATATTTTCTCAGCTTCTTGAAAGACTGACTCAGGCCTTTGTAACCTCTCACACACCTGTTTCTGTTGAGTCACGACATGAAATCAAACTAGAAATGCAGAGAAAACCTCCCTCGGCTCCGTTTTAACCATGCCAGTTCAAGGATCAGTGTTCATACACACTGGATAATCTGCTGTGGCCTATTCAAATTCCTCCTTTCCGCTTTGAAAATTACACACGCCGCCAGTTGTGAAGTTGTGAGCTTTTCCCACAAGAAACCACGTCCTCAGACGGAACAATTTGATTTGGTGCCTGGCATACGAGTCAAGAGGGTTAACAAGACCCACCGCCATGGAGTCCCTTCACCCCACGTGTGGCTAAACGATCACTTCCCTGCGCGCCTCACATCGCAAAACAAATCTCTTTTCATGATCACTTTTCACTCTTTCTCTTTCTTGCCTGACTGGGTCTTTTTAAACTGAGAGGGAGAAGGGAGAGAGTCAGGGAGAGAATTTCTTTCCCTCTTAAAGGTTTTGTGTGAGGACGGCTGAGTGAGCGTCCATTATAGAAAAGGCCCAGACCACCACTGGATGACCCTGCTAAGAGCGACAAAACCCAATTGGTCACGGCCGCCAGCAGCTAATGGGCCAGAGAGGAATAGCCCTGGGTGGGTAATGAGTGTATTCTCTGCATTATTTCTACGCCCTCTTGGTGCCCTCGTACCCCCCCCACCTCACCCCAGTGGCCACCAGCCCTGTTACCTCCCCGTACCCCTGCACCCAACCCATGCGCCCCACCGGCCTTCTCTTCTGGTGTCATTTACACTAACACACACATCTACACAATGTTGTTGGTCACAGTGCCTGTCTGTGTGTTGCACTTGGCAACAGATGCTGCAGACAGATCCGTCAGAGGGAATCAGAGGACCATATGTTTGGATGAGTCATGGTCCTCCTGCCTTTCCCACACAGTTTAGCTGGATGGAGGAGTCTCTATCCAAGGGACATTTGGACTTTTACTACACTGAGTCTGTGCCAAGCAACCGACTTAACTGGTTTATTTGTCGTAAAACGCCAAACATTTTTAGGGTTCCACCAGCAATCCTTACAAAAATGACATGAAACAAAGGTCCCAGGTTTGGAATTTAACGATATCGCAACAAAAGCTTCCAATAAGTATTTATTTGAAGACTGTTTTAACTGAATATGTGATGTAGTTCGGCAGTATAGACTGTGAGTCTTTTTGAATTGTCATTCATTTAAGTAAAAATTACATTTTATGACATACAGGTGTTTTGAGGGGATACCGGTCAGAAACAACATATCAGGAAACTCGGGAGAACAGTTCTGATTAAAAAAGGGCATTACATTAGATTATATGTACCTACTCAAAATGTTCAACTTCCTTATATCTACGGAAACTGATGTACAAGAAAATGTAAATTGAATAATGATTGCTCAATTCTACAAACATATATTTTTTTAAATAAACGGGTCGAGAGAAAGCATATTCTGGAAAATGGGGCAATAGCTCCAATTATGTCCTGGTAAACCAAGTAGCAAAAACAAATGACTAATTTCTCTCTCTGAATGCTGTTTGGGATGTTTTGTATTGTAAGTGGATCACATTGTTCTTAAGTCAGACTTTAGCGACCTTTGCATCCATTCCTGTAATTAACATTCATAAATGAGACACAGTAACTGCAAACCCCTGCGCCCCCCAAAAAGGACTCTGAACAGGAACTTGGCCAAAAGACACTTATCTGAACGTCCCTTATTGAAAATATTTACTGATCTGTTTATGCCGCGTAGAAAAGAGAGCCCTGGCTGGAAGAGATAGTCGCTTGTTTGTGAGAGTGATGTTGAGGATAAGACTCTTATTGGCAGCTCGGCCTGGGATGCTGTGTGGTGGTAATGGCGGAGAGGTTGGCAGCAGATAGAAGGGGTTGACGGAGAAGAGAGATGGGGGTGGTGGTGGGCAGGTCACACTGGCTCTATTCAGGCCCTAAGACAACACCACACAGAATGATAGACTCCTCAGGATTGTTTGTCCCTCACGGGCCATTCTCTCCCCTGTCTCCCTCAATGGCACCCTTAGCCGCACATGAGAGGCTCTCACAGGTACCAGTGTGTGTGTGTGTGTGTGTGTGTGTGTGTGTGTGTGTGTGTGTGTGTGTGTGTGTGTGTGTGTGTGTGTGTGTGTGTGTGTGTGTGTGTGTGTGTGTGTGTGTGTGTGTGTGTGTGTGTGTGTGTGTGTGTGTGTGTGTGTGTGTGTGTGTGTGTGTGTTTGAAGGGTGGAGCGGGGTGGTGGAGGTGGGGTTGTATTTTAGAGATAAAGCCTCCTAGTCCTATGGTTGATTGCCCCGCTATAGAGACTCACTCAGTGGCTCTGAAAGGCTCCCTCAGACACCAGTGAATAAACTCTTACTCTTACGCTTCCATACATCACCCTACGCCTCCCCTCCACCCTCCTCCTCTGGCAGATCCACCCCCTCCACTTTCTCACTTTGAATTTTCTGGGGATTTGAGCACAACCCCTCAAACCCTCCTCCCTCCCAAAAAGTCTCCACACTTCTCCGGAAAAAAAAAATCCTTC
This sequence comes from Trematomus bernacchii, assembly GCF_902827165.1. NCBI lineage: Eukaryota > Metazoa > Chordata > Actinopteri > Perciformes > Nototheniidae > Trematomus > Trematomus bernacchii. Next base: position 20,087,621 of record NW_022987973.1, read on the forward strand.
GCCTTTCTCTCGACCTTTTCATGCTTACAAACGTTCATGACTCACAAAATGGACAGTCAACATTTCCATATTGACCATTGTCCAACCCAACGTTGCTATTTGGATATTCATGACAAATTTAAACAACATTAGGATTAATTTATCTCTGAATGCTTTTTAGAGCTTTGGAGGATCTTTAGACATCAGTATCAGTCATCGTGGTATTTTGTTAGCTTCCTCTTCATCTTGCCTTTGTATTCTTTACTGACTGCTAACTCACATTGTGCACTCCTTAAACTTCTTTAAAGTTGGTCAGCTGATCAGGTAAAGCAGTGGCAGGAAACAGAAGTGCTGCCCTCTGTCAGTCGTCTTCCTTCTGTCAACCACATGAATGACATGAATGCTGAAATGGCGACGTTATCCAGGCAAGCTAACCATTAGCCTGCATATCTAAAGGCCCTAGTTAGCACTGTCAAGGATCCTGTCAGCAGTTTCCTGACTGCAGGAAGAATCCATCTGACAGAACAGGAAGAGCTGACAAATTCATCCTGATTGATCAGACAATGGAAGTTACTAAATAGACATACTAAGTTACCAAGTACTGTATACACAGTTTTGATGCACTTGTGCTTAACTTTGCATTTTGGGAGATTGTCCACTTCCCTCTATCTCAGCGGATAGTATTACACCTGAATGGGATGGATCTATTTGGTAGTTCATTTGCAGATTTAGAATTTTTACTGAACATGATTCAACTTGTATTACTGATGTCAGGAATAAATCAAGGTATTCTGGATACCCTACCATTAACAACATTGTTTGTCTGTGCCTTCAAAAGCACATTGGTAGAAATAAAAAAGTAATACGTTTCTCCTTCAGACATGACGCATACAACATTAAAAAGATTGTCCAGATGTGTCCGCACATAATGGATTGGTTTAAGCGATGGGAAATGATGTTTGATATGACAAATGTTTGGTTAGGTTTCGATACAAACATGTCTTTCATAGCAAGTTTCATAGCAAGAGATCATTGTTTTGGTTCAAATTACTTTAAAGACTTATTCACTTAATAACCAAACAAGGAAACTTCAACGCTGATAGGAAACAGAAAATGAACAGCAATTTTGTTGAGCCATCCAACCCAACCGTGTGGCTCTACGTAAACATCACAATACTTCCTGTTTGTTTGTGATGTAAAAAAAATCTCAATTTCCTACGGGTTTTATCGTTTAACATAATTGGATGGATTTTTTGAACTGACTGATTTTCATGAAAGAAAACTTTCGAATGAATTAACTAGATAAGCTGCATGAATCCCTCATCCAAGAGGAGAAAAAACATCCCCAAAATGTAAATATGCAGAATGGAAGCGTTTCTCGAACGGTACATCTTGTTCTGATGCCTGAATGCCTTTAACTTCTTCTATTTAACTGTTGCCAAATGTACTTTGTAATACAGCACTGCTACATTCATTATTTTTGGCATAGTGGTATTGTACAATTCTCTTTTACAACTACGGCAAAACCACTTTCAGGGATAATGGATACAATAAATACAGAGACAAATAGTGATCTGCAGGGTAAACAGAGGAAAGAGCATAACGGATAGTTTGAATGCAGCTCAGCTCCCATGTGGCTTTCTCTCATCAGTGTTCTACTGTGCAGTGAAGATGAACAGAGAGTCAATGCGCCCTCAAAGACCTGGGCGGTGAGACTTTCCACACAGCGGTTTGATTGACACTGTCTGTCACAGGCAATGAACTCCACTCTGGCACCCTTTTTTTTGCTCTTCTTTCACTCACGGGTTACGTTTAAGGGACATTTTTACAGTTATTCATTCATTATCATTTGTTTAACAGTTAATTAGCCTTCCTCTTTTCCAACAGTGACAGTATACAAACTCGCATTTCCATTCTTAAACCCCTGACTTCCCAGTCACTGTCATACATTTACATTTTCTAACCTCTATATGTAAAGCCAAGTGGCAAGAGGAGCTGAATGTTGCCTCCTTATGTTGCAGCCTGGTTTAAGCCATTCAAATTCAGCCTCAGTGTGGAGGTGCAGGGCTTTGCATATTCCTCAGTCCTGGGGGACCTTAGCACAGGCAGGCCCACCTTTGTCTGCACCTCAGCCTGTGGACCTCGGGGAGTTCTTTGCTCTGATCAGGCCTCCATTTAAACAAGTGAAACAAAAACAGCATTTAGACCAACCAGGTTTCCATCCATCAGAGATTTGTTTCCAAGCTGTTGCCCTTCTGCTCATGGTCCGATTGTAAATGCTAATTCCTCAAATCTTTACATTATTTCCTCCTAATCTGCATATTCAAAAGAAAATCTTCAAGTTTACTTGCTTTTGTAGAATTCTGCATGGCTTATTTTAAAAGGTAAAGAAGTTGCTCTTCATTGAGGAAAAGTAGGCTGACTTATCTTTTTTTCTCCATCTGTTATTTTCTTTTTTAATGACACATTGAGGGACTTCAAAATCTTCTTCAACAATAGATCTAATATAGGCTACCCTCCAGCCCTCTCCATCACCTATGTTTCAATCATCTCATGCACTTGTGAGGAACCATGGCTTTAAATTAGTCTGCTTAGAAACAGAGAAGTGCCTTAATTAAAACTTCACCCTCTCTCCAAATCCCCCTCTCCACTTTGTCCTTCTCTTCTCATCCTCTTTCCTCCGCCGCAGCCGCGTCTCATCCAGCAGACAGAAGGGAGCCATCGTTGACTTGCACTCCAAGGCCTTCACTTGTTTGCTGTCCACAATAGAAACTCCCTGTTAGATACAATGACCTTGCAAATTAAAGGAATGACTGTCCAAATTAAATCAAGCAGGGCAGCCCCATGCAGGCAGTGTGAGCTTATTCTGCTCTCTGTCCAGCCCCCCTCATTCCAACCCTTCAGTCTTTCTCATAAGCAAGAGGTGAGCAGAGAGATTGAATGGAGGTTTTCTTCGCCGTCCTCCTTGAGATGCTACTTCTTGCTAATTAACTGGTGCTCTTTGTCATCTCCTCTGTGAGTATGAAGGACCTCGGGGAAATTGAATAGAGCTTTCTCAACTGGCAACCCTTGCCCAACTGTCTCTTGCTCTCATGCACTAGTCATTCTACTCTCTTTGTCAGATGTTGCAATAGCGGATTAATTGATGGTGCTTTTAATAATTAGTTTTTGGGTGCCATTGAAGCCATTATCGTCGCCAACTTTTGCTTTTTTCAAGGGAAAATGGCTGATTGTCATCGACACTTTTGTGCTTGCCGGTCATTAAAAATGAATTTTCGTATGAAAGAGGAGTAAAAACATTAACATCAAAGTGTATGTGTCTTTGTTTGTGTCTGAGTGTGTGCATGTGTGTGTAGTCTCTTTGCATGTGAATGCAGCCATGATCCCTGGACTCAGGAGACAGCCTATCACGGCCTGTCATCTCTAATCCTCGAAATATTGTCCCAGTTCAATGAATGGTGTAAAATTGGAACATATGTGTCATTATTCTTTAAATGTTTCATTATACCGGGATCCCCTTTTTGTCATCTTATCCTAACCTTCTTTCACACACCATTCCAATGAAGCTGCAAACATCCCACATAACAGTTTTTGCCATTTTCTTTACATTTTAGAAATGGCAGTTTCCCAGATAGCGTGAAAGCTTGCAGATTAACTTCGAGGAGATGCATGAGTAAAGCTATGTGTCTGCCAGTAACAACAAATGGTAGCTATAATTTCCCATGCGTCTGTAGGATTCTTGGAGATTGTCGGAGAGATCTAGCCAGGCTGCGCTGGTTGGACACACGTCGTAAAGCTAATAGGGTTGGACTCCCAGACTGTGACAGTGAGATTTGCTTCTCCCTTGATCAATTTGTCTCCGCTTGTCCCACTGTATCTGCCTCAGAGAAAAGAGTGTAAAGATCTATCAAACCATAGACACAAAGGGGAAAACTATGTGAACATTTTAAGGAGAACCATGGCCATGGATAATAGCTGGAATCACACTCAATGTCCCATGAAGACTAGCAAATAAAACCAGTGGAACCAAAGACTCTGACTCTGTGTGTGGCGCAGCAAACAATAGGTCACTCAAGTTTTCTCATCTATCATATTAAAAAAAAAAGAAGGCAAGATGTAAGAACAGGTTGAGCTCCTTCCATCCTTACTCTGGCTCATATCTTACCACATGAAAGGAGAATGTCTCTTCTCCAAGCTTTACCTCAAGTGATTTTCTGAAGCCAAGTGAAAGTTTCAAATTCCTTGTCGTCTTTGGAGTGGACTCTCTCTTAGGCCATTGTGCTCTCCTTGACCTTAAGTGTCTTATCATTTGGCCCTGCGGAGCAGAGGTCACGCTGCAATAGGTGACCCTTCCCCCTGCTAGCTCCATTCGGCTTTTGTACGAGTACAAGAGGTCTCTAGGAAGACTGTCTAGCTAAAGATAATATACAAAGTACTCTGCAGTAGATCCCAACAAGGCTATGAATGACCTGGAATGGAAGATGAATAGAAAAGTTGAAAAATAATTAGATTCAGTGCAAGCTATACAGACTGTAACAGTCTTCTATAAAGTTTCTTTATGCTTTAAGAAAAGAGATGTGTTGTTTCTGGTGGACTGGATTAACTCAACATCCTGGTCATTAGTTCATCATGAGAGGCCAACTGCCATTGCGGTGTCTTTGTTCGCTCAGATGATAGTCAAGAGAAAGAAACATAAAAGTACTCTTGCATTTTATGTCTCTGATCTGGAAAAACTGTGTAATTTCTCACTCTTTAATCTGAAACGGCTCTGAGCTCAACATGGCTGCTAAACCTGAGGAGAGAGTAGGCGTGAAGCAGAAGAAGAAAGGGGGAAATGGACTGCAGAAGATGCTGAAAAGGATAGATGAGTGATGGTTTGTAGAACTGACAAGCAGAAAAGGGGAGTTAGAGACCTGGTGGTGCGGAGGTCACCTTACCTAGGGCCTATAGGATCCCCCATAATGCAATGATGGGATCAATTACAGGCCCACTGGGAATGAGAACGAGCACAGGCCAATGGCTCCCAATGGCTGAATGTGACTTTGAGATGCAAGACTTTGACTGCTCCAGGATCAGACCTGGGGGGTCTGCTATGTGGTAAATCAGTCAGACCACATTACTGCTGTGTTTTTCACCAAATGCCCTGACCGTCCTGATGGTCATCATGCCTCACAGATTTTCAACGGGGTAAATTGACCATCTGATGGTCCACATCCGGGTCGAAGAGAACTGCAGCGGCCCCGTGAGCTTCAGCTGCTGGCACAAAGCAAGCGATCTCAAACTGAGGAGTCCCAAACCATGTAGCTGATGTCATGGCTTTATCAAGTGAGGTTTGATTTACCGTCATCGGGTTTGAAATATTGACTGTAGACCATAGTTGGTAAGTGGGAGGGCACTTTGAGAGCGCAGACCTCTGCCAAGGCCGTTTTCCTGAGTAACAGATAATGCTTGTAGCTCCCTTACGATTTGGATCAACTCAAAAACGATAAACCCTTCATCAAGTTTCCTGAACATCAGACCAGTAGTTTTTCCATAATTCTGAAGAAAAACACCAACAAACAAGCAAACCGAACCACCATTACCTTGTTTGCAGAGGTAATTACTATCCACATTAGAGGAATGGTGTAGCAGTCGGAATAGAATAGAATGGTCACACATGCAGAGCACACAGCACACACAGTGACATTTGGCCTCTGCATTTAACCCATCCTAGTACCAGGAGTCTAGTACTAGGAGCAGTGGGCAGCTATTGTACAGCGCCCGGGGAGCAATGGGAGTGAGGGGGGAAGGGGGTTGTCCGGTGCCTTGCTCAAGGGCACCACGGCAGGGCCCAGGAGGTGACCTGGGACCTCTCCAAGTAGCAGTCCACACTCCATATTTAGGTCTGTTCGGGGACCCTACGGCTCACAGTCCAAGCCCCTACTGACTGAGCCACTGCCGGACAGTTGCATCAACCCCTGCATTTTATGTGACAAAAAAAGCAATCTGACAAGATGACATTAGCAAAATAAAGCGATTTAAGTCTTGGCATCCTTTTGTAATCACAGCTGTGTAAAGAAAACAGAAGAAAAAAAAACAGATATCTACACATCATACCTAAACTTCACTCAATGTTCTTTTAATTTTTGGGATCAGTGTCCCGACAAAATGACATAATAGTGTTAATGTGGTGAGAATATTAACCAACCTCAAATAAAAGCAAAGATTCAGCACTGTAATGTTCAAATTACAGTGCTGAAGGACACGGACAAAATACATCAACATGTGTTGTTGTCTTAGTTGTTTCTGAATGTTCTGTTCAAAATGATAGCCGTCTCACATAGAATAATGCGTAGGAAAGTAATTGAGCTTGTGAATCTAAAGAGGGTTCATACATTTAGTTTTGGAAAGCGTAGTAATGCATCAACTGTTTCACGTCTTGGAGGATTCATTTATTCCTTTCAATGCAATCCAAGAACCTCAGCTCAGACGTGGCAAAAGGGCACTGGTACAGAATCAGAAAAAACTCCTCATATTGACTGTCCGTGAAACATTTCAAATGAAATTGCAGAATCTGAAGATCAGCAGTTTTTTTCTTTGCTCATGTTCATTCATGACAACATAAACACTGAACTCTTGCACCCGGCTCTGTCTTTTTTTTCCTAAACGTGAAAGAAGATATGTGAAAAAAGCTAAATGTTCTGTCGTTTTGTTGTTGATCTTCGATTAATCATGAGAGGCCAAGTGCAGGAACCGTGTCCAGCCTTGTTTATGCAGGGTTTAGCTAGGTCCCTTTCAAATACACACACACAGTAGCACACACATCCACACACACACACACACACACACAGTGGGCACATGCAACACACACTTGTTCAGCAGGAGCTGCAGCAGCACTGAAAAGATCACTGGTTTCCTCCTGTTATGCAAATGCATCAAAACGCTTGAGTGAGAATTATATATGAATCCAATGAGGCTTTTTTTCTCTTTTAGAAATGCTTAGCCACAAGTACTGAGAGCCCTCAATGGCAAGCGTCCGCTTCACTCCCTGGCCATGCGTATTATTCAGCTTGACGAGACGCAAACTGACATAAGCACCCAGGCTCACTTTCACCCACTGGCAATCCGATTATATGGCCAACACGGCATCAATGCTGCAGGGCCAACAGGCAGTGAAGTCCGTCAAGCATCCCCTCCTCCACCCAAGCCCCTTCTTTCCCCATTCATACCTTCTTCTTCTTCAACTACTCTGCACAGCTACCCCTCCCACGTACATACACACTTCTTCAAGCTTCCAGCCCCAGTAAACAACAAACCTCCTGGCCAGTCTTCAAATGGCAAACTTTAGACAAACTTTTTTGCAAAGATTAAGGATTGTGAAGGAACAATTTTTAACTGCTCCTTGTTATGGATGTATTTTCCACTTTGCATGAATAAAAGAGGCAGTATTTCCTAATTTCACTCAAACTCTTGTGGTGCACATACAAAAATCCTGCAAACAAGCATTTTATTCTAGTTTTTCCTCTGTCCAAAGCTTGTCCTTGCCGGCTTTGCAGCTCTGCAGAGCACAAAGACAGTATTAGGCAGCTGCATGTGGTGGCCTACTGAACTCTGTCTGGTGCCTGTTCATTCCTTAATACTCAGATATTAGCGGCTATATCTATATCAAACAAGTGCTGTAGGTCGGTACGACCAGGAGAGTCACCACTAGTGTCACCACGGGACTCCTAAGCTAAACCGGTATTGACAACCACGCAGCCTGGCCTTCTTTTCCGTGCTGCGCGGTGACGCTTGGGTCCTCAGACAGGGCACCCGTTGAAGCAGTGGGTGTTTACATGACGCTACCCGAAAGACTGCCAGGTGCTCGGGGGGGGTTGGAGTGGAGGCTCCTCTTGCAAATCGGCCTGCATCCGTGAAACTAATGTAGAGATGAGATTAAACTCGCAGAGAGATACATTTGCAATTGATTAACGCTGAGCCACTGTGACGAATTGTATATACTATTGAGGGAGTGTGTGCGAGTCTTTGTGTGTGTGTCTTTGTGAGTGTGTGTGTCTTTGTGAGTGTGAGTGTGAGTGTGAGTGTGAGTGTGAGTGTGAGTGTGTGTGTGTGTGTGTGTGTGTGTGTGTGTGTGTGTGTGCGTGTGTGTGTGTGTGTCTAATTGTTAAAGCTAAATAGGTTGGTTTTGACTTACACATCTGATTCGAGTATTTTTGAGCACCAGATGCTTTTGTCACAAACCCAAATTTTAATATTTAGATTTTGAATAAGTTCTAATTATTTCAGGTATGTATAATGAGTCAGTGGAGGATATTTCACCTGCCAACCTGCCCCTTTCAAAACAAGGCTTTAGAGGACTACGGTGTTTCCTCTGCACCCCTCTGTTTTGTCTGGTATTAATGAGCAATTAACTTTGCATACAAGGTCACAGACAATGGTATTGGTTGTCAGATTATGCTAATGCTGTTGGCTGTGGCTGCACTGAATGAGGAGAGGGAATCCCTGTGAATAGAGAGGGTTGTGGCCTTTCTCCAAGATGAGAAAATGATATGCAAACTGTACCAACATGCACTTTAAGAGGATTAGGACACCACTCGACATCCATACTGACAACTGCTAATAAATGAACAGCAAAAAGGGGAGGCAAGTGTCCCGATCTATACAAGAAAGAGCAGTTCTGCTTTAAAATGTTTTCTACATTTTGAAGTTGAACTTGTGTTGTTAAAGTTAAGACAGATTCTAAAAATGTAAATGTGAAATGCATGTTTTTCATGTTTTGACTTGATGGGTTGTAGACGTGGGAGGCTAAGATGAGATCAAAAATGATGACAAAAGCTCAACTGAAAGAATTCAGTGTGGGGTGAAGCAGAAGAAAGAAAGAGCCTGGGGTGAAACTAAGAAGTTGAACTATCATGGCCAAGAGAGGGGGAACAGGTGCAGCCAGAGTTCATACAGAGCGCTTTGTGCAGCGATATGGCTTCAGTCCATTTGGGGAAGAGGGAGGGGCCCATGTTTAATACAAAGTTAATATCGATTTAATGCTTGTCACTGCTCTTCTGAATCTTTTGGCATTGCTAATTCGCTCAGTGTTGAGCAGAGCCCTTACACCGCCTGTGCCAGATGCTGCAGGAACCTTTAGTGCTGCCGGCAACAGAGGTGAAGCCGCGGCCAAAACGCTCCGAGTGGGAGCCACTACTGAGGTGAAGACCGGTTACAAACTGAATCCACTAAAATAGATGTTTGGTTAACTCCACATGGCAAGAGCAAAGATGCATGATAATAACTGTGACATTTCCATGCATGATGGACTCAAGTTTAATAAATGGTAAATGCAACCCCTCAAAGCGGGAGACTAATTGTTGGCCATGATATTAGAAGCAATTTGGGATAGGACTCTTGCAGGGACACATCAACATGGTTACTGTAAAGCCAGCCCATATACAATGTGCATGGTTTCGGAAGTATTTACGAAGAATCCCCTCCAGTCAAAACTCTTTCTTACATTGATGTTATCTAAAATGTCTGACTTTGACTTAACTGCTAGTACATGGGCCAAGATTGTTGGTATACAGGTGTTTTCACATTCCTCTATTGAAGGGAGAGATTACTACAAAATTAGATTCAAAAGTCCCCATGCAACTAGATTAGATATTATAGCCAATAGCTGTCTAAAATGCAAATTACGTAAGTATTGACAGAGAAGTCTTTAACACAACACTGGCTGTAGGAACCGAAAACCTCCAGCTAAGCTAACTAAGCTATTTCATTAGCAAACTAAACTTTGATAGCAAACATGGTTGAGTGTGCAATTTTTTAGATACACTCCCTGGAGCTTCCTTTTACATCCGCAAAAAAGTCCCATGTATGATTGCGTGTTTAACAAACACTAATGTCAGCCATTGCAAGTACAAGCTAACAAGCTAATAAAATATGCTAACTACACTTACCATTCTGATGACCTTAGGGGAATTCATCCACAGAAAACACACTGGACGCTGCACTAGGTCAGAAACCAGAGGAGACTGTGTCACCATAGACGGACCACTTTTGGACAAAATGTCCTCTCCATTAAAGGCAGCTCATTGTGGAATAGCCTCCCAACTGAGATACGGGATTGTCCCACTCTCAATAGTTTTAAAGGACAACTTAAAGAATGGTTGAGCAACAAATAGACGTGTAATCACCGCTAAATGCACTTTTATACAGGGGTATCTCCTCTTGCACTTTATGTAGCACTTTTATCTTATCTTGCACTTTATATATCATAGCTGCTACATTGTACTGCCATGTGGTAAATGCTTATATGCTGCTCATGCTCTTTCTGTATGTCATGTATTTATTTTTGCTATGTACAGTATATAAACGTCATGTTCTTGTATGTAAAAATGTCTGTTTTCTATTTTGGTGCACAACTGACTCCTCATCTGAATCAAACACGTATGGCTGAATCTGTCCCACGTTTCCCCCAAAGAAAATAAAACAAATACCAAAAATGTCCCTGTGAAGCTCCACCACTCTCGCGACCGCCATGTTGCACAGGTAACCGCGCGCGAGCAGTGGTGGGCGGGGCTAAAGAAGGTGTGCTCTAAGCTTCAATAATTTTTTTATTTTTGTATTTGTATGTCTGAAAACCATGTCAAACTAAATATTAACCTTGGGAGAGTATTATAACATACTTTAAATACACTTAACATGTTTCGGGGGGGATACAATAATACAATGGAAACATTTATTAATTAGCTTACAAGAAGGTTTTAGGCCTATACACTCAACATTTTTATTTTACATTGTGTAAAACTGTATATATAATAAGCAACATTAAGTATAGCAAAGTAGAAGGGCTCCTCTCTGAATGTTTTTGTTGTTGTTGTTGTTGTTATTTGTTCCATGTTGTACAGGCTTTACAAGCAGTATTTTAATATAGTTAACTAAAATTAAGAAATTAGGTTCAGAAAGTTAAGTATAAGTATAGGCCTGTACATTTATATAGAATAATTCCCATTAAGGGCCTGTATAAGATCTTAATAATAAAAACGTCTAACAATACTGACACAATTAGGCCTACAGTATAATATATGTATATCTGTATTATACCGCATCCTACAGTCTAGAAGACTCTAGATATTATTATGTAAACTGACTCACATCACATGAGATATTATGAGTTTGGAAATTCAAATTAGATTGCTTGCTGCTCGTATTTGGCAAGTAGTAGTGCAACAGAAAATGGTTAAATGTGTCAGGAGGGATGTGTTAAGTGAAATAAATGGTTGAATTAACCAAACCCTGATGGAGTTGGAGAGGACTGAATGGCTGCAGGCCTGAGATGGATGGATTGGTGACCGCTGTCATACACGATGCTGCAACCAGTCAGCACAATCTGTTCATCCCCGGTTGAGTGAAAGGATAGGGAGTTCCCGTTCCTCGGTGCGTCCACGTCACCGATAAATAATGAGGGAATAATAAACAGTTAACCACCTGTCGGACCCGCGGCACAATGGGACGGCCCATAGAGAGCCTCTCATGCATGGGTAACATATTTACTCAGCCCCTTTCACTTAACGAAGCAGAAAGAGACCCAAAACAATGGTTAAGTTCATCTATTTGGTAAACTCGCATTGCCCTGTTGAAAAAATCCGAAAATATTTGGATATAATGTACAATATGTTGTCTATATTGTTCATATGAATATATATATATATATATATATATAATTATATATATATATATTGAATTATATATATATATATATATATTCATTCATTTAGGAATGTGTGTTTAAAATTCAATTTTCTGGGTAATCCCTATAAATAATTGGATAAAATGTAATTCGGATACCATAAGAGATAAAATCAGTAATCCCTATGGGGATAGGCCTATCATAAGTGACCATAAACATATTTAAGTGGTGTTAATATGAATATTAATAAAACGTTGAATATTGTAGGAATATAATCATGATCCGATAAAATAGTTAAATGCAGCATGACACCACTATAAACTTTTGAATGATAATGATATTAATAATAACAATTAGCATTGAATATAGTTTTCGATAGGCTATGTGATGATGGGCTACACAATAGCCTACTACAAATTATACCATAATGCCATAGCCTATATTTGAAAATGGGTGAATCCAATGATGATTATGATAAAGTGACGAGACTTTAGTGGTCGCTAACAAGGGGGAGGGGCTGTTGTTGGTGGTAATATTTTAGAGATGTGCTTTTAATGGCCTTAATTCAGCCGCAGCCAGCTGTTTTTACTCGGCCTGGTAAAGGAGCGGGGACGTGGCAAGCTTGCAAAGCTCGTAGAAATTAGTCTCGGTCAGCCTGAGCAGCCTATGCTTCCTGCTAACCATCTGCTTACGGCTCACAAAAGGAGGATTTCGGGCAGCCAAGTAAAGGAATACGGGCTCATAAAAAAGCTTTGAAGGTCTCGTTACTCAGTGGAGGTGTAGCTGGTGACGGAGCGCTGTGTTAACGCCTGTTTGCGCGTCCTGCGCTCATAAAGCAGACGCACCTCTGATAAGCGTCGACCCTCTCCAAAGGATCATTTCACGGAGGCGTTCCCTTTTAATTAGCGGATTGTGGCCACTTTATATTAGATTGATGTCGAACCACTTATCGTTATTTGAGCTGATCCCAAATGATGCAAACTGACTGCTTAACTTAAGACAGACATCTCCCTGTGTGAATAAAACTGATGGTGGAAAGTGGATAAACCGTGTGCCTTTAATAAATTATTAAGTAAAAGTGTACTTACACACAATTAAAATAAAAAAAGTAGTTTTTCTTTAGATTTGTTTTATCAACTGGTATTTAAAACACATTTAAACGACATAATGGCTCAAATAAAAATATACAAAAAAATATCATAACTTATTTGATTTGGTAGCCTATCAGGCAATAATAGCTACACACACTATAAATACTTAATTTATAATATAGGGATATTGTGGTGTTTTTTCGTTAAGTGGAAAAAGAGCATAAAATGAAAATATGATAAAAGTATATACTTGTATTTATTTTAGTTAAAAGAACAAGCTTGTTGACCGTATTTAAAAAATATTAACCCAAAACCTTTGTTAAAGGGCAACAAAATGCATACAAAGTCAAATACATTTAAATAAAAATATTGGGCCCTAAATTATTATTTTTCGTTTCTTAAATTAATGTTTATCTAAATTAAACTTTTGTTTGATTGTATTTCTTTTTTAAATGTGGTTTCTAACTGGCGTTTTTTTCCCTCTGGGTCTGCAATGCATTTCGCCTGATTGCTTTGCTTTAACGGGTTTTCAGGGCAAAGCTGACAGAACACGACTATCAGGCTCCAAGTCGCTTTAATAAGAGTTTTATATGGGGTCTCAGTGTCCGCTCATATGAATGCATTTTAAATCAAATCACAGATGCACTTTTATTCAGCCGGTTAAAATAGCAGAACAAAACCGTCTTTAGAAATAAAGCTTTTTTTATTCCTCTGGGCTTTTTTCTGAAGCGGGGAGAGAAAGGCCGAGGGGCGCCTCCTCCGCAGCTGAGGGTGACAGTTAGTTCATGGTTAACAGGATCAGGAGCGCACGGCTCAGGCCGCACACTTCTCCTGCACTGAGCTGCGGCTCTGCGCACTGAATGAAGCCCATGCAAAAAGAGTGATATTTAACACATCTGTTAAAGCGTTTTGATAGCAGAAATCCGTTTAAGACATTATTCCATGACGAGGGCCAGATTGAGTGTTGAGAATCCTATGAAACCCTAAACCTGATTTACATCTGAGATGCTGCGCAGCGTCTGCAACTATAGTGTAGCCTAGATAATGTAGATTTAACAATGCAGTTAAATCGCTTATTCTATTAATAGTATTACATTGTTTAAAGCGTACTCTTAGCAGCCTGTAGGTGTTTATTCCTGCTGCACTGAAAAAAAAGAATAAAAGAATAATTTAACATTTTAACGAGGAGGCTATATTTTTTATATCCTGCATAACAGAAAGAGAGCCTGAATGGACAAGAATAAAGTATCCTCTTTATACTCATTAAAAGTCCCCATATAATGACTGGATCTGTAAAGATTGCTCTTTAATTAGGCAGCTTGCCTCTGCCAAACAAAACAAATTGAAAGGAAAGTGGTCAACATGCAAAATTGATGACTGAGCCTCTTTTGTGGGGGGGACTTTGTGTGTTGCTTGCTTATGAAGTCTAATGCAATCATAAATTGCGTCCCTGGGCCAATCAGCGGGCCGGGGGATGCGGCATGAAAGCGACCCATGTGGAGGACTTTGTTGAGCCCCATTGTTGAGGCTGTCAGCCCTGAGCGGAGGGCCGGGGGGGGGCGGCGGCTATAAAACTCCTCTCCCCAGAGTGAGGAACCAGAGGAGTTAGCAGCCATTCACACGACTGATTCTCTCCCAGCTGACCTAAGGAGTATCTCTGATTCCACCCAGTGATTTTTTAAACCGGGACCATGATGATCCCAAGCGTCCTCGCGCCTCCAGCCTTCTACCCGGGTCTGTACCGGCCGGCTCTGCCGCTGCACCACGCGCTGCCCTCCGGCTTCCCCACCCACTCCAGCTTTCTAGTGGAGGACCTGTTGCGGATAAGCCGCCCCACAGCCTTCGTTAACCGGACTGTCCCGTCAATGTGCGCCTCCCTGCCCACAGCCACCACCACCCTGTCCTTCAGCGGCGCGCATACAGAGCGCGCATTGGCCACGACCGCGTTGACGCGCGAATCGTGCTCGCCGAAAATGTCGAGCAGCAAGGACCCAACTTTTCTCAAGTTTGGCGTGAGCGCCATCCTCGCACCTTCACCAAAGACAGGTGAGAACCCAGACTTCCTGCTTTCAGTTCGTAGTGATGTGTTTAACTTTTAGATGGATTTCTGTCATTCAGGAATGATTGAGTAACATGTGTGATGTTCCTCCACAGTGTCCTCACATCCTGCATTCCACAGCCAGCACTCCAAGAGCTTCCCCTTCCCCTACTTTGATGGGACCTTTCACCCCATATTCAGGACTCCTTATTTACCAGGTAGGCACAACTTTTACGACCCATCCTTTTTCAGCCTTCGGGAATCTGTCTGAGCTAATTGCATTTAGATGTAAAACACTCTGGCACCCTGTCAAATATTTTTTTACCAGAGAAGAAGAAATCACTGTCTTATTAATGGGGACCGTTGGCCTCTGCCAGGACCCTGCACCCACCCCCTAATTAACCAATTATCCCAAATCGTCACGCTCTAAATTTGAGGCGGGGTGGCGAGTTGGAGTCCCCCCTGCTTCCCATTGGGGGCGTTTTGGCATTTCCCTGGCCCCGCGTTTTCCCACAGAGCCCGGGGGGCCACCGGGCCGCTGTTGCGGGCAACAATGCCTTCAGCACCATGACCAATTTGGTCAGCTCCCACCGGGCGAACCACCCACACACCCCGGAGAGTGACTTTTACCAGGGGGGCCAAAGGCGTGAACCAGTCATGCACTAATTTCCCTATTAGGCGCTATTGACTGTGTTCAATATTCTCACAAGACCACATAGCGCGTCGTTGTTCCTGATTCTGCTGCGGCCACAGGGCACATACTGTCAGGGAGACGTCCAGTTAGCAGCGTGCACACAGGGACAGTGTCTCGCACCGTGGGAGTTAAAGTAAAGTTTCTAACTGCATCTGTAATGTCCCAGCCGGGGAAAGTCTGTCCCTGCATGCCCATAGGATAGGTTACCACTGACCTCCATCCTCTCTGTCTCTGTGCCCTAAACGTTTATTCTCCATGCGGGCCAATCAACGAGTTGAGATAAAGAATAATCTCTTAGAAAAGTCTATAAAGTCGCTAGTCCGTGCTTTCATTCAGGCACATCATAATGGTGATGGAGTCTTTTCATGGGCTCAGCTGAATGCCTCAACAATACAACTCCAGCGTCTTGAATAGCTTTTCGTGTTCATTTAATGAAAATGATTTGAAGGCAAGGAAGAGAAAAAAAAACCCGCCATTCCCCCCCACCCCACGGGCATCAGTATTCTGGTATGCAGTTGTGTTTAGTTTGAAAGTGTAAATCTCCTTTTGTTGCGATAATATATGGCCTTCGCCGCCTGTCCCGAGTCTTTTCTGCGTTAGTTCATTACTACACAATTACCGTTCACGGTTTATTAACTCCTCTATCCGCCCTCACAGGGTTCCTTAAAGGATATGCTACCTCTTTACCATACCAATGCGGTTGGGGTCCGGCCAATGTGCTAATTAGTCACCTCGTGCCATTTCACTCAAAACGGAGACGTATTGCACAGTTCCAAAGGGAAAAAAAACAACTTCCAATAATAACCAGTTGAGAAGTATAGCCTTAAGGGACATACTTTTATTTATTTAGATGCCTGAGGTTTTGAGTTTAGATTTAAAAGGGTCATTTGAGGCAGAAAAGTGGTTGTTTTTTTATTTTCTGCGAACTTTTTTCTCTCTAAGATGTTGCAAATATATATATTTTTCTAACATATTTTATTCTCTTTGTTTGTATTGCAGTATCTTCATCCGTTATTCCCATTCCCGGGACCTTTTCGTGGCCCCTGGCCGCCAGAGGTAAACCCCGGAGAGGAATGCTGAGGAGGGCGGTGTTCTCCGATGTGCAGCGCAAAGCTTTGGAGAAAATGTTCCAGAAACAGAAATACATCAGCAAGCCGGACAGGAAGAAGCTGGCATCGAAGCTGGGCCTGAAAGACTCACAGGTAAAAATCACAAATGTTCAACATGTCGTGCGTAATTTCCACGTAAAGACGCTGTTGTGTGATCCACTGCAACTGACGCAGAGCTCTTTAACTCACAATCTCTTCCTCATCCACAGGTGAAAATCTGGTTCCAGAACCGGCGTATGAAGTGGAGGAACTCCAAGGAGAGAGAGCTGCTGTCCTCCGGGGGCTGTCGCGAGCAGACCCTGCCCACCAAAGCCAACCCGCACCCGGACCTTAGTGACGTGGGCAAGAAGTCCTCAGCCGAGGAAGATGAGGAAGAAGAGTTTGCAAGAGAGAGAACGATTGCAGGGTCCAGCATCTCCTCTCCATCTTTTTCCAGCAAGCACTCGGACTTCTCAATGTCAGACGACGAAGAAATAACAGTATCTTAATTTATTTTAAATATAGAGAATATAACCCATGTTTTGTTTTCATATGAGACTGTGACCACATCTGTAAGAAGCTGCCGGCCTTGAAGGGGACCCCATAAATGTCATTGTTAAAAAAACAAAAAACACTCGTGTTTGTTGCTTCAGGTGCACTGCAGGATCCACTTCTTAGACACAATTTGCTGTTTTGCACAGCTTTGTTCAATTGTACAGTATTTTGTACAATTTTGTATGGACATTTTATGCCAAGAATATTGAGTTCCTTTTACCTTGACCTTGAATAGAGTTGTTTATTGAAAATGTAGCTATTTCGTTAATAATTTATATGAATTTGTTTAATAAGTATGTTGTATTATGTGCTGTATATATGTTTATTTCACACGTTTTGTACAAATACCAAATAAAATTGTGAACATTTCAAAGTCAAGACTATGTGTGTATGTATTTTTATAAAAAAACCGTTTGACAACATTCAATCATAAATAATCATTACTTTTATTAAATCACAATAACTTAAGACTAGTACAGTGAGCCCAGGACAGACCAGCGATGACAAATGGCATCAATCTGCTCTGGTGTAAAGACACTGTACACAAAATACTCCTTTTCAAGTACTGTAACAAATCAGCTAGAAAAAAGTCATCAAAATGCTGCGAGATAATCATCTATTTACAAAATTATGTTACATATCAAAAAATGTACATAGCAAAGAAGGCTAAACATTCATTGAGTTTGTGAGTAATAAACTGACAGACTGGTCAAATGCTTGGACAACATCCACACTCCTCAGGCTCTACTGAAGACAGACAGAGAATCAGTCTCTTTGTGCTTACAAGGACCATAACAGAGTGTGTCTAAAGCTACACAGACACACCCGGACAAGAACATGGGCCACAAATCTGAACAAATCCTCACAAATATAGTTCCATGCTGTATGTCTCAGCAGTGCTGAAAATGTAGGGATCGAGCGCATCAGATTTGGGCTTCCATTGGGAGTTCAGAATGAGTGTTGCATAGGATCTGTGACAAAAACACTGAACGCGATGGAAGCCGCGCTACACGACGTGACCCCGGATTTAATCGTATGCCTGCCCTTCCCAGAAGGCAGTCAGGGGGGTTTAAAGCAAATAAAAAGGACAATATTCTTTATATTCTAAGCCACATGGCAAACTGTTTTAACATTATCATCCAACCACAAGTACCTTTATACTTCAGATTAATTATATCACTATAAACAAAGCAGCATACACTAGTTTTCACTTAATTAGTTCAACATGTTTGTCAGTTTTATCATCACAAATCACATAAAACAGACTGCACAGTCAAAGGATGGGGATGAGGTATAAAATCAACATGTCTTAAACGTCCCTTCCCCAAACAACCTGCAACACGTTCTGATTTGGAGCACCATAACACATCTATATATTTTTTCTTTCTCGCTAGTGGTCCAAATATTTACACCAGCTTCACAGCACTGGGTCACACATGCATACGACTTATTTTGAAACCCAAAGTACTGCCTCTCATTCACGCCTTAATCGCATGGCATCGGTGTCTGATATGATGAGAGGTCGAGGAGAGTCGACTCGGAGCCCTGTGAGTTTACAGCCATTTAGACAAATAAAGGATCGGCTAATGCTCGTAGTCTGTTAGAAAAGAGTAAGGCATTGTTTGTTAGGATTCAGTCCAGCACCAAGAAAAGAGACTTTGTGCTACAGCAGCCTGTTTGGGCCAATGTGCATGGAGATCTCCGAGGATTATAAGGTGATCCAAGCAAGGACTTATAAATAGTAGAGACATTGTTTGTGAAGTTACACAGAAAGATACAAAACAGATCGAAACGGGTAAATCTAACCATGGTGAATTTTATTTTCCCAATTAGTGCCCTTACCTCCTGAAAGTCTTGTAAAGGGAATTTATCAATTAGATCTTGTCCTTGACTTTAAATGTCGGAGTTAGTAGTGTTTTAGTTGTGTTTTGGCCAAATAAAATGATGCATTTAATACGTATGTTGTTCTGCACTATTTCAAAGGCACTGCTTTCTGGTAGAACAACAGTGTCTCAGCTATCAGGCTGAACATCAGAAATAGAATACCTTTATTAGTCCCACAGAGGGGACATTTACAACATGCGAACAAATCAAAGGATTG